>NC_071302.1:1381419-2617839 GCF_027563975.2 Plodia interpunctella
AAACATATTAAAACACTTACCCTTCAAGGGTCTATAAATAATTTAAGATATATATATATATATATATATATATATATATATATATATATATATATATATATATATATATATATATATATATATATATATATATAATTACAGCGTACGTGTGATACGTGCCGATATCGTTATGGTAATGAATGAGTCAAAATGTGATTTCAAAATATGAAGTGGAAAAATAATTTAAAATTTTGAATTTAGACTGAAAGAAATAAAAATCATTACAGCGCGCACGCGATATGACTAAAGAGGTCATAATGCGTGGCGTTACACACGTAGCACGTCATTACGTCCGGTTCTCAATTTTTTCACGATGCGTACCACAGAGACGAGACGAAAAGAGACAGATTTTGGACGTTAGTAACGTGTAACGTACCTATATCGTATGTTACCTGGTAGGCCTTCTATTCTTGAAGAAATATCGGAATGAAAAATACCTAGGAACTTTTCTGATTATAAATCTATTTATATTGTAAATCTTATTATAAATTTATACACAGATATAAAAACATCACATTGAAGGATTTTTAGTAAAATCACAGATATACGAACAATGTTCTAAAAATCTGTGGTTGAAATTAATACTGTTGTATTCCCTTATTAACATGTATATAGGTATTCTATAGCATTCCCAAGGAGAGTTGAGGGCAGTCAGGCGGCCGCCGGTTGAAAAATCATTGTGGAATCTTCAAAAGTTTATTTTAAGGTTTATTTACACTGGACCTCGCGCTTTGCTGTATTACAGGATTTTGGGATATGGGCTATTTACAAAATTATTTTTTATGATAAAGGCTACTTACAAAATTATATTGAAAAAATTGTACCATCTTGGAGTGGAAACTCTCTCATACAAATACGACAAAATTCGTAGCCTTTTCAGAGATGGCGAAGCAAAAATCTAAAAAAATTGGTTATTACGATAAAGGGTGCCTACACTAAGTCCTGCTTCGAATTGGGAGGGCACGTAATCACTTACTCTTTATCAAAGAACGTCTGGCGGAATCGTCCTATAGATTTTCGGGACAAAGGTATGGTATTTTCGGGTAAATTCTTTGACTTTTAGTAGTCTCTCATCTTTTCCAGGTTTCTTTCGCAGCCGTTGAGCGTCGGAGCCCAGGGTCCGGTTGGTCACATAGGAAAGAGCCAAAGTTTTTATCACTCGACGTACCTTTTTTTGTATAATTTTGTAACATTTAGTTTGTATTTTGTACTGGCTTCGTTTGCGTGTGTTTACCGTAAGAACATAAAAAATTGTCTAGGTACAAAATTTTAAGTCATTATTTTACAGGCAGAGGCCAGATATAGTGTGCTACATGATACTGTGTGCTGGAAACTGGGCGGATATATTGTTATCATAATATTATTTTATTAAAGTTAATTTTAACTGATCTATTGAATTTAATTTTTATTTTTATTAAAAGTGTCTTAATTAAATATTAATTTAGATACAAGATGAAGCGAAAGGATATCAAAATTCGCCCGGCCATTTTGTAATAATAATTCCCTGGATTCTGATATTTTTCTCGGAAAATAGATATTTTACCCCTTGATGTAAGTATTTATCTTCGCTTTCACGTTTCAGACACAGCTGAAATCGCGATGTTCAAAAGCGTACATTACGAAATACCTGCCAGGGTAATTATTGAGCTGTCTGTAACATTAAATGAGTAAATAAGGAATACTGAGCCGGTTAAAGTCAATAAAACAATGTTTATCTACTGCTGACGCGTAATCACTCTCCAGATAGCTGTATAACGGCTGTAAAAAGGTTGTAAATCTCTTAGCACGGCTACATAAGTGATTAGCTTTCCTACGAACGATTTAACAGCAGAATTTCTGGTTTTATGATGCTGCGATTATTTTATACAGGATCAGATTGTGCTGACTTCGAAGTTTCAAATAGGGATTAAAATTTATTTTTAGGGCGTCCAATAATGTGGCGCGCTCACAGCTAAACCGCTGGACCGATTTTGATGAAATATATTATGCATATAGAAGACCTCCGTTAGTATACTTTTTTCACGATTCAACCCCCAAATGATTATAATGGGGGTGAAAGATTGTATATACGAAATTAATTATAATCATGTCTGTTCCGCGTACGCAAAGAAACACACGCGGGCGAAGCCGGGGGAAAAAACTAGTAGGTACTTAATATTTTAAATACGAATGAATGTCTGACACTTTTAGAGATGTTTGTAGCTTTGGTAAATATTATTTAATTTAGAATATGTTGTGCCTGTGAAAGTCTAATTTCTTAATAAATGACTTCATTTTCACCACAGGACCGATTTTGATGAAATCCAGTTTAGATATAGTTAAATATACACGATTTTTGTACAAAAACCAAACCCCAAAAGGCCGCAATGGTGACGAGATGGATTTGTGCCAATTTCCCAAAGTATTTACATGAGAAATACTGCACACTTAAATAGTATCAAAGAAAAAGATTTTCTCAATTTTTTTATGCCAACATAATATTTTGTTAACTTTGTTACATACAGACGAGTACATCTGGTTTAATATTTCATGAAAAAACTGAAGAATATATTATCACAAGGTCGACATATAATAAATTTACCCGTGCCCCGCTTGGCTTTACTTTTAATGAGTTTTGGGATACACGTCTTTTACAGCTGCACACATGTATGGTTGTATATGAGGTTATTGTGATAAAACTGGTGAGTAGTAGGTATGTTCGTCCGTTATGAATTTATAATGCGCAAATTAGAATTTTTAATCAGTATTTTATATGTACTTCAGAACCAAGTGACGATCTCTGTGCCCCAATGGTCATCATGCCAGACTACTACACTGGAGGTCCCGGGTTCGATCCCCGATCAGGTCAAGATGGAAAATTATCTTTTTCAGATTGTCCCGAGTCTTGGATATTTATCTATATATACATATGTTGTTAAAATAGTATCGTTGAGTTAGTGTCCCATAACACAAGTCTCGAACTTACTAAGAGGCCAAATCAATCTGTGTGATTTTTCTGAAAAAAAATGTAAGTAACGCGTGACAATAAATATTCTCGTCTCCAAGGATACCGAAAACCGTGAAACGAACCCTGGGCTCCGACGATTTGTGGCTGAGTAAAAGATATAACGTGCCAGTTGAAGACATAATTATTTAAGGCACGAAATTGTAAATTTATTTTCAGCATCAATAATTTAGTGATACTCAATTCCACCAGTCAACTATAACGTTAACTTTAGCCGGTATTGAATAGATGTTAAATAAATAAATATTTAATCTATGACTGCGACGCGCAGGTTAAAGTTAACGGATGCAACTCAGTAATGTTTGTAGGTAATTGTCTAGTGGAACGAAACATTCTTGCTAAACTTAACATGTGACCCTATAACTATACCTACTTTTTAATCCGGAAATTCTTACTAAAGCAAGGATGGATAAACATGTTAGCTATAATATTTAAGATAATATATTGGAACCAGCTATTAGATGCCAATTTCTATTATCAATAACAATGTCAAACCCGTATTTCATAGAATAGTGATCGCGTTCAACGTCCCTACTGAATTTACTGACCATACGTGCTTCAATATATCTCCATTCTAATTTCCACCCTATTTCCTGAACGTGAAAAACTAAATTTGCTTCAAATATTTCACACTAAACCCATCAAACAATTTTCAATCTTCGCGCTCAAGTGATAAAGATAATAATTCAATTTGCTCTAAGAGGTGTGAATGTCATATGGCCTTATGACAAGGTAGGAAAGACGTTTGAAGTCAAATAAATTGCAATATGCTGTAGTTTCAGATCTTGGCAATACTTCAGGGGCTCTGCATTCGATATTATATTGGGAAAGATAATTTTCTTTGATGCAATTTCTTAGATACAAGAATTGTATTAGCGTCACGTTACGATGGTGCGTGTACACTGTACACACATTAAATTACGTATCGTAAAAGATTCTAACATTATCATCGTATGTTTGAGGCAACATGCACATTGGTTGACAGTTTAAGTTCTCTAGTGTGTACGCGATTAGAAGTGGCAAGAACTTTACCACTGACGACCTCGGTGGCGCAGTGGTAAAGTTCTTGCCACTGAACCGAGAGGTCCCGGGTTCGATCCCCGGTCGGGTCATGATGGAAAACGATCTTTTTCTGATTAGCCCGGGTCTCGGCTGTTTATCTATATATGTATTTGTTATAAAATATAGTATCGTTGAGTTAGTATCCCATGACCCAAGTCCCGAACTTACTAAGAGGCTAAATCAATCTTTGTGATTTGTCCAAATTTATTTATTATTTATTATTTTTACTTGCCACGAAAGGCGGTTTCATGTCAAATGCTTTTGAATCAAATCTGACATCAGTATCAGCAAAATAAAGAAGATAATCCAGCAGACTTCCGTGTCTCACTGCTGGGTATACGTCTCCTTCCGTCTACACCAATCACCTCTTTTCTGGGCCATCCATTGTTATCATGAATTTCTTTTACATCGTAGACCTATCTATACTAGCTCCGTTTTCCATTTCATATTTTAACATGATAAAAAAATAAACTTTTTCTTATCCACTTTGTTATTTGCTAACACTGGCGTCTGATTTTGTGCAAGTTTACAAATATTATAGACTGTTATTCCAGGTTATATTCTACCCGTGTACTTAATTTCATAACAATCCATCCAGTAGATTTTGCATGAAAGAGTAACAAACATAACATACACACATACATCCTCCAATAAACAAATGATCTGTAGAGTTTGTGATGTGCCAATCAATATAACTGTGAGTACAAGTAATATAGTTGTACAAGAAAGTAAAGTTTTCATTTTGATGTACGGATAAATTAATTTTTTTATAATATATTTGCACTTCAGTTGAAAGCGCTATAATCTTAATATTCTACTAGATGTTGCCCGGGGCTTCGCTCTCGTTGGACGTTTGAAATAAAATATAGCCTATAGCAATCTTGGATAATGTACCTTTCTAATGGCGAAAGAATTTTTGAAATCGGGTTGGTAGTTTCGTAGATTACCCGCCTTAAACATATAAACTCACAAACTCAAAAACGCTTACCTCTTTATAATAATAGTATAGATAAAATTTGAACGAATGATTAATTTCAGATAGACTCCTGAAGCTCGAAAACCACACAGGTTTTATCATTATTTACCTAGTTCATTTTTCGATGCAATTTAGGACTAAATAATTATTTTCTTCTTTCTTTTCGAATGTTCTGATTGCTAATACTGATATCAGATTTTAGTCAACAATTTGTTATTTACAAAAATAGATAAAACGCCTATTTATTTTATAAAGAAAAGACATACTTTTAGAAAAACTATGTTTAAAAAAATATATACACAGGTGGGCTTCATAAACATATCAGCCATTTTTTTTACTATATAATGTTATGTACGTATTTGCATAAAACACCACGAATATTCCGTAAAAGATTCAATTTGTAAGGGATATTCGTATTGATTATATATTTTTTTATCGGATACCCTAACATTTGCTACATCTGAACTATTTCTCAGCCATAATATTTTTTTAAACATTTAAAACTTGACAATTTAATTTTAAAAAATAAACTTTAAATCAAATAGCAAAATAAAACAGTTTTGTATTTCTTGGACATGCTTTAAGATGGTAATAAATACATTTATTTCTGTCACATCACTAAAAACCGAGCATTCCTGGAATCGTAGCCGCGTTGCGGCGTATTTGGAGTGTAAATTTTATTGGCTACGTCGTGAAAGACCATTCCTTATGGAAGACGTATGAAGGAAGAGGCGGAGCGCGTATATCACGCGAATGGGAATTGTTCCAAGGAGCCAATAAACATGTTTTGGAAATACATTAATGGTGGTATGTTAGGTAACATTGTTGTGGTTTGATACTTACCGTCTTACCCTGTTATTCATAAAAAAGTTAAAACATACTCGAAGCTAATTCTACAACATGAACCATTTTTAAAACTGGGTTCATACTATAGACAAAATATTTTTTTTTTGTCTTCGTAGACTGTTCTGTTGTTCACAAACAATCAAAACAAAAATAAAAACAAAATTTAAATATAGAGGATTCTATTCGAATTGAGATTATTTATTGAAAAAATTAGAATTTACCATCTGAAAATGCTCCATTTCGTAAATGCATTTTCGGAAGGTAAATTCTAATTTTTGATTTTCCATATACCTGACTGGCTATGGCTATGTTTGTTCGCGCAAAACGTAAAACTACAGGATAGAATTTAATGCTGTTTTTCAGTTATAATATAGCGGATGGTCTAACTTAATATATTGTTTAAGTTCCATTGCGATATATTACTAAATTAAAATCAATCCGTCCAGTAGATTTTGAGAGTTGACCTGAATTATTAATCCTAATTATGAATTAAACGCGGGCGGTAAAAGCTATTCTTAAATGTTTACGTTCAGTAAAAATCACAATGACTTTTGACTTCGAAGAAGATTATCTATATTAGATTTTCAAGTTTGCATTCATCATGCCTCCCTCCACAATCATTAAAAGATAAATTTAAAATCTAGAAGATTGTGTCACACTTTAACCATAGCCCAGGCATTGACAACACGAGCAATACAACTAAACACCATTGAAAAATAAAACCAGAAAACATTGAGACAATAGGATCTGAATTGATTCAAACCATCAGTCCCCGGTACCACGAGACTAATGCCGCTATTACTGAGACAAATCTGTCGCTATCTGACGACGAATGTATGCTTCCACATCGTTCGCGAATTAGCGATAATGAGCTTGGTACGGTGATGGATCGGGGACCTTTTTTGATCGCAATTCTCTGATTGTACAGATGAATCTAAATCTACCTGGTTGTTTCGGGTTTGCTAAATCGCTGCGAATTAGGCCCATATTGTTTGTACGAATGTATGCGAATTTAATATTGGAAAGAGCTGAATTAACGTTTCTCAGTTACGTAAATTTGATTAAATTGTATTCTCGAGATTCAGAAGAACCTGCGCAAGCTCAGTGCAGAAAAATGAAAAGAAACCAATACAATTGGTGACGTTTGAAGGTCGTGATTCAGGGATCGTTATGCCATTGAATATTAACTGTATAAACAGTTGTATGTATATTACATCTATAGTTAGTTGGATTTGTGTAAATAGTTGAGCTGATGAAGGAATTGACGTAACTAGAAGAAGTTGGGCTCATTGCTATTTGAGTAATGTAAACGCTTTTTGTGTAATATAATATTGCTCCTTATTTAAAACTTGTAGTTAGCGAAATTATAGCTATCAACAAAATACGTGACAATGGAGTTTTCTTAGAGTTAAAGATAAAAGAACAACAATATGATAAGATTGTACAGGATCTAATATCAGACAAGCAGAAATATGGTCAAAGCTAATTTCATATCAAACAACTTTAATTCACCTCCTGGCGTTACATAAAATTTAGCGACACAAAAAAATATCTAAAACAAAAGTATCTTTCCTCCCTGATATGATATTAGGGCCCTCACACATCGCTGGAATGCGCGCGGAATTTCTATTAGGTTTATAACAAGGAGTTTTGCTTTATTGTAAGTAGTTGGTATTGTGTACACACGAGATGGAGTTCGTCAGTGCCGACGGCGATCATATTTTGTAGCAGCAAGTTTAATTTTATGAGTAGTTGCTGGTGCTACTCTATTTCGATTTATTTTTTGCTATAATTAAATACAAGTTGTCAGTATAATGGAAATAAAAGCATGAAAGAAAAGCTAATTGAAATCTCCACTGGTAAAATGTCACAAGAAAATATAATCGGCAAAAATTATAAATACTAGAAATATAGCATAATAAATTTAAAATGATAAAAACAGCATAAACAGAAACAGTATTTTATGGCACATCATATATAATTGAGGCACTTTACTATATACAAATACAATGCATTATTAATGCAAAATAAAAACCCTATTTTATATTCTGCAGTTAATTGATTAAACCGCCTATTGGACACTAAAAATCTGTTGTCGATTTGCTTATACAAAAACATGAAATTCTTAGGAAATATCTAAATCTAAAATCAATTTGCAAGTAACTGAATTTCAACAGATGTGATTGATAATAAATACAGAGTAAGTTCTTAGGAATATCGCGAATTTCCAGCAGTCGTCGTGTACATCGCAATGCTCGACAGAATTTCCCGTCGTATATTTGAAACTAGGCTCTCATCCTACATGGACCTTGCAATATGAGATGAAAGGGATTCGCCGACGAGGGTGACACAAATAAGAGACGCCATTACGTATTTATAGAAAAAATATTATTGGACATCTTTTATTTACTGTGATATCATACCATTTTATTGTGGACACGCGCGCTTAGATAAATATGTATTTGGGGCCTTAGGGCAATGTTTTTTTTTTAGTACATTTTGATTTCGGATTTGTAATAGTAATTGGACTTGTGAAATGGCATGTTGTTTGTTGAATAAAGGTTTGTCTTTGTTGTAAAACCTTACCATATGTTCCACAGGCAAAGTTACCTTATGGAATACAGTCGCTTACGACGTATTATGCACATAGATTATAGAATGATGACTTCTATTTGCGCATCTATAATAAATATATAATTTTATATAACGCGAAATTAAGTTAATTTGTTTGGTTGTTAACCCTTCACACTTTTTTTACACTACCTTCTTGATAAAGATATACGTTTAATTTGAAGTACGGAGAAGAACATAGGGTACTTACTTTTATTCCGAAAAAACAACTACTTCCTTGGGAATATCACGCGGGCGGAGCAGCGAGTAAAAGCTAGTTTCCCCCTACCATTTCTCGAGAATGTCCAACTCGGCCAGTGGACCAGATTTTTATGGCCAAATAGCCACCTAAGTCGTATCTAATAACATTGTTCTTTCAATTTCATTTCCATCAACGCAAAATCAATACTATCGTAATATTCCCTGTCGACTACCGTACCTATCGTAATTCGGTGTCCATTAAGACAATCTTACAGGAGCGGGTCCATTCGACCATGAAATCTAGTTAGTGGTTAATAGTTATTGGAGAAGCTCCAATATCTATATAAAACCGTTCCGATGGGAAGTTGCCGGGAATTTTGTCGTACCTGAGCGTATTTTGACGTCAAAATTAATTTTAGTTACTAGCCATTCATTTGGTTTAACCTATTGAGTATAGATATAATGTTGTGCGTGAGGTCTGAGGGCCCACTTCTTGAAATTCTATGAAAATATTCTAATTAATGAAAACTTCAAAAGAATTGTGAAGTAATTATGTTTAACGTGTCTGCGTGGCATCATACAAGCTGAACTGCTATACTGATATTGATATATATTTTTTAATACAGTTATTAGAAAGAGAATTTGTGTTCAGTCGTTTGGAAACCGTCAGATCTTTTTTAGCATATGAGAGGATGTTAGAAAAATCAGAGTCGGTGATTTCTTATTTTTTTTATTTAGTTTTTACATCGACGTGAAATTAAATGACATCCGTGGTCATTTATAAGTCTCTATTGAACTTTTCAAGACGTTATATCGCGCACACTAGCGCCGCCAACAACATATTTGATTTAATATCTTTCATATAATAGCGAAAATGAAAAAATGATCTTACCAAATTGTACTTTACTATATAAAAGATTTTTTTAGAAAGTATTACAGTTGTCTATCGGACGCAGCTGCCACAATTTACACAACCACCGTTGTGTAAATTGTGGCAGTTGGCCACCGATTTCGGTGGCCACCAATAACCATTTCACAAGCTTTCTTATAAAATCCTTTATTTAGTGAAAAAACTATCTTACCTATGTATATAGGTAAGATAGTTTGTTCGTTTTCGCTATTATATGAAAGACATTAAAAAAAATGTGATGGCAGCGGCGCTAGTGTACGCGATATATCACTTTAATGATTGGTACAGGCCAATTTGCAACACACGCTTTTTCCATCCGGAGTCAAAAATATTAGCAAGGAGTGCCCATACCAAACAATTTGGAGGCTCGCAAGCCACTTCAGCCTCCTAAATCCAATCAAGCCGTCATAACGTGCAGCAATTGTCTAGCTTTTAGTCCGGACTAAATTTGCTGGTGGAAACTTTGTGGACAAACTTTGTTGCACTTTCAGACTGCAGATGGTTAGCTCTATTAAAATTCGCCTATCTGATAAATGGGGTACAGTGAAGTGTAGCCGAAACTGAAATTGGCAGTACACAGATAGGTATTTATAGAAAACTAGCTTTTGCTTGCGGATTCGCCCGTGTGAATCTCTGCGAAAGCGCCACAGGCGCGATTTTCATTGGAACTTCGTCATTTTTGAAGTGAGACGTATGAAATTTTAGATTTAAACTTGTGGTTAGTAAAAAATAATAATGCATTAATTGCATTATAGAAATTGGCTCCCGGTGAGGGTGAAATAGGGGTTGTAAGTACTGGGGATACATTGCAGGAAACGGGATCGAAGAGGACACATTGTGATGAGACATGTAACGGAAAATAAAGGGGAAATCAACATTGTACTAAATACGGGAGAGGATACGATTTTAATAATAAATTCTACCAGTCCTGTAGAATACGCGGTAAATATTCAGATTTTACTGTGATTCGTTTCTTGGTAGGGAAAAACACGGGGACGAAGCCGCGCCGAAAAGCTAAAAATTCCGATCTCAAAATTCTTCTCGATCTGGTGTTATTTATAAATTTAAACAAATAATGTGTTATGTAACGTTGACACGCTGTTAAAACGACTATTAGGCTTGTACACTGTATAAACTATTATGTGAACATTATTGCCTATCCTATTTAATTACACCGCTAAAAACAAGTCCTTGCAGTTGTGTTCCAGTAACATAAGTGAGATAGTATCGTGAAAAATTCAAAAAATTTTTAACACGGCCTAGTCCCAAAAGCGAGGGTGTGCTGACTGGGCTCCCATAGACATATCATTTTCACGTATCCCACGTAATATTTGTAACTGGACCTAAGTCAATACCCTGACCCTACCCTTTCTTATAAACGCCATTGGATTGGCCCTCGTTAGTTACTGGACATCAATGTCGACTTTTTTCTTTGGTTATCTTTTCTTCCTAAAAAGTAAAAGGTGCTTTTTTATATTTACTCGCTTCACCCGAAGCCCCCATTTCACATAAATAGATATATACCTAGGTTATTGATAGATACCTCGTTATTGCACCATTTACAAATGATGTAAACGATGATTTCCCAAGGGTTGACGTCAGGCAGGTTGCCGGTTGTAAAACCACCGCTGAATCTTCAAAATTTAAGTTTTCTTTTCACGCTGTCACCGGGTTTCGCGGCTTCACAACAACGAACGATACAGGGAATATGCAGAAATGAGAGAGAAAGCTAATGATGATTATAACGGGATCCCTTTCATTGGCATAATGTGTTTTGTCCTAAAATGGATTGGCATAATTTATTTAGCATAATATTAATTAGACCGAATTTGGTTTTAGCATAATATGTGTGGGTTTAGGTGCGGCGGGGGTGGCCCTTGGGCCACCCGTAAGCCGCTTTATAATGACCTTACATGAATATGCTTATTGCATTTATGCTAAAAATTGTATGCTAAAAACGCTTTTATGTTATGCGAAATTATAATTAGTAGTAATTACAATATGCTAACTTATTTTATGCTTAAAATTTTTATGCTTCTTGACCGATTATAACAGGTATTCAAACACACATGAGCGCAAAGGCAATTTATAGCAAATGCAATTTCTTCCAGCCAACCTTTGGGTGGAAAGAGAAAGAAATAAACTTAGAGGGTACAGTTAAACTTGATACTATTAAACAAACAAAAAATATATACAGTAAATAAATATTAATATAAAGAGACGTAGAAACAGTTTAGGACATTATTGGTAAAATTGTCTTTATTACAAGTTAAATTTTACATTTGCACCTTTCCTTAAAATCCAACGAATATTATATGAAAGAGAGTCTTAAGATTCTCTATTTTTAAATTAATGGAAAGACAAGCCAACACCCAAACCACATTAATTTATAAGTCTGTTATCCTAACAAACCATTGTGGTCCAGTTATTTATTTTATTCTCACCAACTCCGTACGAAGTAGGATTCTTGCGACGTACAAAGTCAAAATTTAGTGGAGCCTCGTGCCTATTTATAAAATAAATATTGAACAAATTTCAGATCGGAAAGGTGTCAAGAATGCAAATTGTGTTTACTGGAGCAATACCGTTGGCAATGTCAACAGCAGTCCGGGAGCCAGGAGCGTCGATAAGGGCCGGGTTTGTATTGACCTGGACAAAATGAGGATGTGACGTGGTTTCGGCGCTGTAGACTGTACAATCTCTGTATATTATGTGAATGGATTTAGTATATTAAACTAGTTCATGATTTTGTGAGCGATTAATGCAGCACCTAATATAGAAATATCATTATCTAATAGAATACCTAAATGTTAGTCCATACTATATTATATTACTATTATCAATGTGAAAGTTTGTTTTGGTGGAAATGGGTCGAGTATGACATTGGCTTCTTTTTCAAAATTGCTAACATTTAATTTTTTTATTTATTTCTCGATATTCTTTATTTTGTTAGACACATAAGTAACTTTATATACCTAAGTAACTTTTAATACAAGATGCGATGAACATCGCATTTGAAATGAATGAGAATTCAGTTTCCTAATTTACTGATTTATTCAAGAATTTCCTCCGAAGTTACAAGAGCCTTTCTTCTTTCAATTACATTACTCGATGTTCGACAAAATGTACAACCTTCTGCTAAATAAGTCACTCGACTAACCAGAACTCAATTCCGAAACAATTTCCTTACTCACCCTTGATCTTGAACACCTCAACAAAATTAACTGATCTCACAATATCAGAAACAAAACAAGACAAGTCGAGTAACTTCACACCTTTATCTTCTCAGTCAGTAGCAGGCTCACAAATTTCTCGTACAATAACTTTATTTCGTGTTTCAGCATTGGGAAAAAGATTCTCTTACAAGTAATCCGAGAGCATGTGCCGCGAATGGTCAGAGAGATAAGGCCGTAATTTATAGCGTTTCAATACCTTCCAACTATGATATAAGTCTGCTGGAAGGAATAGTCTTAACGACAAAATCTTGTTTTATTCTACTAAATAGCGCTGGAGCTAAGACCTCATATCTCACTATGACTAGACAGCAAGTAAAGAATTGTGGCTTTGGAATGTTACCCACACGACAACTTCTTAGTCGATGATCTCGAGACGATTGTTTGCGAAATAGGAATTGCAGGCTGAATATTATTATAACCAAAGGAACTTTTGCTTGCTGGCCAAATGATTTATAAGATGTTTTAGCCAACTACATTTTAAAAAAGCATACTAAATAGAATTATTATTTAATATGCCATTTCAAATGTTGCTGCCAAGTTGATAATTTTTGTCCATACGGAGAAATGCAACAGTTTACAAATGATATGATCAGTACTATAATCACAACAAGTTTATGACAAAACATTAGATTTGTGATAATTCATTACAATTTCTGTGCTATTGGAGATTCTTGATGGCTTATCCAGGTACTATATATACAGAGCGTAGCTTCCCGTAAGGCTAGCAGATGTCGAGAATTTAGTTTCGCCAACGTGTTATTCTTTCTAAGTTATTTGTTTGTTTGACTTGAGAGTCGGTTCGTCTATCTTTTGTACGGCTCAATCTAGTTATTTTGTCTCAGTCATTGTCCATTTTCGTTAATCATATGACATTTTTATTAATAACCAAATTAACAAGAGAAAAACAAGGAAACTCATAAGAATCAATTCAATTCCGCTAAAAAAATATTAGTTTTTGGAGAGTATACAACGAGTATCTACAAATCAAATCAAAATCAAATCATTTATTCAGAAATTAGACCTTCACAGGCACTTTTTCTCGTCAATCTTTATATTTATAGTTATTTCTCACAAGCTACAAACTACTGGCATTTCGGAACGACCACTGCTGAGAAGAAATGCCGAAAGAAACTCATTTGAACAGTGTTGGTCCCTATCATGCCAGATCGGCTTACCATTATTGTTTCTTACAATGTTTTTTTTCTTTCTAATAATATATAAAAGTACATAATGTAAATAGTCAAAAGGTATATCAAAACAGGTTATGATTGTGATCCGAGTGCTGATTATAAATATATATAAGTATACATATTATAAGACAGTAAACACTACATAACATTGTATAGAAGCTTAATTTAATACAACATTGTCAGGCTACATATCTCTCTGAGTAATGTTAGACATTGATATAAGTCGTTTTACTTCGTCTGAGCATTCACTTAAAATCAAATTGATGAGAAATTGTAAGTATCAAATTGGTTCTCATATTTTTTGCTTAGATGCTTGAGTTTGCGTTAGAATTTTGTTAAGTCTTAAAATAACTTTCAAGCAAACTTTCAGTTTTTAAGTCCAAAAGTTGTGAATAAGTGAGTCAATACATATTTATAGCATCAACAAAATGTTTTTGACCCTTTATATATTATATATTCGAATTCTAATTCGATTTTTATATATTACAATGAAGAAGACGAAATTAAATACTTTTTTGCAACGTGCATTATGTAGAACAGTTTAGAACAATTGAATTGTTAGCCTTTACATAGGATGCGGGAAACCATTTTATAGTATTACTGTCTCGTCTTTGCGTATTTCCGGTGTCATTCGGAGCTGTGATGCTTCAATACCCAGGTTTTGAGTAAAAAAAACTGCCATTACTTTTTTCCAAATTTATTGGCCATGATTTTACAACGACGTCAACTCTCTTTGGGAATGCTGTCGTTGCCTACTAGCTGTGTTAGGCTTTGTGTCCCTTAGTCGCCTCGTACGATATCAACAGGAGGATATGAAGTGGTGCTATTCTAGGGCGTAACCACACGCCAAATTATGCTGTCAGACATGCACTACATCGACAATCAAATGTATGACACTAATTATTGTCCAAAGTAATTATAGCACTCAATCTTCATAAAATTGAATAATATCATCATGAACGTTGACCACCGTTTCTCAAACTGTAATCCTTAGTCCAAGCTGTTAAGCCAATGTTAACAAAGCTAGCAATGGTTCCAGGTACAATAAATTTGCAGCTAATCCAGGCCTGTGGCTCTCAAACTGCGGAACTGGGCAGTGTAATGGCTGTCATAGCATAAGGAACCATGTTTGGATCACTGCTTTAACTACATCAAATTTTTTTATATACATATATATTTTAATCAGCATTCGGATCACAATCATAACCTGTTTTGATATACTTTTTGACTATGTACATTTTGTACTTTTATATATTATTAGAAAAAATAAATAAATAATAAATAAATATATTAGGACAAATCATACAGATTGAGCTAGCCCCAAATTAAGTTCTAGACTTGTGTTATGGGATACTAACTCAACGATACTATATTTTACAACAAATACATATATAGATAAACATTCAAGACCCGGGCCAATCAGAAAAAGATCATTTCCCATCATGACCCGACCAGGTATCGAACCCAGGACCTCTCGGTTCAGTGGCAAGAACTTTACCACTGCGCTACCGAGGTCGTCAAAAAAATTGTAAGAAACAATAAAGGTAAGCCCTTCTGGCATGATAGGGACCAACACTCTTCAAATGAGTTTCTTTCGGCATTTCTTCTCAGCCGTGGTCGTCTCGAAATTCCAGTAGTTTGTAGCTTATGAGAAATAACTATTTCATATGAAAATTGACGTGAAAAAGTGCCTGTAAAGGTCTAATTTCTGAATAAATGATTTGGATTTGAATTTTTTAAGAGGCAGGCCCAGAACTAGATGGTCGGATGAACTTTATCATTTCGACGAAATATGGAGTGTAAAAAAGATAGAAACATGTCCCACTGCTGGGCAAAAGCCTACCCGCTTTTGCCCAGCAGTGGGACATGTTATAGGTAATTAAAAATATATATATTTTACAATTTGGTCGTCCAACTGTAAAAAGTTTATTACTTACAGCAAGAAAAAAATCTACTAATCTTGTCTTTGTTATTATTATTTATGTATGTATCGCCCAACACTTTTTGTTAGATATCGCTGTAATTTTTGCAAAAGAAGAAATGACAAAAATGTTGTGGTATCAAGTTTAGTTTAAGTAATTTAAGTATAGTAAATAAATTTTCAAGTAAAATTAAGTGAAGTTTTGATTTTCATGTTGAATCTAAACGGAACTATTATTTATTATTTTCCATTTGGTATTCCAATTCTCGGAATATTTCAACCGATTTTTCATCTAAAAGCTAAATATGTGATACTATTTCAATGTCATCTTAAACTTAATAACATGATCATTCTATTACACCAAGATCCTTTTAGCTAAGACTCAATTTCGTTCGCGTCTTGCAAGCCTGCTAATCTCCAAGCTAGTCCAATCGAGGGTATATGATTGATTATGAAGGTAGGCATACAAAAGGGTAGCGAATCCTAAATCAACATTATGAGGTTTCAGACTATCTTCATCCAATCTCTGATGGCACGATCCTATTTCTCATCTATCGGATCAATTTGTGACCGTCGAACTTTGAAGTGTTAAGATATCTATCTAATATTGTAAATGCTAAAGTATGTCTGTCATCGATCTTGTTAATACTAGAAATGATGGAAAGAATAATGGATATTCTGTTTAATTAACAGAAATAAAAGGCTTAAATTTTTTTTTCTTGACTTGTCGATACTATAGTTACCATATACAACGATATGATTAAATTTTACCCGAAAATTGCCATTTTTACCGCCTTATCTGTGGCCGCTACCAAGTCATCCTGGGTACAGGTATAAGGGCACAAGGTGCAGGATAACTTGATTGTTTGGGGAGAAACGTCGCACTCATATATATTTTGTATTGTATTAGCTGGACCGAGAAAGTGACCAATGACCGAATTGGCCAAGAACGCACACTCATGTCTACTGTAAAACGTCGTAAAGTCTCGTATTTGGGTCATGTTCTTAGGCATCAACAATACAACCTCCTACAACTAATAATGATGGGTAAAGTCGCTGGGAAGACAAAGGTTGGAGGAAGGAAAATATCTTGGCTGCGGAACATCTGAGAATGGACCGGGATAGCGAGCGCAGCTGAGCTGTTCCACCGAGCTGAGGACAAGAAGGACTTCACCATGCTAATCGCTGACCTTCACTAGTTGGAGAGGCAACCATAGAAGAAGAAGATATATTTTGTGAAAAATATACACTCTCGACCGACGGTCAGTTTCAAGCATCACACGTAAATCACACTGATCCATGTAAATCACACAAGATTCTTTTTGTCGCTGTGAATTTATACATGGGAGACTACTTAGTAACACAGATATCTTTTAATTTTGATTTACTTTTCGTAAGAGAGCAACATAATATATACTTTACCTCGATTCTACGAGCAATTTCTCAAGAACTTATAAGGACATAATAAATATCTCGCCCTGTTTTATGAAATGTCAGTCAACATAAATTCCTCAACGATTCAGATATCACAAATAAAGACATCAGTGAAGTTTTTTACGATTTTCAGAACAGTTGATTGTAAAAGTGCCTTCAAAAGACACCGAGTCGAAAACAACGATAAAATCAAGGACGGAGAACATAAAAATCGTCCCAAAAACACATTTCTGTAAATAATTTCGATGACAACGGTGAATTTATTGAGCTATAAGAACGTAAGTATTTCGAAGCCCCATATAATCTCTTAGAAAGTTAGGTAACACCCCAATACAGTTGGAATCGATAAATGCAAATTTTATGTAAAGAGAGCAACCACAGGGGGCGAATTTTGGGAGCGACGTCGCGCGATTCCAATCAGTGAATCTTAATAATATGTATCGAATGTTTATTTAGTTCGGGGTCTCATCTTTGACAACACTGTCTATTGTTCAGATGTTTTCTCCGAGTTTTCAACTCCCTAAAAGGGTTTACGTCCGTCACGCAAGTCGGCGTCTAGATATAGCCGCAAAAGCAACCTAAAACACTATGAGATAGACCGTAAGTTTCTTCTTTCTGCTAATTCTTAAACGCGGATATAATTTGAGTTCGGGTAACAAAAATATAAATAACAATTTTTTTTTCAAATTACTCAATTCTTAAAAAAGTAGTTCTCTTGTATATTTTTTTCAAAATCAACAAATGAAGTTCGATAATGTCTTTCGCAAGCTTCCAAGTAACTTTTAAACTTCAGTGCACCTCAAAAGCTCCTTTGACCACTAGTTGACATAAAGCTATCTCAAGCTCCCCATTAAAACGTCGACATTTTGAGCTATCCCTTCCCTTTCAATAATTTTAAACGAGTATTATGATTTTGTATATACTTTCGTTTTTAAGATATTTTAAGTTAAAGAATAAACTTTGGAATTTTTAGAGTCTTCATTATATAACAAGATTTTATTTAGTTTCACCTGTCTCGATGTGTATCTGTAATTAGATCTTGCATGTTAAATTTTACTACTAAAATTTGTTATACAACGTTAAAATTTTATACGTCCCTTTAGTTTCCATGACAATTATAATATGACTTGATGGTTCATCCGGGATCGGCTCCTAACGAGGTCCATGATCGCAATCTCGACGATTTTCAGCATTGACTATTAATGGAGGAGACTTCTATGGTAAATATATAGTTTAGATATAATATTGTCATGGATATATAGAGTACAATATCACAGGTTTTCCAGAAATATATGCAACTTTATAGGACGAAATTTTAAACAGAGTTTGGTAAGAAATCAAATAGATACCAATGAAACTTTCGACTTCAAGGAAATTTACGCGACATCTCTGACGTCACCATCACAACGTATTCAGTTCACAATGTTACGAGTTCTACAAGAATATATTGGGTTAAAGACGTGTCCGGACAGGGAGGAACTTGGGAGCAAACTTCGTCAAATTGACGACCAAGTGAATTTGTAACTCAGTACGTCCCATGGCGCTTTATGTGAATGTGGCCTGATTGTGCATAAAACTGAATTTTCTAGTGTATAGGACATGATATGATTTTATGGGCTTTCAGCAGCGGTTATTTTTATATTTGCTCCGACATGGATTAGTTGCATGTTATAGTAGGCGATGTATATCAATACAACAAACACGTATGCAAGATGACGTATCAGCAACGCTACGTTGACGCAACGTAGCGTGATGGAACAGTGAGGTCGCACTGTTGCATGGTACAAATTTCGACTTAACATCTGGTGACATTGAAGAACATTTTTTGGCCAAATACTAGATGTTTCCCGCAGCTTTACCCGCGATAAAATGTATCGAATACATCAAATTTTTACACCCTTTTCTCATTTAAGGCATATAGGGGGTAGGCATCTAGGGGTTTAACTTTGATAACATAGGTTTTTATGTATCATTGACAATTGAACAGATTGAAAATTATGATTCTCAGCATCGGCAAAAGATCTCCAAACAGAATCATGTACTTGAACAAGAAGAACTGATTCCGAGGAAGTTTTTGATTTAATTTGTGGACTTGTTTGGTTTTACCCATCCGCGACCGAGTTTGTAAGTCACACGGAATTACCGACGCTATTGTGGGAACTTGGGGATTTTGTTCGTTCGGTTTTAGAATAGGCATTTGATCCAATGCAACGATGAGAGAGAAGTCAAATCCGAATTAATGTTTAACATCACACAGTAACGTCACTTTATTGTAGCCACATTATAGCTAAATCTACTGCCAAAATCCAAGGTAATGGCAAGTCTAAAAAGCGGCACAACAAACTTTACCACTGATATCGATGGATAAATAAAATATATTTTTTTAATGAATATCTTTTCCATAGTAGCGACTTGTGAGGCTACCACGGTAGGCAGGGCAGGCATTCAAGTAACTGTAACTATATAGCAATTGAACTTCGATTGTTCCGGTATTTTTATTAGCGTTCAAGTTACAAATAAATGAAACTCGTTTTGACATCGACCTCGTTGGCCTATTGATCAGTTGATCCAAAAAATCTGTTATCTGATATACAGAAACGGTAAAAACAATCAGTTGCGATTGGGCGCATTGGGAGTGCAATATATCATTGTTCATCTATGACATAATAAATATTAATTGTCGTTTCAATTATTATTACAAAGCGATTAATCGATACACATCAATTATTCGAACTTAAAACTGTGAATGTTGAAACTATCCATTATATAGTCCTAGAAAGTTTCCTTTTGCCGAACTCAAAATAATCATGTTTAACATCAAAGTGGAAATCCAAATCCTTTAAGCCGAGTTACAAATCTACAAACTTACTATTGCTGTCAATAATTTAATTGTAAACCTTAATATAGATGTTATAAAGGTGAAGAAGGAAGAAAATGTAATGTGGCTTAATGCCGATGTGAGGGAATCCAGTAGGCAACTTTATTTTGTGAGCGACAATTGCCAACTAGGTTTTGGCAACTAATTGTATAGATTAAAGTTTGCGTCGCTTACTAACTTTGCGCTTAGATATTTGATTTCAATTTAGTTTTGGCTGGCACTTGAATATGATAGTTATTTGTTCGAAAATATTTGCTGAGATTTATTTGGCATTTGCTATTGATTTTGAGCATCTAAATTAAAAATTTTACGATTATATTGCCCTACTGTCATTCCAGATATACAGTCCGCGTTGACTTTTAGCTGTGGGATATCACAACAACCAGAAACACGCGAGAATCGAGAATGAGTCAGAGAGATATGATTCGGTAAATGAACACAATTTTGGTAGATTTCAAATTTCACTGACGTGAAATGAAAGTGGTCACACTTAATTATAGTGTAACGGAACCAGTAACTGCGATAAAACTTACAGTTCTGCATAACGTTGTTGTAACTGCATATTGAAACAAACGATATCGTAAGAGAAGATTGGAAGAGTATGTTTGTTAAACGGATAGATTAATTTAAATGTTCATTAGAGAGAAGTAAGCTTTCAGAAGTCTTTACAAATAACACACATATTATGAGAGCTATATACATTTTTGAAGTGAAAATAAGATCCGCCAGCCATCTCCAAAGTTTTTTAAACGAGAAATTCATTCGAAAAATGATTTCGTAAACCATTGCGCCTTTATCACTACTCCTACTGGATTTATGCTTTAGTTATTTTTCATGGTTGCCACCACCCATAACTTCACGCTCCATTTACCATTATTTATGCCCAAGTGCATAATGCCTCGACACCCACTAAAGCAAGCGTTGAACCCAGCTGACTGGCAATCAACAGTGATGATAGTGGAATATGCAACTCGAGCACGTGAACTATTGCGAACTCGAGTTGCGGATAGTAAGTTTTCGGCGAAGTGCGGCTTAGCATTTCACCTCTCAACATCGAATCGATTCGAAACGAGACACAGCGAACCAATCACATTACGCCATTGTGACGCACGACAACCACAAGGCAATGTTATTGGTTCGCTGCGTCTCACTTCGGATCGACTCGATGGTGAGAAGTGAAATGGTAATCCGCACTACTCTGGACACTTTACGTCTACAGATAGACATTACGAGTATAACAACTAACTTCTTTTGTGTCTCGTTTAGTGAAAGTGTTAAGTTAATTTTGTAACTTTTTATTTATTAAAAATACAAATAATAAAACAAAATAAAATATAAACAATTACAAAGTCAATCAAAAATGCCACCCCGAATTGTACCCGGTTCAAAAGTACCCATAACGCTAGCTGCGTTTCCACGTTGGATAGCAATTGATAGCCTTTGAACCAAGTACCATCCGGAGCGGTAGTCATATCCACGACACCTTAAACGCTTCGCCTCCGAACACCATGGGCCAGCCGTTTCCACGGCAACTGGAACAAACTCGTACTGGTTGGATAAAACAGAATACTTGGCCATTTTAAGTTCAGCTGCCACCCTTGCAGCGGCCCCAGGCAAACGCTTACTATTAGTGAGGTAGGACGCCGCATATGTGCTTACACATGTATTTTGTAATAGTCAGTCATGAGATTTCTCGTACTCCTTTCTGCTTTGGAAGGCTAGGACAATTGTAACAAATGTATTTTTCGTGGTAGAAAACCTACCTTTCCACAATGCATCCTGGTAATGTAATAATATGACAGCATTAAATTGGTTCGTAATGGTGATGCCAAAATTGACAATTAGAATTAATAAGTAAAATTTAAAAAATAAATATGTTGCTCCTGTTAGTCCATTTTTTTTATATTATATTATTTGAAAATGGCTTGTTGAAGAAAAAATGCCTCTTATTTACATCTGTTTGTTTCCTGCTTTTTTCCTTAGTCGCAAAATATCGGAGCCCAAAGTCTGGTTTTCAACTTTTTTTGTCAGTACTTTGCATCTTTTTCGTCATTTACTAAAATTGTCTAACCAAATTGTATCATTTCTTGTCGATGTGTTTACTCTATAAAGCGTTGGGAGTCAAGGGTTCGCTTTCCTGCTAAGAAACAGCAGGTTTGCCAAATACATTTTGTGTGTACCGAACTTGGGTGACTATTAAGAGCAGAAACTCACAAGACTAAGTAAGAATTTTAGAAAATAGTTTAACACAAAAACACAGAGATTGTCCAATGCGTACTGTGTCCGATGGAATTTCCCGTCGCTCAATGGAAATTACATTCCTTTTATGATCAAAGCATCATCAGGTGTGTGCGATAAATTAGACTTTACTATTTTTTTTACACAACAATAGCAACGATAAAACAATGATATCTGAAGGATTCCAAGATTAAGTAAATGTGAAAAATATTAACCTGTAACACGTGGAATTGATGATAGGAAAAACGAGTGAGGTCTTTTTTACCCCAGAGCATTTTTTGTAGTAAAATATTTATGAAACTTAAAAAAAAACAACTTTCAAGCACAATTAAATATTACTTGTGACTGGGGTTTAGCGATTCAATTGATACAAAATAGATATTTAGAAAACATATGCTATCATAAGAGTTCGAGCACGAATTATAGGTATTGCATTATTTAAAAATATAAGCATTGCTTTGCAACTTGAATTGAAAGCAAATCGTATATAGGTATTAATTTCTCTTCGTACTTGATCATTTTACACAAGTCACTTAATTACAAAATTTAAAATCAACTTTTTACATGTTTGGATGAAGCTAGATGCTGATAATTAAATGTGCTTTTTGAAACAAAATTTATATTAAAATGATTTTAATACTTATTTTTTTCGCGCTAAATATGTAATTTATTATTATCTAAAAAAGTTATCAGAAAGTGTGCTATTTATTATCTATAAAAGTTATCAGAATGTATGGTTAATTAATATAGTGTAATTTCCTAGATTAGGAATAAAATCCTAAGAAATATTAACACGCGCAGACGCACTGTTAACCGGTCATGCAGAACAAATGCCATTGTTTATGATTTTCGTTTTTTTCACTACACTTCTGTGATATAAGGCACCTGTTTCAATGGGATTTCGTATCAGTGATCCATGAGAATCGTTCGTGATGTGGTGTTCAACTTCAATATTAATACTTTTAGGTTATGTCACATCTCAAGAAGTGACTGAAGGTAAAAATCGTAAGTCGTCATTTTTTATTACGTAATGTATAGTTATGTAATTAAAAAAATAAATTCCTTATTTAATCTTAAAAACTGTTTGATGAACTAAATAAAAATTTACAGAATTTTATCTGCAACATGGTTCGTCAGGAAAGTTAATAATTAAAAAAATTGTTAATAATTCATCTTTCATGTATAATTTCGTTGATATTTGCATAATAATTAAAATATACTCACTTGTATTTATTAAATATAAAAGAAACAACTCTTGTTAAATAATTGCAGGGTATTTTTGACAAAAGATTTGTGACATGATTAAATTTCTTCTAGAATCCGCCAATGAAACAATAATCAAAATAAAAAATGTTTTTTTTTTTTTAACAATTACAGATCAGTATTCATCGAAAGTTGGACATCTCCGTGAAATACCAAGACGATTCGAGGTGACCGGTGGAAATAGTATGGACATGTTTACAAAATACGTAAAGGACATACAGAAAATTGCACACGAAAACAATTTGACGGTGCTATACAAGGTGAAGGTGGATGTGTCGAAACCAGACACCAAGAAGAGAAGGCAGCTGAAGAAGATAACATTTAAATCAAAGAAGATAAAGTCAAAGAAATACAATGTACCATTAAAGAAACAGAGCATGAAACTATCAAACTTCGAAATTATAATTAAGAAACTCGCAGAAGAAAACGGCTTACGTAACAAGAAAATCGACGACATACATCTTGACGATACAACAGATAAAACACAGCAGCCACAGATCTATTACAACAATAAAATTGTTAAAGTATTGAAATTCAAACCAATTGTTAGTAGAGTTAAAACTAATTTTACAAAAATCGTAAAGCCGGTGAGGAATAGGATTATAACACTTAGTGCTGCACAAAATTAAAATGCGACATTTTTCAACATTATTATTCTAGTTAGTGATGATGAAAAGTGCGTTCAAGATACTACAATTTTTATCAATAACAAAGATACTGAGTGTATCATTGCATGTTATATTCATTGCCACAGCGACGTGCCGAAAAGGCTGGCAACATTGTTCGTTAAGATGGTGATTGATGGTGATCCTCAAGAAAATGATAAAAAATTTTGTCACGGATTTTTTAAGATTGAGTTCAATTTTTATAAAACTTTTAAAATCAAAATTAATATGGAAGCTGTGAGTGGTCAATTCATAACAGTTTTCAAATTATTATTCTAATTGAAACATACATTAACTGTTAAATAAAAAAGGATAGTTGCTATAGAACAAATGAAAAATAAAAGCTCTTAGCATATAAGATTTTGAAAAAATACTATACTGAATTTATGCTTTCATCTGTATGTAAAAAATAACGATTCCATATTGAAACGCCTAAAACACTTACTCACAATAGACGAATAAGTAGGCAAAGGTATTGTGGTTACATAACTTTAAAAAAAGTAGTGTAATGTTTTCTCATGTACTGAACTCGTTAGTGTTAATATTTTTGTAGATAGTTTAATTCAAGGTTCTAGATGTACATAAGTTTATTAAACAAAATGTTTTTTAATAAATTATTTGAATAAAATACATTTTAATTTATTTTTGTACCTTGCGTCTCAAATTAGCTTGTGCTCGCAGGTCCACCTGCGGTAGCCTTTATTTGACCTCGGGTATGTACTATATCTTTACTAAAAGTCATCAAAATCGGAATCGTGGAAGCGTTATAGACGATAGCTAGACTACAATATGTGTGTACAATATTTATTTAAGGCACGAACTTGAATATGAATATAATTGACGACCTCGGTGGCGCAGTGGTAAGGTTCTTTTGCCACTGAACCGAGAGGTCCCGGGTTCGATCCCCGGTCGGGTCATGATGGAAAATGATCTTTTTCTGATTGGCCCGGGTCGTGGATGTTTATCTATATATGTATATGTTATAAAATATAGTATCGTTGAGTTAATATCCCATAACACAAGTCTCGAACTTACTTTGGGGCTAGCTCAATTTGTGTGGTTTGTCCTAATATTTTTATTTATTATTTTTTTATAATGTGCGAACCTCCAAAGACTTGAGACAAACAATTTTTTTTCCTTTCTTTAGTTGCACTTCTTGGCATCACCTTGCTCTCTCTCTGTTTGATCTAATGGTTGACAGGTAGAGAATGCAATAAAGCTTTAAAGTAAATAAATAAAGACGATCAGTAAGCGAAGGATACGCCACGTCCTCTCTATCTCATCTCAGCATTTTTCCAGTTACTTCTTCAGCTGTTCGGCGTCAGAGCCCGGGGTATACTTTCCAACGTTTCCACTTCGCACGGGCGTCAGATATATGCGGTATATAAACGGCAAAATAACTATGTAGGTAATACAGATTTTTCAGAACTATGTGATCAAAATCTCGCATGGTTTGTATTTAACCGTTCCAAAGCACGGTTCGTAATATAACTCAGCTGGCCGCAGTTTTGTTTCTCTCGACGCGAACGTTTATGAAACACATTTCATACAAATTGTAACACATAGATGCATGAATTGTGGATGTGGAAATCTCTCCGTGTTTGTGATTTGCGTTCTCCCTTGTCTCCGCATGTTATCCATTGCGTTCAGGGCTGTGACGCCGCGAAGCCCGGGGATCAATGTAAAAAATAACCCCCTAGACACACATGAGACACATGCATTGACAGCTGATAACCCACAAGAGTTTTGACGTCAGGCATGTAAAGTCTATCCAAATATTCAAAATGGGTGAATTTCAATGGCTGTCATTATAAATAAGTAAAGTACTGGTACAATGTTAATTTTATAAATGTTTAATTTAAAAAAAAAATATATTTATACAAAAAAAAAAGTGCGACACTAATGAAACGCTACACGCCGCGTTCAAACAGCCATGAAATTCAACCAATGGGTGATTTTTGACGCGAACTCTGGGCTTCGACACGTCATAGCTCCGAATGTAAGCTAACACGTGAGGATGACAGAGAGTATTATAATTCAGACATCAGATTTGGTATATTTACAAATCAATTTCAGAGATCAAAGTATTGATCTCTGAAATTGGTCATAACATTCGTGCATTGATGTAAAATATCTTTGTATTCCGGCAGCGGTCGCGTGTCGCGAGCTCACAGCAAGAGCTAAAAAAGCTTGGACATCGAAACATAATATTTCATATCTAGATGCGATTTTCGTACGGCTGGCGGTTGCAACATTTTGTTAAAAAACAATTGGTTTTGCATGAATTTAATGATTGTAATATAATACATCTTTTGTATAATGTCTAGCGAAATTTACTTTTTGTTGCTTTTTATTAAATACATTCCTCCATCTAATGCTTTTCGTGCACCAATCATAAAAAAAAAAAACTTCTTTAGTTTTAAACAAGCTGTGTCATTTTCGATCAGTTACTTGACACTAAATGCAAGAGTACTTAACGTCTATACTAATATCATAAAGGCGTAAATCTGTCTGTCTGTTCGCTCTCTCGGTTGAACCGCTAAAGCGATTTCGATGAAATTTGGTACGCATGTAGTTAAAGAGACCCGTTCAAACATAGGCTAATTTATTTTTCAAAAATCAGCCCGCTAATGACTGTAAATTTTTAGGCTATTAGGCTTGGAATGCTATTCCTTAGTCTATGCGTAAAGCCCCCAGTCGCCTTGCTTTCAAGCGAGCAGTAAAGAAATATTTCCTTAGTTCCTCTTTTCATCCCTCGTAATATTATTATACATACAATATTATTATTTATTTATGTATTTTTTAGTTCTATATATATTTATATATATGGTTTACTTTATGTATGTCACATGTATGTATATTTATCATTTATTATATACTTACATATTATAATATTTTTATTAGTTATATCTTATTTTAAAATAGATTTTTGTGCAATAAAGTTTTTAAAAAAAGTACATAATGTACATAGTCAAGAAGTATATCAAACAGGTTATGATTGTGAGTGCTGATTAAATATATATATATATCGATGTGTAACACAATTAGCTTACACAAAAATATATGAGAAACGAGATGACCAGTTCCCTCAGGCAGAACCCGTTCGTTACGCTAAGATTAGATAGACAAATTTCATACGAATTCCGAATTTAAATTATTGTGAAACGTCGGTGAGGTCCCCTTTCCCGCGCCTCTCAGAAATCCAAGATTACCCTAATAACAACCAAGCAAACTACCATATAACCTTTTTGTTTACTTTAACAGAAATACAAAATCTTAACGGACACTAAAAACCATATTTAAGAGAAAAAAAAAGAAAATCAATATTTAAACTGCGTATTCCACAATTCGAACAGCTAGTGTTGTTACATTGTCAACTATTTAATTACGCTGTCGATACAATTTAATTTACATCATTATATAACAATAAATATTAAACGAATTTTGACCTACCTAATTAATTTTGACCTACTAAATCGTGTGTTAGATTAGGCTATGCAAAACCCAGAATCGATAAAAGAACCCGATTTCACATTTTATATAAAAAAAACTATATCTTAAAAAAACCTTTATTAATACTTCTATTCTATGTATCAAAATATGGTAATAACATTTAAAATTTGGTAGGTACCTAGAAAAACAAATACTTTTTCCACTTTTTTCACACACTAACATTTTATTATTGAAGTATCGACACTATCGATAAATTCACTGTCGCAACTAGACCGATTAGATTTTGTTTTTTCATTCTTGTCTCGGATTTTGCGAAGATATCCATCCTTTTTTTTGTCGTTGTTTTAGTGATAATTTTCAACGACTACTTTTAACAATTTATCATCGCACTCGATTTTTCCATCATGTCAAATGCAATAGCTATTTCGCCGGGCCCCGACTACAATCCAATCACGTTCGTATATGTGATCACTGGCATATTTTCCATGATAATTTCAATAGGGCTATTTCTTGTACCCAGAGGAGAAAATCAAGCGTGAGTATTTTATAAATAAATAAATTCATCATCAATATTTATTTATATTATTTATTTATATATAGCAAATAAATATTTTTTTCTAAACGAAATCCGCTATGGTATTTTAAATGTTGATAACATTTAACTGAATTAAGCTTAGTACCTAAACTCTAATCGAGCTCAATTCGAGACATTGTTCGCTCGCTCGCTCGCTCAAGGATTGTCGTTTGTTTCAGACTTATTCGTATAATTATTGCGGAGACAGCTTTTTGCATGTGGATATCGTAAGTAATTTTTTTCTAATTCTTATATTCATACATATCTGGTAGTAATTAAGTTCTTGTATATTCGCTAGATCTAGTCTTGGTGCAGCGGATCTTCGTTGTCTACATCTGGGAGGCTAACTTGTTGTTACTTTATGGCTACAATTAGGTGTATGATCTAAGATTAAAGTTAATTTGGGCACATCCGTTTTTATTACATACATTTTTATTATAATTTCAATTTTTTGAATTAATAATTAAAATTACAATAAAATGAGTGCACACGATTTTCGACCTTATTATTTAACTTATACCTAGATCTAGCTAGCTAAATCTGGATGTATCCGTACTTAGGGTATAGCCGTATTATATAAACAGCATGAAGCGCTTATTTTTGGGAGTTTGAACGCTGGTGGCCTTTGACAAGTCGTCAAACAAGTTTAAGAACTCATCTCACACTCACTCATCTCCGCGTGAGCATTTGCATTCGGGGCTATGACGCCGCGAAGTCTAGGATCAGCGTAAAAATGTTAAAATTTTGAAAAATTTGCTATGATTTTACCTATGCCCCCACGTTAACCCCCCTTGGAAATGTTGTTGTTGCCTATCAGTTGCCCTAAGTCGCCTCGTACAACATGCACGGCAGGATATGGAGCGTTCCAATGCTAGGGCGGAAGTACACGCCTACACGCCACGTGAAAGTATGAAGGAACCATTCGAGCCTGGAGAAGACAATTACACAACAATAGGATCGCAGTTCGATCGGACCGAGCGCGAACCGAGGGATCAAGCTATGTTATCTGTAGCCACGTGCCGTTTGCATTACAGATGGATGACTGTCTATAGCTCACAAATGCACCCGGTTTCCGGCGTGTCTTATAAAAATACAACCCTGACTTGGTCGAGCTACGCCTGGGTATGTAACTTGCTGCTTTTTAGTATTATAACCCTAATTGGTGTACTAATCAACTTGGGGGAAAAATACGTTTGTTTGCAACGCGATAACTTTCCAACTTTCGGTCTGATTTTGATGAAATTCAAAAGGTATATAGGATCTGTCAATAGAATTTTTAAGTTCATGGGGCAACAATCGGTTGTTGCCCCACGAATGTTGTTTGTTGTTGTTTTTGAAATAGTAACAATTTTGTAAAAAAAAATGTTGTGTTCGTGAGTTCGCGGCGAACAACTATTAATAATAATTCGAGAAAGTTTTTCCGTGGCGTGGCAAACCTACAATACATTAACAATAAGAGGCAATAAACCTGTCCATAGTCACGACGCACGACGTAGCCGTTAGATACTCAAGAAATTAAAAATTTAATAATGCTAATAGTTTTTGAGCTTACTTAAACATTGTTAAGGCTAGAAATTGCTAAACAAATGTTTGTTTAGCAAACCTAAAAGCAATTTCTATTAAATTTTCTATTGAACAAGAATAAAATGTTATCAAAACTGTACCATCCGTTTCGTATTTCTGTTTAATGGTGTACTGTAATAAGTTTGAACAAAAATTACATTTTTGGGACAATGCTTTTATATTTTTCTATATTATTTAAAATATTACCATTGAGAAGGGTCCTCGTTGGGAACCGACCCTGGGTGCACCATCTGGTCATGTTCACCAGCTCCATCATCAGACCCTTGTTACCATATAGTATCAAATACTATATGGTAACAAGGTCTACTCGTCAAGACGAATCAAATAAGCCCAAACTCGATGGGGTTGCGTCGATTAATTGCGGAGTTCCCATGGCCACCTTCCAGCTCTATCATCAGATCAGCTCTGTCATAACAATATTGCATTGTTATCTGATATACATACTCGTATGTATTTCAGCTCAATTGGAAACAGGGAAGTGGATCAAATTTAACTTGCAAGATTTGATTACTTAGTCGACCTCGGTGGCGCAGTGGTAAAGCTCTTGCCACTGAACCGAGAGGTCCCGGGTTCGATTCCCGGTCGGGTCATGATGGAAAATGATCTTTTTCTGATTGGCCCGGGTCTCGGCTGTTTATCTATATATGTATTTGTTATAAAATATAGTATCGTTGAGTTAGTAACCCATGACACAAATCTCGAACTTACTTTGGGGCTAGCTCAATCTGTGTGATTCGTCCTAATATATTTATTTAATATATATGTATTTATTGCAGACAGACAACGGCACAGGTCAAAGTAGATAAAAGCTTGTAAAAAAATACATTTTTTTACCAACTATATACATATAGTTGATTCATTAATTTGTCTTTTTATTAGGTTGATATTTTCAGGGGAACGCTTATGGGATTGACACTGTCAAGATTGTGGTCACTACTTCTCCGTTCACAACAACAACAACTACATCCACAACGACGACGACAACAACATCTACTACCACAACGACAACTACTACAACAAGCACAACGACGACTACCACCACCACGACTACTACAACAACGACCACAACTACATCAACTACAACAACAACAACTAGTACTACCACTACTAGAACTACAACTACAAGTACGATATACAATTTTCCGTACCGTAAGTATTTTTATTTTTTTATAATTCTGGGATTTCAATTCCTAAGAATGCTTATCAACTCCGCTTTCCTGCTTTTCCTCTATGTGGAATGAAACTAGTGTATTTGTTTTGACGGGGAATGGTCCCAATATCTTGTCGTCCCAAACGACTGGGACTGGCTGCCGCGGTCCAAATTAACTAGTGTTTATAATCGCCAAATGACCCGTAAGCGATGGCGACGGTTGAAAATAATATTCTGTATCTTACTACAAAATGATTTAATTTGAGGACAGCCAGTGCCCTAGTAGCGATTTGTAAACGGATGAAGGAATCTCTAGGTTCGCGACGGCTGACCCATGCATCAACTCGTGAACGGGTGCTGCCGGGGGAAACTGTCCGCTCGATTATATATGTATATAAGCACAATCCTGTTTCCATATGCTGTTTGTGTACTTACGTACTTTATTTTGAGGCGGCTAAGAAGCAAGTAGCCTTGGCAGAGCGGATAGGCAACAATAGCATCCCTAAAGAGGGTTGACGTCAGGCAGGCGGTCGGTTGTAAATATTATGTCAAATCTTCAAAACTATTGTTTCTTTTTACGCCCAAGCCCAGGGCGGGTTCGTGGCTTCAATGCCACTGGAAGTATATAGCGATGAGAGAGAGACAGTACAGTCAACAAATAAATATTTGTCTACTATTTCGGATAAAAGTAATGGCGACCTACAACGAATACAATTTTACAGCAATTTTATCTTATTTGTACAGAGTTTTGTACAGTTTAAATATTTTTAATATCATAATTATATGGAGCACGAGTTTACGTGAGAGCAACGCCTTCAAATCTATATAGGTAGTACAGTATAATCAGATTATTTTGCAGGTTTCAGAACACAACCAGGCCCTTCCACTTTTATATACGGTCATCAAGAAGGAAAGATATTTCTATTGGTACGTTTCTTGCTCGTACAGTAAATAAATTTAAAGACTATCTGTTCCCCGCGTCTTCGCTCGCCCATATTTCAGTTTTTGTCCATAAATTATTACAAAGTTCATTATTATTTATTAACTAGCTGTTTACCCGCGGCTTCGCCCGTTTAAATGCCTTCGAAAACAGTTTGAGAACCGTTTTTAGATTAAAATAATTGAAATAAAATATCCGCATTTAAAATACACACAGCGCCATCTAGCGTTTTTATTGCAAAGTTTTTGTATTAGCATTTAACGCCATTTAAAATAGAATACAATTTCCAAGTCCGGTAAATCATAAATGTTATAATAATATAGTATCGTTGAGTTAGTATCCCATAACACAAGTCTCGAACTTACCTTGGGGGCTGGGGCTCGCTCAATCTGTGTGATTTGTCCATACATATTTATTTATTTATCTGCTCGCACTGTCAATAATACTTTTCGAAACATATTAGCCTCGTATTGGTCATAATACTTGAAATATAAATAATATAAACAGATCGATTGTTTTCTTACTATCATTTTTAGGGTTCCGGAGCCAAATGGCATAAACGGAACCCTTATAGATTCGTCATGTTTGTCTGTCTGTCCGTCCGTCCGTCCATATGTCACAGCCATACACATACAGCAGTATAAGAACCATACAGTTAAAACTCGGCAAGTAGATATATATACATATGTGAGTTAAATTATATATATTATGAGATAATTAATAGTATATTAATTATAATATATATAATTTAACTCACAAATCTTATATATAATTAAAAAGTCGCGTATATTCGCGTTGATTGAATGAAAGGTAAATTGCGGCTTACGATTTATGACGTATAAAAAAACTACTTACATAATTAGACCTCGTTCAAACCAATTTTCGGTGGATTTATATATATATATATGTATATGTAACCAATCAGTATGTAATTTTGTTTTCTTGCAGCCTTCCTTTACTCACGGCAGTACATCGTTCGTACATACTTTCGAATTTGATGTAAAATCAAATTGCTCCGTGACTCTTACCTTCCGTCGTCACGACGATATATATAATAGGGGCGGCGATTATATTGTAGTAAGTTGAATAGTTAATTTACTTTCGTGTTAGTTTTTTAATATACTATGAATTATTAACTATGACGTTGGAAAAATAATCGTTTTGGTGAATGATATATAGAAACGACTTCCAGATTTGCAAAGATAATTTTTTTCTTTTGTGTTAAATGGCAAGTTATTTCTGTCTGGGTACTAACCATCAAGTTGAGTAGAACAATCATGATTCCGTTCCATTTCAAGCTTACAATAATCTTATTTGAAATGGTACCATGACAGTGAAGTTTCAAAACGATTGTAACCCTCCTATAAATATTAATTTCGTAGGTATCCCTGCTTTAGTGATGGTAAAGAATGAACACTTTATCTTCTTCTTCATAGTCGTATTCCTCATGGCCGAGGGTCGTGGTTATTACGTGGAATGAAACACACACAACAACTTTATTGGCATTATTAATGGAGTGGTTTGCCATTGCCTTCTGCATTTCACACACAAGTTAATAAGAATCGACCAGTGTGCAGGACAAAAGGTCCAAAAAAGTATGAGCTCCGCAAATCTAGGAGACAATTGGCAAATTAAAGGGTGTGCCACACTTTCTAAAAAAGCAAGTCAGAGTTTGATCAGTTTGTATATAGACGATACATTATTATTTTCAGGTGTTTTTGACAACAAGTCATATGGATTGCCGTCACGTAACAAGACCTACGACTGTTTCCAATTTGTGGAACAAACAAAGTGGTTACGTTGCTGGTAGCGCCATAAAACATTATGAAACCAGAAAATTCAAGGTACAATTAGGTGCCTTCACTTCAGGGTTCAAAAGTTATACAACAATAATAGTGGACGTGACAGGCGTGCGACAGCTTAGATGTCATAATGACTATGTATATGCCTCTAGGGTCGCTTTTGCTACGCTCCAAAATCAAAACTGTGACACAGTATGGACTATCTATAGTAAGTATAATGTTTCGCTACATGATTTATATATTTATTTATAAGACTTTATTATTGTTCCAAGTAAAAACATACTTATAAACAAATGGCGAATTTAATGCTATAAGCATTCTCTCCCAGCTAACCATTAGGAGAAACAGAGAAAAGTTGTGCGGCATTATTATTCTGAATTGTAACAGCTACAAAAAATTAATTAAATAATACAGTTGTTAGTATTGTAATCCGCGATGTAAAGAGCAAACAAGTATATTTTTGATTTCTTTACGGTAGCCGTGGCTCGCTTAAATTAGTTACCTACCTACAGCTACAGTGTGCATGTTATTGTCCGTGTGACTATTAACTCGTTGTAAACAATATATACTTACATGGTAACTGGTAACTAACGACCTCGGTAGCGCAGTGGTAAAGTGCTTGCCTCTGAACCGAGAGGTCCCAGGCTCGATCCCCGGTCGGGCCATGATGGAAAATAATCTCTGATTGGCTCGGGTGACTTTGGGGCTAGTTCAATATGTGTAATTTGTCCAATGTCAATTGTCTATATATATATAATGTAATCGTATTGGTTTTGTTTGTTGTAATTTGAATTTATTAAGTAGGTACATAATTTAATTTTTATATTTATATTTTTTAATTTTTTAATGAACTTTAAGTACCATCTACACTATTATTATAAAGAGGTAAACGTTTGTGAGTTTGTATCTTTGAGGTGGGTAATCTCCGAAACTACAGAACCGATTTCATAAGTTCACCAAAAGAAAGGTACATTATCCAAGATTGCTATAGGCCATCAAAATTCTCACGGGAGCGAAGCCTCGGGCAATATCTAGTGTAAGTATATATTGTTTAAAACGAGTTAATAGTCACACGAACATGCAAACTGTCGCCGTGATTAAGGTAGGTACTAATTTAAGCGAGCCACGGCTACCGTAAAGAAATCAAAAAATACTTCTCTTTAAGTATTAAGATTCAAATAACTACCTTTTTCTTGCTTATAAGAGTCCTGCAAATTAAACAACTATTGCAGCAAATCCTGTAAAATATAGTGTTTTCATGTACCTTAATGATACAGATAACTAGCTTGTAAACTAATTTTATTATTAAAAAGCTTGTAAATAGCCCAGGAAGCTTACTATCATCTCTTAACGCGATCTACTTTACGACCTAAACTGAACTGCATCGCAAATTCGTACCATCGACTTAATTTTTAGTATGAATGCGATTAATTTTAGGTTCCTAAATTGAACTGAGTTGCATTGGAATCGTTCTGTAAAAGTTGATGCTAGGCCTGCAGTTCGATTATCTGATCTTATCAAATTTTGAAACTGAATAAATGTGACTATAAAAGTAAAATCGTACATTTCAGATGGACTTGTCATTGACACAGAATACAAAAACATCACATATTATGGTCTACGTGAGAAGGAACGTGAATTAGGATTTGAAGAGAAAACACGATCATATACTGGTAAGTCTTTTCACGGACTTAATATTCACTTCAATAATTTATTTGTAGCTATTCATTCCTGACCATTTTTAATTTAATTTTTATTATTATCATAATTCTACTATATTAAATGTGCAAATTTGTGTGTATATAGGCCTTCCGGACTATTATGTCGAATTCCAGAAATGTTTATTCCGCTAAATGTCTGTATGCATATTTGTTAATCTTTCACGCAAAATTTATTGGACCGATTGTTATGAAAATTGATACACTCACTGGTCGAATATAACCTGGAATAACATATAAAGATATATATATATATATGTTTTTGTTGAAATTTGAAGAATAGGTGACGGTGATCGAAATGGTCAAAAATTCACCCAACTATGTTTGTTGAGGTAAAATCTTTATATTAATATTGAAACGGATGTTAGAATCAACTGATTGAACTGACAAACATTTTTACGGATGCATCGTGGTTTTGTTCTACATTACATAATACACCTGGCTCTCTTTTCAGATACAGTAAATATAACTGGTCTGTACAATTACTACGCTCTCACAGACGAGCCTATTAATATTGCTGTGTTCTTGGGCAAACACGTGTGGAGAGAGTTTTTTATCTTGCTGTGCTCGGACTACAAGAAATGTAAACCTAATATTTTGGTAAGGAACTGTTTAACTATTGCCATAATATGTACAACATTCATAGAACGATTATAGACTAAATTTACATTACCACATCACAAGCCAAGACGCCTGGCATAAAGTTCACCACAAACAGTCAAAACTTGTGCTCCAACGTGTCATTTTGAGTCAATATCAGCGATCAACTAGATAGTATTGCTGATATTGATATTTAATGGTCAACTGTCTTGGAACCTGTAGATTTAACAACCATCTTAAAACCTCTGTCGTATTGGTCTACAAATTTCTGTTGAATATGTAAAACTTACATTTTCAACTGAAATTCTTTGGCGTGATTGATATACATAGGTATACATAAATTTATATTTAAAAAATGGTAAGCCCTTCTGGCATAATAGGGACCAACACTGTTTGAATGAGTTTCTTTCGGCATTTCTTCTCAGCAGTGGTCGTTCCGAAATGCTAGTAGTTTGTAGCTTTGGTAAACATCATTTAATTTAGAATATGACGTTAAAATGTGCCTGTGAAGGCCTAATTTCTGAATAAATGATTTTATTTTGATTTTTATAGTTCAATATATTTGCCTAACAGAGGACGCATAAATTTAATACAATATCATCCGTAAAATACCTGTTCATATTCCCTGAATTTACTATTACATAGGTATTTTTTTAAAATGTTTTTGCCCATGAATTAAACCAAGGATGTGAAATAAAATTGTTTTGCAGATACATATCGGTGAATATTGGGGCAAGTATTGCAGTATATCCAAAGACGGGAAAGTCGTAGTGATCGTGAAATGTAATTTGCAGTGGCAGAGGAACGCCTACCTTCAGTTTTGGATTTGGTTTAAAGATGGGAAAATATCCGTCAAATCGGGATATGATAGACCAGATCTTTATGGCGTGTTTCTGTCGTGGAATGACCCCAATCTTTTTAAAGTGAACCTTTTTGCCTTGCGCACAGTCATAGCTGAAGAAATCCCCATGATTGTGCATCACAAGAAAGTGGAACCATGATATGTTATTTGAATACTAAAAGTTCCTTTTTATCTTATTACTCTGTTAGTTTTTAGATGTAGAATTGATTTTTGTTTTCATTGAATGGGGTAGTCGACAAGTTCAGAAAATTGTACAAAATATGAATAATTTTGATAAAATAGATATATATTTATTATCATTATAAAGACTGTGATGAATTATCCATTTTCATAAAGTATGAAATTTAAAAAACAAAAATTTTGTAAAAACTTTTATTATGAAGTCATCACATAGCATTTTTAGCGAACATTTTAGCAAGTTGTGACGTTGTCACTCCTACAAGTCATTTAGTGTAGAGCATTTGGACGAGTTCGAAAATGTGTGATTTTATTTTTGTCATATCTTTGAAAGCATTGTCATTATCACAGTATTTTTTTCACTGGTGTTTCTATTGAATAGTCATCAAAACAAAAAATTGCCATCAAGCCTATAACTAGCGTAAAAGCGAAACAACTTACAATTTTTGCACTGAACTTTTTCGCCTTGTTGCAACGACTCATTGCGTCGCTCGTCAACGTTCAAATTGTGTTCAAAAATGCTATCTTGCATTATAATAACAATTAACTATGACAAAAGGATAGTGACTAAACATCGCGAATTTTTATTAGTGTTTCTCGATTGATATCAATGTTTGTATTAACTATTGATAATATATTGATATAAATTGATTATAAATTTTGACGAACTCGGTGGCGCAGTGGTAAAGTTCTTGCCACTGAACCGAGAGGTCCCGGGTTCGATCCCCGGTCGGGTCATGATGGAAAACGATCTTTTTCTGATTGGCCTGGGTCTTGGATGTTTATCTATATATGTATTTGTTATAAAATATAGTATCGTTGAGTTAGTATCCCATAACACAAGTCTCGAACTTACTTTGGGGCTAGCTCAATATGTGTGGTTTGTCCTCATTATTCAACGGGTATGCAATAAACACTATTACTGCAACAGCTTTTATCAATAAAAGTTGTCTTTTATCATATATATATTATGCTCCGCAGCAGAGCTACAATGTCAATTTTCTCATCTCCTAATTCACCTACAGCAATAAATGCATCAAGTAAGTACATTACGATTTCAAATGGTGACTCCGTCGCAGAGAACGACATATTTTTTCATTTTTTAATTTGCATATCTTCGTAGCCCCTCTTTGTAGACAAGTTTTATTAGACCGTTATACATACTTATATAGATACTTAAAGATTTTTAATGTTTAGTTTAATTTCTGGTGAATCCCTGTTCACATGAGCAATAACTACCTTTGATACAGTAATTGTAACAAATAGTTCAGTTGTATTTAATACATTCACAATTGCGAATGTGTTCTGAAATTTGATTTGTTTTTTGTTGATATATTGAAATAAAATGTTTGATTCTTACTTTGTACTATGTGTTTTTAATTTTATTGTATTATCAATATTGATACAATATAGGACGTATTATGCTCCTATATTAGTTTTGTTTGTACTATTAATATGATTATAACTACTTCACCTTACTTTCCTTGTCTAGTATTTATATCTATACTGTTAATATAAAGAGGAAAGATTTGATTGTTTGTTTGTAATGGATAAACTCAAAAACTTGTGGGCCGATTTTGAAAATTCTTTCAGCTATAGCGTTGGATCTAACAAAAAATCTGGTATAGGTTTCATCGCGATACGTTGCTTAGAATCCGCTATGAGCGGACGCAGTAAATAAACGCGGGCGAAAGTACGTGTAAAAGCTAATAAACAATTACCTATTACGTTTTTTATTATTTTTACTTCAAAGATAACTTCTTCTTCTTGACGACCTCGGTGACGCAGTGGTAAAGCTCTTGCCACTGAACCGAGAGGTCCCGGGTTTGATCTCCAGGCGGGTCATGACGGAAAATGATCTTTTTCTGATTGGCCCGGGTCTTGGATGTTTGTCTATATGTATTTGTTATAAAGTATCGTTGAGTTAGTATCCCATAACACAAGTCTCGAACTTACTTTGGGGCTAGCTCAATCTGTGTGATTTGTCCTAATATATTTTATATTTATTTAGCGGTGGGTCGTTCGGAACACTAAGAAGGTAATACCGTCTGTACTCTGCCTATAGCTGTAATAAAACAAAATGATGTGAACTATATCACTCGGGCAAACCTTGTGCTGAAAATACGAAATATCGTACATATAAAATGAAAAATGTACAGAAATAACGCAAAATAAAATTATGGTGCCACTAGGATTGTTCCAAGTATGGAATGGCGGACTGCTGACTGCTACAGTGGAGTTCCCGGGTTCGATACCCGGTCAGATAAAGATGGAAAATGAATTAGGTATTTCAGATTGACGTGGGTCTTAGGTGTTTATCTATAAATGTATATATTGTAAAATATAGTATCATTGAGTTATCCCACAACACAAGTTTCGAACTTACTTTGGAGCTAACTCAATCTGTGTGATTTTGTCCGTATATATTTATACATTATAAGATATATTCTCTATATTATCCATGTTCTGTATCTTAGGTAAGGCCATAAAGTTGGTCTGTTTCTTTTTTTACGACTTTTGCTTAGTTTCGCTGTAAAGGAGTTCGCCCTCTATTTGCTGACATTCAAAAACAAAATTAAAGATAAGAGACTCCATTTGACAATTTTGTACCTCCAGTTTTAAAACTGTATAAAAACAAATTTTGGGGCGTGTGGTTCCGCTCTAGAATAGTCTTGATGGCTAATAGGCGTTCCCAAGGAGGATTTACGTCAGGCAGGCGGCCAGTTGTAAAATATCACATCTTTAAAATGGTTTGTTTACGCTAATTTTGACACATAATTAGTTTTGTATTATATTTTCACTGTTCAAATAAAACAGTCATAAGTATTCTAGAACTAAACATATTTTACTCGGGAAATACTATAACCAATATTATATAACAAAGAAATAAGTAGGTATCTATACCGTGTCTCAATTTCCTTTAATCTAAAGAGAACTATTGTAATCAGATGTTTCTCATGGTAAATGTTGTCGAGTGCAGCTTAGCGACTGATGCGTCACGATAGCCGACACTTTACCTCACTTGCTAGGGTTGAGACGTTATGAATTTTGTCGATAAAATAATTATTTCACGTCAACAACGGTATGCTCGTAACATGCTGGCATGTATCAGAGGAGTTAGTTCGGGTTAGCATTTTCACTTCTCACCATCGAATCGATTCGAAGTGAGACGTAGCGAACCAATGACATTTCAACGTGATTGGTTCGCTGTGTCTTATTTCGGATCGATTCGATGGTGGGCAGGGATGCTAACGTGCACTTCGCCCAAAGGATTTTTTCCAAGATTGGTTTCACAAGACATTATGCAAGCCCACCAGTGTATATAAATTGTTGTAGCTGTTGCTATGAACGAAATCACATGACCATGATCATCAATTATTTCACTAATATCATAAATGCGAAAGTTTGTGAGGTTAGTTGGATGTGTGTTTAATAGGTACTCTTTCTTTCTCATCTGAGCAACTTTTTGGTTATTTCCATAACTATTGAGCGTCATAGCAGAGTCCGCTTCCTTACTATTTTCGTTGTATGTTGTTTAATCTATCATCGGCTGGACGTATTTTGTTACAATTTGTTGTAACAAGAACATTCTTATACAACTTTTTTTTAAACTCACTACCTGCCGTCTCAATATTTTCGCACCACGATCACGTAATTTGTAATTGATTCAAATATGTATCCGAAATATAATACGATACATATTTATGTCTTGTTTTGTACGATACATGTCTTGGGTAGAATCTATAGACTCGACCAATTTTATATTAGTTAGACAGCTAAGTAAAATGTGAAATAAAATTAATCGAGTCGATTAGCCTAAGACGGCACATCACTAACTCAACAGAAGCAGCACGTCTCGCGGAGAGTGTTGATGGTATCGCCCCGAGAGCTGGCTCGGTACTAATGTAAGCTTCTTAGTACTGCCTCATATTGCTATATTCCTTGCTGTAAAAGGATGCAATTATTTTAATAGGGCTTTGGATGTGTGACACAATTGCGTATTTTTTTAAAGAGCTGTCCTTTTTCCTTTCTAATATTATAAAGAAGAAAGATTTGTATTCTTGTTTTTTTTTTGTTTGTAGTGAATAAACTCAAACTACTGGGCCTATTTTGACGAAAATTGGCACACACATAGGCGAAGCCTTCAGGAGTGACATAGGCTTTTTATTATGGTTTTACCTGAGCGAATCCGGAGCGAGACGCTAGTATATAAATAAATAAATATATTAGGACAAATCACACAGATTGAGCTAACCCCAAAGTAAGTTCGAGACTTGTGTTATGGGATATTATCCAGCCGACCGGGGACCGAACCCGGGACCTCTCGGTGCAGAGGCAAGCACTTTACCACCGCGCCACGAGGTCGTTGATATAAAGAGACATATTTAGTTGATAGAAAAATTTGTCATTGTTTAAAACTGTTTGTCTTTTCAATGAAATAAATTCCTATCTGCTTTATCATCTGAGCGCATTCCCGGTTGGTTTAGCAGATATTTAGCATCGGAATTCTAGGTCTGCTTTTATTTTCTGTTTTTTCTCCACTTTGCTCGGTTTTCACTGTTTAATATACTTACGTTGGATAGTAAATTATGAGAGACTTTTCTACGTAAAGTGAGTTGACGTAAAATGGTCAGCCGGTCTTAATATATGAAGGAAAATTTTAGAAATTAATGGTAATTTTTTTATATGGACCCTATATATATATCACAAATTAATATTATATATAATATGAATTATATAGTCTATTAAGCGCGTTGTCTTGCGGCAAAATGCCCAACAGTTGGATAGTCGGAAATCTATTGATTCATAAAAATTATATATTTTAGAAAATAATATAATATATTGTAGAATTCGAAATGGAAATCAGGAACCCGATGAATTACCCGAAAAATTTTCAGAGGTACAGGAAAACAAATGAATATTTAACCTATTTCAATTTAAGATCGACCAAACACAATGGTCGAATTCAACATAAGCGCACCCTCGTCAAAATAAAGGTTATCTTTAACCATGCATGCAATTAAATTAAAAAATGCAAGAACTTGGAGCGTACGTCGACAACGTAATATTTTTATGAAGCAAACACATACATTGAGGCTGTGGCGCCAAACATTAATATCCTAGATGGCGTAAAACAAATTAAAGTGCATCCTTACTGCAGTAATAAATACACGTTACCCAGTGAAGTGTTGGGCTGTTTTAACAATTTTTTTTGTCACGCATCGTAATTGAAAATGGTGAGATTTAAAATATGGATTGCGAAGGTAAACATTATTTTCCATACGACCAATAAAGTTAACGTGACATCGTTAGCTTTATTTTTTTTTGTTTGATTAATGTTTTTGTTTTTAATTAGGTAGTTATTAATAAACATATCGACGGATGTACTAATTAATGTCCAGAAAATCCATACTAATATTGTAACTGCAAAAGTCTTGTCTGTCTTTTTTGCTTTCACGGCTAAACCGCTGGACTGATTTTGATGAAATTTACCATGCATTATTAGATTCCCGTTCAAAAATAGGCTACTTTTTTCCCAAAATTCAAATCCCGAGTAACATAATAGCGGGTGAAAATACACGCGAACGAAGCCGCGGAAAGCAAGCTGGAAGAACGCAAGTTTGAAGATTTATTTTCATGATATTGCCTATGTGTGCTGTCAAATATCTTTAAACCGAACTGTGTGACTTTCAGGGGAATAAATTCTAGGGCGAATTCTAGGGCGGGAAACACACGCCCAATCTTAAAGAACCTACCACCCATACGAGTATTATGAGAGTCAAGCGTGTGATGCCAACCATTTTATTACACTCATTTAGTACGTCTAAAAACAAAGAAATCTCAAGTCAAAGTTAAGTTTAGTTATCAAGCCAATCGATATGTATAGAAAAGTTGCTCCAGCGACACAGTTCTCTTAAGGAATGGGCGATAAGACTTGTGTATTTGTACATTGATGGTTGGATAGCTTGCTTCTTTTTAAAGTAATCGACTGGAGTCTGGGATCGTGATTTTCATCTAAAATTGTATCCTGGTACTTCAAATGTAAGTTCGAGTTCGATCTTATGTTATGGGATACTAACTCAACGATACTATATTTTATAACAAATACATATGTAGATATACATCCAAGACCCGAGCCAATCGGAAAAATATAGTTTTCCATCAACACCCGACCTGGGATCGAACCCGACATCGGTTCAGAGGCAAGCACTTTACCACTACGCCTCCGAGGTCGTCGTGGAATATGTGTAGTCAACAGAACATAAAGTTATCCTGCATGAACCATAGCGCGGCAATAGGCGAGTTTGTAATGAATTTGGGTAGGTTCATGTGCAAAGATTGGACAGAGGCCAAAGGCATCCGTATATAATATTTTTTACATCAGCATTCATCATTTACAGTACCACACCGCTGGATAATGACCTCCCATTTTTGTATATACTTAAAAGATGTTTTTTTTATTACATAATACATCTATTAATATATAAAAATAAATATAGTATCGCAAGTTTTGGCAGTAGGTAAGCGAATTGTGTGACCGAAACTAAATTTTAAGGCCGAAGTCGAATATTCAAATTTATTTGCTCTGGCACTATTTTTTACCTCCAAACAGTGAGTGCGTTATAAGTTTGACGTATCCTGTAGGTTTGTATGTGGTGGCGTTTTTGTTTGAAGGATATGTAATTAGAGAATACTTTTAGTTGTGATTAAAATTTGATATTGCAATAAATTTGCTTACCTATTTTATGCATCTAATTATTCAACATATATTATTTAGCATTTATTTGCGAAAACTAAATTATAATTGAATAAAATGTCAATGATTACGACCCTAATTTTTATAACACTTATAAACTAATAACGTTTTGATGAAGCCTTCAATTACTTTGAGAGTGAATTAACCCCTAAACTCTATATAAAAGCGCCAACACATCCCTTCAATCAGATCCCTAACCCAGTGAATTATCAAAGCGTTTTAGATATAAAGCAGAAATAGGACTGCCTGTCTTAATGCCACCGAAATAAAGTAAATTTTCTATGTATTTTATTATGTACTTTTTTAAATGTAACTTCTTTATTTTGTACAATAGTTTCGTTACATTTCTAATTAACAAAATAAAATCTTATGTATATTAAACGGATAGAAATATACTAAAATTTCGTTTCGTTAATAAAATGTAGAATATAATAATTTGGCCCATGTTATATCACTAGATAGTATAAAACAAAGTCGCCTCCCGTCGTCTGTCTGTCCTTAAGTATGCTTCGTTCTATTTGTTTATAAATCTATGTCCCAAAACTAACATAAAATAAGGAAATTAACAACAACACGCTATCAATTAAAACTTGAGGCTGAATCCGATTAACACATAATTTGGGATGGGTTTATTTTGGTCAATTTAAGTTGAAAACTCCTGTTGATTAATGGGTTTTGTTGTCTATTTTCTTACGCGGTAATTTCACAAGTTCCGACTTCTGTCTGGGATTTGACACGACTTCTATAGCTATTTATATATTAATTATTTTAATTTATGAATTATTCAAGCGGTGGCAGTCTTGTAGTGGTCACGAAAGGTGGATGATCGAAAGGTCCCAGGTTCGAATCCTTCTCGTGCCTCATGAGTTTGTATAGCAATTTGACTCGTGTATAGTAGTATTTTTTTAAAGAATCCTACAGTTTATGTTCACTAGTGTGCAGTAGGTGATAACTTAGATTTACTTTTACGCCTGTTAAAGTCATATTAGATGCCTTTTGGCGACTTGAATTAAATCTGACACCAGTGTAATTTATCTTCGGTGTTGCCACTTCAGCGAATTTTAATTTTCTCTTCCGCAACTACTAGACTTGCACTGATTCTATCGCTCATTATGAAATCTTTTGAAAAATATTTCATTTAACTAAGACCCATAAATTGATACAAATTAACAAGCAAATTCAAGTCATTTATTCAGAAATTAGATCATCACAGGCATTTTTTTCACGTCAATTTTTATATTAAATAGTTATTTCTCACAAGCTACAAACTGGCATTTCGAAACTACCACTGTTGAGAAGAAATGCCGAAAGGAACTCATTTGAACAGTGTTGGTCCCTATCATGCCAGAATGGCTTACCATTATTGTTTCTTGCATTTTTTTTCTAATAATATATCACAGTACATAAGCATGTAAGTCGCTCTTAATAAATAACATTAAAGTTCAAGTTTTCTAATTAATCGTATTTAACATATGAAAATGTCGTATAAAAATTTTCTTGTATGTAACAAGGTGATAACAAGCTATTTAATAAAGGCGATGTAAACTTTAAATGTGATAAGATAGGAGAATATTTTAAATGTCAACCTAGGAAACATGTATGAGCGGAGCTATATCACTTTTAGGGAATTTGTCTCGTCAATTTATACTAGAAATAAATCTTAAAGGATAGCGCCCCGCCCCGCGTAGCCGCAGTGTGATTTACTGCCAGTGGGGTAACTGAATATGGGTTATTGTATCAAAAACAAATAGCGAGGATTTCGTTTGACTAGTGTGAGAACCCTTACTAGTGCTAACATATTATGTCATGCGTATTTTTATATTTATTTCATAGATAAACATAAAGAAAATTAAATGCACCCGCGCTCCTGCGGCTAGACTGTGTAGAAACTCGCGCATTCGCAATAGCTTTGTGTCCGTGATTTTTCAAAAATAAATTTATTTATCGCATTAAATATAGTGTAATTAGGTATTAAGATAATATTTTTAATGATAAGGTATGTCAGTCTTTTTTTAAATGCAACGGACAATCTCCAGGATTGCCGCAAGCTCTCCCTGAGCTATAGACACATGTCCAATTTAGAACTACCTGGCCGCAAAAAAAAAGAATTCATTGACAGCTATCAAATTACATTTTTTACCGGCAATTTGTGCTGTAAAAGTGTAGAGATAGAGAGCAAAATTAACAGAGGTACCTAGGTACCTATGTAATCCATACTATTATTATAAAGAGGAATGCGTTTGTGTGTTTGTATTTGAGGCGGGTAATCTCCGAAACTACCGAACCGATTTCAGAAATTCTTTCACCATTGGAAAGGTACAATATCAAAGACTGCTATAGAGTATATTTTATCTCAAAATTCCGACAGGAGCGAAGCAAATTCAAATTCAAATTCAAATTCAAATTCAAATCATTTATTCAGAAATTAGACCTTCACAGGCACTTTTTCTCGTCAATCTTTATATTTATAATTATTTCTCACAAGCTACAAACTAAGTGGCATTTCGGAACGACCACTGCTGAGAAGAAATGCCGAAAGAAACTCATTTGAACAGTGTTGGTCCCTATCATGCCAGATCGGCTTACCATTATTGTTTCTTACAATGTTTTTTTTTCTTTCTAATAATATATAAAAGTACATAATGTACATAGTCAAAAGAGCCTCAGGCAACGTCTAATTTATGATAAAATAAACTGTTCAATCTATGTTAGAAAAAGTAAATGTTGAGTGCAAGTTATATAGTACCTATTCTTAGAAAGTGGTGATTACAGTGATATAACAGTGCATAGGTACTTACCTTCTTTCTTTCCTCGCTATAGTTTAACACCTGATGAAACATGATGAGGTGGTTACATTGCGCTTGTTTCCAGTCTATGGCACCAGGTACGGCAAGATTTTCGTTAAGAAAACGAGCGAATCTTTCGCGGGGATGACTCGTGTGAATTCCGATATGATTTTCGTAATTTTTACAATCATATATTTTTTTATTGTCTGAAACTTAGCTTCAGTTAGCACAGCACAACATAGCATAGAGTTAGTGGTGTTCGGTCCTTACAGTCTAGAACTATTAAAAGTCAAGGTACTAGCGAAGCCACTCAGGGGTAACTTTCGAAACGGGAATGTTTTTGAAAAACTTTTCCATTGACTGGGAGAACATACACGTGCTCACAGATAAGAAGAAATGTGCGCGAAAGAATTATACAATTTATGGAAATGAATTAACATGAAAAAGTAAATAAAATTCTATAAAACTGCATCAAATTCAACGCAGAGTTAACTTATATACCAAATAACAGGTATTAAACGCGCACATACCTTTTTTATTTCCCAGACGTTTCGGAGCTTGTTACAAAGGTCCGTGGTCACTGGGCGACTGGACTAGTAGACTGGAGAGTAACTGACACGTGTTAGACCCTCTTTTTAATCTGAGCGTTTTCTTTCAGCTGGTTTCTTCCGCTGCCATATAGCATCAAAAATCAAAATCAAATCATTTATTCAGAAATTAGCATTGAGAACAGAGGTTAGAGGTTCTTCCTTTTCTCTTCAACTTCGCACGATAGCATTCCCAATTCCTGTGAATTTCATAGGTGAATATTCCAAATTTTAAGGTTCATTTATTACGCTGACCCATTCTTCGCGGCTTCATAGTCCAGAATAGTCTTAACTGTGTTCACAAATTACATAGGTCATTACTGATTCTAGTTAAAGTCAAGTCTTATCTTTGTTCCGTTTCCAAAATCAATACATATAATAAAATTGAAGAGAGGCCAAATTTCTACATTAGATATATTTGTACATTGGATAATTCTTCATGGAATATACTTAGTTACTGATATAATAACGAAAATATAGTTTTGGAAATTTTTGTCTGTCTGTCTGTCTGTCTGTCTGTCTGTCTGTATGTCTGATTTTACTATGAATGTCCAGAAAACTTATATAAAACTGATAATACGATATGACAGGAACATTATTTCATTGTTTTTCGACTTAAGGTTGTCATGAGTTATGTTATTGAAATATTTAAAAAACTCATGACAACCACTACATAAAGTCGATAAAAGATTAAATAATGTTCCCTGTCGTGTCCCCCATGGGGTCACGTAATCAACCCCAGTCAGAGATCGCAACCCCTGTCCACAGGCTTACTCTATGATATTCATAACCCCTACACAACCCTTATATTATTCCCAGCATAACTCCGTAAAATTTGCTCGCGTATCTTTTCAGTCCCCTGAAAGTATTTGTTGAATTATTTATATTTCATTCCGACAGAAGCGATAATGCTCTTGGTTCTGAAACTATACAAAATAAATACAAGGTTTGCTTCGGGTGTTAGTCAGACATTTTCTTTATTGATTGATTAATTTTTATGAATTGGAGCTGTTTTTGTTCCGCTTGACTAGACACCTAGAACGTGTACCTACTCGTAAAAGTATTCTACGTACGTAGATGTATTGTCTTGACGATCTCAGTGGCGCAGTGGTAAAGTACTCTGGTCGGGTCATGATGGAAAATGATCTTTTTCTGATTGGCCCATGTCTTGGATGTTTATTTATATATGTATTTGTTATAAAATATAGTATTATTGAGTTAGTATCCCATAACATAAGTCTCGAACTCGTCCACGGGTTGGGACGGCACTGAATAGAACAGATGGAAGTTTTAAGCTTTTGTTACATTCAGTAAAAATACTGTACAAAACATCTTTGTTGCCCATAAAAACAGTATCAATAAAAATAACACAACAGCAGACAACAGCACATTTACATATAGACCAATGGCGGGCTTATTGCTAATCAAAATCAAATCATTTATTCAGAAATTAGGCCTTCACAGGCACTTTTTCACGTCATATTCTAAATTAAATCAAAGTTACAAGCAATCTCTTCCAGCCAACCTTTGGGTAGTGAGAGAGCATAACAGTGAAGGGTGGGCACAGCATGTATTTATTTATAAGTCTTCATATACTAAAAATAATATAAATAGAAACATACACATATATAAATATATACGTATATTATACTTAATGAATAAATACTAAAAAAATAATATGAGGGAAGAGAAAAAGATAAAAGAAAAGTTGTAAGAACCATCAAATACAGAACAGTTTTGAAGTTTTACAAGTGATTTTACGACCAGCTGTCTGCATAACGTCGACCATTTTTGGGAATGCTGTTATTATCTATAAGCTGCTAAGAATATGTGTGTTATAATATCTACGGCAGGACATGAAGAGGATAAAATATAACTACAACAAGTGCAATAAGATATGTTAATCATTAATAATAAAATAAATAATAAATAAATATATTAGGACAAATCACACAGATTGAGCTAGACCCAAAGTAAGTTCGAGACTTGTGTTACTCAACAATACTTTATAACAAATAGATATATAGATAAACATCCAAGACACGGGCCAATCAGAAAAAGATCATTTTCCATCATCACCCGACCGGGGATCGAACCCAGGACCGGCAAGAACCTTACCACTGCTCCACCGAGGTCGTCAAAGTTTATAGTTGTATTAATTTATATATATGTATGTGCATTGAAGGGTAAAACCATAGGTAAAACCATCCTGTGTCCTCTACCCTTCAACATGATAAGGGAATGTCAAACCGTGGTAAACAAATAGCCTAATATTATTAACATTGGGTATTGTTTGAGAAGTAGGTTATTACTAAAGTTGTTCGTTCGCGTTCCAATGTGAGTTCGATGTGATCCTTATAGTATAAAATCTGTGCTGGGTACTACCGACTAACCTAGATAAATATTATTCGTTTTTATAACAAATTGCCTAAATAGATTCTTGATTTGCCGGACAAAAAATTTAGAAATTATATAAAAGAAGTACTTTGTAAAAAGGCATATTACAAGTCTGATGATTATGTGAACGACAATAATGTTTGGCCCAAGCATGGTGCAGTATCCTCATAACATATGTAACTGATTTATGACATTATGACACTTTTCAATAATTTTATTGGAAATACAACTTTTATTTTATTTATTTATTAAAATTTTGAAATTTTTAATAATGATGTAAATTCGTCCTCCTAATTTTTAATATATGTATAAGACCTATATTTGTTAATTGACGTCCTTGGAGAAAAGGCTGCGGTGAAGTTTGTTGCGCCGCTTCTTCTTCACTTGCGCTTTGGAAGCCGGCAGTAGACTTAGTTTAAGTAATTTTTGACGTCAATAAGTGATGTATATCATCCTAAATTGAATAAAGAATTTTGAATTTGAATATACTATTTATATATGTTACGGCTAAAGGCTAACAAAAGAGAAAATCTTTAGATTTTCTCTTATTTATTACAATGAATTTGTGAAGTAAGTGTTTAAATAATGTATTTATATATTTTATGAAGTATAATCGGTAGTGGGATAAGTTCTATGGGTATGTAATAGGTCGTGTAGAAACGGCTTATTTTCAAAAGTAGTCATGGGTCATACTCAATACTCAAAATACAATCAATTGTGAAAAAATAAAAAAAACACCTTAAACCACAACATGCTTTGTCAACGACTAAAATAGATATCCACAACAAGTTTCTTAGAATATTACTTATAAATTATTTTGACATTTAAAAAGGAATGAAATTGATCATGACATTACTTTAACATGAGTAGCATCTCTAGTAATAATTAATGGGCTTACTACTGGACTGCAAATATAGTTGTATTTATATTAATATATATTATTGTCTATATGCAAATATAGTATATTATTGTCTACATTAATAAATATTATCTAAACTGAAGTTAGTTATATAAATTGCCAGTTTTATTTTCTACAGTTATATGTGACCGGTTCAAGCTCGTTTTTTTTTGTTAGTAATTTTCAATATTTACAATATTAGCGGCCCATCCTCGGGCAAACACGAAATAAATAACACATTAATCTTTCTCAGGAATCACACAATCATTGGTGAAAACCGCATGAAAATCCGTGCAACCGTTTTTGAGTTTATCGCTAACAGACAGACGCGACAGAGGACTTTGTTTTATAATAATGTGAGGATATGTTTAACAATTATCGAGGAAATCACAAAACCACGTGGCAACACCCAAATGAAGGTACACAGGAAATATGAAAACAGAAGTTGGTAGCGCAGATGTGTGAAACGGTCCCGACGACAAATTGTTTTATCGAAAATTACTTTCTGGAGCGAACGGGTATTTGGATCAAAGAAAAAAGAACATATATAGATAATTTCACACGTTCGTTCACCTCAGATACCAATGGAGAGATTAAAGTACTGGGTTACCTGTGTCTTCTAAATAACTGATTAGGTGGAAGCGGTGCAGAATAGATAGTGGAGGAAAATTTAGTATGAAGGTCAAGATTCTCTTTCAATTGCTGAACCAGCGTTGGAGGGATGGATCTTCGAACCGAAGGTATGAAAAGTGTTCCATAAAATACTTTCATAAGGTAGAAATGCTTCAATTGTAACTTTATCTTCAAGTAAATATTTAACTGAATATAAGACACTGTATCTATACATATAATAAAGCTGTAAATGGGCTATGTCTGTACGGGTGCGTAATTTAATTTCGAAAGTAAAACATAGGAGATATAAAAAAAATATTCAATTTTTGTCAGTATGTCTGTATGAATGTTTGTTCGCGTATCTCGTAAAAAACACTTAATGGAATTTGATGTGGTTTTCTTAGTTGTATAGCAGATAAAATCACGTATAGGTTTCATCGCCATACGTTCCGAGATATTGAAAAAATAATTTATGAGCGGCACATAATAGAAGCGGCCGAACACGCGACTAAAAGCTAGTTATATTATAAAAATGTGAAACTTGAAGATTCTATGGAAATATAGTTATTAAATTTTACAGCAGTTGCGAGGTCCTCAGCACGATAAAAATAGCACAACTAATGCTGCAAGGAAGGAATCTAGATTAAAAACAGAGCGAAAGTAAATTATGGAGAAGAACCATCTAAAGCATTTAGATCGAAGACATATCGGCAGGAATAGTTTAATAATAGTTTGCCTAAGTGATATTTAAAGGTTAAGAGGAACATATCATGTTAGAAACTGTAATGTTATCGATAGAAACTGTCAAAACATAACTTGTCCCACCCAAAGGAATTCGGTTTCTGCGAAGAACCGCTACCTTTATACACTCCTGTCATTATTCAATATCAGTATATGAACAGTCATAATGGGAGAAAGGAACGCTTTGACCCAGTGGGACATGCACGCCTGAATACTTAGAATCCATAAAGTTATTTGTATGTACTACTTTCATATTTCCAAATCATGGAATCACGTTCCAGTGGCGGTATTCCCGATACGATACTACATTTGAAACTAAAAGAAGATTCCTCTAGTTCCTGGACAGCGGTGATAACTTACCATGGGGTGACTCGTTCGCTGCTTTGCAGTCCTATTTCTATATAAAAAATGTGGTTGGAAGATACTAGGAATTGGACAGATACTTTGGTGTTACAAAATGTCTCATTCAAAGTAAACTATATGCATTTATTTATGGAGTTCACGAAATAATTTTAACAATTTTTATCCTACTGTTTTCTTTGTTAATGGAATATATTAAATCAAATCACTGTTAGTTTAACCAAATAAAGGAGATTCCTTTCTATAGTTTGATTATGACCAAAAAACGGTATGACTTTTCTTAACAATACAAGCAAAGTCGAGCTGTTAATACTAATTTTTATTTTATTATGTTTTGTCATTATTATGCCTTACCTTTTCCATTCACCTGGGTTCGGCGTAGAATGCTTTCTCCCTCCGCATTATCTGTCTGCTAACGACCACTCCCAAAACATTCATATCGACCTTAACACAATTTATCCAAATTATGTTTTGTTGACAAAAATCTGTTTTCCTAATTATGTCGCATTTCTCCCACTCTGTGGTCTACCTGCGGATAAATTTCCATTTTTCTAATGGAACCAAATCGCACGGAAACGGAACGGTGACGCGTCGCATTTCAATTGGGAATCGGAAGGTTTTTAGTTTTACTTAATCCCGACATTTTCCCAGGAATACGCTCCGAGATTTATTTAAATTTCTGTCAGGAGAAACGCAAATAAATTAAAAAGGTTTTACAAATTATATTACTTTCGTCCATCAGCCAGTCCATAAATTTTTATTCTATACTTGCAAATTGCGGATTGTTATTTGTGACGTATTTTCTTAACATACGGCATTAAATATTTATCGGCTAAATTTATTACTTTACTCAATAGCTATTGAGTAAAATAATAAAGACACAGAAAAAAAAAACTTATGATTAACTTAAAAATAACTGAAAGAAAAAAAGCGTATTTTTGAACTGACACCACACTGACACATTTCATTGCTCCTACTCAAAAAGTTTTTCGCAAATTCCATTCCGAAAATAATTCCGAAATATAAAGCCGCCAATATCATAATTCGAACCCCAATGAATATCTCCGATTCCTTCTGTATTAAATCCGTCAACTTTACGAGTTTCGACTCGTATCATTAATCGAGAGAAGTCGAATGAAGTTCGCTAAATCACTCAGAGCCAACTCGGTGGCTGTTGACAACCTCTCGTTAAACTTTGCCGATTAACTTTTCCCGTTTTTTCACTTTCCCCCTTTGTTTTTGCGAGATCGATGGCCGGGATTTGAATCCTGGTTTATTTAATAGTCTCGAGGATACTGTGTTGAACGTTTGGCGTTAAATTTAAAGTTAATGTTAACAAGCTTTTTTTTTTAGTTTCACCTGTCCTATTTCCTCTGTCTGTAATCAAATCAATTGCAAGTTACAGTTCTCTTATTTCCAGCTGTTTCCCACGCCGCTTCATTTTCCATGACAATGCACTAATATGATAAGCATGACCAAATGGTGCAACAACGATGGGCTCCCAACGACAGAACTCCTCAACGGTTTATAGCACGGACCTGAGTTTTTGGTCCGGCGCTAAATGCCACAAGATCCCTCTGACGACTTTTGGAAAGAATAACATTTTGTAAAAAAAATGTTACTATTATATTTCTAAATTTTTTGTATGACACAATAAGATTACTTATATTGCTACAATAATGATGTTACAAATAAAACTATTAACAAAAATAATTTCAGTTATTTTCCCTTATAAAATTTCAGAGTGATTGGCATTCAGTGCATCCATGCATTTCCTTCAGTTCTGATCGTACCACAGTCTCCTCCAAAACTCTTTCGGCATCTTCTGGATTGTACTTGACAAAGTTTCTTTAACACGTAACCTAAAAAAAAAAATATCAAAAATCTCCACAAAAAAAACTTTACAGAAACAGCGCTGTGTCGCTTCAAATTTGAAGCAGTTCATCAAAACTGCAGCATGATTTCACTCCCAATTAAGCGCGTTATTTATGCATTCAGTTAAATTTAGCTACCCACTCGATGCGTACTTATTCCGATGTTTTTTATAAGTTTTTTTAAACTTATTTTCCACTGGTTCAATGACCTCATAATATGATATCAGTGGCCATATCCTTCATTTGGAAGATACAAAGCCAACACATCATTTTCCAACATCATTATTATTATATATTGACGACCTCGGTGGCGCAGTGGTAAAGTGCTTGCCTCTGAACCGAGAGGTCACGGGTTCGATCCCCGGTCGGGTCATTATGGAAAATGAGCTTTTTCTGATTGACCCGGGTCTTGGATGTTTATCTATATATGTATTTGTTATAAAATATAGTATCGTTGAGTTAGTATCCCATAACACAAGTCTCGAACTTACTTTGGGGCTAGCTCAATCTGTATGATTTGTCCTAATATATTTCTTTATATTTATTTATTTATTATCAGGTAATAAGTATTTTTGCAAAGTTTTGTAATGGTTTTAAATAATTTATTTTACAAGATTACGGTAACCTATAAGGCCAATGAAGCATGTAAAAAAGTATACTATAGTATTTAATAATAAACTCTAGAATACTGCTGTAACCCACCCATTGCGGAAACACGAGTATTTGGCAAGCGCGAGGAGAGGCTTGTATCATTTTAAATGGGTCGGTTAATCGCACCATCCGAAATTTAATACTTTTTTTACGTAACAGATCCATGGGCTTCTCTGTTAATTTCCTTTCTGAATTTAAATTACTGATTGGTATTTTGCGATTTGGCCACGTTCCAGGTAAAATGGTTTATTATTTGATCCTCTGCTTTATGTATTATTGTTTTCGGAATGTTATTATTCAAGCAGGTCAGAAAATTCAGGAATAACCTAATTACGTCGAAATATTATGTTATTTTCATTATTTTTTTTTTGTAAAATACACGTCATACGAATAAACTTGGGATGATAGTTGCACCGTTTAATTTAACATTTAATTTAACCGACGCGCCGCTGATATTCATATACAAAATGGCATACTTTTCGTTTTTCTGCGCACCTTAAAATTGACATCAAAAATGGCGGTGCAACCCACCCTTAATATCTGCTGTAAATTAGTTTTTTACAAAAATATCATCTTTAGGTAGTATCGTCAGAGAAATCCTGTTGCACTCACTGTGTACCTAACAAAAAATCAGTTTACTCATTGGAAGATGATTCTGTGTGACATCCTTACATAAAGACATCCTTATCATAATACGTGGTACGTGCGTAAACTGAAACGCAGCGGAAAATTTCTACTCTATAGGACAAGCGCTAGTGAGTCAGCAGAGAGTATAAAGTTATTGCTTTTAATAAAAAATGTCAGCTATAAATAATAATGAGCTATAAATAATAATAAAAAAACTTCTTAAACGGTTTCCTGAACGCAACTTGAATATAAATTTTAATACCTTTTCTAAGCGGCTCATCAAAATTCAGTTCTTTATTTTCTTTCATTAGCCGAAATGAGAATTGTGAAATTAAGATTTTTTTTTTATTTTAATAAAAGATCGCGACGAATTGAGAACCTGTTTTTTTAAGTCGGTTAAAACGAGGTTACCTTTGTTTCGAATGTTATGTAATATAGATTTAGATTAAAAACTTTAGATTAAAAATATATTGTACTATTTCTATAATTGTGGTTAATTCTTACAATATTCTTAGGTAAATTCGAATTGAAAAAGTAAAAGAAAAAAAATATTTTGAATTTGGAACTTATTAACTCTATTTTAAAAAAAGTAAAAACCCTATTACGTCTGCAAATACAGAATCGGCTTAACATGACTTCCAAAACACGGAAGATATATATTGTTGCTCACCCATCCAGTGACCGTACATGGCAAGAGTTACTTAACCAACACTATTGCAGTCAAGCGAGCGAAACACTGCGCCACTGAATTAAATTAAAGGTATTTAGAATATTTTTACTCTTAAAACTTTTTTTGACATAATCATACTTCTCTCCAAGTCCTGGAAAACAAAAGTTTATTAAAAAGTTAAAAAAAAAAAACAGATTTCACGCCAAGAAAATCCGGACACACCTATGTGCCACGTCGACTAAATTTCCGCTTCAGTTTTATATGGACCAGTAAAAACGGGCGACTCGTCGAGCGATCTGCATCCGCGCTCCAGACAATAATATCGATGATTTTCAACGTTAACGATCCACTTGTCTCCAGAGTGCATTGTCTGCTAGTGGGAAAATGTGGACATACCTTTACAATACTCAGAATAATCACTTCTTTCTTTTCTTCTTCAATAATGTGACTGGTGTGTTTATTACGCGTCGACAGAAAAAACTGTTGACATCCTCTCCTTCCTAACTTAAATTTATATTAAAAAAAAAACAAAAAGCGCATTTTTATAATCAAAAGTAGAAATAACACAGACACACGCTTAATACTAATATATTTTGTCCCTCATCGCGTGAAGGCTTTTTACAAGTATTGAATATTTGTGTGTCTCATGTGGGTAGATAGGTAGATATATAAGAAGTTTATTTGCATCAACTGAGACACGTACAAACAATTAAAAGTTGGTACATATTATATAGAGATACACATCTATAAATAACAATAAGATTGTTTCCGTGACGTAAACATGTGGCGCAGTAATACAGATTGGCGACAAATCAGTGTAGTGGGAATTGCTCAAGGAGCAAACACTTGATTTTCAGTCATCACCATAAACGGACACATTGAGCCGCCGTCCAATGGACACAAACTCCTCTTACAATAATAAAAAGTGGAGAAAATTAACAAATACCATTACTATTTATCATGCATATTATTATATGCCATATGCCTAAATGACTACGTAAAATAAAGCTGCCCCTATTGATTGCTGAACACGCATCGCTACGCGTACGCTAACCAAGGGGTTAGTCTATGATCTTATTTGCTTATCACGTAATTAATTTAGCATGAACTTATGTAAACAGTAATATGAATATTCATATCCAATCTGATTCGATTATACGAAATTGATATTATTGTCAATTTTGCAAAACAATTAGTAAAATACGAACGAATCAAATTATCAGCTCACACAAGCGTTGATCAAATCCTATTCAATCTCGTTCGGGTTATTGCAAACTGACTCTGGCTATTCCCATTGTAACCCACTCTGTTGTCCCCCATGTCGGAAAATAAGCTATTTAAATATTATCTGTTGGGATATCAAAAAGTTATTTGTAAGTGAGCTGAGTTGCCTTAATGTAATCGAAAGAATTAAAAATGTAAACTTTTATGTTTAAAATATAAGATTAGTAATCTGGCTAATGTAAAGAAACCTAACGATAGGTTAAGACCTTACACGTCTATTAAAGGAATATAAAAACGGTTATATTTACCAATTTACAATAGATGTCACTGCAGGCAATTCTTAGTAATTGTCTTTCCTTTGCAATGGTTGACAATGTTACAAATCAAATATATTAGGTTCCTGTATTTTATTCTGTTTGTTCATAGAAAATTTCGGCAAATTTCTTGATAACTGAAACATAAACATTCTTGTAGATGGCGCCAGTAAACATTGCCGCATTTATTCTTGTAAAGAGCGACGAAGACTAAGATACAGTGAGAATCTACTATTGACTCCGATTAATATTTACATATCACGTTCTCGATTCGCTAACGTTTTAGTACGATGCTATGTTTGACTTGATTTAGTTTGAGACTTCAAGTGATACAATCAGTTTGATAAGGATTCAATCACTGTAGGAAAACAGCAGTAATGTTTGTTGTATTCAGGTCTAGATTTTGGTTGTTGTGTTGTAGTGCTATAAAAATATAGGTAAAATACTAGGTAGGAACGTGCGATATTATTTTTACAAGCATCATGTTAACTCGCTTTTATTAATGTGGGTCAAATCTTGCAAGTTAAATTTTACCTTCTCTAGTATATATATATATCAATGTGTTGTCACTCAGAATCGGCTTCCAACATGGGAACTCCTAAACGGCATACTGCACGGATATGGGTATTTGAATTAGTTGAATGAAAAAATATGTCTCTGACGACAAGAAAAGTTTTCATTGAATAAATGTTTAATAAAAAATCCACATAACTCTTTCACGTTGTCGGCACTTAGAAAGACGTCCGTTATAAAAATCGCTCGATTCCATTCAACATTCGTTCGAATGAGTCGTGAGCCATCCGCGTTGTCATACAATAAGAGCAATATTATACTAGACTAGCTTTTACCCGCCATTTTGTGAGCTCGGAAAATATTTCGATTTACCCATTTTCGTGGCAATTTGGGGAAATATTAGTAGGTACACTTCTATAATCCATGGGCAACCTATATACTTCGATTTGTAAGCTGTGTTCATTTGTCACTCATTGAAGATTTACAGAAATTATAAAATTATACTAGCAAAATACTGTGCTAAAAGAGATTTTTTAACGACCTTAGGCCTTAAAATCTATTACCATACTCAATACTTTATTTGCATAAATGTGGTTACATCAGTTGTTATTACATTAAATTATCCATCACACAAGCCTAATCCGGCCATGCAAAAAGTGTACGTGTATGTGAGTGTACCGCTCTCGGTGAAGGAAAACATCGTGAGGAAACCTGCACACTGGCTGATTCTTATTAACTTGTGTGTGAAATGGATAAGGCTGGTGTTGGCTGTGTCCCTTACTCACATCGATATCAACGTGAGTATTTGGAATGGTCCTATTTTAGGGCGGGACAACACTACTCCAGGCAAGTACACAAGAGTATTGTGTACTTACTATATTGTGCTTTATAACCATGAAAATTGTTATCACTCCATTAATAATGCCAAGAAAGTTGTTGCGTGTGTTTCATTCCACATAATAACCACGACCATCGCCCATGAAGAAGAGACCACTCTCAGCCAGAGCTTTAAAAACCTTTTTCAAAATATGTACTCCCATCCTAACTTCACATTCTAAATAAAATTTCCACTAGGTATTCATCGACGAATATTTTTAATTGAGCGAACCACACATACAAGTATGGTAACGAATGCATGCGCCGTGAAAAAAAAAAAAAACAACGAACAGTAAATAAAATGAATTCGCAACGAAAAAACGCATGCTTCATTTTTTTCTAAGCAATAAAGAAAAACTAAATATCATTCATTTTGTACCGCAATTGAATTTGCGATGTTCGTTATGAAATATATTTTCGTGTGAGTGAATGGAATTTATATTTTAACAGAACATCTTTATATGAGCGTCCTATTTGTTATACTTATATAGTATGGCGATCCAATTATTTCCCAAGGCATAATATATATATATTTGTCATACAAAACTTTCGATCAGGTACATAATGTCTGCCCTTCCGATCTAAAAACGTATCAGGACACTTGCGCGAAAAAAATTGCGCGTAAGACACATGCGCGCAAAGACACTTGCGCTCATAGACATTTGCGCGGAAAGACATTTGGGCGCAAATGACATGCGCGCAAGCCATATGCGCGCAAAGACTTATGCGCGAAAGACCCATGCGCGGAAGACCATATCACATGCCTTTAGGCGACTTGTGTAAAATCTAACACTGTAAACACATTAATACTAATAGAAAGTATAAAGCAATTTATCTACAATATTTATGTCTGGAATATAGCCATTCGAGTATGTGACATATCGAATAGATAACTTTCGCAAATCCAAAATTGTGATTCACAATTTTGGACCTACCAAAGATAGAACTATTTGGCAAATAGCTTCAGGCTGATTTATTTAGCAGTTATGTATCAATAATATTGCATTATATTTTATCAGGAAGTGGTAAGACAGGCTTTTTATATAACAATATTACCATCAATCTAATAAAATAGCATTTTCTAAAAATAGATACCCTAACAGAACTCCATTAGCTAAAGGTTCCGCCTCGCCAGAGCCGATGTAACGAATATTTTACAAATTCCCTCGCCCAAAGCTATACGAAAGTGAATTTATAAGAAAAAATGTAAAAACCACCCAAGAACCTTCCGAAGGTTCGACCGCAATATGTTCCATTGAAAGTCACTTAGCAAACGCGTGTGCTCGAATTGTGAAATCACTACTGAATGATCGGGGCCGAAACAGCCGTCTTTCTAAAGAAAATTGGACTGTTTCATTTCGCCCTGTTAACTCCATCGGACTAGATAACCATTGAAAAATGTGCTTTACAGTGATCGCTTTAGGTTCACTTTACATTGATAACACTTAAGCGAGTTGACTGCTAACAGTACGCTAATTTAACCTCAATTCAAATTATATTTAGATTCGACGTAATAAAGCTCACATTTCTATGAATGTATTTATTTCACCGTAAAGGCCGGTGCAAACTGAATGCGTATGCAACACATATGCGTAAGGATAGTATGGATTTGTACGCCTACTGGCACGCGTTCGCAACCACCAGCCACAATATACGCACAATATGCATGCTGCATACACATGCATATTGTGCGCATAGGCACTCATCTGATTGATCCTCCCCTTGACCCGAGTGGCCCATTTCAAAATAGTTCAGTTACGGACCGGCACATGTCCAAGGGTATTAGGCGCCCAAATAAAGTGCATGTGGGGTTACATCAATAAAATGAGCTTTCATTCCATCTACATACTTTTTTCTGTAATGGTGTTGTGAGAGGGGAGAACTATATCTGTTTCGGAATTTAATTTCCTTTATGGAAGTATTTCTTTGAAGCACATAATTTTTAACTACATAAAATTATACTAGTTGTTCGCCGCGAACTTAAACCTCGCGAACACAATATTTTTTTTTTACAAAATCGTGAATATTTCAAAAACGGCCACACGAACTGCCCCACGAAGTTAAAAATTCCACTGCCAGATCCTCCACTCTCAATCCACTTTCAATTTCATCAATATCGGACTAACGGTTCGAAAGTTAGATAGAAGTCCCATAGACGTGGCGCTACTGTCGCTGAAAACAACGATGTGGCTGTTATTGATAGTTCCTAATTTTGCCACGGAAACTCTTTCGTGGTACGGTTTTTATGTTCCGAACACAAAGTTTAGATGTTATGACCGACAAATTTTTAGTCTGCATAATATTGGATTTATTTTAATTTTAATATTTTATTTTATTGTGTTTTGAATGTAACAGCAAGATAATAATATACATTTTAATTTTAAGTAACAAAAAAGTGCGTATTGTTTGCCCAAAATGGTAAAAGTTTGATATCGGAACGCAACTCTTGAAACGAGATAAAATATATCGACATCGTATAGCCTTATCTCTTTCTTACATTTGGCTACTGTCACTGGGGTTTACGATTCAGAGACAATTTTTATTTTTTTAATTGACTCCATTCACTCCTTACGATTCAAATGCGACTGACTTAGTTAAGATTTGTTGGTGGTACCAAATAACGCGATTCATTTTAGATTCCTAAACTGAACTGCCCTACAATTGATTTTGTTATTACAAAACGATCAATTAAATCGTTTTGTTATTACAAAACGATTCAATTGTAGATTGTAGGCCCCCAGTTAATATAATTTATGTACCTAGTTATGCGTTCAAAGCGCGAAAGTTTAAAAAACAATCAATGTCTGCGTCTGGACTAACATGGCGCACTAACACTAACTTGACAGTTATTTAAAGATAAACAGTTTTTCTTTCTTTGTTTCTTTATTTCTTTTAAGTAAAAGTTATTTTGGATGCCTTCATTAAAATCCGACAACAGTGTTAGCAACACACACCGGAAAGGAAAGGAATGAGAAAAAACCATCGTCGAATTTTCTACATATAATGCCAATTTTACTCGTCTATTACTGTTGGTTGTTGCTAAGTTACTTGTTTACGATACGATACAATCAACCATTCCAGAATCTTGTTTTTATATTTTACAATATAATTACTCATCACTTCTGACCGCCACTGCGATACATTATTCCAATAGGTTATGGGCCCAGAACACGAAATTTTCTGTTACCAAATTGATTGGACATGATGACTACTCATCTTGGAAATTCGCAATAAAATTGTTACTGACTCGTGAAAAATGTCTGAAATACACGCAAACACTTCCAGAGAAGGACAATACAGAAGAAATTGAAAAGGATCAAGAGGCTTTTACCTTGATTTGTCTTCATTTGGAACCACAACTCTATCCGTATGTGCAAAATCTTTCGTATACTAAAGAAGTGTGGGATGCGTTGGCAGCCATTTTTGAGGATAAAGGAATTAATAGACGAATAAATTTAATGAATTCTCTCTTGGATGAAAAGCTGGAAAATCATAAAACGATGCATGATTACGTTCAAGCGGTCATGAGTCACGCTCAAAAGCTGAAGGAGATAAATCAAAGTTTCGATGATGATTTAGTTGCTGTGGTACTTTTAAGAGGTTTGCCTGATGTTTATCGCCCATTGCGGATGGCTTTAGAGCACTCAGGGATGAAACTTACCTCAGAAAATGTTCGGCAAAAGCTTTTACAAGAAGATTCGATTCAGAGCTCTTCTAAGGATTCTTCGCCTATAAATTCAGCTTTAGTAACAAGGAAACAACATAAAAATTCAGTAAAGTGTTTTAAATGTGGGAAGCAAGGTCACAGAAAAATAAACTGTCCAGAAATGAAAAAGGATGCAAACAGAGAAAATGTATCAACGGTTTCTCCGAGCTCGAAGAAAGTTGGATTATATTGTTCGCTGTCAGTCCATAATTCATTTAATCCCTCGTTGTGGTATTTGGATAGTGGAGCTTCAAATCACATGAGTTTTCAAAAGCACTGGTTTAGAGACTTTAAGGTTACTGATAACAATGTTGTGACATGTGCGAATGATGAGAAAATGTCAAGTACAGGTATGGGTGACATTTTGGTAAGTTTAAAAGGAGTTTTGTTACCTATAAGAGATTGCTCATATGTACCTGATTTGCGAGTTAATCTGTTGTCTATTAGTAAGTTGGTACAGAAGGGTTGGAAAGTGGTTTTTGATTCTGATGGTTGTAAGTTGATTCACTCATCGATGGGCCAAATTACGAGTAAACTTGTGGTTACTGCTAGTGAAGTCTCGGGTATCTATATGTTGGATGACTGTTTTCCTGTTGTAGATGGGGCTTTGGCTACGGTTCAAGTTGAGGACTCGTTGGCGCTTTGGCATAATCACCTAAATTTACATGCCCAAGCGGCATGTAAATTTAGGTGATTTACGCAAGCTTCCAAGTATCGAAGTTGGAGGAAAGAGTGTAATGGAACCGTGTGTCGCTTGCATTAGAGGTAAGGCGCACAGATTACCTTTTCCAAGGAGTGAGGCAGAGCGAGCTAGTGACAAACTTGGTTTGTTACACGCGGATTTATGCGGTCCAATGTCTGAACATTCGTATGGAGGTGCTCATTACATGTTTATCATTGTTGACGATTTTACGAGAAAAATGTTCGTTTATTTTCTCAAAGAAAAATCTCAAACTTTGAAAACTTTCAAAGATTTTGTGGTACATGTGGAAAATGAGACAGGTTTACAAGTCAAGAGTATACGGACGGATAATGGTACGGAGTTTGTAAATAAGAATTTTAAATTATTTCTTTCTAGCAAGGGTATAAGGCATCAGTTGACGGTTCCCTACACACCGGAACAAAATGGTGTTGCGGAGAGGTCGCTTAGATCCATAACGGAGATGGCGCGAACCATGTTATTGGATAAAGCATTAAATAAGAAATTTTGGGCAGAAGCTTGTAATGCAGCGGCTTATGTCAAAAATAGATTACCTCACAGTGCAAACAATGGGAAAATTCCGGAAGAAATGTGGACGGGAAAACAACAGAACTTGGATCATTTAAGGGTATTTGGTTCTTTTGCCTATTTACATATTCCTAAAGAGAAAAGAAAGAAATGGGACGCTAAGGTAAATAAATATATTTTTGTAGGGTACTGTGAAGATACCAAAGGCTATCGATTAGCAGATCCTAGCGATCCAAGAAAGATAATAACAGGAAGAGATGTTATTTTTATCGAAGGTTCAGATTTACAGTTAAAATCTGGTGAACTGGAATCTGAATTAAGTTCAAAGGTTGATTCTCCTCTAGAGACTGATGATAATGATAATGTTGTTCTATGGGAAATAGATCACTCTTCAAAGGTAGAGCCATCTACATCAACACCGGTAGTTCCTAATGATGTATCGAATGACTTATCTATTGTCGATGAAATCGGTACATCAAATGAAAATGATGTTGATAATTTTGAAGATTGCCATGAAGAGGAACCTAGATATCCTTTAAGGAATAGGATTTTACGCAGTACTCAAAGTGGATTATATTGTTATCATAGTTTAAATGATAAAGAGGAAGAACCGCGGACTTACAGAGAAGCATTAAGAAGGCCAGATAGTCATGAGTGGCAAGCAGCAATGGAACGTGAATTAGAGTCTATGAAAGAGCACGACGTTTGGAAGGTAGTTGAGAAACCGCCTGAAGCCAAAGTAGTTGGAAATAAATGGGTCTATAAATACAAATATGATGCTGACGGTAAAATGACATACAAGGCTCGTCTTGTCGCAAAAGGGTTTACACAGTCATATGGCGTAAATTATTTTGAGACATTTTCACCGGTCGTGAGAAGATCAACTCTAAGGTTGTTGCTGGCTTTGGCTGCGGAAAATGATTTACAGGTGCATCATTTCGATGTAAATACAGCATTTTTGAACGGGGATTTGCATGAGAAAGTTTATATGCTATTACCGGAAGGTTATGTTCAAAAAGATTCGAATAAAAAGGTTTGTTTATTGCAGAAGGCAATATATGGCCTTAAACAAGCCAGTCGTTCATGGAATGAAAAAGTAAATAGTGTCTTACTATCAATGTCATTTAAACGTTCTGACATTGATCACTGTTTATATTATAAAGATGATATTTTTATATGTCTTGATGTGGATGATTTTATTATATTTTTTAGAAATATAAACAGTAAATTAAGTTTACTGATGGGTTTACAAAAGGTGTTTAAAGTTAAAGATTTGAAGGAAGCCCGGCAAGTCTTAGGGATGGGCTTGGAGAGAAGAAATAATGATGGGTTCTTTCTACACCAGAGAAAGTTTATAGAAACTTTACTGAAAGACTTTAATATGGATAATTGCAAGCCGATTAAAGTCTCACTTGAGCTTAATCTACATAAAGTTTTGGCAGATGGGGGTGATGATGGTAAGGACTACCATAGTGATGACAAGAACTGCCAAGAAACTTTAAGATTTAGATACCAGTCTTTGGTAGGCGCTTTAAAATATTTAGCTTGTAATACTAGACCTGACATATCAGCCGCCGTGAGCTTCTTGGCTCAGTATAATTCATGTTGTCAGTCTGTACACATGAAGGCAGCTAGCGTGTATTGCGTTACCTGAAGGGAACGTATAACTTAGGCCTCATATTCCAGAAGTCTAATGAACTGTTTAATTATGGAATTACAGGGTATGTCGACGCTGACTGGGGAGGACAGATCAAGGATAGGAAGTCATATTCAGGATATATCTTCAAATTAGGATTGAATACCATTTCCTGGGAGTGCCGTAAACAAAACTGCGTTTCACTCTCGTCGACAGAAGCGGAATATGTTGCACTATCGGAGGCTTCTAAAGAAGCGACATATCTTTTACGGTTAGTGGAAGATATTGCAAACATCACTGATACTGTGGTTGTCAAAGTTAGAATTGATAACCAAAGTGCAATCGCTTTAGCTAATAACGCGATTGCTCACCGTCGCACTAAGCATATAGATATACGGTATCATTATGTTCGTCATTGCATCAATGAAAAGTTAATCGAGTTGGAGTACATACCTACTGAAGATAACATTGCAGATGTACTGACGAAACCTTTGCCTCGTGTAAAGTATGAAAAGTGTGTGTCTGGTTTGGGTTTATGTTTGGCTGTGTAATAGGGAATCAGAGTGACGAATGGTTACTTGAGAGGAAGTGTTGGTTGTTGCTAAGTTACTTGTTTACGATACGATACAATCAACCATTCCAGAATCTTGTTTTTATATTTTACAATATAATTACTCATCACTTCTGACCGCCACTGCGATACATTATTCCAATAATTACTACTCAACAAAACTTCCAAAATGGCTGCCAAAGACGCTCACCCCATCAGTCGGCCAGTAAACCTGTAAGTACCAACAGCAGTAAATCTCCAGTTGCACCCATAAATTGTGTTTACGACGAACTCATATGAGCTGCTTTTAATACACAAATCCAGGTGAATGAGCTCATTAAACTGCCTTAATTTCGGTAATCCTAAAAGTTTATCTTATTATTTTGTGATTGGATGTCAAATTGAAGCGGTAGCGGCGGTGTAAAAAGGAAGCGGTGGTGAGCCAGTGGGACGGTCCACCTGTGATCGAAAGATCCCAGGTTCAAATCTTACTCGTGCCACATGTTATTGTATAAAAAAAAAACAATTATGTAATTTTTTACAAAATTATTTTCATTTAATAACTTCGATTAAAAACTAAATTTAAAGATTAAATCGATTAAATTTGAACAAGATTAAATCTAATAATTTTAAAGAATCGACTGGGAATATTGTTATTTTGATAAACACACAATATTTTTATTTCACGGATACTCGTAATTCGCGTGTCAACTGCGTAGTCAATTTGAAGTTATTCATTTGAGTTCAACAATGCAATCGTCATTCCCGACAATGGAATCAATAAGCCCGTACCCGAAAAAGTCAATCAAGTTAATTAATCAAGAAATAAATTCATGTTCAACAAAATTGCCTGCCCGTAAAGCGAGGGATTCTATCTCTCAATAACTTCAACCATTTTTGATATGCTTTCTTTGTCACCGTTCCCTTTAAACCATTTCCCTCTCATCTGAGAATATCAGGTTACGAAATCTACTAGTGCTCTGCTGTGTTGTGCTAACTGAAGATAAGTTTCAAACAACTAATAGTTCAAAAATTACAAAGAGTAAAAGTTTAGGTCGCTGGTTGTGTAATAGTTAAGAGAAACGGTGCTAGTGTTTTTTCAATTAATAATTGAGATGCCTGTGAACCGAAAGGTCCAGGTTCCGACTATGAACTACTATAAAGAAAGAAGACTATGAAGAATGAAAAGGTCGTCCCAGTAGGGAAGGAACTATTCGACCTAAGCTAATAGAATTTCCTAATTTTCTTTTTTAAAATTCTATAAATTGTTCATAACTTACTTCTGTCAGCACAGCTTAGCACAGCTCCTGGCGAGTCGTTCTTATGGATCGAACTGGAATAACACTTGTAGATGCCTTTAGGCGACTTGAATAAAATCTGATAACTCTGTTAGCTATACGTTTAAAATTCTACTTGAAAAAGCGCCTGTGAAGGTCTAATTTCTAAACGATTTTATCTGAAATAAAACACGCGATAAGATTTATTAAAAGCTTTTATTTAACTTGATTTAACTTGTATGTATGTTAAGTACAAATCTTGAAAATCAATCAGATCAAATCAAATGACTCGTAAAAGATCGATAAGGAACAAATCCAACTTTTCGGATACAATCAGCCGACTGCGCTGACAGTTAAATTTTTACTGCCCTCTCCCGAACGGTACGGTTATGTTTCATTTTATGATTATCTACTTAATCATTATATAGGTTATTAAGTTTATAAGTCTTTATTATTGACGTCTTCCGACGTTTAGAATCATTGCTTGCGAGACGAGCAATTTCTGTTTGAAAATCAACTAAAAATACTGACAATTCGAAACTCTCTATATTATCTTAAAAGCTTGTATTACGTCTTTCTTCTTTACGAGGTAGACAGTGCCAGGAGTGTCGAAGGCCATGTTTAGGTGAAAATATTGGTGGGATTAAAATGTTTCTATTTTACGAGAATCTCCACTTTGTGTTCCTTTTTTAGTCGACTTTACAATTTGCTTTTGAAGTGAGAAAATGTATTTCCTAGTATAATTATGACAGACTAGCTTTTACCCTTGTCTTTTTCCGCGTGAATTTCCCATGGAAAATGTACTATTTACGGTATTAAAGGTAGCCTATATTCTCCGTATTCTGAACTAGGTACATTGTATGAGTAATTTTAAGAAGGTCGATTGAATAAATAAAGCGTGAAGAGGCAACAAAGAATCAAATAAACAAACGCGCATTTATAATATCAGTTGAGAAGTTGGAATTAAATTGATTTTACAATGATTTGGGTGTATAATGAAATGGCTATTTATGTTCTTAGAGCTCAATATTTGTGTAGTCATTAGTTTCAAGAGTTATAGAGGTACGATTCAGTGTCAGAAGGATGTTCAAGTAATGCGCGGCTTACCCGCCAATTTGTTAACTGAACGGGTACTGTCTTTGACAGAGGTAACTTATATGTGGATTCGAAACGCGTCAGTGTTGTATTAATTCCTACGAGCATCATGTACTAAACATATAGGTTTATTTATATCGTATGTAAAATTAAAAACTGTAAAGTAATTTTAAATTTATAAGTGATATATTTTTATTAATTGAATGAAAATGTTAGTCAATTCATAAACTACGGCAAAATCTTGATGTAGAAAAGTAAAAATATGTAGTAAGTAGAATAGAATGGTTTCATTTATTCGTGTAAACATATTTTGGGAAATTTAATTTTCTGTTCATTATATCTACCATAGTTACCTAAATTGTAAGTTTTTAATTTATTTATGTACTCATGGTCTTCTCAGAAAATGTACCTTTAGAAAGTCAACGCACTATGGCTCCATAAATAATGACAAGAAAGTTGTTATGTGTTTCATTCCACGTAATGATCACGATCCACAGTCATGAGGAATACGACTATGATGAAGAGTTGACATTTAAGAGTTGAAAACACTTAGGAGTAAATCGCTACTATTCGATCGTTACTTATCCATGACAGTATTTAACAAAAGGAAGTCAAATCTTGCTACTTATGAAGAAGAGTGGTTCAACTCTCATCCGTAACCAATTGCGCCTTCCAAGAAATCGCACCGCTCTACCAAACACTATTTAATTAAAATTCAGCGAGGCTTGAGTCCGGCTCTCGCCAACGCCGGTCTTCGTAGTAGCAACGGACTCCCCGAAATACTGGCTGGAAATTTTACTTATATACAAACAAACGAAAAAACTTTAACATCGCGATTTAGATGCGCTCGTTCGATTGGTCATTTTGCACGCGGCCGAATGGAACCGTTCCGCTTACACTCTCGGATGCGCGTGTTTAAAATACAATAAAAATCTTATCTTTGGTAATATCTACATGTTAAAAAACACGATTTTACGATGTTCACGATACTTTACTAATTTTAAATTACATCTTTTTTTGCTTATTTACCGGCCATTATTATTATTATTATTCTATATAATCTTGTTGGAATGAAAAGTTGTATCTCGGAGCGGAAAGTTCGTAAGGAAAATATCGACAGCTCACTAAGTGACAAATGGTCAAAGTAAAAGCAGGATGCTGGACGCACGCCAGGTAACCTATAGAATCATAGACATATTATAGTGAATATTTGTAGACGAAATTATGAATGTAATAAAGATATAAAGTCAATTATTTGCGTTAATCATAGCTTTAAAAAAAAAAAATATATATTGAAACCCCGCAGACTAGCAATTATCAGTATAATTATTAAGTTACTTCATCGGAAACTTTTGACTAACATCAAGACGTTCATGTTAAATGTTAATTGATGGTAATTACACTCGAGACATGATTTTGCTTTTAGATGTAATTAATGTGTTCCAAATTATAACTAATTAACAGATAAAACTCAACGCTTTGAATAACATAAAACGATGGTTTGATGTGATCCTTAATAAGTGTAACTTTGATGTTTAAAAAAATAAATTATTAACACTTTATAACAAAACAATTGGTGAGAAGAAAAGTCCATTGAGGCTCTAACTATCATCTCCGTATATTCCCATTTAGTTGGAGGCTGTGACACCGCGAAGCCAATGTTCTGCGTAAAAAAGTATCCTTTTTTAATTTGGATAAAAAATTTGTTTTTGCAAGCAGTAGCAAGTGAAAGATCGGCTACATTGTAAATTCTGATATTGCTGTAACGGTATAGGCCACAAGTCTCGATAGAGACAACAATCTGGGTTTGATTATCGATGGCCAGATGAAATTCGTGACACTTTGTTGTGTTTCGTCATGTTCTTATAAGATTCGAGAATATTTTTACAGGTCTCAATACAGCTGTAGTTCTCCATACAGTCTCGGCAATTCTCTATTGTTGCCTATAGCTAATAGGCAATGATAGATCAGACAATCTATCATTGCCTATCAACAGATCTAGCCAATGTGACTTTTAGTCGCCTCATCATATCCAACGGAAGATGTACAGGTTTACTGGTATCAAACGCAAAACCTCCCTACATTAAAATAAGCAACTTTTGTTCTATGACTTTTCGTGATTCGTATTTTTTTTTTCATATAAAAAAATTATACATAATTTGCGATTCTACACATCTTTACTCTACATAATAGCCAGGCACCGCGAGACAGTACAGTAGCTTTATGTAACGGAATCGATCATAGAGTTAACGTTTTATGGAATCGATATTAAAACAAAAAAAAAGGATTTTCTTTTGTTTTTTTATTACGTTTAGACAAAAGTCGTAGAACAAAAAAGATGTCAGTTTCTATGTACCTTATGCGCCTTTGGAAGGTTATGCGTTAGATACCAGTAACCCTGTATATATATATATATATATATATAATTATACGTTTTGGGGCCGAAGCAAAGCTCACACTCCACAAGCCCAGTGGGACCCGTTAAGTGAAATATTTTTTCCTATTATTTCCATAAAGGTCCTTTTACAGAAGCTTCAAATACTAAACCGATTTTGTGAAGATATAAAGTTTTATAACATCGATATATCACACAGTATTTGCTAGTTTCCGTCATAACGTTTTACTATGCACATAATTTAGTTAGACTACGAAGCCCATGTAAACGAGGCATTAAAGAATTAGCAAGTTCAATATCCAAGCTCAAAGTGAATCTAAGGGTGAGTTGCACCATCAAATTTGACGTTGATTTTAACCGATGCACCCCTGACGTTTAGATAAACTGGTGTACTTTTCGTTTATCTGTGCATGTTAAAGTTAATCAACGTCAAAGTTGACGGTACACCCACCCTAAGCAAACATGACATACCTAGATTGTATCTAACTTTATTGATACCGCGACTATAACTATAAGATCCACATGAAGTCTTTGGATAAAAGGCTGCGGTGAAGTTTGGTTCCCCGTTTCATGTTCACCTGCGCTTTGGAAGTCTGCAATAGAGTTAATATAAGTAATTATTTGGCGTCATTAAGTTATACTATCCTAATTTGAATTAAGAATTTTGAATTTGAATACGAATTAAGTTTTACAAATTTAAGTACTCGATTATATAAATGAACCAAAGTGATACCAATAAAACCTGGCTACAAATAAATAAAACAGTACATATAAAGAGAAACATATCTTTTTAAATCACAAGCTTTTAACTTGCAATGTATAAAGTATTGTAATCTTGTAACTCAACTTTGAAGCAGATATTAACAACAAGAGTCAACATCTTATACATACGTTTAGTTTGGATGACAATGCATTATTATGATAAGCAAGACCCGGCTCTCGACGAAAGAACTCTTGAACGGTTTACTGCACGAACATATTTTTTTTTGTCACGCATTGATGCTATCTGACAACAAAAATCACATATCTTGTGATAAAAATCTCATATTTGTAAAAAAACTTATTTTAGTAGATTCTAGAACTGGATATGTTTATTGTAATCATAAGCGATGTGCAATTAAACTACAAAAATTCCACTGCGATTATAATAAAAATAAGAAAGAGAGAGAATACCCGAGAAGGATAATTAGGAGGATTTATCTCGAAAGATGCGATGTCTAGTAAAAATTTAATCTATGCCAGGCCCATTTATCGAAGGAGAAATATTCAAGGGCCTTCATAATAAAAATTAAGCAGTTTAAATAAGCACAAAGGGCATTTTTGTTTGAACAAATCTCTTTGAGTTGCTCTTCAGTTCCTACTTTAATCTAACGAATCGTTTGAGATATTATTTAATTAAACACGTTAATTTGAAGCTCGAGATAAATTTTGATTGGTTGTTGATTTTTCGGGTATTATTTTATGAAAAGTCATCCTGGAATTTTGCGCTGTCTACTTTTTTTAAAAATATCTTTTAATTTGCGGCCAGACACTCTGTTTTATAAATTTGTTTCGTTTTGAAACTCGATATTATTCTACTTTTTCATTGTGATATTAATTTTCTGATCTTTTTTAACCGCTTATATTATGTTACACAATGACACGTGTTACCATAATTAGTCAATTTAAGAAAAATAAAAAAGATAAAGTATTAATGAATAGTTTTTTGACATTTTACAGTGATACAAATAATTTTAAATTCACAGAGTGTGTAGCTCACGCATGTCAATGTTTGTATACACATATCTATAGTTAATGGTATGTGTGAGACTTTACGGTGTGTGGTTCCCGCTCTAAAATCACTCAAATTGCTCCCGTGGACGACTAAGGAATAATAAGCCTGCACAGCTGATAGGCAAAAATGACATTCCCAAAGTGGGTTGACGTCAAGCTTTCGATTACAGGCAAATCTTTAAAATTTACAGGTTAACAGTTTATATTTCAGGACGCCACATCCGAGAATGGAACTGAGATCACGCGAGAATGAGAGTGAGATGAGAATTTTCAAAAAGAAGTTAATCCGACCGCCTTAAACTTCAGGACCCATTTTAAAACACGCTATTTTCAAAAGATTTTCGCTACTAACCGATAAATTGTGGCGCAGACTTTAAAGATACCAATCGATTCCACGGCGTCTCGATACATTACGAGCGCACTCGATCATTATCTGATCGATGTTAGATAATCGTCTTCAGTGTTGCAACGTCGATTTTAAAAATCGTCTCATATTTTTGATACATTTTATCTTGGGAACTTAAGGTGAGGTCATCTTAATATTAATACTTAATTATTATATTTTACTAGCCCGCAGCTTCGCCCGCGTGTATTTTCCACGGGAACAGTTATTTTTCCTGGAAGAAAAGTACCCTTATGTCCTTCTCCATACTTCAAACTACATATTGTACGCAACATTTTAAGAAGAGGTCAGAAACAACGGTCAGCTTTGACGTTAACTTTAACCTACTCGCCGCCTTAAAGTTAACGTCAAAGTCGACTGGTGCAACGCACCCTGATATTGTGAATTTGGTAACGTTAATAAACCCTGCTTTTCGTACACGTGAACGTGCGTGACGTAACGTAACGTAACGTAACGTACGTACGTAACGTCTAGTTTAAAAAATTATCATAATAGTAAAACACGCCTGGCAGCTATTAATAACTAATAAATAAAATATGTAAACCGCGAAGTCGCATACAAAGTTGTATCCTCACGTTAGCAAAACAAGTTAGTCCAAACTGCAGCTCATATGAAAAGTTGTACAAAGTTTGTATGGTACTGTTTCATGAATAACGTTCACGACACTTTAGCTGTCTGTATAAATTTTAATACACAATTGTTGGCGCTACGTTCCGTGTTAAGTGAATTGGAAAGTTGATATATAATATCTGTTTTTGTTTTTGCTTAACTTTTATTACGATTAAATTGTATTAAATATATTATTTACAAGCTTTTTCACCGCGGCTTCGCCTGCGTGAATTTCCCACGGGATCAGGTATGTTTGAGACTTTACAGTGTGCGGTTCCCGCGCTAAAATTACTCAAATTACTCCCGTGGATCACTAAGAAATGATAAGCCTTCACAGCTGATAGGCAAAAATAACATTCCTCAACATGAATGGTCACACTTCAAACTAATGTATGCACATTTTTAAGAAGATAGGAGAGCGTGAAGAAGTAACATACAAACTTACTTTCGCTGTTATAATAATATTAGTTAGGATAATTACGATTGTGATTATCTATTGGTATAGTCTCGTAACAGGCTAATGAGTAATTTTACATTGGCTTAGTGTTATAATGATCGAATCGAATCGATATGAATGATTGTTGATCGCAGAGTGGTCGTAATGGTGTCCATCCGTATTTTCGAATGTTTGTAAATGAATATAATATGATTCACTACTCATAATAAAAACACATACAATAATAACCGTCAATCATCATCGAGTGTGTTATTGCTAACACCGGTGTCAGATTTTATTCGAGTCGCCTAAAGGCATCTGACAAGACTTTTACGATAACTTACTCCATCTAGTGGCAGATAGTCGGATACACACTAGTGAAACTGTTAACCAGTGTGCAGGTTTCCTCACGATGTTTTCCTTCACCGGAAATCAGTGGTGGTCTATGAAAACTACTATATATGAATCAGATTGGTATACAAACTCATATGACACGAGTAGGATACGAACCTGAGACCTTTCGATCCACAGGCGGCCGTCTTAACCATTACACCACCACCGCTTCACCGTCCATAATGTTCTTTTACCCGTGGAAAATCACATAATTATGTTACGCTGATAACTTATTGATGCCAATATAAATAAATACATTAGGAAAAATCACATTAATATTGCGCTGGCCCCAAAGACTTGTGTTTTGGGATACAACTTCATACAATTTCTGCGTTGTGTGTCGACGGACGTCAAATGTCTTATTTAAATAATTCGCGAATAAAGTAATAACAATTTATCTAACTTTAGGTAATCAACTTCTTTCCCTTCACATTCAAGCCATTCAAGTTCCGAGTACAAACTTGATAGTTCTCCGAAATATTGGCCTAACTTGAAAGTAAATATTTATTTTAGAACTCTGTCGTTTCAATAGCAACATGAAATTTCTCTTAGACTCCATACCGCTCTAACTTGGCAAGTTTGTATAATGACTAACTGCGTCTTTGTATTTACTTCAATTTTGCTTTTGAAACCAAAACCTTTGTCTACCAAAGTCGTGCCGTAAAAAACATTTTTTTTTTTCAGCAGATTGAAAGTAAGTTCTAGATTTGTGTTATGGGATACTGACAATATTTTATACAATATTTTATAACATATACATATATAGATAAACATCCAAGACCCGGGCCAATGAGAAAAATATAATTTTCCATAATGACCCGACCGGGTTTCGAACCCGGGACCTCTCGGTTCAGAGGCAAGCGCTTTACCACTGCTCCAACGAGGTCGACAATAATAGCGAAGATTATTATCGCCATTTTTTTTTATTTGTTCGTATTCCAATGGAGTATTGTTAATTTCGACAAATGAGATACTATTATATCGATTAAAGTTTTCAAAAGTGTCTGTGAAGGTCCACTTTTTGATTAAAAACATTTTTTTTTTCATTTTTACTTTGACTATCGGTTGTTCTCTAGGTTAGTTGGTTTTGTATAACACCTGTACAGTTTTACCTACCAAGCACAACTTTGATGGGTACTAGAGTACAGATTTCTTACTGATGTTTTGTTTTTCTTTATAGAAAGAAAACGTGTAGCCGTGTAGCGGCATATTGTACCTAACTATACTTTCATGAGCTACATTGGTTCGAACCTGGGACCTTTCGTATACATATTTAAATCTTAACCACTGGACTACCAGCGAATCGATAAGAAAATTATCACATAATCTGTCGAGACAGTGAAAAAATTAAAAGTAAGTGCAGTGTCTCCTATTGGCTGGCAACACTCGGTGATTATCAACCAATCTAGGACATCTTATTTGGTATTGCAATGGCAAAAAATATAAGTCGTTCGTCGAAAATCTGTTCATTTTTTCACTTTCTTGATATACTGTACTATGTTGTGTAAAGAAATTGAACCCTGCGGCGAGTTTTCAAACGTAACACATATAAATATTCTGGACACATTTTCCAACTATCCGTCAAAGAACAAAGTGCCCTGCTGGAACGAATTGGGAATTGGGATAAGGTTCTATGCTCTGATATTGGATTTGCGACAATAGGACTATATCGCAATAACTTCCAACTGGAATGATTGAACTAAAATTGTATAAGAATTATTAAAAAAAAAACACTCTTTTAAAACTGTACTGTTTCCCGATAGCTTTAAAAGGTGAAATGAATATTTAGTTATTATATTTATATATAAAATTGTATAAAATTTATAAAAAAAAAACACTCTTTTAAAACTGTATTCCTGATAGCTTTAAAAGGTGAAATACATATTTAGTTATTATATTTATTTATTACAGAAAGGAATAAACTATTTATATTGTATAGAATAATATTGGAAATTTATTATTTTGGGAAATTTATTTTATTGTTTAGCTTTTATTAATATAAATTGAGGTTTTAATTACACACACATATTTGTAACCAAAAAGTGAATTGTATAACCAAAAATTACCTCAAAAAAAATTATTTACACACGAAATTCTCATTGTTTTTTTTTTTTATCATTTGGGTATTATCTTTCAATTCCATTATAATATTAATTTTTGTTATATCGATTTTGATGTATTATACAAATATGCTGCTATTGAACTCACTCTCACTTTCATCTGCGCATTCTTCCAGCTTCTTCCTCAGCCGCCTACATTTTTCTCTATACTTCTATTCTAGAACCTGCTAGACATTGACAACCTGATATAGTTATTGGCAGATTCGGCATACATTACCGGTTTTTGACGACCTCGGTGGCGCAGTGGTAAGGTTCTAGCGACTGAACCGAGAGGTCCCGGGTTCGATCCCCGGTCGGGTCATGATGGAAAATGATCTTTTTCTGATTGGCCCGGGTCTTGGATGTTTATCTATATATGTATTTGTTACAAAATATAGTATCGTTGAGTTAGTATCCCATAACACAAGTCTCGAACTTACTTTGGGGCTAGCTCAATCTGTGTGATTTGTCCTAATATATTTATTTATTTATTTATTTTCATTGCGGAAAATAAAAGCTGTCATACAGACTACGCAATGTGCATAGGTCTGTTTGAGTTCGGCGGTAGTTTGTAGCTGACACCACCTAATATCTACTTAACTATTTCATACTAACTGTCCATAAAGTTCAAAATACACTACATTTCAAGCTAAAAAAGTAAGTTTCTCAAGACGAGGTGCTGGAGTGTTGCCAGCTTCACTTAATGAATCTAGTTTGAATAAATTTCTTCCGTATGTCTCTGTTTTGATAAGGAGCGCCAATTTTGTGTCTGTGTCGCAGCCAAACGGTTAAATAGCTATTCACTTTTTACGGCGTGTGTTTGCCACCCTAAAATAGGACCACTCTGTTTGCTTAGGCATTATTTTAGTAGGCCAGGAGTTAGGTTCGATTCTCACATATTTTGCTTGGTGATTCTTATTTTATACTGTACTAGACGCCCGTCCCGATTTCGCTTGGGTAAAACATAATACATTTTATACCTGAACCTTCCTCAAGACAAACTATTTGTTGAGGCTGGTATTCTGAGATACAGGCTCTGCTTAGTTCAGACACCAGTCTCTCACAATCTTATTTTGTATTCATGATAATACTTGTATTAATTATATTTAGGAACACAGTTCTAGAAAGATTGTGGAGACAAATGAAATTTTTTTGATTTTTTTTTTGTTGAAAGCCGCATGAAAATCCTTGCAGTAGTTTTTGAGTTTATCGCGAATAAACCGACAGACGCGGCAGTGGACTTTGTTTTATAATATGTAAGGATAATCTTTTTTATCAGCATTCGATCACAATCATAACATGTTTTTATTTGTACACTTTTTGATCTTGTACTATGTTATACTATAAGAAAAAAAAAAGTTTGAATCAATAATGCTAATTCCTTCTGGACAGAATTTAAATGAGTTCCTTTCGGCATTACTTCTCAGCGACGGTCGTGCCGAAAGTAGTTTGTAACTTTTTGAGAAAATTTTACGGGTTTTATATTTACATATTAGCGAAGATACATTTCGATTGCAGTGCAGGAAAGATTTTGTTTTTTAATAATATGTCAATTGTCGATTATATAATAGCGTTGCCTTACGTTGCCGAACTGACAGCACGACCACAACGCAGCGACAAATGACACCATCCACAACAACACACACTTGAAAAGAGAGAAAGATTACTATTTAATTGTAATATTGTCGCATAATACCACCTGAAAGGCTCAAACATTCCTTTGTTTGTTGGGTGTCCGCACTAATCCTATTGGCAGCACCTGCTTCTAACAAACGAGGGTACCAAATCCCACAGCCGTCTGTCATGCCATTATGCTGTTGTTAGTGTTATTAGCTGATAAACTATATCTTACTGTTGTATAATTTATTATTAATCTATTACAATACATCTAATGTTCACGTTGGATAGTGACCAACACTGTTCAAATGAGTTTCTTTCGGCATTTCTTCTCAGCAGTGGTCGTTCCGAAATGCCAGTAGTTTGTAGCTTGTGAGAAATAACTATAAATATAAAAATTGACGAGAAAAAGTGCCGGGAAGGTCTAATTTCTCAATGAATGATTTGAATTTGAATTTAATAGATTTAAGGCGCTTTGTACCAGTATATTCAAGTTGTACTTGATTTAAATTTTTGTTTGTAATTTTTGACAAAAAATTAAATTAGTGCACTAAACGTGTATACAAAATTACAGTTCTCTAAAGATTATCTTAAAAACTGAGTTGGAACGTTCCGACTGAACTACCATAGTTACCTTCATACATACGAGTATTTTGTTGGTTATATAAAAACTTGTAAATACTGGTCAAAAGCGAATATGATTCGCGCGTATTTTTTCTGTTTTCAGATTTATTATATAAGACAATACTTATACTGATACAAGGTCTACAGGATGTACGCGATAGTTTTTTATCTCCTTGTGAAATTGTAAATTATGCGACTCTGTTGATCATGTCAACTTACAAATTTAGATCTGAAAGCAATCGTACTAAATGAAATAAATAAAACTAAATTAAACTAATATCACTGAACGCATGATCTTGAATTATTGATGAATGTTTGAGACATGAATAGATCCTATTAATAAAAAAAAAACTAATTCCAGTGTCTGACAACTAGGGGCATAAGAAAGCGGACCCTGGGCTTCAACGCTCAATGGCTAAGTAAGATACCCGAGAAAGCGCTCAATAATGAGAGATAATGTTACCAACGTCCAAAAATGGAAAAATTGGAAATTGGAAATGCGAAGAAATGGAATTATCTACAAATATTTTCTTTCCATTTACTCGATCTCTTAATGCCGGAATAACAAATTGGGCCGAGAGATGTGAGCGCAGTTTAATCAAAAATTAAGCCGTAAACTTCCGCTATCCCCGAATTTTATGATGGATTTTCGATATTTTTATTATTTTTCATGTTCTTCACCGTTCGTTCTATTATCATTTCAATCGTTGAAAGCATTTATTATATTTTGAAATTTAAAATTTTTAAAAGTTTTATTTTATAAATATGTTAAACGAATCAAAACATTTATTCAGAAGTTTCAAAAGACCTTCACGGGCACTTTTTGACGTTTTTAAGTACATTCTGTATAAAAAAAAAAAATGTCAAAAGAAACTCATAAAGTTAAAGGTAAAGTAAAGGTTTTGACGACGTTGATGGCGCAGTGGTAAGGTTCTTGCCACTGAACCGAGAGGTCCCGGGTTCGATCCCCGGTCGGGTCATGATGGAAAATGATCTTTTCCTGATTGGCCCGGGTCTTGGATGTTTATCTATATATGTATTTGTTATAAAATTTAGTATCGTTGAGTTAGTATCCCATAACACAAGTATAGAACTTACTTTGGGGCTAGCTCAATATGTGTGATTTGTCCTAATATATTTATTATTATTATTATAAGGTCCCTATCATGCCAGAAGGGCTTACTATTATTGGTGAAATTAAATTGAAAGTATGGAGCTAATGGCGGAGCGGTCAGCGCATTCGGCCTGTGATAGTGGCGGTTAAGACACTCTCACAATGGTCGATCATTGGATGGGTGACCAAAATTATCTTGAGCACCTCCGTGCTTCGGAAGGCACGTTAAGCCGTTGGTGCCGGTTTTTTTATGCAGTCTTTCACACCCGCCAATCCGCAATCATGGTGGGTTATGGTCATTCTCCTTATCTGTTAGTATGGCTAGTGTCCTAGTAAAGGAACTACTGGACCCTCACCTCCGCTTCAACCGCTTAATTGCAAGCAAAAGCCACTAACTAAATATATGTAAGTGGCCCAAATAATTGACCTCAATCCGGTTAATCCAAAACCGTATTTATCCGAGGAAGTTGTTTACCAGTATCAATAGTAATTACGTAAACAGGACTTAAATCAAAATTTCAAATTATGCTGGTCGGTTCCTGGTTTGTTTTCGTTAGGTCTGATCGTTTAAAACCCTTTTTGAAATATGTATTTGTGACCTTGCAATATCAGTCATAACAATATATTTATAATTATTATTTTTACTTCAGGTAACAGAAATTGATAGCTTATTACTTCAGATGGTTTCGTTTGTTTCTGTGCCCAATGTCGTAAAAAATGATTCAGTATTTTTTGAACTTTTGAACTAATATTCATTAAAAAAAATATTAGTTAAAAAAATGGATGGATAGTATGTAGTAAGGATATGAGATTCCCGCTAACCACAAAAATTGACTGTTTATATTGTATGTAATGTGGCACAAAATCTATTACAGGCCAATCTTACAAAACTATTGTAACAAAATAGTGCAAACATAAACATAAAATTTCTCTGAAAAATTATTTACAGATGCCTTATGCCAAATTTGTGGATCAAGTCTCATTTAAATGAGTATTCGAAATTGAAATCGTAACATTTACTCAAAATAACACAGTCTGATCTGAGTAACTTCCTCTGTGACGTATGTCACTGCTTGACATAATTCTCCTCTGATTTCATCTATAATATAAAATATCGCCTAATTTACACCACTTATAGTGAAAGAAATATAATAAAATATCCACCGTCAAGTTCTATAGAGAGTAAATTATTACCCGTGGAATCGCATTCATCAAAACTTGAGAATTAGCCCCGTCCCTAATTAAACCTGCCAGAGCTGACTCCCAGGGGCCTTCGAATCTTACGCAAATATTGGCGTTGAATAAAACTTTTATTAAGGCTTTATTGGCGCTTAATATCGTGATCCTTTTGTCAGCAAAGATTTGGAATCGTTTGAATGAAAAGCCTATTTTGGGATCGCGATATGAAGTTTGTGGGTTTGACTGAAGCTTAATCTACGTTTGGGTGAAGCAATAAGAAATGTCACAGATGGATTTTGAGGCTGTGATCATATTATATCCGGCAGCTAAATGGGTCGATGATGTAAAGGAAATTGCTGGCAACAACTGGATGGGGATTGCCCAGGACAGAGATGGTTGGCGGAGACGGAAGGAGAGGAGGCCTATGCCCAGCAGTGGGTCACGGAGAGCTGCAAATGATGATGATGATGATCATATTATTAATTAAATACTAGCATGCCATGGTTTTTGACATGGTCACCACGCAGGTCGCTATCTGGAATTCAATTCAAATCATTTATACAGAAATTCACAGACATTCACAGGTACTTTTTCACGTCAATTTTTATATTAAATAGTAATTTCTCACAAGCTACAAACTACTGGCCCACGTAACAATGTACGTGGTCACGTAAAACTGAGGTCATGGGTTCACTTCCCAGCGCGGGAAAATATTTGTACCTGTGATCACAACAGATGTTTATCTGCGGTTCTAGTTGTGGTTCGTTTCTGTGTTGGTTACCATCGAACCTGCAATACAATTTTAGAGCTAATTGTGGTACAACACGTCCCAAATCGCACATTCACCGTGACAAATACTCTTTATCCCCGGCCTATGTGCTATTCCAAGCATAGAATCTCTACATCAATTTTGATTCGTTCGGCAGATTTTGTGTGATGTGTGAACAAAATTATAGACGGAAAAACAGACAAAAATTGTGATAAATCGTTCCCGAAGAATGTTGATTTCGGGTTGGCCTTTGGACGTAATACCAAGTAAAATTTTCATAACTTAAAACTATTTAAGTTCATTTCTTACTTTGGGGCATACAGCCAGCAGTGAAACCAAAACTCAAAACTGTAATGAGAGAAAATACACAATTCTTTTTTTTTACTGCACAATTTCTGTGAACAGATTCGGATTATGAAACTGAGTCTATATCCAATATACAAATTGATGTCAAAAAATTGTCTTATCTTCCATACAATCAGTTGATCGGATTGAGAGAAGACGACCTTTTTTGTTTTTCAATCTTGTTTATTTTATACATGTCGTTGTATTCCATGCTGATGTACTCGTATGTTGTGAATTTGAGCTGTGAATAAAGAAGTTTATTTGTTAGACAAATTGAAAAGAACCCCCGAATTTCGATATTAATTTCGCTACAACTTTTAAATGGCTGATCCGATTGGCATGAAATATGGCTAAAAACACTCGGGATAAAATTATTTATGACACAAAAAAAAAAACTAAACGAAAATCGGTTCATCCGTCGAGCTACGATGCCACAGACAGACACGTTAAACTTATGGCACCCCTCTTTTTGCGTAGGGATTTAAAAATGCCCGGCATATAGACAGCATAATAGGTACACTTGACAACAAATAAACCTGGTACGTACATTCTGACCCCAAAACATTACAAAAATTGTGAGTGGAATGGACGAGAGTTCGAAGCTTTGTTTCAGTTTTAGAATGACTAAACTTTGTCGTCGAATGTTTTTGTTCTCTTAAGCGAAACAACAAAGTTTTTTATTCCATGAAAGACATTTTGGCGCGAGTAAAAAACAAATATTGGAATTACTTTCAATATTAAAATGGTTTTGTATAAAATTCACTAGTTTTCGTAAGTATCTATCCATATTATGCATACATCCATTCTATTCTAACGTTATAAAGAGAAAAGATTTGTTTTTGTTTGTGAATGAATAACCTCAACAACTTCTCGGCCGATTTTGATGAAATTTTGCACAGAGACTAGACTATGAGAATATATTAATCATTATTATGATTAATTTTTACGTTTACTTACTCTTTTGAATTGATAAAAAAAAAGATCGGTCAAGACTCTCATTTTCTTAGTAAACTAATGTTATGTTATCCTATATGTTAGTAGAAAATAATTATTAACTTTAAAATAAATAAATATAAATAAATAAATATATTAGGACAAATCACACAGATTGAGCTAGCCCCAAAGTAAGTTCGAGACTTGTGTTATGGGATACTAACTCAACGATACTATATTTTATAACAAATACATATATAGATAAACATCCAAGACCCGGGCCAATCAGAAAAAGATCATTTTCCATCATGACCCGACCGGGGATCGAACCCGGGACCTCTCGGTTCAGTCGCTAGAACCTTACCACTGCGCCACCGAGGTCGTCAATAAATTATTGTGCAGCACATTCCTGCACCATCGCCCGGTAATAGTGCAACAATGGTTTGTATACACGCAATCGAGCTTGCCTGCGATTATGCGCTTTTGTATATAGTGAACTAGCCTTTTCCCGCGGCATCGCCCGCGTGAATTTGAATTAAACATGATTTCCATACATACTTTCATCCCCCCCCTTTCACTAGTCATTTGGGAGTTAATTTTTTAAAAATTAAATGCACACCAAATTTCATCAAAGTCGATCCAGAGGTTTAGCCGTGAAAGTGGAACAGATAAACAGACAAACTTTATCATTTATATCTTAAGTGTGCATTATTCGTTTAATTAAAGATTTTTTTATGTTAACTTATTTTCCTTTTCCACGTCTTTAATAGAATCGTTTCGGCGGTAACGATTTGTGTAGTTTAAGATATAACATTATATAGTATAATGTAGCATATAGTTTGTGTTGCGTACGCGAGCAGTATACATTAGGACTGAACCGGTTTTTTGTTAACAGTAACATCAAATACGGTATTTCACCAACGGCACCTATCAGTGATATTGTGTGGATATAGTATATAGCGACTAAGAAAATACTCAGATGAGAGAAAGAATAGAATGACAACAACCTCTGTAAGTATTTTTCACATACCTTTTTTATTTCCCAGACGTTTCTGACCTTGTTACAAAGGTCCCAGTGACCATGGACACCTTTGCAGCAAAGAATCCGAAAAGTCTGGGAATGAAAAAAGGTATGTACGCGTTCAATACCCGTTGTTTAGTATATAATTTATGCAACGCGAAAGTTTAAAAGTAGTGAAAAATACTTACAGAGGTTGTTGTCATTCTTTCTCTCATCTGAGCATTTTCTTAGTCGCTACAGCCATTGAGCGTCGGAGCCCAGGGACCGATTCCTACTTTTTCGTCTAAACTTCGCACGGTCATCGGCACCCCTAGCCGTTGTCAGCATTGTCATTCTCTCAGGTGCTATTCAAATGGGTGCACTATGTGGAATAGGTCAAATTAAGCTGGTTATTCCTACCTCATGCCCATGCCTCAGCAAATCTCCCTGGGTAAATCCAAATGAAATGAGAGCTCCTAATTACACATCCGGAGAATGAGATCGGGGCACGCGAGGCGTGCACGCGATTATATTGTTTATCTATTTATTTGATAGCATACAATATATAGTGGTCCAGTGGTTAAGATCCTCCTGTGATCGAAAGGTCCCAGGTTCGAGTCCTACTCGTGCTCGGTTTGTTTACCAATCTGACTCGTGTGTATATTATAGTTTTCATAGACCACCTAATGCTTTTTTCTTTCATAGTCGTATTCCGCTGAGGGTCGTGGTCATTATGTGGAATTAAACACACAACAACTTTCTTGGCATTAGTAATGGAGTGGTTTGCAATTGCCCTCTCCATTTCACACACAAGTTAATATTCAACCAGTGCGCAGGTTTCCTCACGATGTTTTCCTTCACCGGAAGCAAGTGGTGGTCGATGAAAATAACTATACACGAGTCTGATTGATATACAAACAAGTAGGACTCGAACCTGGGATCTTTCGATCCACAGATGGGCGTCTTAAACATTACACCACCATCGCCTAATGCTGTAGGTGAAGGAAAACATCGCAATTGAACACACAAATTTATATATAGACGAATAATTGAAAAGGTTAGTTTTTGAGTGTACGAGTTTAAATATAACAAGCCTTTTACAAAAATATCATTTTAACCACAAGCCTTTATTGTCGTCATTGATCTTATGGCATTTAACATAAGACAAAAAACGTTTCAGCAGTTCCCTCATTCGGAGCCGATCCGGGCTGCACCATCCGGCCATGCTTGTCATAATTTCTACTTTGAAATTTCAACTCTGTAGGTCAACTGGAAGTAGGTAAAATCTGACTTGCAAGATTTCATTACAGACAGCAACGGGACAGGTGATAGTAGATAAAAGCTTGTAAAATCAAAGATCGTGTTGACACTTATACGTTTATATTCTCCACTGATCAAGCACAGAAGCTGATGTCGGCTACAGCCGAAAGCGGGTTGCATTTCATCTTTGCTATGTACAATTTTGACTCGTACAAAACTAAACCACATTTAAACTGACCGTAAAAAAGTTCAATGCAAAATTCTCCATCAAATACCAAAATAATAATAAAAGCGCACTCTAAGCTTTACTCTCGCAAAGTTCATCTAACAACTGCTAGTATAAAAGATAAGATAAAAGCTCTCCTGACGTCTTCCGAGCTTTCGAAGTATTTGATCTGTCGAGCGTGTCGCTGTGCATACTTGAAAGTTTTTCGGCTTAAATAAATATTGTTTCGACGAATTCTGTGGCCTAATGGTCATCAAGCCGGACTGCTACACTGGAGGTCCCGGGTTCGATCCTCGGTCAGGTCAACATGGAAAATGATATTTTTCAGATTGACCTAGGTCTTGGATATTTATCTATATATGTATTTGTTATTAAATATAGCATCGTTGAGTTCATATTCCATAGTCCACAAGTCTCGAACTTTATAAGTATATATATAATTTTATTTTATTGTTTGGCCATTTTTTTTTCAACCTCTTCAAAATATTCCGGCATTAAATATTGTGTGTTTTTGATAACTTCATGATGAAAGCAAATATATGAATGCTCGACGCAGTTAAATTTATTTATTATATATTTCGGGAAATTAAACAAAGTTATTGTCTGCAGTAGTATGTAATGATTTCGAAAGTAAAGTAAATATTTGTTCTTTTACTATTTTATTTTTAAATATTTGTCGCATATTTTCATCGGTTTTTCTTTGTGCCTATTTTTAGTTTATATATATTTTTTCCTTTCAAACAAAAATGTATTCTTACAATAACCTATAAGACCTTAATTCGGAAATTAATTATCAATTAAAAAATATTTGAAATACCGATAATAACCCGGAAAGTACCCGGTTCAAATGTTCCTATCACCTTTCTTCTTCTGAACCGTTTACATATAATAAAATAAAGTTCTCTACCGCAAGGTTTAGCTGTATAATTTACTATGTTTTTACAAGAGCGGAGCCGGGACGGGGCGCTAGTTGAGCTTAAATTAAAATAAAATTAATTTAATAATTCCCAGATGGAAGGCTTGCGACATAATAAGCTTTATTTAATTTAATTTTTTTACTTGCATTTACATAATATGTATAGTACATGAGTTGTTGAACGCACCACCATTATTAAAATATTTTATGTGTAAAAGAATATCAATTTCCATATAACTGAATTTCAAACCGCATTCAGTGTAATCTACATAAGGAAAACAAAAGTTTTACGGTCAACGAAAAAAATGAAACGATAACTTTTTGCGAGCTTTCATTCGTGTTGAAGTTTGACTATAAAACAACCAGAGCATAGAAGTAAATATCGTAAAGTATTCCGCTTGTCTAGTAATTATGGTGATAGATACGGTTAAAATGAGTTTTTTCTCATTTATATTAAGCAGATGACGGTGTGAAACACTAGTGTAACTTTATAAATATATAATTTAAAATTTGAAAAAGTATTTTACTAAAATGCTACTGTTGAAGCTTGGTACGTGACCATTCATAAATTTTCACAATACGCTCACGATAAGTCGTGTCGCCAAAGAAAACACAGTGCGTTTTTGGTTTCATCGTTTTCGTTCTGGAAATTTTGACCTGCAGAACAAGCCCCATGGACGGCCAGAGACCCTAGTTGATAATGAAGAATTGAAGGCTATTGTGGAAGCAGATCCATCGCAAACCACGTCCGAGTTAGCTTCAGACTTCGGTGTTAGTGATAAAACTATTTTAATCCACTTGAAGCAAATAGGGAAGATTTAGAAACTTGAAAGGTGTCGAAACGCGTGTCGACTGATGTAACAAGCTATGACAGAAAATATGAAAAAATAACATGCTTTTTCGACATTCTAAGTATATTAAGCCAATCATATATAAAGCCAAGATCAATGGAATATTAAAATCAGCAGTATAATATTAAAAAAGGCCATGCGAAGATTCACTTAAAATTATTTTTCGTATTACAGCAGGCTGCGGTAATCACATCCCATCAGATGGGTAACACGCCTTTTCGCTTGCTCAGTCGTACAACAAATTAAATTCTTATGATACTTCGGTTTTCAGACCTGCAGGGAAAATTTGGCTGTCATACACTAAGCCATCCAGATATGCGTAAGATTGAAGAAAGTGGAAAGTGTATGTTCATTTAAAGCTTTATCTTTACACCGTCATTGTTCCATCCTTTGACCATTTTATTATTTAGTATTCAGTGGGAGTGCGGTGCACGTGTTTCAATTATATTTCGTGCGAAATTAAACGTCACACGAAAACATTCGTGACTGAGATAAACGTAAAAAAAAGCAGCCATGTTCGAGTCGGACTTGCGCATTAAGGGTCTGTGAAATTTTCAACCTGCTAACTATCACGGTTCATTAGAATCTGTCATCTTGAGGACAGACAGTGGAGTCTTAGAAATAGCGATTCATTTTATACTTTGGGTATGGAACCCTAACCCAGAAGCGAGTTGGACTCGAGTAACCCCAGAGCTCGAGTCCATGAACACGCTTTTTATGTGTCATCTATTCACGAAGTGATTCATAAATGGTTCCCTTTTAACTTTTTTTGGAGTATGGAACCCTAAAAATCATGACCTGAGGTGTTATGAGGGTTGTCAAAGGTTGGGGTTGACATCGTAGATCGTTGACGTGGGAAAAATGTATTTTGCGAGTACTATATTTTATTTCATCAAAAAGAAGAGCGGTTTCTTCTTTTTGGTTAAAATTAATTGGATTAATTAGTGAATTAATATTAAAATCCATTTTAATATTTTATTCACATAAATATTTCGTTTGTTTTGTTTGTTTGGAAGCAGAAAGTGGGATACAAACTACTTTGCCCAGCAGTGGGATACAAAATAGGCTTAAAATGATATTTTGTAACATTGCCATTTTTATCTTTAGAGTCCAAAATCAACAGGATATCTAGGTGAATAGAAACTGTAATTAAATCAGTAACAATTAAGTGATTCCAAACAATTCGCAAAATGCCTTTGTTTCATTAAATATATTCATTAATAGTGACGCTTTCGCGAAATAGCTTGGTGGAGCCAATGCTCTAAATATTTTTTCAAAAGGTTTTAATCCATTATTGTTCCCTTTTTGACAGATCACTTCTATTTTTGGGTAGGTATTTTTATTTTAGGAAACGGTGGTGGTGTAATGGTTAAGACGCTCGCCTGTGGATCGAAAGGTCCCAGATTCGAATTCTACTGGTGCCACATGAGTTTGTATGTACCAGTAAGGAAACCTGCACACTGGTTGATTCTTATTAACTTGTGTGTGAAATGGAGAAGATAATGGCAAACCACTCCATTAATAATGCCAAGAAAGTTGTTGTGTGTGATTCATTCCACGTAATAACCACGACCCACAACCATGAGGAATACGACTATGAAGAAGAAGATTTTTATTTTATTTTACGACCTAACGCGCTTGTCTTATTAATACCACCTAGTAAAACCAGGGATTTGAGGTCTTACACCTTTCGTTTTTGTCTTAGGGTATTGTTTGGTATCTCCGGGAACTATAACATCAACAACTAATGCAGCCTACCCACAGACTGAAGAAAAAGGCAGACGATTTAAAGTTAAGCCAGTGTTTTGTTTTCTGTAGATAGTGTGTGTCTCTCTCCCTCTTTACTATCATGAGCAATCACAAGAATAGTGTAACTATTAACACCTTCTCGGTTCACTAAAGGGTTAAATTATGATCACAGTCTACGCAAAATCAATAGCAACAGTTTAAAAATGGCAGTGAAGTATTAAATAATCTGTGGCAGCTATTGTTATTTATTAACAATATCAGCGTGGGTTGCTGCGTTTTGCTCAACACATTGTGAGCCGGAAACGGTCGTTTGTGGCTTAAAATGGATCGTAAAATCGCTTTTATGAGTGGCCAGGTTGGGTGCCACTTCGGCTATTACTTGCCCATTTACGTATGAGAAATTAAATTAATCGTAGTGTGAGAATTTTCCGTTAGTTACGATCTTTATTCTCAAAATATCAGATTCATAAAATATTAAATTATCGAAATAGCAGAATATAGCCAAAGTACAATCAAGAAAAAATACCTTACATCGAATTAATTTTTTTATCCAAAAGAGTAAGTAGGCTTCTACGGGGTGTTAAAATTTACAATCGATGTGCAATTGATTGGCTCGTAAACTGTGGAATATACATACCAGAAGTAAGTTGTTTAAAGCAATAACCTTACTTAGAAAATATTACTTAAAATTTCATTTAAACAGCAAGTGTGACATGAATATAATATATAAAATAGATATTAATTTGAAAATTCTTAATACTTAATGATCATTTATTGACGTTAAAAATTTACTTACCAATTATAAGTCTACTGCCGACTTCCAAAGCGAAGGTTATTGCAATGCTTGAAATAAATATTTTTTATTTATTTCTGATGCTTCATATAAAATTTCTTACAAACATAGAGTATCTTATTACCATCGTATAGATAATTCCATAATTATTTCTCAAAATCACTTATAAAATCCGAGGATCTCATTATTATTATTATTAAACATTTTGTAGAATAGATCAAAGTAAATTTACCTAGAAATTGTTTGCTTTTGCCTGACCTGACATCTGTTTGGAAATTTGATCAAAAGTTGTGATTGTGACAGATTTGGATCGTCTTTTAATTACAAAATAGCTGTTACAAAAGATTATGGCAAAGGTAATATAAACCTTATATACCGGGTTAACATCTTAGATATATTTCATCCTGGTAAAGGTTCCTTCTTCTTGAAATTTTGCATACATATGGTTTGTAATATGGAATACATAGGGTGTCTTTCATCACGGAAATTAAATGTTACCGTGGGAAATTTACGCGGGCGAAACCACGGGCAAAAGCTAGTCTAACATAAAAACAAAGGAGCTGGAAAACTGATTAAGGTTTTACGCAAAGTTAAAGCAAGTAAAACCACGGGCGTAAGATTATAGATAATTCAGCTCGCAAGATTTTCTTTCCCGTTCCTATTTTCAACGCCTTTCTAAATTTTTATAAAGAAACGTTATTACTTTAATTATGTAAATGCAGCCTGCCCTGAACGCTGTAATCCTAATTTACTCAAAAACATGTTTCCAATAGTCTAAGAGTCCATGATAAGGTTTTGGTCTTTACGCGAGCGCGTCAGACTTTTTGAGTTTCGGGTCGCTCATCCTCCTTCTTCAGTATCGTGTGCGTGCGTGTCATGATATTGTCGATCCAACTATCACGATGTCTCCCCATTTGTGGCGATATATAGCTTCAATATTCAAGTACTTCGGAGACCTTGGTGTTTAGGATATATTTTTACCTGGCCGGACCCTCGGATCATTATAATGATACAATTATTTGACAAACCATACAATGATACATGTGGATCAAAACGCTTTGAGCCCTATATCTAAATATAAATATATGGAATAATTAAACGCTCAATATCTAACGCAATTGAGAATTGCCGTGTTATTTTTTTTTTTAATATATAGCTAAATTAAATATATAGCTATAATAAAAAAAATATTTAAACTATATTCTTTTCTTAATTTTATATCGACGTTCGAGTAATGACTCAAATTGCATCGCACCCCAAGGCTCCTCGCTCGCAAGGCTCCCCTACTATAAGGCTATAAGGGAAAGAGAACGAAATAAACTGAAGGAAATTACAGATAATACATCATTCTTTCCCAAAAAAAAAGTCTTTTACCTAAATACTTTGAAGGTAAGATTATATAGAGAGGAACAAATTAATAATGGTTTAAAGGTAGAAGCTGAAAGCGCTGAAGAACTATACACAATATTTGTTGGATAGGTTTAGCCATGGCCAATCATGAATATGGTACAAAAATCATGGTTCGTTTTTGATTAAAGATAATCTAGTAAAATGCTAACGTAGTAAATTTTATTACGCACACACGTGAGTTCGTCAAATTTCATGTTGTTCGTAGCGTGCACAGAAAATCGTAAGACACGCCATTTTGTTTAAACACAAGCGGCACGCCAGTTAAAAGCAACGTCAAATTTGACGGTACAACTCACCCTAACACTTGCAAGTTAAAGTTGACGAATGCCACTTTGAGCATCGAAAAAAATGGTACCTGACAAAATGTCAAATGGGGTATTCCCTAAACGGCAACTAACATTATTATTTCATCAGAAAAAGTACTTTTTAATGAATAAAAAAATGGATTTCGTTCGGTAGCCAATGTGGGATAAGTTTGAAACATAACTTTGTAACTAGAAGATTATAATAAAAACAAAAGAAAAGCGAATGAAATCCGGCCATTATAATGTCAAAGAAACTCTCGAAGAAATTAAAAAGTTCACTTTACCTGGCTAAGTTCCCGCCCGTATCGGAAACATGTCAAATACCCGAGTGTTTTTCTTCCTGTTTTCTTCCTTTCCTTGGCTCTTTCAGTGGGACTTGAGACTTGAGTTATCGGTTTACTATCGATTTTTGATGGCCGTGTGACTAGACTTTTAGGACAAGTTTTGTTTACGTGTCTTACATGTGTTTTTGCCGCCGAAAAGCAAAGATTTCATTGTTGTGTTCCAGTTTGTTGTTGAAGCGGTGAATGGTTAAGGCGTCCTGTGAACCGAAAGGTCCCAGATTCGAATCCTACACTTGCCACATGAGTTTGTATACTAATCTAACACATGTATAGTAGTTTTCATCGACCACCACTTTGCTTCCGTTGAAGGAAAACATCGTGACGAAACCTGCACTCTGCTCGATTTATCAACTTCTGTGTGAAATGGAGAAGGCAATGGCAAACCACTCCATTAATAGTGCCAAGAAAGTCGTTGTGTGTTTGATCCCACGTAATGACCACGACCCTCAGCCATGAATACGACTATGAAAGAAGTTCCAATTTGTTGAGTCCCGAGGGGCAGTGTAATTACGGTACTGTCTCAAAAGACAACATGCGTGGCTAAACCCATAGTGTTGCAGGCGATAATAGGCTGCGGTGACTGCTTTCCATCGGGTCACTACCTATTTACAACGTGGGGTATGTAGGAGTGAGATATATATATAAATATAGTTGTTAGGGGTTGTTGTATAGGGATACAAAAGCAGTTTTACCCCTTTTTACCTCAGCTTTTGTACACCTTTTAATGCAAATAAATTATCATTCATTCAACCTAACCTGCCTGACGTCATCTCATTTTGGAAATCGTTACATAACAGTTCACTAGGCAAATTATCAACTAGCTACCTTACATGACATGGTGTCTATAGTGTTCCTTCTCTAGAGCATACTATCCTCTAACATGAGGATGTTAGAGGTAACAGGGATCTAGTCTAGTCCAATCGCGGTGCAATCAATCCTAAAGAGGGATCAAGGTTCGATTTTGATCGCGGGCAAATAAAAAAGAAATATATACAAAAAATCATTTTAAATAATTATTTCAATAGAACAAACCAAAAAAAAAACTATTTCGTTTTGATAAATCATATAATTTCCCGTTTGTTGTACATCATATTACATCGAATTTATTTCAAGCATTGGTTAATTAATTACAAATTGTAATACTAATGGCTAAACAAGCCTTGTACCACAGTCAGGAGCTAAACCGCTAAGTGCTCCCCAGGGTGCCACTACATGAAAAGAGGGTATTCCTATATACCCACTTCGCTTGTCGGCTTTCTCGTTCGGTGTATTTTAAAACGGTGGTATAATTGTTAAAACGCCCGCCCATGGACCGAAAGGTCCCAGGTTTGAATCCTACTGGTGCCACATGAGTTTATATAGGTACAAACCAATCTGACTCATGTTTTATTGTTTTCATCGACCACCATTTGCTTCCTGTGCAGGAAAACATCGTAAAAAGACCTGCTTAGGTAGGTAATAGTTGATTGTTAACTTGTGTGAAATGGAGAAGGCATTGGCAAGAAAGTTGTTGTGTGTATCCACGTAACTCGACTGGCAACGATCCTCAGCCATGAGGAATATGACTACGAAGTTATAAACAATTGAATATAGTACAGCCGAACTCCAATTAAGCTAAACTGCGCTATGATCCATTAAAATTAAGATTTAACCCGTAGATATCCAAAAATCTAACCTCTAATTACATCTGCAAACTAATTTGTGCATAAAGTGCTGTATAATTTTGAGCTAATATATGCCTAATTGCTATTTTGTCATGAAGTGAAAAGCCTATATATTACCTGGATGGTGCAATATTATGCCTATATGTGTATAGTCGGCTTATGTTAAACATTTTCTATGTGTTGGCTTATGATGAGAGTTGAAGGTTTATTTAAACAGCTTCGTGGCTTATGGCCGCAAATATTTGTACCTGTGTCCTAGTTTCTGTGTGTGTGTCCATCGGACCAATGATACAAGCTAAGTCATTAATAAACGTTGAGAATTGTCCATTTTTTGTTATACCTAGCTTTTGATGAATTAACGTATAACATTTTTTGAATTAGTGAATCAAACGGACTGATACACTGGGAGCCCCGGGTTCGATCCCCTGGTCAAGGAATTTGAACATTTTCAGATTGACCCGGGTCTTGAATGTTTATCTATATACCTAAGTTACCTGTTCAAAGGCTTTTTCCGCCGTTACGCTTTCACGGATAATCCGCTGCACCGATTTTCACGAAATTTAGTATATATTTGAAAGCGGAACCGAAAAACGGACTTTCTCATTTATAACATTAATTGTATCTCCCTTTGGGATTCACGGCACATAGTCCGGTCCTTTGAGAGGCTTGCGTGGGAATATGGATCCAACACGTAGAGGCCCTTTGGAGAGTTTTGATGTTGTGTAGGTCTCCCGCCAAGACCCGCTCCCGGATATACTAATGAAATGATATGCCCATGAGCAGGTCTCGGCGGGAGTGTGAACTATTGCAGAATAATGGATAGAAGTACTGGTCTATAGAATGAAAATTGAATGGACTGAGAATGGGTTATTGCAAAGAGTTCGGTCACCTGCCATAATCAGTCAGTTATCAGACTATTCAGTGGCAGGTGGTGACTCGCCGCTCACTGGATGGGCCCCTCAAATCAATCGCCGTGATTGGCGACAAAGGGGCAACATTGACGTGGGCGGCTAAGGGTGTAGAGAGGTGAGTCTGCGGGGCGCGAAATCGTGGTGATCCAGTCCGACACCCCCGGCGTTATGACATTTTACACTTCCACCCTTCGAGCATATAGCTCTCGCAACTCCACTCTGGCCGGCCGATGAAGGCAAGCCAGAGGTAGGGGTACCTGTTACCTGTTTCCACTCCGACCTTGGGGAAGGAAGGCGGAGGTGAGGAACAGGGGCCTGCCCTGGGAGCAATCAGGTCCGTGGGGTCGCTACTCCCCTACTCCCCAACAGCTCGCCACAATACTATATTATATATTATTTTTGGAACTAAGTTCAACATATTTTATTCACGCTGTATCATAAAAACTAAAGGGTATCAAGAGAAATAAAACAATAACACCCGACATATATATAATTTGTATTAAATCAACAATATTTTTAGTCTTTACATTCTTTGGTATAGCAGCTCGTTTAGGTACAGTATCTATATTAAATTCACAATGTCCCGCTGACAGAATCAAATACATCTAAATATTTATTTATAACTTATATTTTATACAGTTTACAATTGACTAAAGACTTTAAATTCTCGATTTTTCCTCACATTTTGATGATGCGCTTTTTCAAGCGCTGAAGACAATCACAGGTTTTAACCTTTTGGAAATGTTTAGCTACATATATAACGGACTAGAAGAAAGTTTTCAGCGTGCCTATTCGATAATTTTATTAAATGTTTTTATATAAAAAACAGTAGGTATGTACTTAATGATACATTTTTCTCTTGTTGGATCAAAGATCCAGATCAATTATGATCGTTTGATTGAAAGATCGTTTGTCGTCGGTCAGTGCTTTTGGTATGTATTGGGACAAAACTTAAGACTTTCGTTTGAAACAAAAATATCAAAAGTAAGGACGTATGTGTTTGTGTCCTGTGTATAGTCGCTTGATTAATCTACAACATAACCAATGTATCGCATCGCGTCACTAATTACCCCAACATAGGCATAGTTATCCCGAAACGCAAGTAGCAAACTACTAGCGTCAAAGCTACAAATAGCTTTGGCAAAAAACGTGCCTGAGAAATATTAAAACAATGTTGATTACATTAAATTATTTAGTACTTACTAGTATGAACTAATAAAAGATTTTGAGGTCACTTAATGCTTATTCATAGTACCTTTATCTCAAGATACAATGTTTCTGTATGAATGAGTTCTTTTATAACACAAACATTGAATTACAAATTGTAATTGTCATCATTCTCTTTATTTTACTTTTAAATTTTTGGATTCTAAAGTTAAATAAAAATAAATATTTCAATAAAAATAAATTTAAAAACACATTATCATACCTGTTTTCCATGTAGGCGGGTGAACAATAATTAAAAACATGTTTTTTTTTTTTATTTTGATTTGGCTTCGTGAAGGCATGAATCTTGAGTAGCCAGTGTGTAGTAGCGTTTCAGGTTTTGCCATCGACATGCAAAGAAATAGATGTACCTAGAAGTTTAATAAAATTATTTCATAAGACTTTCATACCATAACTTCACTTAACTACCTTTTTTGTCGAGTAATTAAAGTCTTTGGTATATATTTAACTTATATATCTAAGTGTTGTTCGCCCAAACGAGCAAGATTATTAACACTAGTATTTGGCACGCTTGCAGTTTTGTAGATGACCCAGGTGACGTCACTGTAACAAAAAATACACAGTTATTTTACAATATCGCAACATATATGAGGTTATAACGACAGTGGCGCAGTGGTAAGGTTCTTGCCACTGAACCGAGAGGTCCCGGGTTCGATCCCCGGTCGGGTCATGATGGAAAATGATCTTTTTCTGATTGATCCGGGTCTTGGATGTTTATCTATATTATGTATTTGTTATAAAATATAGTATCGTTGAGTTAGTATCCCATAGTACAAGTCTCGAACTTACTTTGGGGCTAGCTCAATCTGTGTGATTTGTCCTAATATATTTATTTATTATTTATTTATAACATGGAGTTTTCTGTTGCAAGTTTGTGTTGTCTGATCGACGTATTTGTATCCCGTATTGAAACTGTATATAAGGCTGTAATATACATCCTTACACAATTTATATTTTCGTGTTTAGTTAAAAAGGTATTCATAATATCACAAAATTAGCAGCAGACTACAAGAATTCTCATGACGTTGCGCACTGACTTACAAAACCTTTTTTATGCAGTCGGGTAAAAAAGAAAGAGATCTTCGAGAAGCCTAAGTTTGGCAATGTAATATTCCCTTCTTCATAGTCGTATTCCTCATGAGTGAGGGTCGTGGTCATTACATGGAATGAAACACACGTAACAACTTTCGTGGCATTATTAATGGAGTGGTTTGTCATTTCCTTGCCTTCTCAATTTCACACACAAGTTAATAATCAATAAGTGTGCAGGTTTCCTCACGATGTTTCCCTTCACCGGAAGCAAGTGGTGGACGATGGAAACTACGATACGTGAGTCAGATTGGTATAAAAACTCATGTGGTACGAGTAGGATTCGAACCTGGGACCTTTCGATCCACAGGCTGGGATCTTAACCATTACACCACCACCGCTCCCAATGTAATATTAATATTATATTAATAGTAAGACTTTCCTAGACGGAATTCACAACGCTTTGCGCCAGGCCAAGGCTCCTGTAATTTAATTTTAATTTAAGCTTGCAAGTGTAGAAAGGAAGCTTAGTGTTGCAACAATATTTAATATTACACCTTTTAAACGATTTCCGTGTTCTAGAAGTGGTAAACCATCGCTTTATTGATCAGGAGGTCGTAGGTTCGAATCCTACAAGTTGTTACGTGTAGTTTTGTGAAATTTAGACTGTCAAATATGTATTCCGGTTTTTTAAAGCAATCATTATACTAGTGGCCGCCCGCGACTTTGTTCGCGTAAGGTAGCTTATATTACTCTTAAAAGATAGATACTAGCTCCTGCCCGCGGCTTCGCCCGCGTAAATTTATCTGCGAAAGCGGACGGTTTTCATACAAACTTTCACCCCCCCCCCCCCCCCATTGGAAAAAAGTAGCCTATGTTTGAACGGGTGTCTTTAACTACATGCATACCAAATTTCATCAAAATTTGTCTGTTTAGCGGTGAAAGCGGAACAGACAGATAGACAGACTTATAGTATGCATATAATGTTAAAAATGACTATTTACCATAGAGAATTACTTATTTTTATCTGACTGAATTCTCAGCTTGGAATACCCAAAATACCCAAACTTATGGCCGATAGTAATCATATCAAAACGCAAATTAATATATTGATGAAATCAAGTACCCTCGTAAATAAGATTACTGCCAGAAAGGGCAGTGAACTTGAAATAGAAATAATATTATTTCTCATTTACGAAGCCAATTTCCTCCGAGACACGGACGGATGTGAATTTCGTGAAAAAATAAGTAAGAAAAAAAAAACAACGCATTTTTAGTATTCCGCACCCTAAGGATAAAACGGTATCCTGTTACTAGACTCCGCTATCTGTCTGTCTGTCTATCCGTTTGTCGCCATTTCATTAACCGTAATAGTTAGATACCTATTTGAAATTAGAGATGATATATTTCTGTTGTCACTATAACAACAAAAACTAGAACACATAATGAAATAAATATTTCGGAATAGCTCACAGACAACAAATGAGATTTTTTTGCCATTTTATAGATTACGGAACCCTTTGATCGCGATACCGATTCGGACTTTGCTGGTTTTTTAACTTAAATACAGTTTTTATAGTTTTTTAACTTTAATACATAACAGTCGACCTTGAGAAAAGATTTAACTGGTACATAAAAATGTACCGGTCAATGATATATTTTTTGTACACGGGTAGAATATAACCTGGGATAATATAAAGGGTACTTTTTATCCCGAAATTCCCACAGAAGCGAAGCTTCGGGGTGCTAGTAAAACTAGAATTCCCACTAATATTATAATAGTGAAATTTAAGTTTGTGGGTATGTTTGTAATTCTTTACGCTCAAATTTTTATCAAATTTGGTGTTGAGGATTTTGGACCTTGGATTAATAGGGTACTTTTTATACCGAAAGTACAGGATACCCTTATTTATTTTTTATAGAAATTCAAGTGCGACTGACCTTATCTAGCATGATGGGAAGCAGAGATGAAGTCTAAGGTGCGTGTAACAACACGCAAGCTCAAAAAAAAAAATAAACATCACGATAATAGCTATCATAGTGCTAATATATGCAACCTACTAATGTATAGTGATCTAATAACACTACTTTATAAAAGGTCACTGACCTCAACCGAATGAGAGGCTTCATCTCATTTGCGAAGACAATTTCCTCCAACTCTGCGGCACAGAGGAGCCTTGTGCGAAGTTATAAATATCTTCGGTGTCTGTATCCGCTGGCCAATAGCTATCTTTGTTATTATTATTCCACTCATAGGTTAGGGATACACACTTTATTCAAAAGAAAATACTTATACTCCCGTGTTTATAAAAGCCACGAAAAAAAAAAACAATATTAAAAGCCTAGAAATAGCCACGTTTGTCAGGAAATTTCTATCTATTTACCCAAATAATGGACACACACGCAATTAACACACGACACAAAAACAGATTAATACTATCTATAACACACTTCAAAATAGTCCTTATGTACAATCTATTAAAATATATAATAAAAACCCGGAAAAGAAGACACTACATTCATAAATAAATTCAAATCATTACTAATTTTGAAGAGTATTAAAATGACAAAACAGCTTATGATTGTGAATTATCTCAATAGACTCGTAGTAAAAATAGTAAAAATTGACCGTTTAATTTGAATTTCGCTTATTTATATTTGACAAGATCTGAGACGCGTAATTTGAATCCTACGCACCGCATGTAAATATATTCTTTCTAATATTATTTGTATTATGTAATCTGACAGTTATAGCGCAATAATTTTGTAAAATTTTAATTTTAAATTGCTACACTGGGCACATGTTTAACTGCACAATATTTTGTATTCCTTATGCTGTACATATTTTCATATAAATTAATTATGAATTATGGATTGGTGGAATAATGTTTTTTTCTTTTTAATATATGTATAAAACCTACATTTGTTAATTGACGTCCTTGGCGAAAAGGCTGCGGTGAAGTTTGTTGCGCCGCTTCTTCTTCACCTGCGCTTTGGAAGTCGGCAGAGTAGACTTTGTTTAAGTATTTTTTTTGACGTCAAAAGTGATGTATATCATCCTAAATTGAATTTGAATTTGTCCATTCCGAGGAATTTTTTTTATACTTTTTCTATATTCTACTAATATTATAAATGCGAAAATTTGTGATGTCTGTATGTTTGTTACTCTTTCACGAAAAATCTACTGGACGGATTGTTATGAAATTTGGTACATGGGTAGAATATAACATAGAATAATACATAGGGTACTTTTTATCCCACAACTTCTATGGGAGCAAAGCCCCGGGGCGCAGTTAGACGTTAATATACATAAAATGCAAAGATGACTGATCTATCAACGCACAGCCCAAACTACTGGACGGTTCGGGGTGAAATTTGGTATGCAGACAATGTGGTTTAGGTCAGACTGAGCACTCGGAATAATTGACATTTTTAAAAAGAGTTGGTGTATCACTTTTCAGGGTTCAATAAAGGGAAGCTATCCGATCGAAACTTCACTTTAAATCGATTTCGTCCAATCGCTATGACTTTTCAGAAATTCCATCTTTATGGTAATGCAATAGGGGTTGTAAGTTGGTATGGAACCCTATTTTGTGACCGTCTATCAAGACATTAATTTGTTAATAGAAGAGAGCTAGACTCGATCGAATAGCTTCCCTTTATGGAACCCTGAAAAATCATACACCAACTCTTTCTAAGAATATCAATTATTCCGAGTGCTCAGTCTGAACGCGGTTCAATCCCGTAGATTATGATAATTTAATGTCCGAAATGACGGCGTACTTTGGGATGCCTCTATGCCAGAATCAATTTCCATCGCAAATAGTACGTGACCCGTTGATCACGATGTTATTACGCTAGACAGAGCCATAGTCGATTTAATAGTATCACTGTTCAATAATAAAATTTTAATTAATAATAAAAATGAATAAATAATTGAAAATAACGTTATTGCCAAACTTAGTATTACAATAGAACATATTAATATTTATTTTAGTTTTAAAGATATACATTTATCATCATATCAAGGCGACAAAGGAATGTCTCAGCTTCTGTTGTCTCCAATAAAAGTTTGTCGGAGAAAACGCTGATTTTCAGACACACCTGTCTCTGAGATTTTATGTGGGTGTTAATGTATAAAGTAAAATTTTGAGGATTTTTTGTATGGAACCGGTTATAGAAACAATGTTTATTGATTTCATTACGCATACAGGTTAGTCCATGCATATGTTATGTTAAGAATGTAATTTTGGAAATTACTACTGGAATGTGATGTTTAAGCTTACATTTTATTTTTTTACTTCAGCAACTAAAACCTTTTCGATAGTTGATTGGATTTAAAATGAAATTATTCATGTAGACGACAAGTTTGATTCCTAAATCTAGGGAAGAAAATAAACCTGGTATTACTAAACGCAAGCCTCTGCATTCAATAAAACTAGCTCAATTTCCTTCAGAACTCATATCTTTGATGGACACTTTAGTGTTACAAAATATGTCATATCGCGTCTATATGCTGCCATAAGTACCAGACACTGACATACTTATTGCAAATATGAAGTTGTGACATAAAAGAAAGATAATTCTCCTTCATAGATTATAACGCTGGTTTAACTCAACGTATGCGTGAAACCAGCGAATACTCTCTCTAACTTCGTGATTTCTTTCTAACCCTTTTAATTATAAAAAGGTACATAAATACATATTTCAAATTCAACTTCTTAAAATATGCATTTTGTCTCGTTCTGTCATATAAAATATTGTGAAGTCCGGTGTTACAAATACTTTAAATTAATGTGTGCTTTAACATTATCACTACATAGTACAAAACAAACTCGCATTTCGTTGTCTGTTTGTTTGTTCATGTTTGCTTAAAATTTTAAAACTACACAATGGATTTTGACTCGGGTTTTTATAATCTACAAATTAACTTGGGGCAAAAATATTTTTTTCTATATATGTATGTATGTACACTAGGTACTTTAGAACAGTTGGTCTGATTTTGATGAAATTTAAAAGGTAGATAGGATCTATGAATATAATTTTTAAGTTCGTCGGGCAACAAAATCGGTTAAGTCGTTTTTGAAATAATCATAATTTTGTTAAAATTTATTGTGTTCGCGGCGAACAACTACCAGTTAAATTAATTCAAGCGGAAGATTTAAGTTATAATAATGATTTTACGCGATCGAATTCGGTAGGGGCCGCTAGTTATGCATGAGTGGTTAGTAAGTCATTAGGCTCAGTCTAGCATACTTGTATACAGGTCAATGTCGTTACCGGATTACTGAGGCGTGCCACGTGTTTCTAGTATGCAACGTACGCGGAACTGCTTTGGCAAGTACTGTAACAGCATTTGGACCTGTTACCAGTTTGAAGCACTTGAATATGTTATGGCTTTGTGCTTAATGTAATTGTGTACCTAGTAGTTATATAATTAGTGCCAAGTGGAGTTCTCAAATGTTATATGTGAAACTAGATGTCTGCGAATCTGTTCAAAGCCCAAAGTAGCCTGTGCAACCAGGTTTTCAACTCTAACAATACTTACTTAGACCCTTCTCTTCATGGTCGTATTAATCATGGCTGAGGGTCGTGATCATTACGTGGAATGAAACACACATAACAACTTTCTGGGCATTAGTAATGAAGTGGTTTGTCATTGCCTTCTCCATTTCACACACAAGTTAATAATCAACCAGTGTGCAGGTTTCCTCACGATGTTTTCCTTCACCGGAAGAAAATGGTGGCCGATGAAAATTACTATACATGAGTCAGATTAGTATACAACTCATGTGGAACGAGTAGGATTCGAACTCATCACAAATAAAACTTAATGTTTCACAAATTGTATACGACGAAATGCAAATAATAATTGTATAAAAACTGTTATTTTGTACAAACTCCGCTAAGCTAAACACACATAAAAATAATGTAAATTTTTGTTCAATTACAATTTGAGGTACTTTTTAAAATTAATTTAGCCATTTTGATAAATAGTCATTCATTATACACTTTTTAATGTCATCATGACTGGTGCCGCAGAGGCCTGAATATAGGTTGTGACTTGACTGTATTTATAAGGCGCTGAATTTGTAGAAAGATGTGAGTTAGTATAAGACGTCGAGTAACGGACGTCCGTCGTCTCTTCCCTTGACGTCCGTCGTCGCCAGTGTTGCCAGGCTTTGGCAGCAACAACGACGAAGATAATTAGTTACTTCGAATATTTATTAAAATACGTAAGTTCATACAGTTCTATATGTGTGGTATAGGTAGGTATAGAACCTCTTCTATATATAATCGGTTTATACATAAACAAACAAAAGTGTTCGTCATATTAGAAAATGCACCAGAATTTCCTCTAGGTTTAAATGAAATTTTAATTCGTATTCTGTTGAATGTTCATGTTACGTTACAAAGTGCTGAATATTCTGGATTTTGAAACGGTCTCATATTTCAAGAACGCAATAAAAATTCTATGTTAGATACAAATAAAATGTACATCACTTATTGACGTCAAAAAATTACTTATCAATCTTAGTCTACCGCCGGCTTCCAAAGCGCAGGTGAAGAAGAAGCGGCGCAACAAACTTCACCGCAGCCTTTTCTCCAAGGACGTCAATAATTGACAAATGTAGATCATATAATAATATGTAGGTGGAATTAGTAGGGACACGGGGTACCTACTAATGCCACGATGTAGGTATACAAGTGACACAAATCTTCAATAAAAAAATTATACATCTAAAATACGGCATTTTTTTTTTATTGTTTCGTTTGGTTCCTAAGTAAGGTTTTTGAAAAATGAATCATTCTTTTTTCAAAAACCTTACTTAAAGTATATGAAGTTAAGTTAACTTAGATGAAGGTTGATAGATAGACGTCACAATATCGGTCTTTCGTAGGCAGTAAAAGAAAAATTACTTATGTAAATAATTAATTATTTTATTTTTAATTATACCTATTCGAAAAGATACTAACCTCTTTCAATTTTAGGATCACTGTTGGCGGAGTAAAGGGCTACTGTGGAGTCTTCTCTATACAAGTCTGCTACTTTCGCCTCGCACCGTAATATAGGGGCGCCCCTCTCGTAATGCGCCGGCCAGAGTTGGATCTGAACGAACAGATCAGCGCGGAACAGACCTTCAGTCGACGGGTGCACTTGGTACAACCCTGGCATGACCTGGGGACAAAGCATAGTATATTAATATTAACTAATATACGTAAGTAAGTCATTCTATTCTTAAAAATTACTTAAACGTTTCCAGATATAATATCGAAAGTATTGCCACCCTACAGAAGACGCCTTTAATGCGATTGTGACAATTGGATCTCAGAAGTCGGGACACGGCTGCGCGAATTATAACAAAGTCAACACTAGACGAGCCATTTGATGCGGAAATGTCGTAAGGACATTTTCAAGACACTACAGAAATTGAAATAATTCTGGCAACTAAGAATATTTCTTTAGTGATATATATTTTTTTAAATATGTGAAATACAATTTTGCTGCGCTCTGTATGTTGGCTCAAGTGCAGCATTAACCAGATACATAGAACAAATGACTAAAATGTTTTCGTAATATATTTTTTATACTATCAAATAGGGAAACAGGCATACGGCCCACCTGATGTTAAGTGGTCACCACAGGCTATCAACGCCTGCGCACGCGCCTTACGCTTACTTTGTGGCCTAGTATCTTTTGCCCTGTAATTACACTGCCTCTCTCAGACCTTTAAACAGGAACACAACTGTTGTGTTCCTGTTACATTGTTACAATGCTAGCGCTGCTTTTTGCCAGATATAGAGATCGTGAGGTACCCATGCAGACGACCTTTGCACCAAGTCTCTCTGGTTAGTATATTTAATAACTTAAAATGCTTTCTGTATCCGTCAGTTGGAATCCAGGTAAGTATATGGGTCCATCTCTTAGGCTGCATTTGACAAACGTACGGTACAGAGAGCGAGGTAGGTCGGGTGAGCTTGGGGCATTCGACAGACATTGGAAGGAGAAGACCAAAGAAAGGGACGCGTGGAAATTGAGAGGGCAGGCTTTTGCCCAGCAGTGTGACATGTTATAGCTGTTTAAAAAAAACCTTTCAAAATTGTCTAAAAATAACCGGAAACTAAATTTTAAACATGTCAAAGTTTAAAGCGGTCCATTTACTTAAACTATGGTTATTCGTCAGGCTCTGAAAATGCAAATTCTAGTTCAACAGAATATTATCAAAGGAAATGGCGGACATGCTAAAATGAAATCTACACGCCGTAATCAAAGTGGATTCGAATGAAATGGTGAATATAAAAGAGTGAATATATATAATTATGAGAGTTTAATAACCTTGCCGTGATACAGTTCGATTAGCTTTGTTGACTAAATTGTTTTGATGCAACGATGATGACCCCGCTGGCGCTGTGGTAAAGTGATTGCCTCTGAACCGAGAGGTCCCGGGTTCGAACCCCTGTCGGGTCATGATGGATTTGAAAAAGATCTTATTCTGACTGGCCCGGGTCTATTTATAGATGTATTTGTTATAAAATATAGTATCGTTGACTTAGTATCCCGATTACTCGCTTGCCCATTCGCCACCCTATCTCGTAAAAAATAGTTCTTTTCAAATCCTATTTCTATCAAAATGTCTAATTTCCACCTTCTCGACAGAAATTAAGTTCGTTAGGAGACGCCAGCCGGACTAAGCACTTAATATAGCGATAGTTCCAGTCTAAAACTAACTGTAACTCAATTTATTTTCCTAAAGTTAGCTTCATCTAAGCCGCGCCGAGTTTATTTAGCACTTTATTAACATACAAACGCATTCAGCAAAGAGTGAAACTTGTATTTCTACAAGTTTTAAGCTTTCGAGAGCTTTTGGTGCGAGATCTCTGAAGAATACCGGGATTTTGAGCTTAAATTTCAAATTTTATTAAACTTCCGTGTTTGTTTGGACGTTATTCGCAACTAGGTGTTGCCTGCGGCTTTGATGACAAAATTTAATTTGTGTCACTCTTATTAAATACTATTGACCCTAAATTAGTATTTTTTGTTTATACATAGTTTATGTCCATACATAGTCCGTCCAGTCATAGTTACAGTAATTCAAAATCGGAGTCAGTAAATCAATATTTATATGGCCTATTTATTCATGATGGAATCAATGACTATCAGTGACTTAATATATAACTTAGTATACACTTAAGAATTTGTATGACACCGCAGATACTCCTGTATCGGTGGAGTCTCATTATTCTTCACAAATATGATTCGCCGAGTCGACACGCTAGGAAGAAGAATATAGGTAAAGAAGAATCCACCAATACATTATATTCATTAATCATTATTTATAATGAAATGTCTGTATATGTTATGCTTTCACTGCTAAACCATTTGACTATTAAATATAGGTTTTTCAATGTAATTCAGCCTTTCAAATTTCATTATACACTTTTAAAAATATCAACTAGTTGATTGCAATGGGGGAACATTCACGTATAAAGTGGAAAATTTTGCTAGGTTTCATGAAAAATTGGTAAAAAAAAAATAGTTTTCATTGGGACTGATAAAAATTTTAATGAAATTTGAAAATTTTAATGAAATTTGAAAATTTTATGATCAATCAAGAGTACAAATTTCAATCAGGTACCTAAATGTTGAAACAAGGATTTTGTTAATTAATTAATTTGGATTTGGAAGACATAATTCAAAACTGTCATTTTACTGCTCGAAGGAAGGATTTTATCAAGTTGCGTTTAAGAAATGCAATTGTAGATGAATTTTATCAAAGTAGGTACAAATACGACGACAATAGAAAAGCGGGTTCCAGAACTCCGAGGCTCAATGGATAATGATGCAACCGTAAAAAAAATGAGAGAAAGAAGTACCACGTACAATTTTTTATCAATCAATATAATATATAAAACTCTTCTGATTGACTGACTGACTGACAGACTACGTACAGCCGAAACTACTGGGCGTAGGAAGATGAAATTTGGCATGTAGGTTCCCTGGCGAGTATAGGCGAGCATTAAGAGAGGATCTTTGGAAATTATACCCCGAAGAGGATGACAGAGGTGAAAAAAATGATATGAAACTTCTACACCGTTGAAGTTAGTGACTTGAAAATTTGGATTTTGGTTGTTTACAACAAATTAACAAATGCGTGTTTCAGATTTTTCTGAAAATTAACCCTCAACCCCTTCAAAAGGGGGGTGAAATATTGTAAGGAACTTAATAAAAAATAAAAAATTAAAAGCTGAAAATTGGAAAACAAACTCTTCATCATTTTTCTTAAAGAATGACCGAGATTTTACTATGAAATTTACGCGGGCGAAGCCGCGGCAAAAATCTAGTTAAAATATAAATAGCCACTACAAAATCTACTCTACAAATAAACATATTTAATTCGAACAAAAGTTCGTGCAGTTTTCAATAGTTTATTCAAAACGGAGAACAATAACCCGCGGATTCTCTGGCTTACCCACAGTACGTCTGCAGCATTAAAACTTGCCAGGACACTATTGTTCTAACTATTTCTGATGACGAATAATGCATTTATTTCAAGCTCTTATACAGATTAATTCGGGCACCGAAATGCATTCCAAAACAGAATTCTTAATATATAAACATAGTGCTTTTCATACAATTTTAGTATTTTTCCACGCATCCCCATAAATAAATAAAATTGACACATTTCACGCAGTGAGCAGGTTTCCTCACGATGTTTTCCTTGACCGGAATCAAGTGGTTATTAAAACTACTATTCATTTCATACATATACTGGTATGCGAATACAAACTCATGTGGCGCGAACAGGATAAACATATTTCTTTTGTCTATGGATATAATCATGAGACGTTCCGGTTCACATCCTTTATCATCACCGATAAATCTATACAGCTCGATAAATAATGAACTCACAGGAAGGTCGTTGATGTAGAACTCGAGGACGGATGGAGGGCGACTGGGACCTGAAGAACAGTTGGCTTTCATGACGTCCCCTGGCGTGTAGTAGTTCTGGCTCGTGTGTATTGTCGGTGACGACGGTGGGAGCACTGTGGACAGGCAAAGAGTTTGTGATCTTGTATTTATAACCTCAATACTCAGTGACTGACACTAAGCACTAAGCTACTATCGTGGGTTCAATGGAATCTAACACAGAGACGGTCAAAACACCCGAACCGCAGACAAATATTTGTGATCGCAAGTATAATATTCGGCGACGCTGGGAATCGAACCCAGCCAGGTCGAGATAGCGGATGGAAGTCGATAGTAAAATTGGAGCCCCGAATGACATTATCATAAACGTAATGGCACAATTTAATGCCGTCTAAATTTAAATGACATGTACTGCGCAAGAACATGTTGGATTTGTAGTGGATAGCATGCTCCTCTTTATTTATTTATATTTGCATACCTATATTCGGTAAAACATGTAGGTTTAATTCATTTTGACATCAATTTGTCTATTTGTACTCATGTTTTTGGCAAATAAATGTTTTCTTTCTTTCTTTCTTTCTTTACATCCTTGTCTTCATCGACCCACTGCCGGACCGGACCGGTTCGACCCTTCTGCCTGGACCAGGGGAAAGCTCTATTAACATCACCAAGATTTCATGGATATGGATTTCATAAAAAAATGCTTTTACACATAAAACTGAAAACATATTCTCTAGTTAGTAGAGTAAAAAGAACATAATTTGCAGGCATCTCATATATGTACTTACAATATGTTACGTAGCGCATTCGAAAAATATGTGCTTACATTACAAGTAACCGCGAAATATTCTGAGGCATCTCAGCTGCGGAAACTTTTATTTCCGACAAAAATAAATGGGTTAAGTGAGACGAGCTACACGAAGTACTTTCACGGCTGTCACGGTACGTGTTCCTGCATGTTTCAGATACAGTTGGAATCCAGATTTTTATTTAAACACTATATTAAGCCGCGATGCATGCGTTTAACGATTTAACGAGTGAATAGCATTTTTTCCGGAATAAATGGTAGCCTATGTAAGGGATACTTTTTATCCCGGAAAAAATTGTGTAAGAAGGCTTCGTACTCGTAATAATATATCTATATTTAGGTTAGGTTACAACTTAGGTATTTCATTTTGTAATAGAACAGCTGATTTTTTTTCGCGATTTCGGAGTTACTCCCCATACTAAAAGTTGTTCAGAATCATGTGACTGAGCATGTAGACAAAATATTGCCAATGTATAAAAAGTCGCCGTGTATATGGTGTAGTAATAGTATATTGTTTCTTACCCACAACTTCCATGTTATTGGAGACGATGGATGTGGCGAAGGAGGGAGCGTCGGCAGTCACCTCACAACTGAAGTTCCCGGACAGGCCGAAGCTAACCCTGGTGAGTACTACTTGACTCTGATTTGACCGCGCCAGCTGTTGGTAACAAAATGTATTTTAGTCTTTATTGAATAAAAACAATTGTACAGTGTTTGGAGTGTTTGATTCTCTTTAAGAATCTTCCTTAGGTATAATCCAGCCACGGATTAATAAACTTCACATTTTTTTCTGTGAGTCTAGCGGTCTGATCGATTGGGCCCCAGCTGTTAGTGGTAAATGATAGCTTCAAGCCATTTGATTTTTTAATATAGGTACTTCCGATCGAGCTAAAAGATTTATTGTATATGTAATGAATTCTAGAAATAAAAGATTATCTTTTGATAAAATGTTACTATTCATTGCAGTAGCCCAAAACTTTGTGATTGATTTAATGTATTATTTTTATTTGATTTTTTATTTAATATCCTTGTAATATATTGTTTTTTGAAATAAATGAATGTAAATGTGATCTCAATTTTAACACATTACTTTACACTATTACATATGTACTTATAATTAAATCACAGGGATCTGAATGTGTAATATGTTTAAGAAATAGGCATTTAAAATCACCATTCACCACTATGCCCTGCGGCGCGTTATCTATAACAGGTATTGAGAGCGAGACAATTCGAGCTTGATGAGTAGATATTTTTTTAACCCCGGTCAACATAAGGATGGAGTGTTATAAGTTTAACGTGTCTGTGTATCTGTTTGTGTCATCGTAGCAGTGAAACCTCTCGTACAATCGTTTGTGTAATATAGTTTTGATTATATTTCATTTGTTTGAGCATCTGTAATCAAAAAATTCAACCAAACATTATTATCTTAAGGAAAAATCTCTCTAACCATCTGGGAAACTGCTGAAAATAAGGAAAAGGATACAAAGCACCAGGTTATTATCGCGTTGGGTCGTGAAATAAGAGGTTGGTAGATAAAGGGTTGAATTTATGAACATCTGGTGTCTGCGTGACGGCGAAACATAGCCTTGGGAAAAGTGGGATAGTGTGAGAATTGCTTGGAACTAGAATGAAACGGGTTTGAAACGGGAATGTTGTGTATTTTTGCAATTCCGAATACAATTTGTAAATATTGAAGTAAGTATGAACATATTATATTTGCAAGGTTTAATTTACTAAGAGTGACAGAGTTAAAATCAACGTCAAATTTGACGGTGCAACTTCTCCTTAATGAGTTTCTTCGGGCATTTCATTTCAGTAGAGATGCCAGTTAAGTAGTTTGATGACGATAATTTAAAATTTAATGTGAAAAAATGCCTTTGATGGTGTGTATACATATACTTTACACAATTTCCTTATATTTTATTACGAAATTCCATGCGAAATATATGCAGTAAGCAAACTTACATATTGAAAATTAGTATGCATACTGTAATTTTAACAAACCGTTTAATCTTCAAAGGAATTAACTCATACGAACTAAACGTTAAGTAGGACGGACTCAAAAGGAATTTCAATTCATAGTTTAATCAAAATGCCAGCCTGGCATTGGACAAAGGGTCGGAAAGATAACAATAATAATGTATTATAGAATGTTTTGGAGGCGTTCGAGCAACGGTTCGTAAGGCTGTATGTGGTGTACAGCTGAAACTGAAGCGATTTCTATCCAACTAGCTTTTACCCCCGCTTTGCCCGCGTGATTTTCCCACGGGAACAGTTATTTTTCCGGGATGAAAGGTATCCTATATGCTTCTTCGTACTTAAAACTACATGTATGCAAAACTTCAAGAAGATTGGTTGAGTAGATAAAGCGTGAAGAGGTTACAAACTTACTTACGCATTTATAATATTTAGTAGAATAAATAGTTTATTTTAGGTACTTGTGATAATAGCACTATACATTTTCTATGTAAACGTTGATGCCTATTTGATTATGTAATCGCACAATTTTGTGCATAATAGTGTAAAAAATAATATAAAAAAACATTTCACAATATTCAAATGTCCTAACCAAACGGCGACGTGCTTCGTTATTTTGTTGGAATTTAGACACGGGTTACACCTGAATCAAATTAGTACTTGGGCGACTGAACCATCCTACCCAGAAGGGCTTATAGTACATGTCGCCTGTAATTACCAGTAACTGACATCATACGGTCAACTGGTCTTAATAACTGGATTTGGACTGAGCGATGCTTTGACGCTGAACTCTCTAAATGATTAGGGAATCAATTTAATAGTTTGTAGTAGTGGTCGCCTGTACGTCGTTGGAGGTCCTGGGTTTGATTCCCAGCTTGGGCAAATATTTGTGCATGTGCACAACAGATCCAGAACCGCAAATATATACTAGCTTTTGCCCGCGGCTTCTCCCGCATCAATTTCTCACGCAGAGATCTATCATTTCTTGTAATATTTCACGAATGTCGATTGAAGAGAAACATACAAACTCACTTTATCATTTATCATAGATATTAAATGAAATCGAAAAAGTGGAATAGGATTGAGCGAATCTGAAATTTATATTAGGACTCGGTTGCATAGAATATTGTTTGTTCTCCAACAATACAGGCCATGGGAAAAGCATGTATTATTATATAGATACACAACCATATATACAACCAGATATACAACCATAGAACAAACTCATATTCGGTCTATGTTAGATTTAAATTATGTTTTGAAATAATGCATAGAAGAATTTCCAAATCCGTTTCGAAAATTTGCAGGAATTCCCATTCCAGACAAGAACCGGTCAGTTCAAAGCGAATCTCTATAAAATGTAGTTTCAAAAAAAGCTTTTTTATTGATACAACAAAAAATATGTTGCATATATTCAAATGAATTTGATTCGAAATAGACTAACGAAATTCCATTGGATGTTAAAATATATCGTCTCTTCTCACTACAATGAACAAAAGACCAGAAATAAAAATGTCTATTTATAATTAAATCACAGGGATCTGAATGTGTAATATGTTTCCAACCCTATGTGTCCTACCACTCGCACATTGAAGGGCCTGTATGATGCCAAAGACAGTACTGCACTTCTGGTAGTGTTTGTGACGTTATCTATATATACAAATCGTGACGTAACTTACAGAAGTGACATATGATATGACAAATATATAATTTTGTATGGAGCGTTTCAAATAAAATATGTGTGATTTCATTTTTATCGTATCTTTGAAAGCATTGTCATTGTCACAATAATTATTTCGCTGGCATTTCTAATAGTCTTTGAGACATCGAAATAGCGACAGATAACTAGCTCATCGCCAATGAGCAGAATCTTTAGTGAAAATCCTCTTAATCGTCTTGTACAATTTCGCACGGGAGAAACTGAGCAGTTGGTACATACTAATGTTTGATCGCTCCCAAACAGTGTGTCATGAAACGTACAAAGCCTCATGGTGTCAGTTGAAAATCAGCTATGACTTCCACAATAATATGCTAAACCTTTTTTTTTTTTACAAAATATTAAGTAATTAATAATATATTTTTCCTCGAATAATTCATTTGCATACTATTGGAACCTATACATACAGGGTGTCAAATCAAGAATGCAAAGTAATACCCTGTATATATATATATATATATATATATATATATATATATATATATATATATATATATATATATATATATATATATATAATACTTTGAGTACTTTTAATCTCAATCAAGTCTGACAGAAAGTAATGATGAGTTTTAAGGTTTCACACTTAAGCTCAAAAACTCCTATTCACTCATGCTTTGAAGATCCCTAAATTGTATGATTAGGAAAATTCCGAAATAAATTATGCCTTTGTTTTGTCCTATAATCCTTTCTTTGCATGAAAGAAAGTCTCTATTCTCAAATTTGTGAATGGAAGACATTTCTTTGAACAAAATCGAAGCCATCGAAATAAAATCGTGCTCCAACAATATTCCCAGTTTCCTTTGCGACACAAAACTAAGCACTCTACCTGAGCACAACCTTTCAGGTCCCGATCTAAGAACGAACATTAGCTGCATTGAGCATGCGACCGTTTCGCGAAGCATCACACGCAAGGATGAATTCCATAGACGTATAGGGTAAATAGATTGCACATGCCATATTTTTCTATATCTGTGCGCATTACCGGTTGCTATCTCACTTCTTTTATCTATGTATCTCACTATATACTACTTTTTATTTTCTGTTTTCAAACTAGAATCTTCCTCTCATTTTTGCATGTTTCTATTTGATTCAGCGTTATATTACCGCAAAGCCCGGTTCTGTGAACCTGAAAGTAGACGACAAAAATTGGAACATTCAGCTGAGAATTTATAACACAGAACTTGTACTTGACGTCAACTTTCTTTGAGAATTCTAATTTTGCTTGTAAGCGACCGAAGCTGTGGGCCCCTTAGTCGCCTCGTACGTCTTCCACATGACGAAGAAAATTGAAGTCGTACGTTGAAGAAAAAGGAGTCCCGCTAACGTTGCGCTACGCTCAGATGAGAACAAAAGTGACGATCCTCCTTAACCATAACCAAATCAAGCCAACACATCTTCGACTTGTCCTATTGCTTGTTATTATGTGATTTTTTTTTCTGTAGCATATACATCGTGAACTGTCTACGAAAAATCTAAATCCGTGTAAAAAATCATTTCCTAAAAAAAGTCATTGTCCATTGTCTTCTGCTCAATGTGACAAGTAATTGCTTCTGTGATCTATTTGAATTGATGTCTGTGCACACGGTTTCGTGCAAAATGATACTGCAATATTGCACCGATGCACACGACATAGACTTAAGTTTCCATTTGCTTGAGTGCAATAGGTATCTCAGGTATATATTATGTTGTATGCGATGTGATAATCACATAATTTTTACTAACAACTAACGTATGCAAGCAGTAGTTTGAATACTTACTCAGAATTAGAAATAATTCATTGTCCAACTGGTAAAATTTAGGGCATATTGATAATGTCGATTTCACTCTTCGATTGTGTCAAATAATTAAGCATATTTTTTAGTGTATTAACTATGGTTCTTCGTCTTGTATTCAAGGATGTGGATTCTTGTATTCAAGCCAACTAGTGAAGGGGAGTCATTAGTATTCTTAAGTCCTTTACATAAGGCTCATTATACGTGAATTAGTTAATACAGATCTTTAGATTTAAAGTGATATTAGTTCACATTAATTGTCCCCCGTTTCTATTGTTAACGTATAACAAGAATTCTGACAGACTTAGAAGTTAATTAATTGTGGTTTTTAATTAATATTTTTTTTGTTATAACATTCACTCGAAATTAACTTAGCTGAAGTACACTCGGCAGCACATCTCTACAACCTATGCAATAAAAAAATTATAGAAAAATTCCCACCTGCATATTTTTATAGAATAATAAAAATATTAATCCGCTCTCTCCTATCACTTTCAGCTGAGCTCAAAAACACAAGCCAATACTAATACTAAGTATTAATTTAACACAAAAGGAAAGTAGGTAGATAAATATTGTTTATAATCGTAAATTATAAATGGACAATAGAACCAGTTTTCTGTTTCTGACTGCCTAATTTTGTTCACAAAGCTACTAATTTATTTGTTTTAAGGTTTAAAAAATTATTTGGGGATAATTAAAATAGGTATACGAGAGTGACATAAATGGCAACTATTCTATAATTATAAATAAAATAAATAAATAAATATATTAGGACAAATCACACAGATTGAGCTAGCCCCAAAGTAAGTTCGAGACTTGTGTTATGGGATACTAACTCAACGATACTATATTTTATAACAAATACATATATAGATGTACATCCAAGACCCGGGCCAATCAGAAAAAGATCATTTTCCATCATAACCCGACCGGGGATCGAACCCGGGACCTCTCGGTTCAGAGGCAAGAACCTTACCACTGCGTCACCGAGGTCGTCGAGTCAACGAATTGAAAGCTGAATATCGAATATCGCTCGATAGAGGGGATAGGAGAGGTTCGTGCAATTTGGACATGACCATGAAGGTAGTTCCAGGTACAGCTGGAGTTATGAAGTAGGTACCAGCTGCGCCCCGGGGCTTCGCTCCCGTGGAAATTTCGGGATAAAAAGTACCCTATATGATATTCCATATTATATTCTACCCGTGTACCAAATCTCATGACAATCGCTTTAGATAGATTTTTCGTGAAAGCGTAACAAACATACATATATACACACACATCCTCACAAACTTTCGCATTTATAATATTAGTAGAAATGTAAAATAGAAAAGAGTGAAATTTTTTATTATTGGTTACATAAATTAAATTGAAAATTGTCTGTTTGTAATTTCATAACATTTTTTTTGTATATTATTATTTACCCGAATCTATTACCGAAACAACTTTCGTTTCATTTTTCAGGCTAATCTCCGGAACGACTTATCCGATTTTGATTGTATTTTCGGTGTAAAGTTCAAAACGGTTACGGAACACAACAAATGGTAGTTTTTATCTGAATCCAAAAGCAAGTCGACCAAAAAAAAAATCGCATCACAAAAAGAGACCGGCCATTTTGTTTAAAATTAATATATTTTTTTACTGGTTTTCTGAGCAATTGAACAGGACATTAACGGATTTCCAAGCCATGAAAGCTCCATTCAACAGGTGAACCTTCTGACAAAATTATGGAAACAATACTGCCAGTATCTTTGCTCATCTCAGTTTCATTCGGTGCTGCGACGACTCGAAGCCTAAGTCTAGGTGAGCGCAAAAAAAACCTTTAATGATGAGTCTGAGATCAACTCTCTTTGGAGACGATATGTCAACGTCAAAGCATTTATTAAAAAAATTGATCTTCACAATACTTTTTCACGTTAAATTTTGTGTGAGTTTTGACTTATAGCTTTTTGGGAAACTATTATTTATATAGTAGTTTCCCAAAAAGATATAAACTACTGGCATTTCTGAAAGACTATTATTGCATATCAGCTGCCACGGCTATATGTCCCTTGATCGCCTCGTGCGACCAATCCAGGAGTGGGTTAAAATCAAAACAGTTTAAGTCTGTTGTTCGCGGTAATATCTCTTCGCTTATATATAGTATACCTTATTTATACCTTCCGAAACCTGCATTTAAATGAAGCGAGCAGTTTGTGACAGTCTCGCGAGACAAATCGCCTAAACTTCGCCGTATGTGCGGAAAATTTGAGACACCGCAGTTACATCATACCGTCGGAGCAGAGCCCAAGCTTCGTACGAAATATCGCAGAATAAGCAATTAAAATACTAAATAAATTAAAATTAAATGTTTATTTAAAATACTAAATGTCGTTACGAACAATATCAGCATATAAAATATTGTGTTTATTATATTTAACTAGAAAATTATGATTATGATTATTATTATTACGATTATAATTATTTTAATAAGGCAATTTAAATCGAAAATATATCTTTTTGGAGTTTCAAGCGAGGTCTAAGTCTAAACAAAGTTCATCAACATAAAACTATTAAAAAAGTAATTTACTGAATTACTTCCTAATATTTTTAACTAAAATAAATAATTGCATTTTAATTCAATTTGATCGATTGCCAAAATCATTAACCGTTAAGTTAATCAGTGTATAAAAATATATACAAATGTGTATACCTATACAACATTATTTACATGAATTTAAAATTATTTATTCAATTTAAGGTATATACATCTTTTATTGACGTCAAAATTTTACATAAAAGTGTACTATGTCATATGTTTTCACTTCCCACTCATCTCGTAACTTGGAAATATGTCCGTTCAGACTTTTCAAGTTTATGACTACTGTCACGGTGTGTTTTGACATTTCTTTGTGTTTCCAATTTGCTTGTTACAAATTGTTTACTTTTGATACGTTTGAACTTCGTTTTTTTGTCTTGTTCGAGACCGTGTTTCCTTTTCTTCTATCGATTTCTTGATGGCAAAAGGTCACGGTTATTGTGAGAAATTAAATACTTTTATTTATATCAGTAATTTAAAATTTTCTTACGTATATTGCATATTTAAAATGAGTGCAAGATTTTCATACAGTAATGTGATTTGATGTAATCTGTTCACAGCTCAAAGCTTCAAGTACGATCATATGATATATATATATAATAATAGAACAATATGCAGTACTCGAAGCGGTAGTGTAATGGTTAAGTCGCCCGCCTGTGGATCGAAAAGGTCTCAGGTTCAAATCCAACTCGTTATATATCGCCACATGAGTTTGTATAGCTACAAATCTGACTCATGTATAGTAGTTTTTATACTTTCCGCTTGCTTCCGGTGAAGGAGAACATCATGAGGAAACCTGCACCCTGGTTGAAATATTAACTTGTGTGTGAAATGGAGAAGGCAATGGCAAACCACATTATTAATAGTGCCAAAATATATCATCCTACGTAAATGCCACAAACCTGAGCCACGAGAAAATATGACTATTAAGAATACAGTAGGTAAGTACTTATATAAATTTGGGCTATGAAAAACTCTTAAAGTGGTTTAAGATCAAAAAAGGTACAAGTTTATCTTATAATTTAACGATTGCGCGATGGCTAGTAAACTCTGAAGTCTACTCGTATCAACGCGATCGAATGTACCAAGTTAAAATCACTGATTTGCCCTAATATATAAGTATGTGGCTTTGCCAGAACGACAGAGAAGGGGATACATTTTTCTTTGTTTCTTTTTTAGTCTATGATATACTGTCGACGACCTCGGTGGGGGAGTGGGAAAGTGCTTGCCTCTGAACCGAAAGGTCCCGGGTTCGAACCCCGGTCGAGTCATGATGTAAAATTATATTTTTCTTGGATGTTTATCTATGTACGTATTTGTTATAAAATATAGTATCGTTGAGTTAGTATCCCATAACACAAGTCTCGAACTTACTTTGGGGCTAGCTCAATCTGGGTGATTTTGTCCTAATATATGTATTTATTAATACTGCGTATGACATGCATATCTGCACCTTAATGGCAACACCGTAACCCTGCTTTATTAGATTGTTCAGAATTTTCAAATATTCTTACATAAACTCATCTCTTCACGTCTCACGCCGACGTACAGTATTTTCATTAGAGAGAGTAGTGGTGCTCTCAATTAATCAACATACACAAATTATGTTTAAGAAATTATATTTTATGAAAATACTCAAGCCCAAACTGGCATGGTCTCGATAACTAGATTGATAGACAGAGGCGCGGGCTATCCGCTAGATTCCAGAATTTTTTCATCTCATTATTCTTTTCGAAAATAATTTAAAAAGCATGTGTGATTATAACAAATCTACTTACATCAACGTTGATCCCGGCGAAAGGAAATATCTTCGTGGCCGGAGTTTCCGTCGGGGAATATCGGTAAAACTCGTGTCTGCCTCGGTACCACTTGACGGAGTACAGTGGGGCGTCGGTCAGCTCGTACAAGCAGGCCAGGGTGGCGTCTGACCCTCGCTGGACGACTGGTGGGGATATTCTTAACTCCGTCGCTCGGAGACCGCCGATACCTGGTGAAAAGAAATGTGGTCTTCCTTATCAAAATGGACCTTATGGCGGCTAGCACTTAGGTCTTTATTGCCGTTGTTCCAATACATAACAACGGCTAAAATAACTAAGTGCTAGCCGCCGTAAGGTCCATTTTGATTTGTACGACCACAAGTGATTTCGGAATTCAAGTTTTTTAACTTTCTTCTTTATGGCTGTAGTAATATGGTAGCGTTTCAAGCGGATCACCCGAAGGTAAGTGTTCTAACAACTGCAGTAGGGAGTATTGTTGGTTTATCAAAAAAATTGTAGACTTGGTTTTGAAGATGCCTCAGCGATGTACGATGATGAGTTCCTAGTTTGTTTGTACATACGTATCTAAAACTCTATTTAAGCCTCAATATTTCTGTCACTGTCAGTATAATTCACGGTTGCTTCTTCAGCCGTAAAGCGTCAGAGCTCACGAAAACAGTTCAACACTTTTGATACGAACGATTAGGCGTGTGGTTCCGTCCTAGATTATGACCTATTTTCTATACGCCATATTCTCCCGTGGATGTAGTACGAGCCGACTAAGGGACACAAAGCCTAGGGAATGATTGCATTCCCAAGGAGAGTTGACCTCAGGCATCGGGCCGGCTGTAAAATCACAGTTGAATCATCAAAATTGTAAGGTTTTTTTTACGCTGACCCCGGGATTCGCGGCTCCACAAACCCGAACGTAACCGGGAATATGCATAGAGAGAGAAATTTTTGATACGAACATAATTTAGGTTCATAATGTAATTGATGGACTTCCATCGCCTAGTTAATTGACATGTTTTCCACTCAGAGCAAAAACAAACCAGTCTCAAAGGAAAATACTATTATTAAGAAGTAGTAGAATGCTTTTATTCGCTGTAAAAGCAAAAAAGTACAAATAAATTCAAAGCATCTGAAATAATCTCCTAACTATTCATGTAAGTAAACGTACGTTCTTTTTGTGTTGTTATAGTGCATGGAACACAAAGCCATTTTGTGCCGCTTTACTTTGAATTCAATGTGTATGATAATAAAGCATGATTTCGATTAAACTGTGAGATTCGAGAAGTACTACATAATTTAGAATTTGACGTGAAAAGGTGCCTGTAAAGACACAGTACGATGAATAAATTCCATTACGTAATGAATGTCTAATTTCTATAGTTTAGATTATCGAATAGATTACAGTGAAATACCGCAGATTATATAATTTAACCATACTATTTTTATTGCCTGTTTTATGTGTCCCACTGCTGGGCTAAGGCCTTCCCTTTACCATTCTAATATTATAAATGCTGTGTTGTCATTTATAATGCTATGTATCAATATTTTTTTTCTTTTTGTTGATCAAACAAAATTAGGCCACTTAAAACAAAAACCCTCAAAACATCTTCAAAGGCCATCCTAGATTATTATTTAATGAGATAGTGTCCCAAAAGGACAGTATAGTACTGCCGAAGGTAATATGTCTTTATTTAGGGGAACCATAGACCTAAAACATATAGAGATGTCGTGAAAAAAAGTGACGACCTCTTCGGCGGCCTTCATCATGCCAGACTTGAACATATTGGAGGTCCCGGGTTCGATCCCCCATTTTCAGATTGACTTGAGTCTTGGATGTTTATCTAATTATTTATATGTTATAAAATATTGTATCGTTGAGTTAGTATCCCATAACACAAGTCTCGAACTTACTTTGGGGCTTACCCAATCTGTGTGTTTTGTCCATATATGCCTATATATAAATATTTATTTATAACTGGCCGCATGGAACGAAACACTAAACATGTAGCACGTCACGTTGCGTTTTCTCTTTTTTACACGATGCGGACCAAATAGGAGAATTGAGACTGCATGTGGACACGTGCTACGTGTTTGTGTGTTTCGTAGTAGACCTTCTGTAATAGAGACCACACTATGTCCTCTCGACAGGCAAGGATAGCATTCTCTGGGAGATTTGACGTCAGGCAGGTGGCAAGTTGGAAAATAACCAAATTGTCAAAATTTTAGCACTGTTTCTTTACACTGATTCTGGGCTTCACAGTTTCACAATCCTGAATGCAGCCGGAAATATGCGAGGACAAAATATTAAGACTTTTCTCAATAAACTATACTATTTCCAGTTCTTAATATTTATACTTCAAAATTAAACTAAATAATAATTTCAAAAGAGAATAGACTTGTACCTCTTGTACTGTCAACAGCACATCAACATACCCAAATTACCGCGTCATAGAGGTTCATGCAGGATAACTTGACGTAAACGACTGTACAAGTCAACGTTTATCTACGCGCCGCTACCAATAAGACAAAATGGCGTACTTTGTGGTATATGCTCAGGTTAAAGTTAACATCAAAGTTGACTGGTGAAACCCACCGCTTTTCCGTCACGTACACAAGATCTATCTTTTCAGGCCGATTTGCGAAACCTTTTTAACGGACCAACTTGTTTGAGTTGATTTGGGCCTCGACATCCTACTTTTTTGTTTTACTTTGAGTCAATATTTTCTTTTCCCAGTGACTTGAGAGAAACTTGTAAGCGGTTATTTATTACCAAAAGGATATTATTCTATTCGAATGTCTATGATTTTGGTTGCACCAGTCAATTTTGACGTTAACTTTTAACCTGCGCAGATAAAAGCAAAGTGCGCCATTTTGTCTAAACGTCAGCGGCACATAGGTTAAACGTCAAAGAACTCAACCCACAGTCAATTGTTTTAAATGGCCATAAACGTCAATTCGTTTTCAATTCCCCCAAAGAACAAAATGCTTGTTCTTAAGTCCTTTACAATTAGTAGAGCCTTTTAACGTATTAGGACAGCTGATATAGAAAGAGGCTATAAAACGATACAGCACCTGCCGTCTTCTTAATGGAATTCATTACTTGTTTACAGCTCAAAGGAGAAATTCACTTTGTAACTACTAGCTAACATAGTACTATTATACGTCTTACTTCAGTTAAATATATACTAGTGTACTAGATGTTGCCCGCGGCTTCGCCCGCGTTCTTTCCACGGGAACAGTGTACGTATATTCTTACATGTATGGAAAATTTCAAGAAGATCGGTTGAGTAAATATAGCGTGAAGTAGTAACAAATCAAGTTACTTTCGCATTTATATTATTAGCTAGGATTATGAGAACTTTGTGTGATGATAATTGAATGTACAAAAAAATCACGTTCGTAATCGCAAAAAAATACATCAAAAATAAAATAGATCCCCTCACTGCTCCGTCGCGCCATGTTGACTCAACATATATGATGTACGCAGTTGGTTTACAATACTGCGTTGATCATAGTAATACGATCCCATTATTACTCTAGTAGATACATATTTACTAAATAATAACGAAAATATCTTCGATCAATTCAATCTCATAGACTAATATAACAGGGTATATATAACATCATATAAAAATATAGGGTATATTAGTTAAATCCTGTCTAATGATAGCGACCCTTAGGGAGTACTAACACGCCCACTATGAGAGCATACAGGAAAAAACTGACACAAAAACAAGTAGATTCATTAGTAATTCGTCTCTAATTGGATTCGTGCCGACTTCCGCTCTCCAGACCCGGAGACGGCAGTTCATTCTATTTTCCTGTTGAAATATCAAGAAATACTCGCTGGCATTGATTTAAAAGTTAAATAAAATAGATTAAAGTCAGATCATTTTATTTAGGTGTGAATAATATATTAATTGAGGACGGAGGTGGACGCCTGCTTGTGGACTGAAAGGTTTCAAGTTTGAATCATAAGGCATAATCTATTAATTGAGGTTTGGCAAATTAAAATCTCTATTTTAAAAAAGAAGCGGTGGACGCCTGCTTGTGGACTGAAAGGTCTCAAGTTTGAATCATAAGGCATAGTTTATGAATTGAGGTTTGGCAAATTAAAATCTCTATTTTAAAAAAGAAGTGGTGGACGCCTGCTTGTGGACTGAAAGGTCTCAAGTTTGAATCATAAGGCATAATCTATTAATTGAGGTTTGGCAAATTAAAATCTCACAAAACTGTATTGCACAAAATTATAAAAATGGTGGACATACTACCATGTGGCATTTCTACCAGTCCATAAACAAACAGAGATAGCGTTATTGTGGTGCGGTAAAGTTTATACAAGAAGAAAAAGAACGATGCATCTGTGGATATCAATCTGCTCTTCACAGAGGCCAAATTATTCCCAAGAAGGGATCTAGTTAGTTTGGGCTATGTGGATGAGATCCAAGTGGACTGTTACTGGTTTATGAAGATATCATATCGATTTTAGTTGGTAGATGGTAACTTGTTGGAAATGTAGAAATCAAAATGAAATGTTTAGAAATTAGATTTTAACAGGCACTTTTTCACGACGAAATTTTATATTATATAGTCATTTCTCAGTCACAAACTACTGGGATATCGGAACGACCGCTGCTGAGATGAAATGCCGAAAGAAACTCATTTAAACAGTGTTAGTGTTAAATGATAGGGATGTCGTGTCAGAAGGGCTTACCATTATTGTTTAATTTTTTTTTTTCTAATAGTATAACAAATTATATGGTATAAAAGTGTAGTTAGGTAAAATGTTTATTTACTAGTACTGCATACATACTGGCGACAAATTTGCCAAATGTTTACACAAAGTTCGGATAAACATAACAGAAATAAATATATATATATTACACTAGATTTATACGTTATTTGTCATTTAAATAAATAAATAAATAAATAAATAAATATATTAGGACAAATCACACAAATTGAGCTAGCCCCAAAGTAAGTTCGAGACTTGTGTTATGAGATACTAACTCAACGATATTATATTTTATATAATATAATACATATATAGATAAACATCCAAGACCCGGGCCAATCAGAAAAAGATCATTTTCCATCATGACCCGACCGGGGATCGAACCCGGGACCTCTCGGTTCAGTGGCAAGAATCTTACCACTGCGCCACCGAGGTCGTCCTTAACTTATATATACTTATATATAATATATATCTAATATGTAGGAGGGCAAATCCTCCTGTAGTGCAGTCACAAGGTGCAAGAAGGCTAAACCTATACAAAAAAACATTTAATGAATAAACTTACCAACAACATCCAGTCTGCCCACAGCGGTGTAGTGGGGGTATGAAGGCGCGTTTAGTATAACCTCACAGCTATAATTCCCGCTAAGCGCAGGCGTCACTCGAACTATCACTACGTGTGTTTCGTTTGACCTTAACCTCTGAAAAAAAAATCTGTATTCAATAACATTCGTACATCTGTAGTATTAATAATGCGAAAGTCTCACATTTCAAGCTGAACGACAGAATGATATTTAAGAAATTTGGTATGGGAATAGTTATAAACTCCAATGCCCACATAGGCAGATATATTTTTTAATTTTTTACACCCAATACCAGAAAGCTTGTGTGACTAATGGACCCGATACATTTTATTGCGTTCGAAATGGCAAAACAGCTGTATTCATTGAGAAATTAACAAATTTTAAAAATTTTGAGAAGTTTTGAGTGGTCATATTTTAATGATGTCATATTTTGCTGCACATGTATATAAAGAGATTTGAAAAATTTCTGAGCATTTGTCGCAATTTAATCAAGAAGTTAGGGTAGGTTGCACGGTCTACTGTGACGTTAAATTTAACATTAGAGTAGAAAAAAGCAAAATACGTCATTTTGTCTAAACGTCAGCGGCGCGGCGCGCCGGTTAACATCAACGTCAAATTTGACGGTACAACCCTTAAGAGTTGTTTGCGACACAAAATAAATTACTTAGACGCAGAGCTACAATCGTGACACTTTGTTATTGATAGTTTAACGTAACAATTAAAAATAACACAAATAGACTTGGAGTTTAGACTAATGGCATTAGTCTAAACTCTAAGTCATTCATTGGAAACTCGCCGCTATTACGGCTTTCATTGTATCCAATATATTCGTCTTTTTAATAATTATTGACATTGTTTTTAATAATTATTCACGTTATTTTATAATTATTGACATTGTTTTTATTTATACTTATAAATATATATTTTTTTTATTTTGACATCGTAATAATTAGATGAAATTGTATTGAATTATTATTATTGTGAACTATTTAATAAGATACATATATTTTCCTACGCCTCAGGTGGCAGAATATGTTTGACTCTAATTTATATAAGACCATATGTATGTGTTTGTTTGTACACATGTTTTAAAGGAATAAATGATTATGATTATGATTATGATTAATTTGCCACACAAAAATCAACTTACATCAACTTTAATCCCAGTAATGGGCATCACCCTGGTTGTGGGATTCTCCAACGGAGAGTATCTATAGAACTCCTGTGCTCCCCTGTACCACTTGACCGAGTAGATCCCGTAGTCGTGCGACTGGTATATACAGGCCATTGTAACGTTCCTTCCTCGCTGAACGACCCTTGGAGATATCCGCAGTTCCGTGGTACGGAGGCCCCCCGCCTCTGCAGACAAAGATATGATTGAGTTTAAGAATATATATTGATATGGCAGCTCGAATGATATCGTTTTCCTATTTTGCTAAGGGTATTGGTAATGAAAGGGGTTGGAAACAATAACTTTTTTGTGCTATTGTATCTGTATCGACAAGTCCTTTTGATCTATTTGGAAAGAGAATTGCATTTATTTGGAGTGAAATCAGACGGTTCCTTTTTATTTTGTGCAATTTTTCACAACAATAATGTACTATTTACACAAGTTAAATACATTTTTGATATAAGTTAACTTCGTTTTTTTTTTAATAAATACATAAAGCTAGCAGCGCCCCTGGTTTAAATTCTCCCAAAATTCCCATGGTAGCGAACCCGTGGGAATTTCGGGATAAAAAGTACCCTGTGTGTTATTCCAGGTATTCTACCTGTGTACAAAATTTCATAACAAACCGTCCAGTAGATTTCGTGTGAAAGAGGAACACACATACATTTATCCTCACAAAATTTCGCATTTATAATATTCGTAAAATAGTTGATTGTTATTAATATAATACCTAGTTTAAAAATAGCAAGGAAAACGTAACGTCGTTCGATGTATTAAAGTTATAATTAGAGAAAGTTTCAACAAACAATAATGCTCAAATACGACAACTCCAAAACTTAATGAATATCACAGAGGTTACGCGAGTAGACGGTGTTTTACTAGGTATATTGAAAAACTGTTTCGAAAATAATTATGCTACATAATAAAATAATAAAAACGATAAAAAAAAGTAGTGACTTTAACACACGTACATATTTCAAACATCCGGAGCGACCCAACTGGCGCAATTGGCGTTGAGCGCCTCCCTTGTTGCTGTGCAGAATGGTACTTGAAGCGGCAAGAAAAAGTCATTTTTGCCACAAGCTTCAGAGAGATATTATGGCATTTGACGCCTGACAAAAAACCCATGTCCGTGCTGTAAATCATCCAGGAGTTACCTCGTGTGGAGCCGATCCGGGCTGCACTATTAGGTCATGTTTATCATAATAATGCATTTCCATGGACACTGAAGCGACGTGGGAAATTTCAACTTGCAAGATTTGATTACAGACAGACAACGGGACAGGTGAAACTAAATAAGAGCTTGTAATAATTTACAAGTGGTTTTATTACCGCCGTGGGTTTTTTTTACCCTGTAGTGATGAATGACGGGGGAAAAGTGAAGGGGAAAAATAGGGGTACCTACCGCGGTCAAGAGGGACTTATATTTACTGTGTGAAGGGCAGCAATTTACTGCGGTCAGGGATTTGATGAGGACAGATGAGATACAAAGTTTGACCTCTGTGTACTAAATAAAATGATGTATTAATTGTATTAGAATCTTAAACATGTTACAAGATTCTTCAAATCAACCATTTAAAATATAGAATCATATTTTTTCGTGTATAGGGGAAATTACGAACTATCTTGGGGATGTTATGAAAATAAACAGAAATGGCGCGAAAAACACTTGAAATTGAAAACTTGATGGTGCTGATGTAATCTTGACACTAATGGCTCACGCCCACAATGCGGCCAGGCCAATCAAGATGGCGGCTAAATTAATATTGGCAACAAGGAGATATCGCTCAGATTAGTAGATTTTTTCAATATATTTCGGAATATACCCATTTTCGGAATTACCCCAATTCAATGCAATATAATAAAACGTTTCACTAAACAATAAACAATTCTTTGGATGATTGGTTGATCGCGGAATGAATAAAAACCATTACGCTGTAGATTCGGCGGACTGTCTGACGTCAACGCTCTTTGGGAATACTGTTGCGAAAACCTAAATCGCTTCATACATCTACCGGAGAATATGAAGAGGTCCTATTGTGAGACCGAATTCAAAAATATACTGTAACAGGATATTTTTGAATCTCTCATCTCCACTACTAGGTGAACTAAGCGGGTAAATTACAGACAACAAATGTATTATATCATACTGGTGTACCTATCACAAAATATCTGTTGCTGTTATATATGTTCATTCTTATTTTTACGCATCAAAGGAGAAAAAAAAACCTATGTTAGCATGTCTTGTGTCTATGTCTTTTATGTCTAAAAGGTTCAGCTAAAAATATTCTCTCTGTATATAATAGAATAAGTTGATGGTCTTAGCGGTCATGGAATATATCATTCACATAACCTTTGTTAATGTAAGGTCACGACACGAAGTCTGGTGTTAGTTTGACCTCTCTATTATCTTTGTATAAATCACATCACACGATACTTGAATATCTTCACTACATAATATAAAATAAAGTAGGTAAGCGCAACTTTTTGTTTTTCAAGTTCTTTTAAACCACGTAACGGATTTTGGGATGATTCTCCGATCGTTTCGACCGCTGCGGCCGCGCTGTCAATACGATCCGTCAATTTTCTTGACGAATGTATCATTTCCAAAATCAATCATTCATAAGTTGACTTGTTGAAGTAGTAAAACTAATTGTTATTATTGTTAAACTATATCATCATAAAGTCGCTTCCAGCTGTCTGTCCTTATGTATGCTTAGATCTTTGGAACTATGCTATAGATTTTAATTCATTGATGCGGGTTGATAGTGTGATTTTAAAATATGAATTACTAGCTGCGCCCCACGGCTTCGTCCTCGTAGGGATATCGAGATAACATTTACCCTATGTATTAATCTAGGTTATAATGTAGCCGTTTATCAAATTTCATCACAATCCGTCCAGTTGTTTTTTCGTAAAAGAGTAACAAACCTACATACATACACATATACATTCTCACAAATTTTCCTATTTATAGTATTAGTTTAGTAGAACATGACGCAATTATTTCTTATTTAAATAAAATATTTGTTACTTCGGTTTTTCAGCAAGAGCAAATCTATTTAATATAAAATTCATACGTGACTCCGCGATTCTTTATTTAATGGCAAAATGGTGACTGTTAAAAACGAAGGCTAAAATCGATCAATTTACTTTCACGATATGAATAAAACCTGTGTTATCTATAGGAACATTATATATCCTGACGTTACGGTTATATAACTTGAGAAAATACACAATCTGATTAGTTCAATTAACTGTCGATTAAGAATGTGAGATATTTGAACTGTGCATTTGGTCCGAATTAGGTACCTAAGTATTACTTCTCGGTTATACATCTAAATGGAACATTAGAACCACGGTCCAATCAATATGAGAATTGTAGGTTGGAATCACGTTGAAAAAAAAAACTATTATAGGTAGGTATTCGTAATAAAACTAAATGTTGTTTCTTTCCCAAAATAGTGCGGACCCGATCGATCGATTTCTAAAAATACTTAACTGATTGACACAAACATTAAGTTCTCTACTACGTAGGTACGTGTATTTTTAACCTGTTTGAATATATCTATTTCTTACTTTTGCTTCCTATTAAATATAAATATATAAATATATTAAATATATCACGACAAATCACACAGATTGAGCTAGCCCCAAAGTAAGTTCGAGACTTGTGTTATGGGATACTAACTCAACGATACTATATTTTATAAATAGATACATATATAAATAGACATCCAAGACCCGGGCCAATCAGAAAAAGATCATTTTCCATCATGACCCGACCGGGGATCGAACCCGGGACCTCTCGGTTCAGTGGCAAGAACTTTACCACTGCGCCACCGAGGTCGTCAAGTATATATATAAGTATTCTTAAAGAGTATAGTGATTGGGTCTATTTTCATTAGTAATGAACCAGTGCATAGGAATGTAAAGAAAATCTGAGAATCATTAATAATTCTGGTAAAATTTTCTATCTCTATGTTTATTTGTTTACATCAAGTATTGTTATGTCAGGAACTTCCGTAGCCAGTGTCAAACGAGTTGGTACTCTCTTTGGATCTGCATAAAGTTTCCCAAAGGAAGTTTACGAAAAGGAAGCTACCCTCAGGGCTGGTCCAACAGTTTGGCAGAAATAACAATAAACATGTATAGAAATACCACTATTACGTAGCCACCGATATTACTTACGAAACAAAAATCAGGTCATGCTGCTTCAGCCTGGTCATCGCAAACGGAGTAAAGTCAAAAAGTACTGGCTGGATATTATCAAGATGTACTCACATGTCAATAGTCTAAATGATAAATTTGCCAAAGACGATGGATGGTACGGAGTTTAGAAAATCAAGAAAGCAAACTCTGCCCTATCCTGAATTTTTAAGCGAAAATTGAGACTGAAAAAGATAGAACAAAGGACATCCCTACATAGCTCAACTCTCTTAATTCACGTTCCAAAGTTCGTTCACAAGCATTAAACGAGTTTATCACGTTGCACTCTGAGTTTGGACGAAAAACTGAGTAATGCTGATGATGGTACCTATCTGGGCGGACATAAATTTTAGAAAACTTCGCTTGTTTTGCTTTATATTTTACGTGCTCTTGTCTCATTAACATTAACGCATAAATTTCCCACGGAAACAATTTTTCGCGACGTGAAGTACCCTTCTCTATTCTTAAAACTACATGTACACAAAATTTCAAGAAGATTGGTCGAGTAGATATAACGTGAAGAGACAACATACAAACAAACTTACTTTCGAATTTATTAATAGTTAGGATTAGGATATAAAAATCGATACAACTGTGGCAAATAATAGATTAATGGACAACACTCAACGGCTCACATTAAGCACTAAGCTTGTATCCGATCTGTTGAATCCGATGGACACAAATACAGAAGGAGGCACATAAAAAACAGATGAGTTCACCTAGAGCCGCAGACAAATATCAAAGATCACAAACCAGTTTTGATTACATGGAAATCTTCGTCATGCTTTATCGGTGAACTAAGTCGAATACAAACACGAATGAATGCGCATTTCCGCATTCGGTGATAAGATAAAATAATATCTTTAAATAAATTATTCAAATAGTATATATTTGTAACTAAAATAGCTTAAGCGTATATAACGGACACGTGTATTAAAGTGAAGTTGAAAGACAAAAATGCTCATTCCATGTAAAATCAATTTCCGGTAGGTGATTACACAAAAAAAAACACATTTCGAAATAACGTTTGAAAAGACAAGGCATTGACCTTTTTAATAAGACACTGAACTGTGTACGCGTGTGCTTCAGAAAGTGTGTTTTGTTAAATTTCAATTTACACAACTTTAGTATTTATTAGTGCTTTTAATTAATGAAAAGTAACACGATTTGTTACGTATTGCTTTATCCTAAAGCATATCAATCAATCAGTATTATGCGTCACGCTTTCTTACAAATTGCCTTATCCTAAAGCATATCAATCCGTCACTATTATGCGTCACGCTTTGTTACAAATTGCCTTATCCTAAAGCATATCAATCCGTCACTATTATACGTCACGCTTTGTTACAAATTGCTTTATCCTAAAGCATATCAATCCGTCACTATTATGCGTCACGCTTTCTTACAAATTGCCTTATCCTAAAGCATATCAATCCATCACTATTATGCGTCACGCTTTCTTACAAATTGCCTTATCCTAAAGCATATCAATCCATCACTATTATGCGTCACGCTTTCTTACAAATTGCCTTATCCTAAAGCATATCAATCCGTCACTATTATGCGTCACGCTTTGTTACAAATTACTTTATCCTAAAGCATATCAATCCGTCAGTGTTATGCGTGTTTGTTATTCTACAATATATTGTGTATAATGTTGGATCTGTCACAATATAAGATTTTATCATAAACTGATGAAACAGGTCCTTTGTTCAAAATACCAAATAAATAAATTATGCGTGGACTTAATGCTACAAGTATCATCTGACAATGTAACAGTACGCCACGTCAGTATACTAGCAAAGATTTGACGACCTCGACGCTCGATGGCTGGGAAGCAATTAAGAAATTTTTTGTTCAATGTGAAAATGAACAGTCAAACTACTAACTTTTGGTAAAACAGATTTCCATGTTCATGTTCATGTGTCACTATCAAATATGTTAGGTGTATATCCAACGCTCAACGGGTAAATGCTTAAATGTGAAAAAATAGTCAAACCTTATGGCCAAACAGAATTAGATTTCCGTCAAGTATACCAGCAAAGATGCCAAGTATAACTCCAACGTACAACAGCTAAGGAATCAACCTGGAAAACGCTCAAATGTAACAAAGAAGAGTAACAACTAGACAGAATTTTAAGAGTCAAAAACAAAGCACAGTGTAAAATACTTTTGTATCAAACAGGAATTCAATGTCCAGACTAGCAAAGGTATATATAGCAAAGTTAGTTCAACACAGGTGTGATAGGCCAATCCCGAATACAAACATTTGTTCTGTCATCTACACGGATCCTGCAAATTATATTGAGGATGTGAGTGGATAGAACCACGAGTGAGAACGTACTCGACTCAAGAATCGTCGTTTCATGTGATTTAATACACGTCATTCGCTATATTTCTCTCTTCCTCGGATTTTCCGCAAAATTCGTTATAATTTTGAAAATTTAGATTATACAACCAGCCACCTGACTGACGTTAACCCTCCTTGGAAATGCTATTATTGCATATCAGCTCCCATGCCAATCATCTAGGAGAGTTTATTCTTATGCCATAAAAGGAAACAAGTCACAAAATACAGGATACCAAGGAGAAGATTTAGTAATAGTATACTTTGATGACTTAAAAACATTTTATTTACATTAAGTTTCTTTGCCTACAAAAATAACTGGCCAAGTGCATGTCGGGCCACGCACAGTTAAGGGTTCCATATTTTCCGTGAGTTGTTCGAAGTAGAATATACAGTTGGTCGACTATTACTCGCAAACTTGTAAAGTCTAACTTAGATGTCTTTCTTCTAATTTCATTATGAGTACTGATGCCATAACATTTGAATTCTTAACAACAACCGTTTCGTTGGTAGAGGGAAATGGCACTTGACTCTGACGAAAATTGGCAATTTAAAGCTTAATAATTTACTAACAGTTTACCAAATCCATACGGTCTTCTCACACGTATGATAATTTTGAAAGACCTATCTAACAATACCCCACACTAGGAAATATGAGAAAAAAATCTTTCTCATTTCACGGATATGGGAGGTACCCTAAAATATGTAAAATATTTTTTTCAAAATTTTATTAGACCACTTTGTCGGCATAATTAATGTGAATACCAAATTACATCATTCTAATACTACCTAACAGTTTTTGAGCAAAATCGCGGATGGAAGGACAAACGAACATGACGAAACTAAAGGGTTCCTTATCTGTATTACTACGGGACCCTAAAAATCTACGAAATATAGTTTCATCAAAATGTAAATGTTCACTTTTATCTCAAAAAACTCGAGCAAAAACAATTTGTTCAAGAATAAAAACAACATTTTGTAATAAGTAAAACAAACATAGAATAACTTCGATATTGAACATGTGTACATGTATACATCTAGACACAGAGGAAAAATTAAGTAGGTATAGTCAATTATTGATACGCGACAAATAAAATAAGAAATTAGGTGCTGTTTAATACTTATATATAGATTTTAATTGCCTGTACATTTTATGTGTGAAAATATTATTTACTAGATGTTGCCCGGGGCTTCACTTCCGTGGGAATTTTGAGATAAAATATATATATAATAATAATGTACCTTTGTAATGGTTTCCTCTTTATTACTATGATATATATATATATATATATAAACTTAAAAGTATAGCGATGTTTTGTATATGTATATATATATATATATATATATATATATATATATATATATATATATATATATATATATATATATATATATATATATATATATATATATATATATATATATATATATATATATATATATAAACTTAAAAGTATAGCGATGTTTTGTCTTTAAATAAACGCATTTCAATACACTCAAAAGATCGCGTAAAATATCTTGTTGGTAATTTGGATCACATAGACATTACAATGCATTTGCAATAATAAAATTCTAAATAAACTTACCAATATTAATATATATTTGAAGGTTCACAAAGAGCTTTGTCTCTTTGTGAAATCTAATCTCAACATCGAGTAAATATATGTATTACCTACTATACAGCTTCCCTCGGGATCTGAAAATGTGACTCCCTTATTTCATATCTCATTTCTGTAATGGGAGAGTCGCTTCGGAACAGTTTATATGAAAATTTTGTTTCGTATCTTTTGTATTATAATTTTCAATTATTACAACAACTTTTATATTTCTTTTGATAATTTATTCAAGACACTTATGCTTTTTTTTATAGAAGTAATATACTATAGTATCTAATATTAAAATTTATGATTGTAACTTGTTAGTTTTATTAAAAGTATGAATATTTTTTACGGATTTGTTAGTAACTGTTCACGTGTGTAAAACCTGGGACACTGAACTCTAATGCTCAATAGCCGCAAAAGAAACCGGAATAATGCCCAAATTAATGTAATAATACTAGTATTTTTTGCTATTTCTTTTTGTACAAGTGTTAACCACATATAAATGGTTCACAAATACTAACAAAAATATAAGTTATCAATTCGTTATAATACTTGCTATTTATTTAAATAGCAATAATGTACCCTTAACTGAGCTCCTTTGTATAAAACAAAACTAAATCATTAATACGGCATTTTTTTAATATAAAGTTATTATTATTTATGAACAAACTCAATTCGATATGTGAAAGTTTGTTTTAAACTTATAAACTACTGAAAAAGTAATGAATTATAGACAATATATACCTACTTGGGATTCTCCAATGTTGAAAATTAAATAGAATCATTGCTACCAAAAATCTTACGACATTCACAATATCACGTATTTTCTATTGAAATACAAAAATAAATAGGAATATTTCCCTAATAAATAAAGACACACAGCTTTATTTTGAAATTCCGATGTAATTTAGAATGCGTGGAAGAGAAATTTATTTATATAAGCACGTTCGTAATTTACAAGGGGATAAGTAAGACGTGGTATTTTTGTCTGTCGAATGTCGTATATCACAGCCTGTCGACGTGATAACTGAATACAATATTTGAACGACTGTATAAATTTTCTACGGAAAATAAATTGAGTCTTACCATCATTCTACAACCATTTAAAAATCCCCCAATGCTGGGGTCACGACCCACCACGCGGTCCCATTGCAGATTGGCGGGTTTTAACGACTGCAAATACAATCGGGACCAACTGCTTTACGCCTTCCGAAGCACGAAGAAGCACAAGATAATTTTGGTCACCCTTCCAATAACCGACTATTGTGAGAGTTAACTGCCATTGATGTCACTAGGCTAGAAAAAAGTATAGAAGATTCTAATGCAAGTACGCCTGATCAGTGAGCTTGTATCGGCCACACGCCACTTATTTTTAAACATATTTTTGAATACACTCGATTCCTCAAGGCAGAAAAGAAAATGTTGGTCGATGCCAGAAAATCAGGCAGGGAAACGTAAGAGTTAAGTGCTCTCTAATACGTTCATACGCGCCTGTTTTTCTTGGGTCAAATTATTATTGCTGGCCACTTATGACCTGATTAGACGAAGATATTACGTTTTTGTTTGATCTGTGCGATATGTCCTAATATAATATATTTTTATTTATTTATTTTGTTCCATTTTATTTCACTTTTTTATGAGATTTTAATTATACGCTGTTGTGTAAAAAAGAAATTTATAGATATAAGATTTTACTTTATGCTCTGGAGCTTAAAATCTAATTTGAGACGGCTTAAATTCATATCCCGTTATTCATAAAAAGTTAAAGAATACTTTAAGCCAAAATTATCTTTTATGTATTGCACTTTATAATATTTTCCATTGACAAAAAGAGACAAAAATATTTTTGCTTTTTTATGAAGAACATTGATAATGTCAAAGTGAATATACATGTAAGAATAAAATGGTATTATATATCGCGGGTAAATTATAGTTATGTAAAGCAATATTTGCAGATTGATAGCGTGTAATACGCTTTAGTGGTTATTGGATAAATAACCTTAGGCACTGTGTCGGATTTCAGAATGTTAAATACATTTGCCCTGATGGGAAAACTTTTGACCTATCTGCAAAGTTTAATGAGGGCGTACGATTCTCTAATGCATGTTTTTTGTTGCTATTTGTATTTAGAAATTTATAACGAAATTCGGTTCTGCATGTGAAATACTTTATCTATTCTATTATTATAAATATGTTTGTGACTTTGTATGTTTGAGGCGACTAATCTCTGAAACTACCTGAACCGATTTCAAAAATTTTTTCACCATTAGAAAGGTACATTATCCAAGATTGCTATAGACTTTATTTTATCTCTAAATTCCCACGGAAGCGAAGCAGCGGGCAACATCTAGTACTTCATGAAATAATAGATTTTAAATATTTATTTCATATATGAAAGTTTCAATTTTTTTCTTTGATCATGTACCATATAATATATAAGATATAATTGAAAGAAAATTTTGAGCTAGAAAAGGGAAAGCAAAGCCAGCAAGGGCATTCATAGTCGTGTCGTATAGGGAGGTAAAATCTATGGCAGAGAACGGAATAGAATGGAAATTATTGTTTATGACATCGACAAGAACCTTGTTCTTAAATGTATAGATTGATAGAATAAAATAAATATATAATAAATATTTTATATAGCTGCACTAATAATATGCTTGTGCTAATATAGATTTCAAGATATTAAGTTCTTTATTTGTACATCAATTTTATTTTTTTTTATATACGTATATGTAACAATCAACATGATACTTTAGGAGTATAAAAAAATAATCGCAATGCTATGAAAAGATACGGCATAACATCGTCACAGTAAAATTATGTGCTTGGAAATATTTGAGGAAACCAGTTTTCACAATTTTTTTGGGTTTAAAATTTAATGAAAAATAAGGGAAAGACAATCTAATACAAATGAAAAACAAAGAGAGGCAATTTGATAGAAAGTAGAAATTATTATCTATAAAAAAAAAAACTTTCACCTATATTGTCTGAACAGAAGTCGAGTGACGCGTGCCTAAAAACCACGAATAAACTAAACAGCAAAACATGAAGAAAATAGCCAAATCATTCAGCGCTTTGGAAAAACATTTTTTTCTAATCAATTGTCGACAAAATATCGCCCAATTTATCAAGGGAAAGTAGAACGATAATGAAGACAAAATTGTTTTTGACACCTGTCAGTAAACAGGGACGTAGCAAGTCAACAATGAAAATTATGTTACTGTATGACATGAACGCCTTTGGGAATACAAAAAAGCGCTGTTTGTCAATAACACAATGGATAATAATTCTTTACATGACAACTGTAAGTACATTTGCGTGTCATTCGTAAAATATGGCCGTATATATTATGATTTTACGTTCAGGGACTTTCACACGTTTTTTTTTTTTAAAAACAATAGAGTGGTACTCGTAATTTTACGGTTTTCCGCTTGAAATGTATCGTATAGATCTGACTTAGTTGGTTGGCATAATCAATAACTATTTCTTATTTAATACTAGCGGCTTCACCCGCGTTTTTTAGCATAAAAATTTCGACGCATAATAAAACGCGTCAAATTCTATTCACAAGTTATTGCGGGATGCGTGAACAGACATAAAGACAGGCAAAAATTAAAAATATATATATTTTTTGGCTTCTATTACTCCCATAACGACCACCCATATTTATTTTTCTTTAATATCTCCTATGTACAGACATAGCCCACTTACAGTTTTATTATGTGTATATAGATTTCAATGAAATGCAAGATCATTTATTTTATAACATATTTTGAGGGAATTAATATGTGAAAATCGGTTAAGCGGTTCCGAAGATTACCCCCAAAAACCCTAAAAACACTTTTTATAATATTAATTTAGATGTGTAGATATAAAGAGGCAGATTGCGATTGGCATCGAAATAGTCGAGGCGAGCTCACAAAGCGAGGCATACAAATCTACCGGCTTACACCAGTCGGCAGATAATCCCATCTTCCTTCATTTCAATTTGGTCGTATTCTCATTGATCATGCAGTTTTGATCCCATATTTTACTTGCTTAACCTACTTTCTATCTGACTATGATTAGATCTAGCCGGCATAACTATAAAATCAATAGTACCCACTTTTCATACAAACTTACAACCCGTATTTCACACACTCCGAGAATTTTCCACATATATTTTTAAGCTTGTAAATCAAAAGGCTTTTGAAATTTTTATTTCTTTTAAAACTAAGTTATTTCGTCTCCGTATAGGTAGAATCAAATCGCAAGCAGTTGAGTCAGTCAGCGCACAATTTTTAAAATAGTTTTCTATGTTGATTACGCTATGATATTTCAAAGTAACTTAGGTATAGTATAAGATATTGTTCTGTATGTACTAATAGTTAGCTGGCTTTTAGCAATAAGTTCGCCGTTTGTTTATAAGTATGTTTTTGTTTATTTGACGACCTCGGTGGCGCAGTGGTAAGGTTCTAGCGACTGAACCGAGAAGTCCCGGGTTCGATCCCCGGTCGGGTCATGATGGAAAATGATCTTTTTCTGATTGGCCCGGGTCTTCGATGTTTATCTATATATGTATTTGTTATAAAATATAATATCGTTGAGTTAGTATCCCATAACACAAGTCTCGAACTTACTTTGGGGCTAGCTCAATCTGTGTGATTTGTCCTAATTTATTTATTTATTTATTATTATTTATTTATACCACGATACATTAGTCAGTTTTCGTACGCTTTACTACTTACTATCATTATTGAAATATATTTCTTAGAAGAAGCCACAAATACGTTTACATCAAATTTTGCTTACGCGTTTGATGTCACTGTCAAAAGCAACACACGAATGAAAGAATATTCCTTTTTTAAATAGCTTGTCCTTAAAATGTGCTTATATTTATCAGTTATTTATTCGGTTCAAAGAAATAGATGTAAAAGGAATAAAGTCGTGGTTACCAAGTGATTTCAGATTCGCTTCAACAGCACCCTACTTTCAGCGAATTCGGTAATAAATCGTTTAGTGACACCTTTTTTTGGGTGATTAATTTTTGAGTGATTGATTGATATCTGTGATGCCTGCTCGGAGGACTTTTTAATACTTTTAATGGGTGTTAACACTAATTCACGTCAATCCGATTTCTAGTCAATTTATAAATCCTTACATTTTTTATTATAAAAGCAGCGTTTAAAAAATTTGGATTGGTTTTCCGCCTACTCCTGGTAGTAAAGACAAATCCATGTTCTGGCATTGATATAATCATCAAACAAGATGATAACTAAAGATCAGTTTCACCAGTCAACTTTGACGAAAACGCAAACGTCATTGTGTCTTCACAGCGCGACGGCGATGAGCAGGTTAAAGTTAATGTCGAAGTTGACACCAATCAACTTTGACGTTACTGTACTTACGTAAATCAGCGGCAACGTTTTTGTTAGCATATACCGCTGGCTTCAAGGCGCCACAGTCCCGAACGCATCCGTAAACATGCGGAGATGAGAGAGAGAATTTCTCAAAGAGCTACAAACTACTGGCATTACTAAACAACGATAAATGTCGAAGGAAACTGGGAAGATAAGGGTAAATAATAGATTATGAACGAATTGCAAATCACACAGTTCCATAGACTGTGGCAATTCCCGTCAAATAGTCCCGCTTAAACACACGGCAAAGCATCAGAGAGAGTTCCTATGGGACTTATTAACGCATTCCACCCCGTGATTCACGGCCGTATTTCAAATGCGTCCTTTGTGTGGTTTGGTACAAGCGTATAGACGTTGGCGATTTGGAAATCTTCCTGTTGCAAAATGAAAGATTACAAAAAACGATGATATACGTTAAAATGCATGTGTGACATGTATAACTTGACCATTTAAATGAAAGAATTCATTTGTTGTGTTTGGGTGAGTTGCACCTATGATTGTACCTTTGGCGTTGACTTTAATATGCTCGTCGCTGACGTTTAGACAAAATGAGGTACGTTGCGTTTTACCATATAAAAATCAAATCAAATACATTTATTATCAAAAACTGTTATAAAATACGTAAATTTTGAAGTGATATCCACGTTTTTACCTGGGCTCCTAGTTTATCATATTATACATAAATATTACATGACAACGAAAGATTTCCCAGGAGTCACACAATTTATAAAAAAATCCGCATCAAAATCCGTTGCGTAGTTTTAAAAATGCAAGCATACATGTCATAGGGAAAAACAGCGGGAAGTGACTAATGTAGGTAATATATTTATCCTTAAAAATAAAGATACGTCATGATAGACACACACAAAACTTCCTTTATTTCGAAACCATAGTAAACCGCTTCTTCCTATGACTTAATCTGACACGACATGTTTTAAATAGCATTGGCTTTCGGGAGCTTTTTTTAAAAAAATGTATTAGGAAATGCTTTTGTAATTCAGGGAGTTAGCTTATGATATATGGGTGCGAATATTTCGAATTCAATATTTTGATTTACGCTTTATGTGTCCGCATATCGTATGTCGGGACAAAAATAATAAAGTTTTTAACTAAACTGACTGGTGTGGGAGAGAAGGAAAAAGTAAATATTATTAATTAAGTTTTCTCGTTAATGCTTATACTTTTAAGTATTTTGTTGTGGTTAATCAAGATATATTTCAAACAAATGAAAAATAGAACATTTCAGTTGCTTTTCCATTCTCATAGGCGTCATATAGTGTAACAACCCATCACTATGTCAACAACACATCAACCATCACAAATTCATTGCAAACTCGCCGCTATTACCGCGACATAGAGGTTTATGCAGCGTAATTTGATGTGCTGTTGACTGTACAAAGCTTACTGTGGCACTCCAGTTTTGTTACTTTAGTTCTATCTAGTATTATAATCTATTAAAATATGCTTTAAAAACCCAAGGTAGACAATATTGTAGACGGGAAAATGATACAAAATCCTGAATGAGTAAAACAATACCCCGAGATTTGTGAAGATCAATTGAGGAAAGAAGATACGCGCAAGAAAATTTGTAAAAACTTGTAAAGTTGTACAAACTATCATTATAATCCGAAAAATATAAATAAACGGAATGTGATAGCCATTTTGTGTTTGTCGTCTGCAATTCTGAATGCCAGTAACGATAATCTAATATCGACGTAAGTATCTACCTACCATATATAATTTTTAATATTTATCTTAAGTTTTGACCAGTTAATAGAACCCCTCATCAACTAATTGCATCAAGAAAATTATCCTAAAAGATCACAACGCTCCCTAAAATTAACCGCTTTGTAATTATGAACAATTCCTTATTACGCATAATGTAAACATAAACATTTAAACACATTTCAAGTGGCTAATGGGAAGCTTGGGTCCACTCACGGAAGAACACAAACAGATGGGCAAAATACTGTTTTGAAACATCCGTTTTGAGCCTAATGGGTTTAAGCCAGGCGAGGAAGCGATTAGCAATCGACTGTTTTCTCTTTCCATAACGGAACAAAGGATTCTATGGGATAGGATATAAGCATCACATACGTTTAGGTGATCCCTTGTTGCATTCTCCTATGTCTGCATAAAAATCAAACTTTTATAAAACCAATCTTGAAGATTCATGAGTCATTTAATGTTTCACTTCAACCCTTTTGGGGGTTGACTGTTTACCTATATAAATTAAACCGTCAACCCCTCGGACGTTTTGACAAAATGGCGTATACTTTGCGTGTTTCCGCGCCGATTAAAATTGACTGGTGCAATCCACTCAGTTGCTTTGTACTACTCTCTCTCATCTGAGCGTTTTCTTGGTTTCTTCCTGAGCCATTGAGCGTTGGAGCCCAGGGTCCGCTTTCCTCATTTACGTCTACACTTCGCACGGTCGTTGGCATCCCTAGTAGTCAGATCAGGGGCGCGCATATCATCCTTTACGACATCAAGCCAGCATTTCGTGGATTTGCCCCTTTTGCCTGGTCTAATTATAAGAACGCATTTAATAATAAATTTAATTAAAATATTTTTTATTATATTTTATAAAATATAAAAAAATATATATTTTACATATCTACAAGCATCAAGCAAGCTATCAAGCATGAAACTAAAGAATCTTGTTCTGAACTAACTTAGAACTAATTTATCAGGAACAAACTATCAAAGAAATACCATTTTAAAACTACAAAGAATTTTCATAGCATTTTACCGGAGCAAGATGTTTTGAGGAGGAGAATAATTCCGTTTTTTTTTTACTTCCACTTCGTCTTTTATTAAATGTTATATTCATTCTTTTTCTAGAGGTAAAATAAAACTGTTTAATTTTACTCCCTTGTAAGGTTACAAGTGGAACTTGAGTGATCTGTTTCCAAAAGATTTCCAAGCTTTATGTTGATAGAAAAATTGACGAAAACTGTAGAGGAAAATCTGGACTAGTTAATAAGAGAAGTGTATGTGGACGATAGTTACATAAAATATTGCGTAGCGTGTGCTCCCGCCGTAAAATAGGACCATTATAGTGTGACTAAGGGACACAGCTTTAACAGCTAAAAGACAACAATGGCATTCCCAAATAGGGTTGATGTCAGGTAAGCGGCCAGTTGTAAAATCATAACTAAGTCTTAAAAATTTATAGCATATTTATTAAGCTAACCCTGGGCTTGGGGAGTCACAGCTCCGAATGTAACCGGGAACACCCGAAGATGAGAGTCACAGATAGTGTTGCAAAAAAGTTTATAGTTTTATACAATAATTTTTTGACCTAAAAATTTTTTATAATATCGATAACCCAACGATGGGTATATAATTGTATGTCTGCAATACGAGAGTGGTATCGAGACGGCATCGAGTAATGATTATAATAAATAGAATAGGATAACTGTAACAATAACACAAAATAAAATTAAGTTTATTCAGTAACTTCACTTAGAACAGGACACTCTTAATCCCAGACTTTTCCATTAATAACATTGCACTTAAATACCAGATGAAAGTGCGAAGACAAAAACTTTCTAACAACTAATTCTATAGTAAGTTGGATATAAAATGAAAAACACCTCTTGCTTTTATCTTGCCTGTAATCCAATCTCCAAACTTGGAATAATAAAATGAAGAGAAATGACATCAGTTGTCTAATAAAGTTCACTAAATAACAGGGACAATATTGAAATAATATATATTTTCACAAATAAATATACTCATACAACACAAACACGCAAGACATTCAGTAAACCGTAATTGGAAATTTAAATAAACGATAATTGAAGATTAAAAAAAAATCTAAATTCTTTTTTTTTTCACAAGAACTTATATGAAACCAAAATAGTATTAGATGAGTCCTAGCACTCTTAACCTTTGGGAACCACTGGTTTAAAAACATTGCGTGTATGAGTGATTGAATGGAGGACCTACATTGCAAGGAGATCCGTGGGAATAAAATTTCAATCGTTTGGTTACGAATGGTAAACGTCAACGAAGACCTAACACGTCGCGTCGGTGCCACTTCTTTTTTATATTTATTTCAAATTCTGTGCTTGCCTCCAACTTGCTTTTGATACAATGGACTTGTTACAACTTAAGCACTTCTAGTTTTAATAGATCTCTTTTATATTTGACGCAGAATCCATAGTGAGCTTTGTGCTGTTTGTAATACGACTTGTTTTAGTTAAGAAACGTAAATTACTTTTGGGTTAAGTACACAAAGTTTGGACGGGTTATTTGATTCACTGTAACTACAACGTTTAAATTGGAATACATTATTAAGAACGGATCCATACAGTTTTATTTTTTATACATTTCCATTATTTTGTATACGTGCTCAGTCTAATGAAAAATCAGCTGATCCTATCTCATGTTAGAGGTAATTGATTTTGTATGGAACAGCTCATATTTTTCACGTTTTATGGATCACTCCCATACTAAAAGTTGTTCAATTAACAATAAATAATAAGAAAATAATTCAGTAAATTAAAATGACAAAATGCACTCAAAAAACAGGAAATTTTGTACGGCGAGAATATCATGGCAGTTCAAAATTTATTATAAATATATTTTATGTTAATTATACTAATTAAAAGGTAGTGGCGTCGTAGCCAAGTTTGAATCCCTTGATTCAAAAATCAAAAAATAAAAAAATCTTTTTTTATAAAAATATAATTGTAAACCCAATGTCTCAGACGTCATTTTAGCGCCAGCAGCAAACTCTCGTAAAACTATATTTTCCTGGAACAAGGAAAAGCCGGAACTGTCAATAACAGAAGTCTTAAAAGTGCTCTGAGAAAAATATTATGTACGGAAATAAAAATGTTACTTTGCGACTTAATCCCACTCAAAACGCAGCACGTTTCCATTATGACTCTCGGCTGTGGTGCCCCAAATCCATTGGGGTTTGGGGCATCAAAGCCGAGAATGACGCAGACCAATTAAATGCCAATTCATGCATGTATGTATATGTTACGGCTAAAACCATGTGAGACCGGCTACACCTTGGTCCGGGGTCGTAATGGTTAAAATTAGATCTAGCACTAGATAAGTAGGCACTGTTGGAATAGATTTATCCATGTAGCAGCGAAACAACGTTAGGTAGGTGTTTTTTGGATTTAATTTCTCATACACCAGACAAGGCGAATACACAGTGCAAAGAGAATGAGCGCAGGCCTTAGAGAGAGAAAAAAAACCGGGTTGCACCCCGGGAGGTGCCGGCAGAAGTGAAAACTTGAATATTTACGTTGTGCATTTTCGACATTTTACGAATTTTCGATCAGGTCACGTGTCCTGACGCGAGTTTAACATTTTTACCCATCACAAAAAGTGCACAACGTTGCTAAAGAAGTTTTTTCACTTCAAAAATTATCGGATGTCACAATTGACAATTGACATTTAACAGCATTTGATTTGAATGAAGCTTTTTTGTTGTTTAGCTATAAAGCCTGGTCAACATATAGGGTATAAATGATTTTGAAAACTGGAACACCTGGATGGAGTACTATGATAGTACAGCTAAACTATAGGGAATATAGAAATGACGACTTAACAAAAATTTTTCAGTCTGATGAGAATTTTTTGTTGAGATATAAAAATCGAAAATCTTCAACACCTGATGTAGACCCATGATGGTACAGCTAAACTATAGCGAATATAGAAATGACGACTTAACAAAAAATTTTCAGTCTGATGAAAATTTTCTGCTGAGATATAAAAATCGAAGATCTGGAACATCTGAAGAAGAGTCATAATAGTTCAGCTAAACTATAAAAAGTATACTTTTTCAGTCTGATTAGCTATATGTATAGGTATCGTTACATTTGTCTGTACAATTAAATTTCTCTAATAATTTTGACTCCTTACCAAAAATTGTTCGGCCACGCAAACGAAGTCGCAGGCATCAGCTAGTACTTAAGTAAACAGAAGTAAAAAAAATATGGATTTGTTTGAGATTATTTGTCGAATATATCATTACTTTCACAGTAGACTGAGCATAAAAATTTAACAAATGATAAATTATTATTCAAAGTCCTCACATAAATGTAGTACTTAGTTGATGATGAGAGAACCAGATGTGGATTACAATTTAATCTCTCTATATCTAATCACAATGTAATTACATCGTGATCCCATTACAGTGAAATACAATTAACAACTAAACTAATATTTTTTATACAATCGTAGGTATCACGTATCGTATGAAGTGGCGGTGTAATGGTTAAGGCCTGTGAACCGAAAGGTCGCATGTTCGAATCCTACTCGTGCCACGTGAATGAAATGAATCAATGAAATGAATCAGGTTGGTATACAAACTGTATACCAACCTGATTCATTTCATTCCACTTGCTTCCGGCGAAGGAAAACATAGGGAACCTGCACACTGGTTGACAGTTTAAGTTCACTAGTGTGTATGCGGCTACTTGCCACTCCATATTGGTAAGTAGTTGTAACAGTCATGCCAGATGACTTTAGGCGACTTAAATACTTACTTAAATAAAATCTGACACCAGGAGGGCACCTACCATGAAACATAACACAAGTAGCACGTTATTGCGTCGATACATTCTTTCCTTTTTTACACGATGCGTACACGATAAAACGTACACGGCAAAAGAGAGAGCACGTGGACGCCACTAACGTTTTGTATTGTACGCGTTTGTATGTTTCGTGGTAGGCCTTCTGTGTCAGCAATGACACACTCGAATATAAGAAAAAAATACAGTGACGGGTATGGACAATAATAATTTAAAAAAGCCATGTTATCTATATATATTTTCACAACATCACCGTTCTAAATCAGCGTTGATTATCAAAATTACAAGCATATTTTAAATAACAGGGGGTTTACCATCATCTCTTAACGCGATCCACTTTACGACCTAAACTGATCTGCATCGCCAATTCGTACCATTAACTTAATTTTTAGTATGAATGCGATTCATTTTAGGTTCCTAAATTGAACTCATTTGAACCGTTCCGTAAAAGTTGATGGTAGGCCTGCAGTTCATATTTTAAACATACTTGTAAATAACAGAAATGGTCCAAATTCTATGAAGTGAACGCTATTAAGGCTTCGTTTGCATTGTCATATCACAATGACGGACTGAACAATTGAAACTTCTAGAAGCCCACTAGTGTCGACATCGATCTTATTGTAATGCATGCCTTCTACATGATACAATATCAATGTATGAACATATAAAGGTCATTTTAAATAGCGGCATCTTGAGCTGCATTCACGTGCTTGATAAAAACTTAGTTGTTTCATCCTAATATTATAAATTCAAAAGTTTTCTCTGACAATCACCTAACACATTCAAAAGATAAAGACTAGATTTTGCGTTAATACAGAACCATTTTAATAGATTAGTTTTTGTAATATTTGAATTAATTTTCAAACCTAAAAAAATCTTCGAAAAATACTTTGTAAGCAAAAAAATACATACACAAATGCGTAATGTTACAGGAGCATAATAGCTTTATGTTTTGGGTGGGAGCCAGCTGATAAGGCTGACGTAATGGGGGAAAAATATATAGGCAGTTGGAGATCTGTAGGAGGATAGCTGAAGACTTAAAACGGAGATATTTTTACACATCGCATTATGTTAGGACTGTGGTTAAATAGCTCGTACTACCATATGCTATCCCACTAATATTATAAAGGCGAAACCTTGTGGGTATGTTTGTTAACTTATTCACTCTCAAACGGCTGGCTCAATTTTTATGAAATTTGATGTTGAGGTGGCTGATACCTTGGATTAATACATAGTATACTTTTTATCCCGAAAGAACGCGATTCCCGTATGATTTGATCAAAAATTCTGATAGACAATGGCGCCTTATAAAGTAAACGGCGCTACAACTGTTCGTAAAAACGTTGGTTTGTTTTTCAGAATTTTGTGGGTATCGCCACATTGTGCAGCTAGTAAAAGATAAAATTAAGGTTGTGATTTTAATATGATTAAAATCCCAAGGGATGAAGAAGAAAGATAAAAAAGTAACTGCGTGGAATCAAAGTCCTGAGTATAATAGAAGTTAATAATAAATACTCAGAACTCTTAGCAATTCGACCTTGGCATTTGGATTTTCATCATTATACAAAAGCCAATTAAAAGTTTGTAAAAAGCTGATGTATACAAGTGAGCTTGAGGAAACAAATTTTAACTTATCCTAACTTTATCCTAACTAATATTATAAATGCGAAAGTAAAAATTTTTGGCTTTTTTGTTGCCTCTTCAATTCTTCATATAGGCGATCAATCTATTCAATATATATATATATATATATTATAATCAGCACTCGGATCACAATCATAACCTGTTTTGATATACCTTTTGACTATGTACATTATGTACTTTTATATATTATTAGAAAGAAAAAAAAACCATTGTAAGAAACAATAATGGTAAGCCGATCTGGCATGATAGGGACCAACACTGTTCAAATGAGTTTCTTTCGGCATTTCTTCTCAGCAGTGGTCGTTCCGAAATGCCAGTAGTTTGTAGCTTGTGAGAAATAACTATAAATATAAAGATTGACGAGAAAAAGTGCCTGTGAAGGTCTAATTTCTGAATAAATGATTTGAATTTGAATTTTGAATTTGAATCTTGAATTTTTGCATACATGTAGTTTGAAGTATGGAGAAGTAAATAGGGTACCTGTCATCCCGGAAAAATTCACGCGGGCTAAGCCGCAACCTAATTGTATTATAAATGCGAGAGTACGTTTGTTTGTTACCTTTTCACGCTTTATATACTAAATCAATATTCTTGAAATTTTGAAAATGTGTGGTGGAAAAGTACGCGTGGGAAATTCACGCGGGCGAAGCCGCGGGTAAAAGCTAGTTTTATATAAAATCACAATATGTCTGCTTCATATAACCGTGTTGTATGAAGCGACTGAGAGACAACAGCAGCATTCACATGTTGACGTCAGGCAGGCGGCTGTGGTTGTAAAATGCGAATCTTCAAAATTTTAAGTTTTACTTGTTTTTACGCTCACCCTGTACTTCGCGGCATCACAACCTACAATGCAACGAGGGAGAGAGAGATAATAATTTACTCTCTCACATCTTCGCGTCTTCCTTCATTTTGAAGCTGTGACGCCCAAAACTTAGTTAGGTTAGTTAGGTTCAGTAAAAAAAAATTGTCATTTGATTTGGAAGAAATCCACCTGGTTTCAAGCTACTTTAGAAATGCTATATTTGTCTATCATCTGTTAAGGCTATATGTGTCCCTTACTCACCCCGTAAGATATCCACGTGAGTATACGGAATGGTCCTATTCAAGGGCAGATCCACACGCCCCGAGATATAATAATTTACTATCCAAACATAAACACTAGTGGGTACGTGCTTTTGCAGAAATGAAGGGGTGTATCACTTAGGTATATAACCATTAACAATGCTTTGAGTTAAATGAGATTGCAATGATTAAAGGAGGCTCATTCCGTACTAATTCTCCGATTTACAATATACATGAAGTAAACTCTCGACATACTATGTATTTTAGAATATATACATTATTTTGGTGTTAGCCCCGAGGCTTAGTCCCGTGGGAATTTCGTGATAAAAAGTACCCTATGTGTTATTCCAGCTTACATTCTACATGTGTACCAAATTTCATAGCAATTCTAGTAGATTTTGCGTGTTAGTTGAACAAACATACACACATACTGTAGTCAGTTGTAAATTTAAATTGCAAAAATTAATTGTTCTGTATTACTGGCAATATCATTGTAATGGCAACACTTAGTTGTTGTTATTATTCTACACATACAATCTCTCAGACATTCTCATTTATAATATTAGAGGGATATATACATTCATGTGGTGTTTAAGTTTATTTCTATATTAGTACCATTCTTGTCCTACAATACCTATTGACTCATCTACCAAACGAAAAAAAGTTGTATAGATCTTTTAAGACTGGTAATGCTTTTATCTGTATGTATTACCAACATATACTGATCTCTAGTTTCATTCACCTTGTGTGCTGACCCTAAAGTCAATGGTCTATTCTCTTTGTCCCCATGCTTTATCCACCAATAAATAAAATAAATAAATATATATATTAGGACCAATCACACAGATTGAGCTAGCCCCAGGATAAGTTCGTGACTCGTGTTACGGGATACTAACTCAACGATACTATATTTAATAACAAAAACATATATAAATAAATATTCAAGACCCGGGCCAATCAGAAAAAGATCATTTTCCATCATTACCCGACCGGGTATCGAACCCGGGACCTTTCGATGCAGAGGCAAGCACTTTCCACTGCGTCATCGAGGTCGTCAAACCAATACCAACTTAAAAAAGAATGCGATGGTATTATATTCCCATTGTGTTCTCTTTCTATCTCATCGTATTTCAGGTTACTTTCTTAGCCATAAAGCGTAGATGTGTGTAGACGCGAATTAAATTTCACTTCAGTAGAACAAGCCGTGCAACAAAATATTTTAATCATACAGAACGACAGACAGACGGTATGGAATAGAAATAAATTAAACAGAAGCTTGAGAATGGTAACAATTTGATCAAAATCTTTAATTTGCCTTCGACTTTATTTTGTACCAGTACATTTTGTCAAAACACAATACAATACATCCACCGTATTCCACAATCGTAACTCATGTACTCTTACAGTATTTGCAGTACATTCATTTTCTTAGGATTATATTTTGTTCTAAATTGATATATTTTACATAGATTTCCGGTGAAGAAAAACATCGTGAGGAAACGTGCACACTGGTTGATTATTAACTTGTGTGTGAAATGGATAAAGCAATGGCAAACCACTTCATTACTAATGCCAAGAAAATTGCGTGTGTTTAATTCCGCGTAATGACCACGACCCTCAGCCATGAGGAATAATACTATGAAGAAACATACATTTAATTCATTGAAACATATACTGCAATATTTCACTGTAATACCCAAAAGAAAAGAAAAAATAAATGTCCCCCAACTCTTTCCCCATGTCTCGAAACAGAAGGGGACAATGGGAATTCGAGTCAACTATTGAGTCAGATGTAGGGCGACCGCGCTTGCCAATTTGAATGAATTTACGGGAGACAACGGAATTCAATTTATCGAAAAATGCTTTTTGCGCGTCGTCGGTGCTTTACGAATGAAATAATGGACACACCTTCACTAGTTTTTTTTTTTTTGTTTTGACAGTGGGATTTTCTTGAACGTTGATTGATTTGTTTTGTCTGATTTTGCTAAACGAGATTGCAAATGCTAAGAAGCTGAATCCTTTTTTTTGTAATATCTACTTTAATATTGAATTCGAATTGTTAGGTTATTTTAATAAAATACATTATTTAACTAACTGCAGCAGCTGTGAACTGAAAGGTCCCAGATTTGAATCCTACTTGTACCACATAAGTTTGTGTACCAAACTGACTCATGTGTAGTAGTTTTCATCGAACACCACTTGCTTCCGGTGAAGGAAAACATCGTGAGGAAACCAGAAGCAGTCTGGTTAATTATCAACTTGTGTATGAAATGAAGAAGACAAAGGTAAATCACTCCAATAATAGTGCCAAGAAAGGTGTGTGTATAATGATACATCGTATTCTATTGTCTTCTTGACAATATACTTGGAATGCCACGTATATAGTCAAGAAGGCGATATAAATACATTTTATTGTACCAGCCAACAGCCAATAACAATATTGTTTTAAACTAGAGGGAGAATTCCCACAAGTCTCTCTTCAACGCACCAATCTGTGTTTATCTGTGGTTTGAATTTAAAAAAAAAAACATTACTTCCCTACTGCTGTCAGTCAAATAGACCGACATTGCTATTTTGGTCAAAGAAATTCTTCATTTTGATTGTATTTACAATGATTGATTACGTTTGGAGCTAGTGAAGCGTAATTTTTTTTTTCCAAAAATTGGACACTGTATCATTTTACTCAACGTTCAGTTTTGAAAATCTTTTGTGAATACTACCAGAGCCTGTATAAGCGATTATTTAATCGAAATATACAGACGCTGTTCTGTATAATAAAAGAAAGGATAAAAAAAAGTGTAAGTAGGTATGTATGTAAGCCGCATGGCGCCGGAAAGATGAGCCAAAAGAATGACTATAGAGTCCCGACTGATGGCAATAGATCGCAGGGCATGTCGGCCTTCGATAAGAGATATTCTATTGTAAAATATCTCTGTACTTATTAAACAACAAGACAAAATATTTACAAAAATGTCATTACATTTGACACAAGCTTTTATTGTTGCATTCAATGAATGCGTGAGAAAAGCGTCTTGTCCGTGCAGTAAACTGTTAAGTTCCCTAGTCGGGATCCGTTCCTGGGTGCAGCATCAGATCATACTTATCTCAGAGTAATTACTTATCATCCAAATTAAACGTAAAATATCACAATGTTGCCTAAGCGTTTTGCGCCATATTATATCGTATTTGCTTTATTACATATTATAAAAAAGGTGATGGAGTCGCCGGGTCTACGTGAACGGAGTCGCGGGCATCAGCTAGTTGTAAACAATAAAGCAACGTTACGTACATATTTCGCAATTTTCACATCAGGAAGGAAGGGAGATTTTCAATTTTAACCTTTCTAAAACAGGAGCCGCCGAATCGGAAGTGAGGAGTTTAAACTTTAACTGGCACGTGTGTTGAGAAGTTAGGTGAATGGTTACCACCGAAAACCACACGGTAACTGAATTTACAACACCGGTAGCGTTGTTATTTTAAGTTATAATGAGTGTTATTTAGATTGGCTGCGTTCTGGGACTTGATATATGGCAGTTTGGGGTAATTTTTAGAGTGGCTGGCACTAACTTTAACGTTAACTTTAACTTCAACGTTAACTTTAACGTTAACTTTAACGTTAACTTTAACTTTAACGTTAACGTTAACTTTAACGTTAACGTTAACTTTAACATGCGTACACCCTTAGTGTACTTTTATGAGCAATGTCCAAAAAAATTCCTTTTAATCATGTCTTTTTTTTGTTACATTAATTTTATAAATTAAAACGAATTGGTGGATCAATTGATAGGACACAGGCTGAGTTCCACCAGTCAACTTTGAAAATTAATTTAACCTCCGCGCCGCTAACGTTTATTTGTTGCGTGTCATCTTCTGTACGTATTGTAAAAAAAATTGCAATATCCATAATAATATTATAAAGATGAATGATTTAGCGTTTTTATTATTTTGTTTGTAATGAATAAACTTAAAAACTACTTGGTATAATCTCCGAAACTACCGAACCGATTTCAAAAATTCTTTCACCATTAGAAAGGTACATTATACAAGATTGCTGTAAGGCTATATTTTATCTCAAAATTCCCACGGGAGCGAAGCCCCAGGCCACATCTAGTATATGCAGGAGTTGAGTGTAGGTACTAAACGCGCTAAGAGCATGTTTGCAAATGATGATACTAAATGCACATTAGCCAGGCTAATTACGTAATGCACTAACTACAGCTTTGAGATGTGGTGCAAGACAAGCTCCAATCAACACTTGAGGTTTGTAATGAAGATTATATACATATATGTCTCACTAGCTTCGCCCGTGAATTTATCTGCGAAAGCCGAACGACGATTTTCATACAAACTTTCACCCCATTATAGACATTTGGGGGTTGATTTTTCAAAATTGGACGAGCGGAGCGCAACAGACAGACAGACAGACTTTCGCATTTATAATATTATTAGTATATATTTCTAATATATCTATATACAAATATTGCTTTTACAAGGTGTAGCCGACCTAAAGTCCCACCTCCTGTCCTGTTGTGGATCTCTGTCATCGGAGAGATTTCTCGGGGTCTTCCTTTGTTGCAAAGCCAAGGAGCCCAAGGTCCTCTTTCCAACTTTTTCTTCTCCATTTTGCACAGACTTCGGTTTGCGTCAAGACGCAGTCGGACGTGTATGGAACGAGGAACATAATGAAATAAAAATACTTTGTTTAACAAATAATAAGATATTTGTATCAAATTTTTTGTTAAACCAATGAACGACGAACTTAATGAACTAAAAACACTTTGTTTAATAAGAAACTTAACAAAAAACAAGATACAAGTATCTTATTTTTTGTTAAACATTAGTTTATTTATGCATATACTCTTGTGGAATCACTTCCAAAGAGAAATTACTTCAATCAGGTAGCCGGTCGTAAAATCACAGCTGAATTATAAAAATTGTGTTTTTACGCTATCGCTAAGGCATCACGGCCGCTAATTACATTCAAGTGAGGACTAGAGAAAAGAATATTTTTTCACGAGTAAAATTAAAACCTGGAACTAAAGTACAAACTCCGATACAGGCGGCTACATAAAAATCAGTTTAAAAAAAATATGATTCTTTCTCACAATGACAAACTTATGAACTGTAAACATAACAACTGAAATATTTCAAGAAGTCTGAAGGACTTAAACTAGCTAACTATTCGACCTTTCTTGCTATTACTTAAGATCATTTAAAAGTTTGTAATTGGATTTTTTTTGTGTTCTAAAGGCGGCTGCCGGCGATGGAAAGTTTTGTAATGGTATTTCTAAGAGCCTTTGGTTCTAAAGAAGCCATTTTATTTGCTTACTTAGATTTTATGCTTTTATGCATTTCTTAGGAAAAGTTATGATGCGCTTGGTTACGATTTTTTCAAGATGGTAAAATATGTAATTACAGCTTGTTTTATAGTAAAGAATTAATTCTATAAAGAGAGACTGTGTAAAAGCTATTTCATTGTAACTAAGTATGTGATACACGTTATCTTATGCCCTTGGTACCGTCAACAGCACAACGAAACTACCCAAATTCATTGCAAACTCGCCGCTATTACCGCGCCATAGAGGTTCATGCAGGATAACTTAATGTGCACACAGGAAGTCACAGGTGCTCTGTCGAAATACCCACTTACCGCCTTTAGACTTTTACCACGTTCCATTTGTACAAAACCAAATCATTTATTCAAAAATTTTACATTCACATGCAATTTTTCAAGTCGATTTTTTATATAATTTAGTAATTTCTCAAATAGGTACGAACTATTACATCTCAGAACGGTCGCAGCTGAGAAGAAATGTCGAAAGAAACTTATTTAAACAGCGCTGGCGATCATGCTAGAAGGGCTTAATATTATTGTTTCTTTTTCTTTCTGATAGTGTAAATAATAAAATAATACATAAAATACATGGTCAAAAATTTAAGTGAGAGATACTCGTATTCTCTTTTTCTTATTGTTGTGTATTCCTGGATACATTCCTGACTGTGACGTCCACAGTCCGGAATCCACGTAAGAATTTGCCTTTGAATTTTGGAAATTCTGTATGGGCTGCCAACTTTATCCCTCTTTGGGAATGCTGTAACTACCAAACAAATGGCTTTATGTCGGAGTCATCTCCTATAATGCAGGTTATGAAGAGGTCTTATTCTAGGGCGGGAAGCACACGCCTCAGTACCCTGATGACTAATCTTATTGGCAAAAAAATGTTAGTGTTTTTATGGAGTAAGGGCTAAAAATACATTTAGTATAAAGTATTTAAATGTAAGTAACATTTAAATACTTTATACTAAATGTATTTTATGAACCACTTCCTAAAACGGAATTACTAAGAAAATTGATGGATAGGTCTATCGATAACTGATAAACTTACGACAGGTAAACGAGGCTTAGAGGAAGAAATGTACGATTTTTGATAGTGATTGAGCATCTATAAGATCTGAAGATATTTTTTCCTGGTATAGAAATCTACAGTTTTGTGTCTTAAAATTTCATTACACTGGAAATTGACCAATACTGTGCTTGCTATGCTAAGAAAATGTATTATCGGTAAGAACTGAAATAAATTAATAAAAATGTGAGATGGTGTAGAGAGTAATCGCTTAAGGATTCCGCGTTGTTAATTTTCCGGTTCAATTGGCTAACCGCTTTGAATTATGTAATATTCTAATCAAGCCATCGAGGTGGAAGATATAAAATCAGAGAATTAGCACGATAAAGGCTTTGTAATGGAAATTATGAACATTTATAATTTCACTAGAAATATGTAATCTCCTCTGGTTGCGTATTCGGACTACGATAGCGGCGGTTAAGTTATTCTGACAATGGTCGATCATCAGATGGCTAACCAAACAAGTTTTCTTGAGATTCTTCATCCTTCAGAGTTTTTTTCATCATGTTGGTATTATTAATGATATGACTTATAGGCTTCAAACAGCCTTGAAAAAACGTCTCATTAAAACATATGTTTGGAATATTGCGTTGTGTGGCAGCGAGGCGTGGACTTTGCTAAAGAAGGATCGAATGAGTTTACAAGCTTTTGAAATGTGGCGCTGGAGGCGCATGGAGAGAATGAATTGGACAGATAAGAAAACAAATGAAGAAGTACTAGACAATATCAAAGAAAGAAGAACGTTATTGAAAGCAATAGAGACAAGAAGGGGAAAGATGTTTGGCCACCTTATACGACACGACAACTTTATGAAATATCTGATTGAAGGAAAACTCGAAGCAAGAAGTGGAAAAGGAAAGCCAAGAAGGGCATTCCTAGATGAAATAAAAGAGAAGGCGGAGCTCGTGTCGTATAGGGAGGTGAAATCAATGGCTGAGGACAGAATTAGATGGAAAATGCTCCACCGACAAGAACAATGTACTTAAATTAAATGATTGATTGAATCATTTTAGGCTATACGCTTCTGCTAAAACACACCTTATACCTTTAATATAGTATCTGTAAAAAAAAAAGAAAAAAAAAGCGATTTAAAATCCAATAAAAATGCTATTACACCTTCTTTTATTTTCCTTTAAAAAAAGTGCGTACCGGAAAAATTCCGTTGATAAATTATCCTCTAACAGCACCGATATATCACCGAACATCGGTGTCTTCCATTCCCATTCTGCTACATATTTCAGTCAATACGCACGTCACCCGTAAATTGTACAGCATACGTGCTTTTACCAGAAATGTCATATGGAGATTCATAAATGGCTAATTTGAAGTCATCACAGATATTACGAGAGCTAGCGACACATTTTGGAGCGAAACGCGATTTATGTGTCATTTTCTCCGTAAAAAAAATGCGATTCTTTTGTATTTTATTTTTTACGTATTTATCATATATAGCGACGCATATTTTTATGTCAATTTGTATGCTATTCTTGTACTATTATGGTTTGTACATGTTACAATTTATCCAAAACTTTTATTTGAGAGACAGGCATATAAATAAATTATTAATAAATAAATATATTAGGACAAATCACACAGATTGAGCTAGCCCCAAAGTAAGTTCGAGACATGTGTTATGGGATAATAACTCAACGATACTATATTTTACAACAAATACATATATGTAGATAAACATCCAAGACCCGGGCCAATCAGGAAAAGATCATTTTCCATCATGACCCGACCGGGGATCGAACCCGGGACCTCTGACCACTACGCCATATTGCGAGGTCGTCAATATGGCGTCAATGATAAAAATAATGAAATTAGGTACTACATAAAACTTTAATTGATATGATAATTGTAATTACATTAGGTGCAATAAACAAAATTGTGAGAAAAAATAATAATTAGGACTTCAATTAATTTGTTAGCACGAAATAGATTCTTAATATCGATTACACACAAAAAGCACACAGCGCCTTGCGTGTCCAATATAATAATGGTTTGAGGGCAATGTTGGGGTTACCGAGACGTTGTTCCGCGTCAGGGATGTTCGCGGAGGCGCGCGTGGACACCTTCCAAGCCATAGTGCGAAAGAGGGTGGCCTCCTTGATGCGGAGAGTGGCCGCTGGCCCCAACAGCCTCCTCACTATTATCGCTGGCAGGGTAGATGGGCCCTTTTTTAAACACTGGACCCATATCCACTTAAATAAGTAACTAACATAGTTTTAAGAACATTGTTACTAACACTTAATATGGTATTCATTTATTGCCGAAATAAACAATTATTACTATTAGTATCGAAGCTCAAGATCCACTGGTTATTTACGCCATAATAGTAAGTAATTCATACTTCAATATAATTTTTATCCTTCAAGTATTGTTTAACCTCATCTAGTACTTAAACATTCCGCTTCGCAATAAAATCTTCCTATTAATTTTCGTCTATGTTTAACTTAAGTGACCATCTAAATGTAACCGCCAAATTGCCGAAAAGCCATTGTTTTCTAAAGACGTATTCCATAAACGAGCTAGGTCGGTGCCAAAACGTTCAACCACTCAACTCTTGCCAATTAGTACACAGCCCACCAACCACTTATCTGCACACAAGAATACGCATTTTAATTTTATTGCCTAGTTTTCAAATCGAATCAAATAAAAAATTCTTTATTTTCTCTACAATCTTAACATGGTATAATCTAGATATGTAAATAGGTATCAATAAAAGAAGATTGTAAGAGACTGGTACCTGAACTAAGCAGAGCCTGTATCTCAGTACACCAGCCTCTCCTCGCCTGGAGTAAGTCTAAAGTACAATTACTAAAGGGAGCATCGAGAAAGGAGATCTTATATAACATATATTGCGGAGCTTCTACGATGGTTAGAAATTAATTTAATAAGAGACATATGATAATAGAATAGATATTTTTTTTGTGTTTAATTGTGTGGAGACTGTTTTGGTGATATATGCTAGCATGCTAGTCTAGTCTTTATTATCTTTACAATTTGAGTTGAAGTTGAGTGAAAAAGATGAATGTATATAGGTATAACAGACATTCATACAATTAGAGTGGATTGCACCAATCGCGTGCGCAGAAAAAGGCTCAAATCAAATTAATAAACTTTATAACACAACATTACAAAAATTTGTACAAAATATTTTTTACACCATCTGTATTCTATTTCATATGATATTTTAAATACCTAATTCCATTTTGTTAATACTACAAAAAAAAAAAAACTTAAGTGTAAAAACGGTTCCAGTTCAAGTCCCAACCTGTCAATTTTCTTACCTTCACAGGATAAGTCCCAGACAAATCTCGCATGAATATGACTGATACAATATGTAGAGAAAATTTTTATTCCCACTGTTTCCAAGCGTTTGTCCCTATATAGATATTCCTCGAAGCGCAACCGATTTTAAGGCGCACCGAAACTATTCCTGGAATCGCACTTCGTATTTGGTAAAAGGTGCTATATAGGAGCACTAGCTGTTGCCCGCGACTTCGCTCGCGTAATTTTTCAACGGGAACCATTATACCTATTTCCGGGATCAAAGGTGTCCTAATGTCCTTCTCCGTACTTCAAACTACATGTAAGCAAAATTTCAAGAAGATTGGTTGAGTAGATAGAGCGTGAAGAGGTAACAACGTTCGCATTTATAATATTAGCTAAGATTTAGGTACATTTCGTTAGGTGCGCCTAAAAGCCACTTCTTCCCATTTCCTTCCTTAGCCATAAGAATCTGAGCCTAGGATCCGCTTTTTTAATGTTTCATCTGCACTTTTACTGTTTTTAGTTTTTCGACGCGAGCATATTCTGTGTTCATATTAACAGTGAAAAATTATAGTATCTTAAATGCATGATATTGATTTGATTGATTGATTTTGATTTAGTCCAGTGACGAAGCGGTCTAGTGGTTAAATGGTTAAAACAGTCCGCCTGCCATTGAAAGGTCCGAGTTTCAGATCCTATTCTTGCCACATGATTATGTATACCAGTCAAATGCATGTATATAGTGCAGTAGTTACAAATACCACTTGCTTCCGCTAAAGCGGAACAACGTGAGAAAATTTGCACGCTGATTGTTAATTTAGTTCATTTTGACACGAATAATTGCAATGAGATATCGGTTGGTTATCGTACAAGTCTTGTCAGATGCTATTAAATAAAATCTGACACCAGTGTTAAGGACGCTCGTTATGAAAGGAAAAATGTCCCCCAGTTAGGAGCAATAGCTGAGGGATAAAGGGAACATACTACAGCAAAACATACTCACAAAGTCGTTCGCGTTTCCGCCTCACTAATGAGGCGTGGAGTCGACAGCTTGTATTCATTTCATCCCTACGCCCGCATGAGGACTTTTGTTAACAAAAGTCACATAGGCACTAGTTTAACCAAACGGAGGTGGTTCAGTGGGTAAGACTGTGAACCAATAGGTCCTAAGTTCGAATTCTACTCGTTCCACAAGAGCTTGTAAACCAATAGAATGTTTAAATAGATCAGCATTTCTTTCCAGTAAATACAAACATCGAAACTTGCGCTCTAGTCGATGATTACTTTGATATGGAGGTTTTTTTTATTAGCATGTAGTGTCCCACTGCTGGGCAAAAGCCTCCCTTCTACTTCGCCATTTGTCCAAGAAAATTGTACTTAAAGGCTTAATAGATTAATCAAAATGACTACATTATTCAGACTTGAAAAAAGTGCCGGTCAGTAATTTCTGAATAAATGATTTTATTTACGCCACCTAGTTTAGATGATACAAATTTTATATCAGGTTACAGTGATTTCTCAAAAAGTTGAAATTATAAATGTGATCTACGTTCGCTCATTTAGAAGTATGTGACAATTTCCTTGTTATCCAAGTCATTATAACTTCACCTTTCAAACAAACACGATGCCTTCATTTTCCATACTTAACGAGCTCCTTTAAAAATATATGGCAAGGCATTTACAGGATGGGCTTTGTTGAAGAAAACTTGTTATTAATTATCTTCAGCTATTTTTACCCAGTCTTCTTTTGTTGTTGGATTCTCGCGAGAAATATTATAATGAGCTAGTTCTTGGTCAAGATTGTTGGAATATTTTAACATTTACTGTGACGAGCTCGGTGGCGCAGGTGGTAAAGTGCTTGCTTGTGAACCGAGAGGTCCCTGGTTCGATCCCCGGTCGGGTCATGATGGAAAATGATCTTTTTCTGATTGGCCCGGGATTGTTTATCTATATATGTATTTGTTATAAAATATAGTATCGTTGAGTTAGTATCCCATAACACAAGTCTCGAACTTACTTTGGGGCTAGCTCAATCTGTGTGATTTGTCCAAATATATTTATTTATTGTTACAATATTCCAGAATTAATTTCTATCATGGCTTCTCTTTCTCTCTCGCGTGTTTACGGAAATATTTAATTCGTGGCTGTATGCCTTAATGCCAAAGTCGGCCGTTTCAAAATTGCTTAGTTTTAGCTATGGTTTTCTAACCGACCATCAATCATTTTAAGAAATGCTGTTGTTGCTTCATCGCTGTTAAAGATTTCATCACTTTGTCACGTACGACATCAACTTGATAATCCAATTCAAAGTAAGTAAAAACACTACATTGTACTAAAAACAAGATAAAGACGAAGATTATTTATTTGCAAAAACATGAGTTTACATTTTTTTACAATGTGGTATTAAAAGAAAAACTTAATCCTACATGTTTCACCGTCCACGGGTATGCAAATTTAAATGGAGAGCATGCTATCATCCCACAAAACAAAATCTAATAAATGAAAGTAACTAAATTAACTCATTTTTCACGAGTCATCATTTTAAAAAATCGTTCAAATTATAATAACATTTATCAATCATTGCGCTTTTTAAATAAATTTAAATTCTAATCTTTATATTGTTGTGAGAATTTTGTTATAAATTTTGTTTAATTTTAATACTTTTACTGAGTAATTTTAAACCGTTTTAGAAGAATGTAAACATAATCTATAATTATCCCGATAATTTCTTAACACGACATCACAAATCACAAATAAATGAGCATTACATTCCTAGATACAATTTTGAACAAGGCAATTAGAAAAAATTATAAAGGTACTGAACTACAAGTCGAGAAGTGCCATATATAATAAGCATGTTATCTCATATCGTATCAAAAAATCCCCATTTTCCCAGTTACCTACAATGATACTCGCAAAAAGTCCTTCTAACTTCACAAGGCACACACAATCAATAGAGAAGTGAACGCAGTTTCATTAAAGTGCCACAATTAGTGCATAGCACTTGCTCTAGGATTCCCGCGGCACTTAATTGCTTTCAAATGACAATTTACTTGGTTTCCTAGACAGGTTACAAACTTCGTGGTTGCAAACTCAAGTTGAAGCATTTAAATGTGTTTCACTGAACTTAGGACCTTTGGTAATGATGGTATTTATATCACTAGCTTTCAGCGGAGCCGCGGGGCTCCTCCCCTGCAACTAGCGATAGACTTTCACATTTATAATAAATATTAAGTATGGATTAAGATTGTCTTCGTGACAAAAAGTAGGTAAGCCGACCCCAACTAACGTGGGAAATGGCAAAGACAAAGAAAGAAAGAAAGAACATTCAGATTGCCATCTCCTTTTCAATTGATTGTTTGAATTTTCAATGATGCAAGAATAAGCGCAGCAATTGTAAATAACTTTAGGAAAATATTTCTGATTTATTACCAATATTATAACAACACACACCATGAACTCCCATCGCAATTAATATGTAAAGTATAACAAAGCTAGATTAAGGACTTGTAGCACAATGAAAATTTCGTTAACTTTACAACGCGAAGTTTCTTGAGTTCATTTATGGCTGTCAGCATTGTTCAAGTTTCCTTTATTTGAGCCGCCGACGACTTGACTGATGGTTGGGTTTTATGGAAATAAAGAAAAAGTTGAGTAGTCAAATTTTTGAGTACACTTTTACCAGTCAATTAATATCTAACTGTGTTTTACGATGTAATTATGTCAATGTTGGTTCCCTCTCTCCCATCTGAGCATTTTATCGGTTTCTTCTTCAGCCGTAAAGCCGCTCCTTTTGCCAGGCTCGGGCGAGAACGGCAATAGTTTCACATTAGGAATATATTCACGGAAAATTATCCATTATCTACATTAGGAAAAACAGAGCCTCAGAATATTGAATAATCTTATGATGTTGGATTTACTTCTGTTTTTTGTCAAGTGTATTATTGCTAATACTGGTGTTTGAATTCAAGTAGATAGCCTAAAGCATCTAGTAGCAGTGGCGCTTGCAGATTTACTCACGACGTTTTTTTCTATGAAAACTAACCCATATTATTTCATTTGTCCTGAGTATGATTCCAATCGAATCTTTTGAACTTAAACTGGCATGAAGAACTAATAGATTTTGGATTTAAAAAATAAATTAAAAATTTACGATGCTGGCATGATCTGCTCGAAAGGTGCTGACAGTTTCCAAAGGGCTAAAGGCATAAATATGCGTTATACACAAAAGTATGCGTCGAAATATAGCTAAGAACAGTCTCGATTATATTCTCTTTCCAATGAAAAATGTAGATCATAACCAATTCTGCTGTTTGGCTGCTACGATGATACAGACATACATAAAGATACACACGACATGTTAAACTTATAACTTCCCTCGACTATGGTTAAAACAGGTGAATGATGTGAAGATGAAGAAGCTACTTTTATGTGCCCACTAAGATACAATCTAAACAAAAAGTTAATAACTTAAATGCTGATATTCAAGGTGAAGCTCTATATATCACCGTCCAGTGGAACATTTACATATGATACACATTTCTATAAATATTTCATGGTTTATTCAGATTTTTCGGCTACAATTCCGCTTGTCGACGCTCGCGATACATCAAAGTTCTTTATTCACTTGTTTGTTAGCTGCGATTTCTATTGTATGACATTTACAATTTCCTTTTCTTCATCGTTATTACTTTGATTTGCTGTTTCTAGTTTGTTTTTATGTTGGTACGCATTTTCAGCCACGGATTCGATGGAATCGGTTTTTTGAGGCATTCTTGGAACTGAAGCCGACATCGAAGAGTCTTGTTATAATTGTTTCTGGAAATAACTCGTAACCAGGTCTTTTGATGCTTGTACACTCTAGAGGTCTTGTGAGATGTTTGTTCTAAAATAATATAGGGCGATCACAATCATCCAAGCACATGAAGGAGATATACTAGGGACCGTTTTTTTTTTATCTTTTAAATCAGTCTTAGATATAGACCGAACAGTCGAGAAATCATACAATTAAAATTTCGAATTGTCGCACCATATCAGCCGAAAAAATAATTATATATGAACAAATCACAGAGATTGAGTTGGCCTCAAAGTAAGTTCGAGACACCAAGGTTAATATGTAAGTCTGTGATTCGAGACTTGTGTTATGGTTTATATTTCATAGATAAAAATCCAAGAATATCAACAATCTGAAAGAGTTCTTTTTCTATCTGTACCTGACTGAGGACCGCCATGATCCGGCCACAGAGGTCGAACTTAAAAAATAGAAATGGTTACACGTGATTAAGAGTGGGTTACACCAAACAACTTTCACATTAACTTAAACGTGATTGTTGTGTTTGCTTATTCTATTCCTTTGCTGTTTCGAAAGCTTGAAAATCGATAAAATAAAATATTTTGAAATTGATTGAATGAAAATTTAAATTAATCTCTTCACTTAATTAATAAAGATCAGGTAATAAAATTTCATCAACCAATTTGTGTAATTAATATTCCTTAATTTCCTAAACCTCTTAATATAAAGATTCTCATTATAAATCCAATAACTTTGGCAACGGCTTCTTAATCTACTTATTGAAGAAAAAAATCGTTTTACATTTTATGATCAACTAGCAGCTCGTCCCGGCTTCGTTCGAGTAAAACCACGGGTAAAACCATAATAAATCTTTCTCAGAAATCACCCTATAGATAATCAGATTTAATTCAAAATAATTGAAGTTCAGAATTCGAACCATCAACAGTAACAACGTGAATTCAATGGTGTTTATCGCTGAGCTGTCTACTCATATCTTTAGTTCATGAATTTTGAATGGGATTATTCGTTATTTCTTTTCACCCTCATTTAATTATCCTAAAGGTCAAATTTTAAGAAATCCTGAAACACGGGTATCATTGTTGCATAGCATTTATGCCAATTTTCAAGTAGATCAGTAAAGGTTTTCGTTATTTTTCATATAAACTTTACGCCCAACGTTTATCACTTTGGGGGTCGAATTCCTTTGCTATTTAAACACTACCTAAAGCTACGGCCCAAATTTCGCGTTTATATATGATTTAGGCTGGACGTTGATTATTAAATAACGCTTGTTCTTTTATATATATATACATAGTTTTTTTTACTTTTAATTTTCTTCATGGTGCTAGCGGACACTGGGTTCTAACGCTATACGACTGAAGAAGAAACCTGGTAGATTCTCAGATGAGTTTGAGAATTCATTACTACGCTGTTTTTCATGCTTTGCAATATCTCCACCGAATGATATGCATAGATAATAAAATATCATTTCAGCCATAAATATACATAAAGTATTATCTTTATCGTGAAATTGTAACAAATAAATAAGCAATCTATATTCTCGCCAAGTTTTATTGAAATATTTATGAAGATGAAAAACCTTTGCTATTTTATATAAAGTACATTCTGTATCAACATTGGCTTCATAGAAGTAAAGACATGTAATATTTTTATTTACTAATAACTGACCGCCTATGGCTTCAACCGCCGTCAAATGTACTTACGTCAGTATACATTGCTATTCTGTGGTGGTGTAATGGCTAAGACGCCCGCCTGTGGATCGAAGGGTCCCAGGTTCGAATCCTACTCGTGCCACATGAGTTTGTATATTAATCTGCGTCATGTATAGTAGTTTTCATATACCACCACTTGCTTCCGGTGAAGGAAAACATCGTGAGGAAACCTGCACACTGGTTGATTATTATTAACTTGTGTGAGAAATGTAGAAAGCAAATGCAAACCACTCCATTAATAATGCCAAGAAAGTTGTTGTGTGTGTTTCATTCCACGTAATGACCACGACCCTCAGCCATGAGGAATACGACTATGAAGAAGATCTTAGTAAGTATATATAGAGGTATACTGAAGAAATAACATTACAAAATAAAATTAAAAAAATAACATTTTTAACACAAACTTTAGGTAGGTGCAGTAAGCCGTTGAGGAGTTCCAACGTCGGAAGCCGTCTAAATGCACCATCGTATCATATTTATCATAATAATGTGTTGTCATCCAAATTGAACACATGTACAAAATTTCAGCTCAATCGATTGGAGAAATCTACTTCAAAATTGAATTACAAGATTCAACACGAAAAAACATTGTGAGTTAAATATTTACACAAAATAAGTAAATCACAACAAAACGATTGAACTTTTTCGAATGTGATTTTTAATGAAAAGCGAAAGATTTTTCTGGAAGGCCGCAATGTCGAAAATTTTTGTGAACAGTGAACACCAGTGAAGGACGAAGTCTATATCAGTTTATTCTTGACTTTAGACTAGATGTGTGAGCTTGTGATACGAATTTAAGTGAAAGATCTTAGCGTTCAACCCGTTTTCAATAGTGTTATGCTATATGAATCAATGTATATGATTGGTGAATTCAAAACCTATTCTTAGCACCGTATCTTTGCTATAAGAGCAGGAAAATCCATTATTTTGGCAAAATTTTTACTCAACTCAAAAATGTCGACGAGAAAATTGATTGTAAAAGCAAACCAACCGAAAAATATCACGTATCACACAATTTTTTATTTTATGAACAACATAATAAATTTTCCTTTGGATTAATTTGATTTGGAACATACTCTTTCACTCTCGTATTTTAAGTATAACTTATTGGTATGAATTTTTTTATATACGATAAAATTGAAGTGGTTCGTCATACCAGTTATTACCGTTTTTTCTGGTATTCCATTTTGATTTTATGTTTCCTTTACGAATGATTATAATGATAAGAATTGAGGTATTTTTATTGATAGAATTTCTTGTAACTCAAAATGATAATAAAAGTGAAGTATTATATTTTTATTTGTCACAGATTAAAGGTATAGATGACAAGTGTACCCTCTGGTGGTATCTAAAAACCAGTGCCCAGCTCTCTTTGTCGACCAGAATATGCACTGAGATACTGCTCTTTTATATCGCTGCGGCACATGATTATGATATGTAGAATGTTTCCTGTGTATTTGTCCTTTATTTTAATGGTTCACTGTATCATAAATGTATATTGTTTGTCCTCGATATGAATAAACAGTTTATCTATCTATCTAAGTTTATTTGGTAGACAAATTAAAACACCCCCGACTTTCAATATTCATTTCGCTACAACATACAAACGGCTGACCCGATTTTGAGAACGACCGCATAAAAATAAGCTATCAAATGAAAAAAACCGCATCCGAATCAGTTCACCTGTTGATGAGCTACTCAAAGACACACACACTTACCGGTCAAACTTTTAACACCTCTCTTTTTGCGTCGGGGGTTAAAAATTGAGAGGGAAAATAATTATATTTCTTAAAGATTATTATTCGAGTGTATTAATTACTAACACTGGTGACAGGTGACAGATTATATTCAAGTCGCCTAAAGGAATCTGGACGTCAACAAATTAAAAAATACCCCGATTAACAAACCGTGCGTATTAAAACTATATGTTTGATTTATATAAATATGGCAACACAAATAGGCAAGTCCAATAGACAAGAGTGGAAGTCAAATGAAACAAGCGGTCCGAAGCGGTAAACTTATTTAATCTATCGTAAACACTGGCTCGGGTGAAACTGTCATAAATGCAAAACTTCGAAGGCACATGTGTTCAGGATTGACGCACGGCTGTGTACGTGAAGTTTTTACGGTAACAGACACATGTAGATGCTTATACGTTACCAGCTTTTGCCCGCGTAAATTTCCCACGGTAACATTTGATTTCCGGGATGAAAGGCACCCTATGTCCTCCATATTTCAAACTATATACTATGCAAAATTTCAAGAAGATTGGTTGAGTTAGATAGAGCGTGAAGAGGTAACAAACAAACTCACTTTCGTATATATTAGTTAGGATAGGATTAGGATATTAGTTTAGATCGAAAAACTGGAATGGAATTGAACAAATCTGAAATTTATTTTAGGACTTTGTTGAATAGAATATTGCTTGCGACGTGCCCCACGGTTTTATTTTAGTCTAATCAATGCATATGTTTTAAATTCGTATATTTCAAAAACATCATCTTTTGACATATTTAATTCCATTAATCTTTAATACACTGCATTTTAGGAATTTATGTGAACATAGATATTTCCACAAAGTGAGTAAGTAGGTTATGAGTTTAACTTAAAAAAAAAATACCATTTTTTATTTAATTTATGTAACAAATACTTGTTATTAACTAAATACTGTAATAGGATGCACATATACCGATGTATTTAAATAACAATAAATGAAATAAATACATTTATAATGAAGAATGTTCTAAGGCCAGCTATTTGACCTTGTGCCAGCCGCTGAGTCCCAGAACTGTACGACTCACATAATATTAACGGTTGACGGTCAACTACAGTCCGTTTTTAAAGTAATTTCTTACATGCTTACTGCGCTGAACATGGAATGGAATAAAACATGGAATAACTTTCCCTCAGCGGTGTTCCCCAATAGTTTTGACATTGGAGTTTTCAAGAAAAGAGTCTCTCGCTTCCTCAAAATGTCGGCAAAGCACCAGGGACTCGTATCGGTCGTTTGCCAACTATATTATTAATCAGTTATAACAACTTATACTAAATTATTTATTAGTTATTTTTGTCAAGGAATTTCTCCGGGAGTGAAACCCCAGGGCGCAGCTAGTAAAATATAACAATACGGGCTTGACCTCATTTCGAGAATGAATCCAACACTTTACAATTAATCACAAGTGTTCTTTCTTCCGGTAGGAAATTTTAATTAAGTCCGTACGCGTTAAATTTAGAGTATTTAACAAATGTTTGACATTTGACACATAGGCTCAATTGTTACAAAAAAATATTCGTAAACGTCCTAGGTAATCGAGAGAATGTACACGACGCGTTGCGACGGTGAGCGTTTAAGTGAAGAGCGGCGACAACATATGTCACCACAAATAAATACGTGATTATAAAACATTTGATTTGATGATAATGCCATCGTCGTAAGTTTTTGCTATATTTGTTAGATTTGCAGAGTATCTAGTGCCAGCTATAACAATAAAGATATAAAACGAAGCGTCTTCAAATGGGAATTTTAGAAACACATTTATCTATTTGTCAAGTTTAACCCAAATATTCCTATTTAGTCGAGAACAAACATCCTTATATGCCCAAACTATTATATTTATGGTGGGATACGTTATTTTTTATAGTAAAATGTATGCAATCTACCTTCGTTGTAACTTTGATTTTAAACTATTTGTATTAGCTTTGTGCATTGTCTTTGCCAATTGCTGAGTGCTGAAATGTATTTCCGTAGTAAAAAACCACTAAATAAAAGTTTTTACTGTGAAGTGTATTTAATTGTTAGGTTATCAGTGTAGTGTAGCAAAACATTTTCTGTTGGCATATATAGATATTAATATTGAGTCTTCTTCATAGTCGTATTCCTCATGGCTGAGGGTCGTGGTTATTACGTGGAATGAAACACACACAACAACTTTCTTGACATTATTAATGGTGTGGTTTGCCATTGCCTTCTCCATTTCACACACAAGTTAATGAGAATCAACCAGTGTGCAGGTTTCCTCACGATGTTTTCCTTCACCGGAAGCAAGTGGTAGTCGATGAAAACTACTATACATGAGTCAGATTGGTATACAAACTCATGTGGCACGAGTAGGATTCGAACCTGGCACCTTTCGATCCACAGGCGGGCGTCTTAACCATTATACCATCACCGCTAAATTAAGTTAAGGTACGTAAATAGCTCATTAAGTTATACCTATGCATTTTCTCTGTAAGTGAATTTAATTCTTTGAAAAAATAAATTCTTTAAACCTTAAAATATTATGGCTTAGGTGAAAGTGAAACTAGTTTCATTGGCAGAGTATAAATCGTTGTGTTTTTGAATTGTGTTGTTAAAAAAGTCTGTTTTCAACAAAATTATTTGTTAACATTATATAAAAGTCTACATTTTATTGTATCTCATTTGCATTGAAAACAACGACACAATTTTAATAAAATATACAATAGCAGACTTATTTTACACAAAAGGAGTCTATTCAGTCGAATAAACGATTCTTCAACAATATTTTAGGTCAAATTTGAAATGGTTAACACTCCTGTCCCACTTCTTACAAAGTTGCCAACTCCAATAACATTGAAAACTTCGGAAATTGCCTGCTAATAACATAATTTTGTTAATACCAATTGAATAAAGACTTGAGTATACACTTAGTTGCTGTTTAGGCCCGAATTTCAACTCGCAAATTTTCAGCCTAAATGGCGTCCAAGTTGCGTGACTGAACGCTGCACGACTCCTATGTTGAGTGTACATGAGTCCACATGTGACTATTCACATTATATAATTTTAAAGAGATTTCCGATCTTTGAAACTACGCAACGGATTATAATGCGGGTTTTTTAAATTGATACAGTGGTTCAAGTGTATAATTAATTATGGTTTTACCCAAGCAAAGCCAGGACCGGCCACTAGTAAGTCATAACTAGAGTAGGCCACTAGTAAGTCGGGCTAAAATGATGACCTCCGTGGCCTAATGGTCATCCCGCCGGTCTGATACGCTGCGTCCCAGGTTCGATCCCCGGTCAGGGCAAGATGGAAAATGAACTTTTTCAGATTGGCCTGGGTCTTGGATGTTTATCTATTTATGTATATAATATAAAATATAGTATCGTTAAGTTGGTAACCCATAACACAAGTCTCAAACGTACTTTGGAGCCAACTCAATCTGTGTGATTTGTATCATACATATTCATATATTTTATTTAAAATATTTTTTCCGAACATACCTCACGTCTGCTATGAAAACAATATTTACTAGCCGCTATAAATAAAAAAAAAAATAAAAATTCGTTTATTTCGGATCACCAGTAAATCCATAGAAATGTTAGTACCATGACTTATGTTATTACGCTATGGTTGCGAATAAGTTAGAGAAAACGTGACTTTAAAATTCATGCTAGCGTATGTGTGGATAAGTTTGAAGTTAAGCAAACTTAAGTTATATTTGCACCTTGCTCATATTTTAAACATTTCCAGACGTTATATGCTTTTGATAGTAAAATTATTACGAGTAAAGCACATAAATTGAAGTAGATATTTATTTTTGGATTTTTTTTGTCAATTTGCTAAACTATACATTTCTGTGCCGCACAAATTATTCTTTTTTTTCCTAATGGTTGGATGGCATAGAGTGCTTTTAGCATTAAGTTCGATATTTGTTTATATGTATGTTTTTACTTGGTAAACTATAAAGTTTAACAAATAAAATATATGATGCTTTATACTAATTTTGACACTCAGTCGTGGTTAATTTACGGGCTGGTTATTAACGCTTGATAAACAAATACAAAAAAAATATTTAAAATGCTTATATTTTATCATAAAATCCATATATACCTCCTCTAGATACCTACATTAAATGTATGTGATATATAATATAAATTAATTTAAAAATACTCAGATCAAAATATTTAAGAGAAAATTCGAATTTTGAAGACACATTTTCATGTCAAATTGAAATAATACATTTTACTCGCGTCAAATATCAATTAAACAAAATGTTCAAACTTAAAATAGCCCAGGACTAGAGTTCAAAACTAAACGAAAAACTAATCAAAATCTTAACAGAGATTGAAGCGAAATTGAAATTTCAATCTTGTACTACGATTGAAAACTTTCAATCTCGGACCGGGATTGAAAACTTGCAACCGACTCGTAACAAAGAGGTCTATTCAGAGAGCTGTAGTATTAATTACTTCGTTACGCAGAGTAATGTAAGTACAACCTTTCTGAACAACCAACGAGATAAGTTTGGGATGAAATATATTATTTATAGCGTGAAACTAAGACAGTAAATTTATACGTAAATATCCTTAATACTTCTATGAACATTGGTATGTAGGCACATTAATAATAATTATTTTTTTTTTTTATATATTTTCGTCATTGAAAAACCGTAGGTACGTGAACTGTAAGGTGAAATGATTGACTTATTTTAATTATAAATTTTGGAGTAATTTCAAAACCAAACTTTATGATTAAAGTGTAATCTGAATTATAATTCAATCAAGAATAATCAGAGTGGTCTCACTTTTATATTAACCAATACGATTTTGGGATGTTACCAAAATAAAATAAATACATATTCGACGATTGCTAAAATCACTATATATTCGATCACTAGAACTATATTCACTTACCGTATATCAGCGTGATGAAAAGTAAAACCGATTTTAGGAGCCAGGAGTGTCTCTTCATCCACTTCAAGTTACAAGCCATTTTAGTATCCCTTGCCACAATCTTACACACAACTAAAGCTTACGTTTAATTTGACACACTTCATCGTCACTTTTTATGACACTAAGTTCCCAATTAACATAAATCTCGTCTAAATTAAATCTACCTTTTAGTTACTAAATAGCTTAAAAGCATCATGTCACAACTTAACTCTATCTGTTTCCACTAAATCTGTCAACATTTATTCTAGTTCATAATTAACTCGTTGACAAATAACTAAATGACACGTTCAGCCTTTAAAATGAATGACACCCCATATATTAAAAGTTTTTACTTGCATCTATTTTTAATCTTTAACTATAGGGTCGTTACACGTAAGTGGTTCGTACGGGATTCAACTTCAGCACAAATGATAGTAAGGATTAGCCCATAGAATGTAATGAATAGGATGCTTTTAAAATAAACCCGGAAACTCCGTTGTTTTCCGAGATAAATCTTGTTTTAATCCCGACGCGCTAGTTTAAAAGATATTACGCTTTGGCATCCCATTTCCGCTAATTTACAATCACAAATAGCATCACTAAAAGCACTGTCATTTTTTAAACAAGTTTCTTTTGATCACTTGTATCACCACTTTTTTGGGATAACCATCGGGCGCTCGACATTTTCCGTCGGCGCCGCGCGCACGTCTGTCCCCGGGAAACTGTTGGATCACACTGACTTACATAATATAAGGGATTTAGCCCGTGCCAGCCAGGCGGACGTCAGACAAGGATAAAAGAGAATTTTCGTAAGGGTTGCAGGTTGCGTGTGTTCTAATCTGAAAGAGATAGAAGAGATTTTCCCACACGAGTTGAAACGTACTGAAATCTTGTGTAAAGAAGCAATTAAAATAAACATAAATCTCAAAGATGTAAGTGTTCACAGTGAGTTATTAAGTTTAACTTGGAAATTTACTTGTTAACTGATAATTTCACGCACGACAAATTTATAATTTATATAATCATGCAATAATTTCGCCCAATTATGTAGCGTTAAGAAAATAATTCATTTGTGTAATTAGGTAATTTGAATTCGTTGATCACAAATATTTTAACACATTAATTATGTGTATGATTAAAAGAAAATTTTGCGAGGAAAATTCACCTAAACACGTTGTTTATTTTATAGATGATTTAGAAAATTCTAGTTTTCTTTTTAAACTTGCTTTTGCTCGCGACTTTACACGCGTTAATTTCCCGCGGGAACAATAATTTTTATGACAGTATTTCTTTTAAAAATATAACACACATTTATCGCGAAAGATATAATAAATAAATAAATAAATAAATAAATAATGACTTTATTGCCACACTTGGTATTACAATACTTTAACATTATAATGTTAAAGTATTGTAATACCAAGTTTTAGATTTAGAGATAAATTATGTGATAACAAGGTGACCATGGAATATCACAGCTTCTGTTATCACCAACAATAATTTGGAGATAACGCAGATTTTCTATAATTTTACAGATTCGGCATAAATTGCTGGTTTTTCATTGCAGTAAACAAAAGGTCTCATACAAACTGCGCAATAATCACGCATTCGCGTCGTCCACTGTCTTAGTTCACCGATATTATTAAACCAGAATAACGTAGTCTGTATCCTTGTAAATATTATTATTTCTAACCATATTTTAGCAAAACAAAATTATTGAATGAGAACACAAACATGAGGAGGTATAAATACAAACAAGCAAACTTTTTTTATATATAATATAAATTATCAAAGTTATATTCTGCCGTCATACGAAAAAAGGGCACAACTAACATTTTAAGAAAAATTGAGTTATATACATATTTAGAATGAGGAAAAAAAGGCGCATCTGCTCAATTTTTTGAAGAATTTTAACTTTAAGGAATTCGGAGTTACAGTAGGCGCAAAAGGCACAAATGAGACTTATATTCATGTTTTATTGAATGAAAAGGCATATTATTTAATATTATATTGAAAAGGCACAAATACATAGTTGTGACTATTACTACATTTAGGATTTTACTAAAAACTATGTTGAAAAGACACAACGTACAACATAACATAAAGGAAAGGCTCAAATGCCAGATGTGCCCTGTTTACTTAATTATTCATCCATGCATATTGTAATTATTTACGTATAAAAGGCATAAATAACCAGTTGTGCCTTTTCTTTAAATATTTTACGATGAGAGGTGAGGAAAGGAGGGTAGAGTTTCAATGAATTGCGCCAGTTGTGCCTGCGATGTCGATGCGACTCCACGCTTGTCAGCAGCCCGCCCGCGCTTGGTAAGTTTATTTACATTTTATCCATATTTACATACTGTTTTTCTTTAAGTAAGTACATCACTTTGTGGGTAGGTCGTACACCTACGAAAGCGCAATAGTTATCTGTCAGTTTCTAGCCAGATGTGCCAAACAAAGCCTTTTCACCTTAATTTAACACTATTTGATATGTCTTACTATTTCATTATTATAGTAGGAATATGGTAAACATATGTTATCATTTATTTCACTTGTTTTTCCATTATTTCAGATAATTTAAACAATGCAGTCACGTGGTAAAAGATTAGTAAGCGCCGCTTTACAAAATCTCAAGCGTAAATCCGATATTGGTGAACAAATTCCGTCCACTAGTGGTCTACAAAACTGGTCGCCACAATTTCTAGCATCTGAATCAGATTTTGATTCGGACGATTCAGTAGTCGATAAAGATTATGAGCCACCGAAAAACCAAAAAACGTACAATATTGCCGCTCAATGCTCAAAACAATCTGTGATTAAAAACTTAAATATTAGGATTCATAACGAAAACTATGAACCTCGTGAGGCCAATATTTTATTGGATGATTCTGGCTCCGAATCAGACTTCATTCCATGTTCTCAACCGTGTTTGGAAAAAACGATTCCAGAATCGTCAGATGAATCTACAAAAGAAGATGTAGTACTTACAAAAAAAGGGACAGTAAGAAAGCGCAAAAGATATGATGTTAGTCTTAAAGAACGAAAGCAAATTAAAAGAGAAGAAAAAATATGTACCAAATATTTCGTGAAACCCGGATGCCAAGAGAACATTTGTAAAAAAAAATGTTCAACGAAATTCTCAGAGGATTATCGCAAAACCATTAATAGTAATTTCTGGAAAATGTCTTGGTCGGAACAAAAACACTTTTATTTAGCTAATACTATGCAGCAAAAGCCAGTAAGACCAAAGAAAAAAAGTCATGATGATGAGCATGGCAAACATTATGATCGTACTAAGAGTGTTTCGTATTTCTTTTGTGATAAAAACGGTGAGAAAGTTGCGGTGTGTAAAACGTTTTTTATTACAACTTTGGGTTACAAGAAAAATAACTGCAAGGCTGTCAGAAACATTATTGACACTTACTATAAAACACAATATGCAGAGCCTATTATTGACGGCAGAGGTCATAACCCAAACCCATCACAAATAGACAGGACTAAGATAAAAGAACATATTATGTCTTTTCGTCCAGTTGTGTCGCATTATAGGAGAGTTCATGCACCAAATAGGAAATATTTGCCTTCGGATATCAATATCCGCATGATGTATGACAATTACTGTGAGAAAGAGCCTGAAATAAATGTGTCCTATGGGTTTTATAGGAATGTCGTAAATGAGCTTAAAATATCTTTCACAAAACTTGGACACGAGGAATGTGAATTGTGCGAAGAATTTTCTATTCACAACCCTAACGCAGAAATAAGACACAGAAATTGCAAAGAATGCAAAGAATATGAAGATCATCACACTAGGTACATTTCAGCGAGAAAGAAATATGAAGAGGACGTTCAAAGCCAAACGAAGCAAAAAAGTACTGACACCACAATATTTGCAGTTGATTTGGAAAAGGTAATAATGTTACCTCGCATGGATGAGTTCAAAACGGTAATGTTTTGTCCAAGGCTTATCGTTTTCAATCAGAGTTTCGTTCCTGTAGGTGACAAAAGGTTACATGGAGTTGGCAAAACACTGGGAGTCTTATGGCACGAAGCTATTGCAGGAAGAAAAAAGGAAGATATAATTAGCTGTTTTCAAGCATTTTTTTTTGAAAACCGGGACTACAAACATGTGATTTTGTGGCTGGATAACTGCGCGGCCCAAAACAAAAACTGGTGCCTATTTTCCTATTTAGTTTATTTAGTCAATTCCAAGGATGTAACTATTGAAACTGTTGTACTGCGTTATCTGGAAGTCGGTCATACATTTATGGCTGCAGATGAATTTCACCATAGAGTGGAGCAATCACTTAAGAAGAACAAGCGAGTGTATGACTTTGAAGACTTTTGCAAAGCTGTCTCCGATACTGGTCCAAATACTGTGGTGAAAAAAATGACTGTCCAGGATTTTCACGATTTTGAAGATTGCTCTTCATCGTATAAATTACAAAATTCTGTGCCACGAGCTTATTTGAGAAACATGTCTGAAATCACTTTTCGGCGAGGGAGCAAATCGATGTTCTACAAGAACAGCCATGACACTGAAGAGCAAATAGAATTGGATTTCTTGAGAGTTAAAAATCTTAAAATTGGCATTTCATCGCCTAAGCAGAAGCTTTCTCCACGTGGTATAACATCTGAGAGGAAATCAGCTATACTTTCCAAGCTTGGGCCACTTATGCCTGACAATAGAAGAGGTTTTTGGAAAAACCTACCCGTTAGCGATAGTTCAGCTGATCTCACAGAAATTTATGAAGACTGAAATTTAAGACTAATTTTTAAATTAATATTTTAAGCTAAAGTGATTATTTTATTTCTTTCAACTTTTTTATAGTTATTACTATTGCATTGTGATAATTCAACCAAGTGCGTTATTATGTTTGTTGTTACATTTATTTTTTTATAATAATATTGATAATACTTTTTAGAATATTTAACTACGAGAGTCTTTAATAATTATGGCTGTGAGCTATTTAGTTAATGAACAATAAATAATTAGAATAAGCTCTAACATAGGTTCAAAACCAAAATTGATGTTCCTATTAGGTACTACCTCTATTAATATAGAATATTTTGATTTATTTTAATATTGTGATTCAGAGTATATTTACTCTGAATCACAACATTAAATTAAAATTATTATTTACAGATTTTTAAGTTTGGCATACAATCTGTTACTAAAAATAATTGATTTTTACTTTCCTTAGGTATCTAACTTAGGTTTAAGAATGATTGAATTTAAGAATTTTACTGATTCACTTTTTTTTTTCAAATTCATATTATGTTCTATTTGTCAGCCAATATTGTAAGTAGATGCTTATCCCCAATGATTTATAAAAAACTATTGAAGATTAATATTTTTTTTGTTTGAATTTTGGTGTTCCCGAAGGTGACTTGCTAAGTTTTGTTTCAGTTATTTGGATAAGCTAACTAAAGGAATGGCATGACCAATTGTTTTACATTTTATTAAACTTTCTTAACATGATTATTTGTTTTTATTTTTTGTGACACACATTAGTTCTATTTAAATTAAAAAGGCACAATTGGACACATATGTCCTTTCTTTATGACACGATGACAAATTTGTTAGAAATATTAAAAAGAAAGGTGACATTTGGTTAACTATGCCTTTTCTTTGTAGTAAATTGTATTTTTTAAATATTATTTTCTTTAGTTGAAAATTATTTTTTGAAATTATTGAATAATTTATTATATTTAAAAACTAAAAAGCTAAAAATATAATAGTTCTAACCTTTACGCAAATATAATCAGTATTTTTTTTTCTATAAAGCAATAGGTTCTCAAACTATAGAGCAGAATATGGTGAAAACTTTAATCCTAAATATCTCGGTTTGACCAAAATGATACATGTGCCCTTCTCTCGTACGACGGCAGTATTATACATAAAAAAAAGTTTGCTTGTAACAAACCTTATAGAAAAAGAATCATCTTTTTCTATAAGGTTTGTTAAGTTTCATTGGTAAACTAGCTGTTGCATGCGGCACTGCCTACAATTAGCATATGCCACCAGCAGTTCACTATCTTCCTCCACACCAAAAATCTCTTCCAGTCCAACGGATTAAGGTGATTTTTGATGTGGAAATAGTTGGAGAAAGTACTTAGACTAGTAGTAGCAGAGCTACTAATGAATAATAGCATACTATCATTTTCATTAAGAGGTTGTGAGTTTGTATGTTTGAGGCGGGTAATCTCTGAAACTACCGAACCGATATCAAAAATTCTTCCACCATTAGAAAGGTACATTATCCACTGCAGATTGCTGTAGACCCTATTTCATCTCAAAATTCCCGGGCAACATATAAGTTTATAAATAAACGAGCTATCGCTTATACACACACGATAACCTTTTCTTCATTAAAAAATATAAAACACCTATAATCCGATTATATGTGATACGATCACAGCCAGCCCGGAGATAATTGAAATATGATATACGATATTTTTTGCTCAGAGATATACTGAGTATTTCTTATTCTTCACAGTCGTATTCCTCATGGCTGAGGGTCGTGGTCATCACGTGGAATGAAACACCCACAACAACTTTCTTGGCATTATTAATGGAGTGATTTGCCATTGCCTGACTTGTGTGTGAAATGGAGACATTTCACACACAAGTTAATAATAATCGGTGGCGAAGTGGTAAAGTGCTTGCCTCTGAACTGAGAGATCCCGGGTTCGATCCCCGGTCGGGTCATGATTGAAAATGATCTTTTTCTGATTGGCCCGGGTCTTGGATGTTTATCTATATAATGTATTTGTTATAAAATATAAGTATCATTGAGTTAGTATCCCATAACACAAGTATAGAACTTACTTTGGGGCTAGCTCAATCTGTGTGATTTGTCCTAATATATTTATTTATTTATTTATAATCAACCAGTTATGCAGGTTTCCTCACGATGTTTTCCTTCACCGGAAGCAAGTGGTGGTCTATGAAAACTACTACATGAGTCGAGTCAGATTGGTATACAAACTCGTGTGGCACGAGTAGGATTCGAACATGGGATCTTTCGAACCAGAGGCGGGCGTCTTAGCAATTACACCACCACAGCTTCATCGAATATTTCTTATACATTGAGCTTATTCTATCTACATGCTCAGTCTATAGTACTGAACAACTTTTCATATAGAAGCAACCTTGAAATCGCGAATAAAAATCCAAAACTTTGGTATTTAATTTTGTATAGAACAGATGATTTATTTTTCGCGATTTCGGATTTACTCCCACACTAAAAGTTATTCAGAATCATGGGACTGAGCATGTAGACAAAATATTGCCAATATAAGTACAATAAGTACCCTGTAAGTAAGAGACATTCCCGAGGAGGGTTGACGTCAGGCAGGCGGCAGTACAATAGTATAAAACAAAGTGTTCCCGCTGTCTGTCCCTATGTATGCTTAGATCTTTAAACCACGCAACGGATTTTGATGCTTATTCTTATGATAGAAAAAGTGATTGTTGAGGAAGCTTTTTTATATGTTATAACATGCATTTATATGCGAAGCCTGGGCGGGTCGCCATCGTATGTTATCCTAACTAATATTATAAATGTGAAAGTATGTTTGTTACGTCTTCACATAATTATATAATCAACCAATCTTCTTGAAACTTTGCGTACACGTAGTTTGAAGTATGGAAAAAGACATAGGGTACCTTTCATCTCGGAAAAATAACTGTTCCCGTGGGAAATTAACGCGGGCGAAGCCACGGGCAAAAGCTAGTATGATTCAAAATATAGGTTAACATCTATATGCAAATCCTGCATAAAATTAGTTAAGCATCACCTTTGACCCCAGATCGTGTTTAAATGAAAGCCAAATGTTTATCTGGGTCTAGGGTAGCCATAGATAATATTTATTTGGTCCATTAAAGGTCTTTGATGGTTACTAGTGCTATATTTAAGACCATTACATTGACAACAGAACTTCTGAAAGTTTCTCCGATCTCGCGACTGCATCGGTAGCTGAGAATAATTTATTTTTAGGCACGGAACCTTAAATAACGATAACCATCGATATTTTGTCTATGGCGTGTGGTTTTGTCCTAGAACAGAACTAGTTCAAATCTTGCTTGCTGATTGATTGAAATGATTGTTGTTAGACAGGTAGACGGTTGTAAAAGCATAGCCAAAATTTAGCGGTTAATTATTTACGCGAACCATTTGCTTCGGGGCGTCACAGCTCCTAATTTAACCAGGCACGCGAGGATGTGAGAGATTTTGCCTCATATCGATGGTTACACTAGCAAAATTATCGACATAATATAGTATAGTATAATGTAAGTATACAATCAATTGTGGACTAAAGAACAATTTTCAGGTTAAATTTAAATATATCGTTGGAATGGCGTCAACACGCTAAGAAGAAGTGCTCTATCAAAAATGTTATTTTAATAAAAGCAAATTACAAAATCACAAAACGAATAAGACAATCAAAGGGCAGATTTTTCAATTCAACGACAAAGCTGAGCATTTTATTGGCGGAAGTAATGTCTTCAAAGAGTTGCCTTTAGGTACTGATTCTGATTCAGTCAGATTAAAGAACTGAAATATTACAATACATTGACAAGCTATTTTGGACCGTATTTCAATCGAAATAAAGGTAAGAATCCTTTGATGAAATGTAAGTGGGAGTGAAAGAGACAATGAAAGGGGACGAATTTATAATTAACTGCAATCAACACTGACGTATTGAATTTCAGGAATGTGGTACATTCGGAACGAAAAAGATAAGATGAGATGAATTCTATTTCATTAAATTATTATAAGAACGAAATTGGCAAAGTAGGTAGTCAAGTACCTACCTACAAATAATAATTGAAAATTCGTCGTTCAGATTTTATATATACATGAATAGATAGATCTATGCCTAATAAAATTAATATGTGATATTTTAATTTATTATATTTATCACTTTAACATTATAAACGAATTTATGTTAAAGCAATCAACATTACAAATGTTTAATAATATTAAATTTAAATTTACGCGACGTTCTGAATAATATAATAACGTGTAAGTCAAAATCTTGTTTATTTATCCAGTATAATAATGGAATTATGTTCTAATTGCTTTGCAGGGACTAAAAAATAAAATAAAAAGAAAACTCAAATAAGGAATATTTATGATAATGATTTAGAACAATAACTACACATATTATATATTTGTTGTTTAAAGTCATTGTTATACTTTAATACTTCAATATCACCATCAATACAATATAATAAAATTGAAGAAAGGTCAAATTTGTACATTGGATATTTTTTAAAATTCTTCATGGAATATACTTAGTTACTGATATAGATGACGAAAATATAGTTTTGGAAATCTTTGTCCGTCTGTCCGTCTTTCCGTCTGTCCGTCCGTCCGTCCGTCCGTCTGTCTGAATTTTGTTATATTTTAGTTTTGAACATGGCGCTATGGTATATTGTACTTCCGAAATAAATCACTAGATGGCGCCGCTAAAACTTTTAAATCTCTAAATCGCGCAATGGTGTCTCTCTCACAAAACCATACTAATATTATAAAGAGGTAAGCGTTTGTGAGGCGGGTAATCTCCGAAGCTACCAAACCGATTTCAAAAATTATTTCACCATTAGAAAGCTACATTATCCGAAATTGCTATAAGCATTTTTAGGCCAGATCAATCAACATTTATAAAGAAATCCGAATTTTTTTTCCGATTTCTTTGTAAATGTTAAGCTAAGTTGAGCTAACGAAAATCTTTACGTTCGTGCGCTGGCCCTACCATTGATTGTACATGCACACAATGTACTACAAAAATATAGATATTTAATAGATCCATAAAAAAGTCCGCGACACAATACTCTGTATCTTTTTGTAAAAGGTGCATTTTTACAATTATTATTACACAAGCATATTAATCCTTATAATTAAAAAGTATTGAGTAAGTATTGTGATTGTATCATCATCTAGAAAATTTCATGAAGATAAATTTTGTCCTTTACAGCACATAAATTGGATTAATAGATTCTGAAATATCGTAAAATTAAAAAATACGCACGACGAATTATTTTAAGTAGGTAGATAGATACTTTTATATTGTGGGCGCAGTATGTATCAATATATCAATGTAAAACTTTTCCGTTGAGTGACTGACTGAATGATAGACAACGTACACCCGAAACTGCTTGGCGGGAAGCTGAAATTTGGCACATGCCAAATTTCAGCTTAACCGGTGAACGTCGTAGAAAATGGGACGGCACGCGTTGCAGAAAGCGGGAGTGGGAAGTAGGAGCGGGAAATGAGAAGGAGACACGTAGTGGAAAACGGGACAGGACACATTGCGAAAAACATGATGGCACAATATGTAGGAAACGGTACGGGATATCTACTTTACATTACATAGCAGGAAGCGGGAGTAGACAACTTTGCGGGACGAGACACGCAGCGGGAAACAGAAAATTGAACTAAAGAGGAGAAAAAATGCAAAAAAATTTAATCATATCTGTTTATCAGTCTTACAGAGTACGCGATAAAAAAATTACTGAGATTTTGCTATGAAATTCACGCGGGCGAAGGCGCGGGCAAAAGCTAGTGGTAAATAAATATAAAAAATAAGAAAGTTTAACACTTGAGTTCGCGACAGTACCGGCTCGTGCTCCCCAACAGATGTTAACATACGTTGTTTGTTTTCTTACTTTGAGAGATATGTTTGTTATTTTTTTTTCCTAAAAGGGAATGCCCTTCATTTTTATTTATGTCACAGAAATAATTAACCGTCGTAAGAAGTTTTCGAAGATAAAATTCTTTAATAGCCGGGGCGTTGGTAGCCCTCGAAAATGAGTCAGCTTTATTTATTACATGTGTAAATTTGATTTGATATTTATTAGTTGAGTTTTAACATTTTTTTATTTACATTTTTTATCTGTTACACTAGTAATTTTGTGGTGGAAATCGTTGTAATATAAACTGTAGGTATCTTAACTTACAAACCAATGCTCACGGATATTTTTTGTTTCTTAATTTTTAATCAAACATTAATAATGTAATCAAATATTATGTAACGAGTTAGACTATACTGAAATATTTATTTTTAGATAAGTGTAATCGATTTTATTTTAACTAATTGAATTACTAATAAGCATAGGTATCTACAGATATTTTAAAAAATGCTTATTCATTACATTCCCCTCCAAAACGTGTCCAGTGAGTTTCTCAGTTCAATTTACAAACGCAATACATTTATATCCGGACGTATAGATAAATCCTGACAAATGTCCAGAATTCCCGAGGATGAGGGGGATTTTAAAAATGACTGCATTTTGACGAGACATGAGTTGGATCAGTTTATTTTAGTCCCCTTGTCTGAACTCTGGTTCAAGTTGGAAATTTGTCTGCGCCGCTTTTAGAATTAGACGTGATCGAATTTTGAAGTCGAAATTTGACGCTGGCATCATTACCATTAACACAAATAGTATTAAAGTCGATTCCCGCTGTCTGTCTGTCTCTATTTATGCTTAGATCTTCAAAATTACGCGACCGATTTTTATGAGGGTTTTTTAAATAGATAGTTTAATTCCCGAAGAAGGTTTCGGTGTATAATTTATTATGGTTTTACGAACAACATAGTATATTCGATTAACCAATCAATCCAGATAGTGTCAAAGGTATAGTGAATGCGACTGTGCTTTTGCCTTGGGTGTCAAAGGCAATCGGATCAAACCTGGCTTTGAGACAGTTCGGCTAGGCTTGGTTTCTCGTCTCCCAAACCGATATTCCGTTGACTGACCCCGCTAGACCTGTGGGTCCAGTTGTGGACTTTTTTGCTGTCGACTGACCTCGCAATAAAAAAAATACTTTTAGTCCAAATTAGACAATCATCCTAACAAATATTATATTCGAAAATAAGTTTGTTTCTTTGTTACCACTTCACGCTCTATCTACTCGACCAATCTTCTGGAAATTTTGCACACATGTAGTTTATATTATGGAGAAGGACACAGGGTATTTTTCATCCCGGAAAAATAACTGCTCCCGTGGAAAATTTACGCGGGCGAAACCGCGGGCAAAAGCTAGCCTAAGATAAATGTATTTAAAAAATCATGAAGTAATTTACAGGTTCATAAATTTAATGTTTGCCGTCAATCAGTTTTCTGCTTATCGGTATCATTTATCCATCGTCATCTACTTAGGTTTAGTTTAGTTTCCATTTTGAATTTAATTTAATATGTAAAGAGATATATTATTATAATAACAAACAATAAAGTTACTATCTTGAACACAAGTCTAGTATCTGGGTTAAAAAAAAAGAACGAACATGTAATTATATAAGGGTTGCGTTTTTACCTTTCGAGGTACGGAACTCAAAAAATGGGACCCTGGATATATTGATGTAAGGGGGTGTCCACAGTTCACAATATCACCCTTCATAGAAGGAACGTTTTCCCGAAAAATTTTTTTTATATCTCAAGTTACTTAAACTTTATTATCATGTTCTTCACCTAATCTGTCAATAAACCCTAAATTGTGTCAAGTAGAACAGAATTTACCGATTATTTTAGTTCATGATTATCATCTACATTTTGAGAAACCAAAAAACGACGTAACTTGCTTTCGATGAAGAGTGAATCTGTGATTTGTGGACACCCATATAAAAGATTGTTCTACTTCTTAAACAACGCTAAACAACGTCCGATGCATTTATGGAAGGAAACATTTCTAAATAGGACCAATAAAATGTACTTTTATAGACGTTTGATTTGTGTACATGGAAACATTAACCTCTTACATATATGCAATGGATTTTCAACTGTATTTAAGTTTAAAGAGAGTCGAAATTAAAAAGATTTGTAAGGTGTGAAAAGTATAGACGTAATTTTTTATAGTTAGTTTGGCTTTAGCATCTACAGTTAAATGCTAAATTGGTTATGTAAAGGCTTTGTGTTTGATGCGTAGATCACCACGCATATTAGTAATCATACTATGAAAAACAAGATAATTCAGGTAATAATTACGTATGAAAAATCCTTGATTATTTTTCTACTTTACCTTAAATCATTACTATATCCCATTGTACGTTCATATAGGTAACAATAAACTGAAATTGATAAGCAAATGGAATACATAAAATAATAGATAAACATGAAAATATCATCACTGACTTAAAAAATAAAGTATACATTTTGAAAGATTTTTTCAACTATTTGATTTTTGTATAAATGTTTTGACGACAAATTTCACCGCAGCCTTTACATCCAACTAAATTTATTTATTACTTTCATTTTGAACAAAATAGGTCCAACAATTTGAGTCCAAAAGCATTTGAATATACAAGCCGTTTGTTTATTAGCCCAAGGACTTGTGCGCGCGACTGTATCCGTCCACGGACAGATGCGAACATATGCTCGTGTTTTCTTTATTTAAGAATCTGTTTGTTACTTTTTGTATGGATCCGCGGCGCCTCCGGTCTCTCACTTATTATTTATGGCAGCGACTGTACCGATGACGCGGATGTAGATATTTTCGCACCGTCTTTCGAACATTGTACTTTTTTTAGTAGTAAATAATTTTGTAGAATATAATTTTGAGTCACATTACTATTAGCCATTACGCTCTTTTCGTCATTAAAATCAATCAATCAATATCTTTGATACGCCAATTGTTAATTTCAAACATTACATGTTACTTAAAAATAATATAGAAAAAACAATATTTCAAAGCAATTGATAGTTTTTTTTGGTACAAAAAGACGATAGCTAAAATACAAAGTTTTCTTATAAGAAAATTTTCCTCTCAGAGCTGCATTGTGTAATAGACACAAATAGGCACGTAATATTATAAAAAAACAACAGCTAGGTATATAAAGCTTTAGAAAATACATCCAATTAAACAAAACACAAACCCTATCCTAACTAATATTGTTAGCTCTTCAGGCTTTATCTGCTCAACCAATCTTCTTGAAATTTTACATACATGTTTTTTGAAGTATGGAGAAGGACATTGGGTACATTTTATCACAGAGAAATAACAGTTCCCGTGGGAAAAGCACGCGAGCGCGCAAAAGCTAAAAATATTATTGAACGTGACAAATTATAATCTCAAATATTTCATTAATATACTAATATATCTACACGATATGATTTGTGTCAAAATATCTCTAGTGTCTTCTACATCTATCCCGCACTTGATTGTCTGATGTCATGTCCTAAACTTCTCGACAGATCTCTCACATCAATTGTGTCAGCTAGTGGTCCTGCGAGAATACGTCCCTAGTGGCTAAACTTTCAAACCTACATCTGTGACTAAATATCCCCCTGGTAGAATCGACCAAGTTTTCACATAAGTCAAGCCACTCGATTCGCTCTCCGACTTTATTATTTGCGATACATTCCATTTTGTATATCACTGAATCTTTGTTTTAGCAGTACCATGTTTAGGTTCGGTCGGCGGCCCCATGAGGGGATATTTGTCAGCAGGGTTGGCAGCTGTAGCAACTTTCTTTCTCGATGTTTGCTTGTCTGCCTGTAATCAAATCTTGCATGTTAAATTTCTGGAAGTAGGCTACCAATTGTCTTACAGAGTTTAAATTTCCCACTGTTCGTTACGGAACTAATAGGTAGTTAAAATAAAATACTTGGAGCTAAGAATTAGATAATTATATTTTTCTTTGTTCTTACAAATTGATATAATGAAAAACAGAAATCGAATCGAATGACAAGAAAAAAAACAATAGAAAAAACTAGATTTGTAGTGCGCGCGCAGGAATAAAATTTAAATTGTCGTGTTCGATAGCCATTGGCTGCCGCGCGAGGGGTCGCGGGCGGGACGTGCCTAGTGTTGTGGTGTACTGGCGTAGACACCCACGTTGCTTCAGTTTCCATTACATTTATAAGTACAGTTTACATTACATTTACTCTCAAGACGCGCGATAACTTTTGACTTCGTTCCAATGTCCCTCTCAGTGGACATTCTGCATCAAAGTCACTAATGTTTATTCTATGGTTTTAGTCAATACAAAGTTAGACAAAAGCATTGTGACATTTCTTATTGTTCTGCGACTCTCTGCTGATAAGAATTTGAAAGAATGAACGTTACATTTTGATGTCTGTTTTGTCTTAAAAACTTGCAATGATTTAACTTGAATTCGAAGATGTAAATGTTTGACAACCTCTAAATAATATTTGTGTAACAAAAGCGCTAGGTACCTTAAATTTAAACAAAGGTGTGTAAGAAAATTATTTTAAACTAGCTCATTGCCAATTCAACCACACGGCTTTACTCCTACACTTTTAATAATACACAGAGTTAATAGTAAAAATCTAGCAAAATTTTTATTCACTGCCTAATCACGTTATCACAAATGCTTAATACATGACATAAAACCACTTCCAAAAGAAATTAAGAATGAAAGAAGAACATGAAAAATTTACATTTTTTGACATTTCTTTGTAATTTTTACAGTTTTATCATCCAAATTGCAGAAAAATAAATGAAAAATAAATAAAAAATACCCTTTATATACTAACCAAAATAAGTTACAAGTGCTATATTTTAACGTAGCTCCGAATCTCGAAATCCAAAAATAAAATATCGACTCCTGTACAAGACAGTTGCGAAGCAGTAAATATCGGCACGGACGGACAAACGAACAAAACAAATGGTAATATATGGCGATATTTCTGTTCACTTACATGCCTTGAGTTATACCGACAAAGAGACGATATTCGCCCGTGTTGACTTCGTATTTTACCTTCTTAGAGATAGAATCTCCATATTACTTAGGAATAATCTATAGTTTAAGTGATATTAACATTTTCTATAGATTTGTTTTGTTTTTCTGTAAATTTAACTGTGTTTATTTATGTCCAAAGCTTGTATAAATTCCAATCCTACCCAACTAATATTATAAATGCGAAAATAAGTTTGTTTGTCTGTTACCTCTTCACGCTCTATTTACTCAACCAATCTCGAAAGTATAGAGAAGGGCATAGTATATCTTGATATCGGGAAAATAACAGCTAATTATAGGAAAATAAAATCTACGCGTGTGAAGCCGCAGGCAATAACTAGTTTATAGGAGTAAGAAATAAAACGTGACCAACTTTACACAGAGTGTGCAGGCGCACACTGGTAAGATTTTTGTGTGTGTGTGTGGCTAAACGTACCTAATTATGACAAAAATTACGATTTCACTAGAATGAATATTAATTATTTAAAAACAAAATAAGCATAATAATATACACAGCTACCTAGTTCTATTCTTCATAGTATTATTCCTCATGGCTTTAGATAATATTTCTTAGTAATTTTAATTTATTTTACGTACAAACTGGAAATCAGGCTTGAGGCCTTTGTCCAGCACTAGGACAGCCAATGGCTCGGCTCTAAATAAATAAATAATTATGTCTACTCCTGAAGATATACTTCAATTTATTGTGTGGATACGCAAATAACGCAAAATGTAGATGTTCCAGCTATTTACGGGTAACAAGCATTATTCCCAATGACAGTTGTTTAGCTAACTCATACTCCTTTGATTCGCATTTCACACTCTTGTACTCACTTGCACAAGGTCATTAACCCCTTTTATTTATACGATGGATGTTAATAATAAAATAGGGTACTTGAAAAGTTCAGACAATTGTAGAAAATATGTTTAATCTAGGTAAAAAGATATATTTAGGATCTATTTGCAGCTGGATCATTACAGCGCGTACATACATTTAAACTTGGTAGGAAAGTCAATTTTCAAAAAGTATAAATATATAAAACCAAACTCGACCATCATAACTTTTATTATCCAATCATAACAGTAAATGTAATATTTCATGTAGTTGTCGAACAAACGTATCTTTCTTTAACTTTCTAAACGTATCTTTATTATTATAGCAAGTTGTGACGTCACTTGTTCCTGTCATTTAGTATACCCATACTGAAAGGATTTATTTAGAAATTAGACCTTCACAGGCACTTTCTTACTTCAAAGTAATATATAAATATAAATATATAAGGACAAATCTGTTTTATTTGTCCTTATATATTGAACTATCCCCAAAGTAAGTTGGAGACTTGTGTTATGGGGTATATATACTCAACCATAGATACTATATTTTTTAATATATACATAGATAAACATCCAAGACTCGGGCCAATAAGAAAAAGATCGTTTTCCATCCTGACCCGACCTGGGTTCGAAGCCGGCCTCTCGGTTCAGAGGCAAGCACTTTACCACTGCGCTACCGAGGTCGTTTAATTAAGTAAGCACTTCTTATTTTTGAGTGTGTTAATTGCTAACACTGATGTCAGATTTTATTCAAGTCGAATGGTATGACATGACATGACTTTTACGACCTAGTGGCAAATAATCGCATGCACTTAATACACGGACGCAACTAATAATCATTACTAATATTATAAATGCGAAAGTAAGTTTGTTTGTTACCTCTTCACGCTCTATCTACTCAACACTTCACACTATGTGTATACAAAATTTCAAGAAGGCTTGAAATTTTGCATACACATAGTGTGATGTGAAGTGTGGAGAAAGACATACCATTCATCCCGAAAAATAACTGTTTTCGTGGGAAATGTAAGCGTGAGAAGCCGCAAGCAACGTCTGGTTATTTATAAATTAAACAGGGTTAATCTAAGCGGGATGTTTACGAAACAGTTGCATGTAATAACAATATATTATCAACTACTAAGTAACACTATAAAATACCGACTATATTTATAGGGTACGCAATAAAGTCAGCAGCACGGACCTCCAAGGGACAACCCTCTTCATTTCAATGTCCATTTACTAGATTTATGTACATCCGAAGTATTACGGAGGTGGTCGGTGACAAGAATTGAAATATACAAGAAAAAGCCGCTTTTTTTATTGTCCGTGGCCAGATGTTTCTGGGGATATGTACTTAAAAAGGCATATATCGTATAGGTAACTTGCTGCGCCCCGAGGCTTCGCTCCCGTGGGAATTTCGTGATAAAAAGTATTCTATGTGTCATTCCAGGTTATATTCCACCCGTGTACCTAATTTCATAACAATCGGTCCAGTAGATTTTGCGTAAAAAAGTAACAAAGATACATATGTCCTCACAAACTTTCATATTTATAATATTAGTAGGTTAGGATGCATCACATTTTTATGTGTACCGATTTAATTGTTTGTTTATTTTGTCCCATTTATCCTCCGAAACTATCGCTGATTGATTGGAAGGGAGATCCCTTCATGAGATAAGTCTGTCATTGTATAATTACATATGTTATATATGCACATACTTTATAATGGTGTTCTTTTTGCAATAAAGATACATATCACAAACAAACTTCACACCTCAATTTACTCCAATCTTGGCTGGGATCACGGCGACTGCAATGTTGTTAAAACAGCATTAAATAAAAAAAAATTATAGTGAAATTTGGCCAAACCCATAGACCTAAAAAATTATCACACTGAGTACTCTGAACGGATTTCGAATTAATTTTATCACTATTCTTATCATCTTAGCTATTAAATAGTGATCTGCTTTTAATCGGTCCTTGGTATAGCCGTATGTCTACTTGTAGCGGCTAATAAATAATATTGTGTATATTTTCTCCTAATATTTTACGAAATACTAGCCACCCGTCCCGGCTTCGCTTTATCAAAAACATAATAAATTATACCCCTACACCTTCCTCAGGAATCACTCTACTTTTGGTGAAAACAGCATGATAATCCGTGCAGTAGTTTTTGATTTTAGATCGCGAAGACACACAGTCGCGGTAGGGGACTTCGTTTTATAATATGTAAGGATAAGGATTTAAATAAATATAAATAATTAATAAATAATAGGACAATGAGCTAGCCCCAAAAAAAGTTCTAGACTTGTGTTATGGGATACTAACTCAACGTACCAATACCATATTTTATAACAAATACATATATAGATAAACATCCAAGACCCGGGCCAATCAGAAAAAGATCATTTTCCATCATGACCCGACTAGGGATCGAACCCGGGACATCTGGGTTCAGGGGCAAGCACTTTACCACTGCGACACCGACGTCGTCAACAGAACAACAAAAGGAGTATAGTGAAAATTGATTGCTTGACTTTGACACAAGGCTCTGCGCGAGCTGCAAGCTGGTGAGAACTGGCTGACGCGGGGCCGAGGACGGCGGCGTGTGCTTGTATTGGAGGCCAAGACTCATTATGGGTCAATGACGCCGGATATAATTATAAGTAGTAAGTTTAGCTCAATGATGAAGTTCTGGTTAAGATACGAACCAGAGATATAGGGACGATAGGGACCAAAACTGTTTAAATGAGTTTCTTTCGGCATTTCATTGGTCGTTCCGAAATGCCAGTAGTCTATGAGATATAACTTTAAATATAAAGATTGACGAAAAAAAGTGCCTGTGAAGGTCTAATTTCTGAATAAATGATTTGAATTTGAATTTGAGATATTTCGATCTTAGACTTAAGGGGTCTAAAATGCGCGCGGGAACAAATGTAAAGAAAATTTTGAAGCCATTGTGTTTGTAAGTCTACATTAAACAGTACTGTGTTTAATTAAAAGTTAAAAGACCCAAGTATTTAAGTAGTTTTCATTGGCAGAGTGTTAAATGAAATACCAAACAATAGAACATAGTGCAAATGCAAACAGAACATTATAGTCCTGGAGACTGTGTACAAAATTTTATAAATTTATATCAAATTAATCATAATACCTATGTAGGAACAGTTGGAGTTTCCTAATGTACTTGTGGTGGAAATCTGTGTTTGACCGCGGGTTATTAACAAAATCTGAGTTAAATCAAAAATGGCTCGTGTTAAGCCAAAAAGGCGTAACAGACAGACTTTCGCATTTATAATGTTAGATATATGGGTTCGAGTAAAATAGAATAGGTGTATCTATTAACTCTAACTTTAACATATTCATATACCTATGTCAAGTACGTACATGTCAAAAAAAAATCAAAACTATTTTCGACAAACATTTAAGTGTAGCTCTCCAAATACAATAACGTCATATTCCTTCCTTCCAGCCTTCAGCTTACTGGGAACTCCGTATGATGGTAATATAGGCTCAGTTTATTATTTAAATTAATTAGTTCTCCTTCAGTCGTACACCACATGGCTGTGAGTCATTAAATGGAATGAAGGACAAATAACGACTTTCTTGTAATAGTTTGCCATTTTCATCTCCGTTTCACACACTAGGTGATAAATTATCGACTAGATTGCAGGTTTCCTTACCATGTTTTCCTCGACCGGGATTTGCATTGATATATTATTTTAAAATTTTGTTTTGTATTAGTAATATTTTATGTTTGTGTAAACGCCTTTTTTAGATATTTTTAATTTATAAGTTATTTTTAAGTAAAATACTTTTCAGTTTAAATTAATGTAATTTTGTGTTTTTATTGTTAATTCTATTTTGTGAAAAGTGTTAAATAATCTGAATGCTATTAAGCTGACGATTAAATATGATAAATATTACACTTATATTGTTCCTACGATAATGCTCGCTAGCTCTTGGTCTTTGTTGAAACTTTGCAACCACAAACTGAAGTTGGTTTAAAAACAAAGGTCTCTAGCGGAAACAGTACAGTCTACTGTTTGCCTTGTCGCAAAATCAGTACTTTGGTGTCCAAGCCACAAACGAAGCTCCGCAGACGCGGCGCAGCATTCGCTGACGACAACAACGTGCCCGATCTGCTATTGATACTTTATTGATAGTATCACATATTTATTTCCGCGGGACTTGTTTCATGGTGCGGACGTTCCTAGCGTCCTAGGTGAGCGACTGAAAGCTAACGCGACGCGATGAGACACTATGCATGTTTATGTGATTGCGGCGACACAAATTTCATCCATACAATTGTTATAAATTAAATACTAATTATAAAATGAAATCATGGGAATCAAAATTCTTATTAGTTCTGTGTTTTTGTTTACTAACTACATCTGTAAGTTCACAGTTTCTCGATGGTCCATGGGTAGTTCATGGTAAGTTAATAAAAAAACATACAGGTAGACTAAGTTATCCATTGTGAACAAATCTATACATATAATAAAACTGTATCTGGACTATGTCTGTTCATAGGAGATATTTCGGAAAAATAATAGGAGAGGACTATTTAGGGTTATTAGAAACTAAAACAACAATAAATGTTATCATACGTACATGCGCGGCTATTTCTCACCAGAGCACTGGTTACATTCTTGACTGAGACACAAAGAACACTAGGTCCGCTAAGAATTTCAGCACTGCATCAAATCTTGCAGCCTGCCGCAGTTCACCTAGGATGTTTATATTATAATTGTCACAGTGCTGTCACTGTGCGTTTTTGTTAACAACAAAGATTTTATTAGAGAATTTTACAAAAATACGTTTTATTTTTCAGAGACTCCACTATACATAAAGAGAGCTCTCAGAGCGAAGGACAACTACAAGATACCCCCAAAGGCTAAGAAAAGGATGTACAACAACCTGTCCATAAAGGAAGTTATGGAAAAAATTAAATATATCACCAAGTACATGAATATGTATGCAAAGAAAAACGGATTCAAAGTAGACTATACTTTTAGGCTTACCTAATAAAAACTATAATAAATCTAATACCTTGTACGATATTCCTGTAATATCTATATCATCTGAGCGTTTAACCGCTTAATTCACCTGGGTTAATTCACCTGGGTTAATTCACCTGGGTTAATTCACCTGGGTTAATTCACCTGGGTTAATTCACCTGGGTTAATTCACCTGGGTTAATTCACCTGGGTTAATTCACCTGGGTTAATTCACCTGGGTTAATTCACCTGGGTTAATTCACCTGGGTTAATTCACCTGGGCTAATTCACCTGGATTAATTTCACCTGGGTTAATTCACCTGGGTTACTTTACTATTTGGTAGAACTATTCACCTTTTTCTTATTTTACAACAATTTTTATCAATAATAGTTACAGTACCTATTTGATAGCTCTACTGGAGAGTATGCTCCGCAGCATAACCACAATGTAAATTTTCTCATCTCCTAGTTCATTTACAGCAATAAAGGCATCATGTACTTATATAATGTACATCTGACAAACGCCATTATAAGGTATAAATGACATTTTTAAAACGGTGGCTTCGCCGCAGAGCACGATACGATTTCATGTGAAAGAAAATGAATGTTACTTATTTCAAACCGCACACGCTAACAAAGTTATGGACACAGCTATAAATCTAGCTGTGCTCACAACTTCGCTTTATATATTGTATCAATATAGGAGAATAAAATTAATTCTAAAGTAAACATAAAGTACAATGTAAGTAAAACATTTTATTGAAATCCTTCAACAAAAAAACGAATTCCAGATTTTACAAAATACATTATCTTTTTAAAGAGTCAGTATATTTTTTTAGATCTAACGAAATCAAATTTCAGATCTAACAAAATACATTGTTTCTATGGCACATTCGCAAATGTGATTTAGTTTTCTTAATAAACCTGCCCTTGATTGCGCGAATAAGGTTTTTATTATAAGTTACTATTCGTTTTTGATCCAAGAATCTTGTTACACTTTTTTCGAAATACTATAACTGTAGAAAAATTGCGGGACGAATATGTATATAACGGTTTAATAAAATTCGTCTTGTCTACTTAGAGGGGCTACAAAGAATTACATTGTTCATGAGCAAATTAAAAAAAAACAGTCACTCCATTAACTTTTTGTCACAGTTAATCTTTGTTTTAATGCGCGATGGCATTTTAGAATACAATATGTGGACCAAATTCGATACATGGACGCGTAGAATGTTGACGAGCGACTGAATGAGTCGTTGCATCTAGGCAACAAAGTGCGACGCAGAAACATTGTTAACTTGTTTCGCTTTTATTTCCAAGTAATTCAATGAAAACAAATAAAAATCAATTCTACATCTACAATTTTACATACCTACTAACAGATTAATAAGATAAAAATAAACTTTTAAAATTAAATTATCATAATCAATTCTTAATTGTATATTCCACTTTCTTGTGATGCACAATCATGGGGATTTCTTCAGCTATGACTGTGCGCAAGGCAAAAAGGTTCACTTTAAAAGGATTGGGGTCATTCCACGACAGAAACACACCATAAAGATCTGGTCTATCATATCCCGATTTGACGGATATTTTCCCATCTTTAAACCAAATCCAAAACTGAAGGTAGGCGTTCCTCTGCCACTGCAAATTACATTTCACGATCACTACGACTTTCCCGTCTTTGGATATACTGCAATACTCGCCCCAATTTTCACCGATATGTATCTGCAAAATAAATGTATTTCACATCCTTGGTTTCGCAACAAAACAAAGCAACACACGATTCATTGCAGAAAACTTGATCTCAAATACCTACTTAATAGTAAATTCAGGGAATATGAACAGGTATTTCACGGGTGGTATTATATCAAATTTCTGCGTCCATTCATAGATGTATTAATAAATATATGTATATAACTCCAAAAAAAGTACTAATTCAAATAAATAAGTTTTGCTTGCCGATGGTACTAGCATTGGCTAATAAATATTGTCCTGCCAGAACCAAGCTACTTCAATGGCCTCATTAGAAGCAGAACCATCAAGTCAGCAGCAAGCAGATGAGCTATTTGGAGCGTTGAGAAGCAACTACCTTCGCACGAATCATGCGAATCATAAGGCATACCCCGTCATATCAGATTATTTTTTCACTGGCCCCTTGAACTCACAATCTGTTTGGTGACTTCCAAGTTGGCCAGCACTAATCCTGACCACGAGGTAACCTAATTTATTCTAAAAACCCCAAGACAGGAATATAACAGACCATTAGAAAATTGACAATTAGCTATCAATATCAGCAATACACATAGATCGCTGAAATTGACTCAAAAGGATACATTGGAGCATCAATTTCGGGTGTTTGTTGCTTGATGCCAAGCGTCTTAGTTAGTGATTTAGTAATGTAAACTTCGTCTATAATCAATCGTTCTCTGTATGTTGTACATATTATGGTAATAGTGAAATAGTTCCTTACCAAAATATTAGGTTTTGATTTCTTGAAGTCCGAGCACAGCAAGATAAAAAACTCTCTCCACACGTGTTTGCCCAAGAACACTCCAATATTAATAGGCTCGTCTGTAGGAGCGTAGTAATTGTATAGACCAGTTATATTTACTGTATCTGAAAAGAGAGCTAGGTGTATTATCTAATGGAGGACAAAACCACGATTCAACTGTAAAAATGTCTGTCAGTTCAATCGGTTGATTCTAAAATCTGTTTCAAAATTAAGCTCGAAAATTTCACTTAAACAAACATTAGTTGGGTGAATTTTTGACCATTTCTATCACCGTCATTATCTACCTATCCTTCAACTTTCAACAAAGATGATATTTTTACTGACCTAACCTATAAATTCTGTGTTGGAGGTTGGAGGTAAGTAGTGTAAAATTTTATCAATATTAGATTTGAAAGATTTTCGAAAGGTTCTATAATTTGGAGAACGGTAATGATGGCGGTCAAAATGCTCGTAAATTTACCGAGTTACCTACCCTCATACCACGGCATTCATAATATTCAGTAATTTAAGAACGAACCTAAATCTTGCCGAACATAAGTAGGAAGCACATTGCCAACTGACACCAGCCGGTCTCAGTTATTACATAATCCAAAGTTGTTAGTAAAGTCTATCAATGAAATGAGACAGAGATACAGACATATAGGTACACATACATTCTCACAGATTTACGTATTTATAATATTAGTAGGATTAATGTAAAAATATTTATAACAAATTGCCTAAATGGATTCTTGATTTGCCGGACAAAAAATTTAGAAATTTATAAAAGAAGTACTTTGTAAAAAGGCATATTACAAGACTGACGATTATGTGAACGACAATAATGTCTGGCCCAAGCATGGTGCAGTATCCTCATAACATATGTAATTGGTTTATGATATTATTACGTACGTGTTATACATTTAGCTTTATATATATATATATATATATATATATTTATTTTGTGTGACAATTTTCAATAATTTTATTGGAAATTCAACTTTTATTTTATTTATTCATTCAAATTTTGTCATTTTTAATAATGATGTAAATTTATCCTCCTAATTTTTAATATATGTATAAGACCTATATTTGTTAATTGACGTCCTTGGAGAAAAGGCTGCGGTGAAGTTTGTTGCGCCGCTTCTTCTTCACCTGCGCTTTGGAAGCCGGCAGTAGACTTAGTTTAAGTAATTTTTGACGTCAATAAGTCATCCTAAATTGAATAAAGAATTTTGAATTTGAATAAATTATAAAAAAATAGTTAAGAATGAACGGTTAAAAATAAATTATTGAAATTAATATTCTGCCCGCGATAAGACTCACCAGTATATGATCGTATTTCTTCATCAAATCCAAATTCTGATTGTTTTTCTCGTAGACCATAATGCGAGATATTTTCGTATTGTCTGTTTATAATAAGTCCATCTGAAATATATGATTTAACTTTTAAACTTCTCTCTATTCTTCTATCTCTATTAAAACTCTATTCTAATGTTAGATACATTGGTTTAATTTTAAAGTTTTAATAGGTCATGAAGCCAAGTTTATATGATCTCATATAATCGAACTTGGTTTTTTGACAAGCATTTTAGAGATAAAGTAGGAACATTAATTCCACAGGAGTGTTTAATGAATGGTGAATTTCTTGAAGATAATCTATTAATGGTATTATAAAAAAAACTATATTGGATTTAGAACTAGTTTCCGTAGTCACATAGTAAATTGCTCTTATATTCGCTTAATTGATCTACCTACGGCTAAATATTTTAATTATCCATCGTCACATCAATAGGATATCCAATGGGACTTCGGAAGATAAAGGTAACAGTTTTCTATAAGTACACATTTTGGTAATCACAAATTTCTTTTTAAAAAATTGTAACACTATCTAAAACTAAAATAATAACGTAAAACGAATTAACTATTGTAAAATGAGTTACTTTTTAGTTTGCATTGCTTATTAGTGATCCTTGTATGGTCACTGTAGGATGCTGAACCATAAAAAGGAAAACTCATCACAAATTATTGTTGGTTATTTGACAAGATATGTTTCAATGAAAAAAAACACAAGTAAATTTTTCAAAACGTGCTGTATTATTACGAGTATGTTATTAATTATCTAAGTATATTTCAATCTGCGTGTCTATTCTACACAGTGATCTTCATAGTCGTATTCCTCATGGCTGATGTCCGTGGTCATTACGTGGAATTAAACACACGAAACCACTTTCATTGCACAAATTATGGAGTGTTTTGCCATTGCCTTCTCCATTTATGTGGAATGAGTAGGATTCGAATCTGGGACCTTCCGACCCACAGGGGTCTCAACCATTACACCACCACCGCTTCAAATATCTTTTATAAATAAATGATTATATTAAATGAAATATGTCTTTTGACGACCTCGGTGGCGCAGTGGTAAGGTTGTAGCCACTGAACCGAGAGGTCCCAGGTCGGGTCATGATGGAAAAATGATCTTTTTCTGATTGGCCCGGGTCTTGGATGTTTATCTTTATATGTATTTGTTATACAATATAGTATCGTTGAGTTAGTATCTCATAACACAAGTCTCGAACTTACTTTGGGGCTAGCTCAATCTGTGTGATTTGTCCTAATATATTTATTTATTATTTATTTTAAGTTATTAATTTCATTTGAATATAATTTATAGTATCTATATATAATATTTTATTTATTGTCTATTCATTTAATACTGTTAAGTTTACTGTACCCTTTTAGTTGTTTCTTTTTCCATCCAGAGGTTGGCTGGAAGAAATTAGGTTAGTATTAGGTAGCTTAGGTCATCAACTGTCAAACTGGTAAGACGTGTGTGAATTAGCTCCGTGTAAAAATACGAATATTCAGTGCAAAAAGTTGTCATCGAATAGTTTTTGTTGCTCAAATAACCAAATAAGCGTTAAACAAACACTTTCAAGAACAAAGTAAAGTGCGAATCGTCGTTTCAAAAAGAAATTTTACAACAATATCAGTTCGAGACATAACCTCAAAAGTGCAAAATCACAGATCGAAGTGAAGATAGCGGCGAAACGTCAGTGACAACAACATCAGCATCACAACAAATTATATCTGTCAGTGTCAGGTGACGGCTGAAGGTGACGGTGACAGCTAAAGTGTACGTCAGTGTCGTGTCAGTACGAGTAAATAACATGGCTAATATTCATGCATCTTGGGGTTGCTGTTCGGCTAAAGCAAATGAAGAAAGTTACATAGTATGCGACATATGTGTAAAACAATATCATGCAGAATGTCTTGGTATGACGTCTGACTACATACCTCAAGAAAACGAGAAGTGGATCTGTCCCATCTGCAAAATGACTTGTGTAACAAACCACAATAATGACAGCACACCTGTCCGCTTCAACCCGAATGTAACTGTACGTCCTACCAAGCGACAAGCGCTTCAATCGCCCCCAAATTCCTCCACAGAGGAAGCGGCAATAACTAAAGAAGATGTACGTGCGATTATTGAGGAAGTTTCACAACAGCAAATGGAGGGTCTTGTGTCGCAATTCCGGGCGCTTTTTTCCACTATGCTCGAGACCCAAATGAAACCATTACGCGACCAGCTGACGGATGTGAAAGAATCAGTCACTTTCATGAGTGGGCAATATGATGAAATAATTAAGCAAAATAAAAGAAATCTCGAGATCATCACTGATTTGCAGTCCGAGTGCGATGGTATGAAATCCAAAATAAGAGACTTGTCAACCCGTTTGAACAATCAAGAGCAAAATGCGCGTTCCTGTAACATAGAAATTCAGTGTGTCCCGGAAAAGAAGGATGAAAAACTTATCACAATAGTGACGAAACTAGGAAGCATAATAAAGTGTAACACTCCACCGGAAAGTATAGTCCAATGCACCAGAATAGCAAAAATTAATCGGAACTCTCCTCGACCTCGGTCTATAGTCGTTCAGTTCTGCAGTCCTAAAAAGCGCGACGATTTCTTGGCTGCCGTCGTAAATTACAACAAATCTAAACCAATTCATGACAAGTTGAATTCCACTGTTGTTGGACTGAATGACCAGAAACTACCAATATTCGTGATGGAGCATCTTTCCCCAGCCAACAAGGCTTTGCATGCTGCTGCGAGACTGGCGGCGAAAAAGAAAGGCTACAAACATGTCTGGGTGCGCAACGGGAGAATATATTTGAGGAAAACGGACAACTCGGACTATATACTGGTAAAGGATATGGACTCTATTGATAATCTCAAGTGACGGATCCTTCTTAGTTCTTGATTTTCTTTTGTCTGGTATGTACATTTTTAAAATTCGATTCCTCACTATCAATATATTACCAAAATGTTGGTGGCCTACGGAGTAAAACACATATTTTTTCTAATAATGTAGCTTGCACTAATTACGATATTATAATCATAACTGAGAGTTGGGCAAACGACAGTGTGTTTGATTCGGAGTTGTTTGGTGGAAGGTACACTGTACACAGGAGGGACAGAAATATTTTAAAAAATCACCAAAACAAGGTGGATGGTGGCGGTGTTATTATTGCCGTTTCTAATAAGCTCCCGTCTCGACGAGTAGCAGAGTGGGAGAGTGAATGTGAGGACTTATGGGTATTAGTCGACATTCCACGATCAAAATCCTTCACCCAACTGGCTTTTTGCGCGGTCTACCTTCCACCTGCAACTGCGTTATCTACGCTCGAACACTTTATCAATAACTGTAATCGCATTAATGAGGTCAATAATTTGCACACTTTCTATATTGGTGACTTTAACTTTAGTAAATTAAATTGGTCTCTAGTGGAAAGTGACAATGACAACTATCAACCACCAGTTTTGTATCAAACATTTTTAGATTTTATGAACATCAATAATTTGTCTCAGTATAATTCGGTGAAAAACTCAATGGGAAGAATTCTGGATCTTGTTGTAACTGACATGTGTTCTTGTGATGTTAGTGAATCTGCTGATTCTTTGTGTAACGTTAGTCCACTGCATCCTCCTCTTCTAATCAAGATTCCAACCTCCGTTGAAAATACCTTAAATTACAATGGCAATAGCAGGCCAAACTTCTATAAAGCTAACTATAATGCAATTAATCAACACCTAGCGTCTGTCGATTGGGTGAAACTTTTTTCAAATATCTCGGATATAAATCAAATTGTCGATATTTTCTATCAGCAACTACAAGATGCTATACAAAAGTTCGTTCCAAAAACTAAAAAGCGTAACAACAAATTCCCACCCTGGTTTAGTCGAGAATTGATCAATAGGCTGCGGGAAAAAAATAAATATAGACAAAACTACGCTAAATACAAAAACCCCCGCGATTTATTTTCTTTTAAATTACTGTCAAAACGTTGCAAGACTCTCGCGAATGAATGCTATAAATCATACATAACACGACTAGAAGAAGATATTGCCAAAAATCCAAAATCTTTTTGGAGTTTTGTAAAGCGTAAGCGCGGTGGTGCAGGGTCTTACCCAGGAACTATGTCTAATGGTACTATAACAACTTCAGACGGCACAGAAATTTGCGATCTCTTCGCCTCATATTTTTCATCAGTATATAACGAAGGGCAGAGTACGAGTACGTCTAATAATGCCAATAGTGACAACTCGCTCGGCTCCTTCGAGGCCCATGGTGATAACCTGTCATCTATAACAATCACGAGACAGGAAATTTTGAGTCAGTTAAAAAATTTAGATTGCTCAAAAGGCGCTGGAGCAGACGCAATTCCTCCAATTTTTCTTAGACGTTGTGCAACCAGCCTAGCTGATCCAGTTCAATTTATCTTTAATAAATGTCTCACCCAGGGAGTATTTCCAGAGGTATGGAAATTGGCTAAAGTCGTTCCTATTCATAAAGCTGACGAAAAACATCTTGTCAATAATTACCGACCTATTGCAATACTATCTTGCTTGGCAAAAATTCTGGAACACTTAGTACGTCCGCACATTCAACGGCACTTTGACAAGTACTTAACCGAGAGACAGCACGGCTTTGTTAAGGGCAGATCTACCTGTACTAATCTTGTTGAATTTACTGATGAGCTAACTAAATCTATTGATAATCAAAAGGAAACAGATGTAGTCTATACAGATTTTAGCAAAGCCTTCGACAAAGTCCCACATAACGTCGTACTAGAAAAGTTAAGCATGTATGGATTCAGCGGAAATGTACTCAAATTTTTTGAAGCGTATCTGTCTAACAGGTCATTTTATGTTGTAGTAAACGGATTTGTCTCATCACAGTACATCTCTTCTTCAGGTGTTCCTCAAGGGTCTATTTTAGGTCCCATTATCTTCACAATATTCGTTAACGATCTTCCATCCCAGTTTCTAAATTGTTCATCGTTTATGTTTGCTGATGACCTAAAACTTGCCAAAGAGATAAACTCCGTCGACGACAGCTCACTCTTTCAAAAAGACATAGACGCCCTATGTCAATGGTGTTCTAAAAATGGAATGCACTTGAATGCCAGTAAATGCTGTTTGATTAAGTTTACACGTAAACAGAACATCCATAAGACGGAATATCATATCAACGGAAATAAAATACAGGAAGTCGAAGTTGTCAGAGACTTGGGAATATTACTAGACAAAAAACTTACTTACGTTCCCCATATTAATTCTGTGATAAAACGAGCTTCCCAAATGCTGGGCTTCGTAATTAGAAATGGCAAAGTTTTTCGCAAACCGGCAACTAAATGTACTCTCTACAAATCCTTAGTACGCCCAATTTTAGATTACGGCAGTGTAGTTTGGCGCCCCCATTTCGCGACTCATGCATTGCGGATTGAACGGGTACAAAGAAGGTTTACACGTCATCTGGCGTTCATATCTAGCAATGCAACAAAAGAGGATCCATACGACAATCGTTTGGCAATATTTAATCTTACTACCCTTGATAAGCGCAGAGATATCCTTGATCTGTTGTTTCTTTATAAAGTTATTAATAATTATATAAAATGCCCCCAAATATTAAGTAAATTTAATTTTAGAGTACCACGACGACCACCTCGTAGACCAATCCAATCTTTTGTACCCCCCTTCCGCAGAACAAAGTTAGGAAGAAACTCAACTATAACCAGAATTTGCAGATTATACAACGGGATCAGTGGATTGGCAGATATTCACAATTTATCTTTAAAAAAATTCCGCACTTCAATTTTGAGTTGCTTGAGTACCTAATTAACGTAAGTAAAAGTACCTAGTTATGTTGTTTTTAAAAAAAAAAATTTATTATTTTCTTCTTCATTTCTCATATCTTGTAATACTACCTACACACACATTAAAAATATGGATTGTTACCCATTGCATGCTGGGTTTACCTTTAATTGGTCGATCAATTAGAACTAATTCTTTTATACATGTATCATCTTTGTATAATATGTTGTTTCGATTGTTGGTGAACTAAATAAATAAATAAATAAATAAATAAATAAATAAATTGCATTAGCGATAAGTCCGCCGTTGCACTCATTATGTTTGAATATCTTGTTGTAACTTACAACTCATTTGTGAATGGTGCAATAAAGAGTTTATCTATCTATAGATAGATTGCTACTAGTAATATATTACTAGTAGCAGAAACAAAACACAAAAACTGAAACCGCGCTTTCAGTTAATATAGCGGTCCTAATTTGATCGTCAACACGACGCTCTAAGAGTTTCGTTAGTGTAATCGCATTGTATTGTATTGGTTTCAATAATAAAATCAGCCTGTCTAGGAAAGTTATTGGGGCGGCGCCCATGCGGACGTTCCAGATATCGCTGGAGCTGTGAAGGCTGATCTGCACGAGCTGGGAGCAGTCAATTGGCAGAATTCCGTGCAGAACAGAGAAGATTATGGCGTACTCTAGTTTCGGAGGCCAAGTGGCCACTTTGTGGTCACTGAGCCAGCTTAGTAAGTAATCGCATTGGTTTTGATTATTGTAATTAGAATTTACATAGTATCTCAGAAAATCGAATTTATTTTTGTTTAAAAAACAAGTAATTCCATTTTCATTTTTCATTAAAGGGGGAGTTATAGAGTAGCTTTAGTTACCATGTAAGTATATATTGTTAACAACGAGTTAATAGCTACACTAACTATCATAACATTCTCACTGTCGCCGTAATTCACGCCGTAATTTATGAAGGTACTAATTTGAGCGAAATTAATTTAAAATATACTTGTGTTTGCTCTTTTACATCGTGGACTACGATACAATTAATTGTTATTCAATTCATTTTTGTAGCCTGCTACAAATTCAGAACAATGTAGTGAAATATTACAATTACAAAAAAAAAATAAACACTTACTATAAATAGTCCATTCTGATTCACAGTAGTACCACCAGCGATTTTCGAGCGTGGCAAATGCGACCCTATTGGCATATACATACTCATGATCACATCTAAGCTGTGAAACGCCTGCCACTTCCACTCTTATTGTTGTATAAGCTTTTAACCATGAAGTATAGGCACCTAAATATACCTTGAATTTTCTGGTTTGTTCAGGTATTAGGACTCTGCCAGAAACATAACCTCCACGTTTATTCCACATATTAGACAGAGATGAAGGGCTTTTAATATGACGGCAGTCCATATGCCTTGTGCTCATAAACACCTGAAAATAATATGTATCGTCTACATACAAACTGACCAAACTCTGACTTGCTTTTCTGAGTTCCTGTGGATCAGGCCGGATAAGCCGGGCTATCGTTCACCAAAACGATTATTTTGCCAACGTAAATTAATATTATAGTAAAAAACCAATACTTCCAGTATATGAATTTAACCATTCAACTTACTACTGCGTAATAACTGCCAAAATTAGATATCTCATCGAAACGACGGAAGGTAAGAGTCACGGAACAATTTGATTTTACATCAAATTCGAAAGTATGTACGAACGATGTACTCCCGTAAACATAGGAAGGCTGCAAAAAAAAAAAAGATGTAAGTACCTATCTATTTATATACAGGGTTACTGGTATCAAACGCAAAACCTCCTAAAGACTACTTGGGTACATCAAAACAAGCTACTTTTATTCTACGACTTTTCGTGATTCGTAGTTTTTTTTTCAAGCAACACGAGATAGTACGGTAGCGTTATGTAGCGGAATCGATAACATAGAGTTAACGTTTTATAGAAACGACATTAAAACTATAAAAGGGCATTTTTTGAATTTATTATGTTTAGACAAAAGTCGTAGAACAAAAGATGTTAGTCTCTAACCTTATACGCCCTTGGAAGGTAATGCGTTAGATACCAGTAACCCTGTATTTAAAATGATCATAACAAACAATCGATCCGTGTATATTATTTATATATTATTAGGTATCAGCTGATGCCCGCGACTTCGTTCGCGTGGCCGAACATCTATTGCTAAGGAGGAGTCAAAATTATTAGACAAATTTAACTGTACAGAAAAAGCGTAACGATAACTACTATACAGAAGATGCTCATCAGACTTAAAAACGGTTGTTAATGTATATTGTATATTCTCTATAGTTTAGCTGCACTATTATGACTCTACTTCAGGTGTTCCAGATCTTCGATTGAAATACTATAATAGGAAACATATTTCAATAGGAAATGTTCATCAGGCTGAACAACTTTTGTTAAGGCATCATTTATTTATTTCGCATAGTTTAGCTGAACCATCATGGGTCTGTATCTGGTATTCTAGATCTTGGATTTTTATACCTCAACAGAAAATGCTCATCAGACTGAACAAATTTTGTTAAGGCGTCATTTATTTATTTCGCATAGTTTAGCTGGACCATCATGGGTCTGTATCAGGTGTTCGAGATCTTGGATTTTTTGTTCTTAAATTTGTTGTTGTTTTGTTCGAGATCTTAAAATTTTTATACCTCAACACAAAATGCTCATCAGACTGAACAAATTTTGTTAGGGCGTCATTTATTTATTTCGTATAGTTTAGCTGAACCATCATGGGTCTGTATCAGGTGCTCGAGATCTTGGATTTTTTGTTCTTAAATTTGTTGTTGTTTTGTTCGAGATCTTAAATTTTTATACCTCAACAGAAAATGCTCATCAGACTGAACTACTTTTGTTAGGGCGTCATTCATTTATTTCGTATAGTTTAGCTGGACCATCATGGGTCTGTATCAGGTGTTCGAGATCTTGGATTTTTTGTTCTTAAATTTGTTGTTGTTTTGTTCGAGATCTTAAATTTTACCTCATGATATGATACCACAACAGAAAATGTTCATCAGACTGAACAACTTTTGTTAGGGCGTCATTTATTTATTTCGTATAGTTTAGCTGGACCATCATGGGTCTGTATCAGGTGTTCGAGATCTTGGATTTTTTGTTCTTAAATTTGTTGTTGTTTTGTTCGAGATCTTAAATTTTACCTCATGATATGATACCACAACAGAAAATGTTCATCAGACTGAACAACTTTTGTTAGGGCGTCATTTATTTATTTCGTATAGTTTAGCTGGACCATCATGGGTCTGTATCTGGTATTATTAGAGCATCATATTTTATATATTTCCTATAGTTTAGTTGGTCCTGTGCTAACTCGATATGACTACAACAATGGTGTGCTCACATGCCCACAATGTTCCAGAACCTTCACCAATAACATTGGCTACACAAGCCACACGTGAGCACACCAGCGAGTACAAAATTCGGTCGGACATGATCATAGTTAGTTAGTAAACGTACCAATAGAAACACCCTTCCAACTTGATTGCCGTAGGCAAAAGTGGTAGTGCCGCGATATGTTTTGAAACCTGCAAATAAATCTGATTATACTATAGGTGGTGGCAAACAACTTGAGCATTCGCAGAAGTCTGGTTCTGCAATTTTGAACTATATTACAAAGAAATAAATATTCGCAAACATCCATTTGTTCAAGAACAAAGATGGATGCATCTTTGTTCAAGATACTTGCCGCAAACTGTACTTTATTATACACTAGAAGGCGTTGCTCTCACGTAAAACTCGTATACAAACTCTATAGAAATAGAATGAAATTGCTGCTATACAATGTGCTGTTGACTGTACCGACTTCCTATCTCATCGTTGTATACTTCTTGTGGCATTGAAGTCACGAACCCGCCCTGAGCTTGTGTGTAAAAATAAACAATCATTTTGAAGATTTGACAGTATATTTACAACCGACCGCCTGCCTGACGTCAATCCGCTCTTGCGGCCTATCCGCTCTGCCAAGGCTACTTGCTCCTTAGCCGCCTCAAAATAACTTTATTTTGTGTTACGTACTTACGTAACACAAACAGCATACGGAAACAAGATTGTGATAGAGTGCTGATGAAAAAAAATTATGTACATATCTAATCGAGTGGACAGTTTCCCCCGGCAGCACCCGTTCACGGGTTGACGCATGGGTCAGCCGTCGCGTCAGTTATTAATGTCCCCACTACTAGGGCACTGGCCGTCCTCAAATCAAAGCATTTTGTCTCATTAGTAAGATATAGAATATTCTTTATCATAGGGTCATTTGGCGATTGAAAACACTAGTCAATTTGGACCGCGGCAGCCAGTCCCAGTCGTTTGGGACCACAAGATATTGGGACTACTCCCCGTCAAAACGGAATTAGGGCTAAAAGCGGATTTAGGGCTTCTACACTGAAGCAAGATAAGCATCCTTAGGATTCTGAATCCCAGAATTATAAAAAAGTAATACTTACGGTATGGATAATGATAATCAATATTTAACGACATCGTTGTTGTTGTACTAGTGGTGGTAGTACTAGTAGTAGTTGTTGTAGTTGTAGTAGTTGTAGTAGTTGTGGTCGTTGTTGTAGTAGTCGTGGTGGTGGTAGTCGTCGTTGTGCTTGTTGTAGTAGTTGTCGTCGTTGTTGTTGTTGTCGTTGTCGTTGTCGTTGTTGTTGTTGATGTTGTTGTGAACGGAGAAGTAGTAACCGCAATCGTAACAATGTCAATATCATGAGAGTTCCCCTGAAAACAATAATAAATAAACAAACAAAAATAAATAAATAAATATAACAAATCACTCAGATTGAGCTAGTCCCAAAGTAAGATCGAGAATTTTGTTGTGGGATACTAAATCAACGATAATTAATTTAATAACAAAATAAACATCCAAAACCCGGGCCAATTAGAAAATGATCATTTTCCATCATGATCAGACCGAGGATCGAACCCGGGACCTTTCGGTTCAGAGGCAAGCACTTTACCACTGCGCCACCGAGGTCGTTAAAAAAAAAAACAAATTAATAAAGTTATACATTTTTTACAAGCTTTTATTTACCTACTTTCAACTGTTCCGTTGTTTTGCAAGTTAAATTTGATTTACTTCCCGGTTTTCGATTGAGCTGAAATCTTGCTCATTCAATGCAACATTACTATGACATAAACCTGATCTGATGAAAGATTTGGAAGGTGGCCATAGGAACTCCGCAATTAAACGACGCAACCTCATTGAGTTTGGGCTCATTTGATTCCTCTTGATGAGTACTTTGATACTATAGTAGTACTTTGATAGGGTCTGATGATGGAGCTGGTGAACATGACCAGATGGTGCACCCAGGGTCGGTTCCCAACGAGGACCCTTCTCAATGGTTAAAAGCGCGGACTTTAAATTTTCAGATGATGTAGAAAAATATAAATATATAAAGCTTGTCCCAAAAATGTGATTTTTGTGAAAACTTATTACAGTACACCAGTAAACAGAAAACGATAATAAACGGATGGAACAATTTTGATTAAGTTTTATTCTTGTTCAATAGAAAATCAAATTGTTTTTAGATACGTTTGCAAAATGTCTGTTTAGAAATATCTAGACCTAACAATATTGAAGCTAAATAAATAAATAAATAATAATAAATAAATATCTTTATTCAGTAACGTTTGTTTACAATTTCTGTATGTGATTGGAAACTCCATTTAACAAAAAGAACTTGCGTTTGGAAAGACTCTTTAACAGTTAGCATAATCTTAATCAATGTTCTTACATATCTAGTTAAATTTTATATATAACAGTGTATATAATTACATTTTTTTATGGAGCTAAGTAAGCTCAAAAACTATTAGGTTTATTGAATGTTTAATTTCTTGAGTAAACGCTACGTCGTGACCAAAGATGGCTTACGGTTTACGCCCTTATATTATTATTTGCCCCATTTATCCAACAATACGACCTCGGTGGCGAAGTGGTAAAGTGCTTGCCTCCGAACCGAGAGGTCCCGGGTTCGATCCCCGGTCGGGTCATGATGGAAAATGATCTTTTTCTGATTGGCCCGGGTCTTGGATGTTTATCTATATATGTATTTATTATAAAATATAGTATCGTTGAGTTAGTATCCCGTAACACAAGTCTCGAACTTACTTTGGGGCTAGCTCAATCGGTGTGATTTGTCCTAATATATTTATTCCTAATATATTTATATATTAATACATACATGCATACATACATATATACATACATACAAAAAATGTATTTTTTCCCCAAGTTGATTAGTACATCAATTAAGGTTATAATACTAAAAAGCAGCAAGTTACATACCCAGGCGTAGCTCGACCAAGTCAGAGTTGTGTTTTTATAAGACACGCCGGAAACCGGGTGCATTTGTGAGCTATAGACAGTCATCCATCTGTAATGCAAACGGCACGTGGCTACAGATAACATAGCTTGATCCCTCGGTTCGCGCTCGGTCCGATCGAACTGCGATCCTATTGTTGTGTAATTGTCTTATTTCCAGGCTCGAAGGGTTAATAACCAGGAGAAGGCGATATCATCTTGCTGAAGGGCTCCTTCATACTTTCACGTGGCGTGGTGGCGTGTATTTCCGCCCTAGCAATGGACCGCTCCATATCCTCCCGTGCATGTTATACGAGGCGAATAAGGGCAACTGATACTAATAGCATTTCCAAGGGGACCTTAGAAGTCCCCGTGCTCCACCCAGGTGGAGAACTTAGCACGGGTCCGGAAAATCCCGTCCCTTCGGAAAAAAAATCGGTCGCTTAAATCTATATTTAACCATCTGTGACCGACTGTACCTTGATCTTTTGAGATAAATACGGTACCTTCACCTAATTAAATTCTACTATAAATAGATACACGTATAATGAATATAAGAATTAGAAAAAAATACTTACGATATCCACATGCAAAAAGCTGTCTCCGCAATAAATATACGAACAAGTCTGAAACAAACGAGAATCCTTGACACACAACGGCTAAGGAAAGAACCGGGAAAACGCTCAAATAAGATTCCAAATATAACGGACGACGCTTATTTTTCAATGAACTTTATTCTGCCGGAAGAGAACATGTCGTAAAAGAAAATAGATACTAAGCTTAATACAGCTTAATAACATTTAAAAACCATAGCTTATAACTTAGGATTTCGTTTAGAAAAAAATATTTATTTGGTATAAAATACTCACGCTTGATTTTCTCCTCTGGGTACAAGAAATAGCCCTATTAAAATTATCATGGAAAATATGCCAGTGATCACATATACGAACGTGATTGGATTGTAGTCGGGGCCCGGCGAAATAGCTATTGCATTTGACATGATGGAAAAATCGAGTGCGATGATAAATTGCTAAAGTACTCGTTGAAAATTGTCACTGAAAAAACAGAACAAGAGAAAGCATATATTCGCAAAATCCGAGACAAGAATGAAAAAACAAAATCTAATCGGTCTAGTTGCGACAGTGAATTTATCGATAGTGTCGTTACTTGAATATTAAAATGTTAGTGTGTGAAAAAAGTAGAAAAGATATTTATTTTTTATCAAATTTGGTACATAGAAAAAATCCAAATTGATTTGTTGTTACCAAATTTGAATCCATGTACCAAATTTGAATAGAAATATAAATAAAGGGTTTTGGGACATTGTTTCATTATAAAATGTGAAATTGGGTTCTTTTATCGATTCTGGGTTTTGCATAGCTAAATCTAACACACGTCAAAATTATTATGTACGTGAATTCGTTTAATATCCGTTGTTATATAATGATGTAAATTAAATTGTATCGACAGCGTAATAGTTGACAATATAACAACACTAGCTGTTCGAATTGTGGAATACGCAGTTTAAATATTGATTTTCTTTTTTTCCTGAAAATGTTTTTTTACGCCATTACGATTTTGTATTTCTGTTAAACTTAACAAATAGGTTATAATAGTGGTTTGTTTCCAAAAACGTATTTTATGTAGGGTAATCCTGGATTTCTGAGAGGCACGGCGAAAGGGAACCGCCGCCCCGCGTCGTTTCATAATAACTTCATTTCGGAATTAGTATGAAATTTGTGGTTCTCACTCTCTCATCGTAGCGTTTTTCCAGTTTTTTCCTGAGCCATTAAGCGCCGGAGCTAGTTTGCACGGTTGTTAATTAATGAAAATATTAGTGGGATTATAATTATTATAGGTCTAATGAGATGTTTAAGTACGTGTATTCATCAAGATGGAGGCACGCAAAGAGAAAGAGTGAGCAGGACACAAAAACCAAAGACAAAAGAGTCATAGACGAAATTAAATTTTAAATCTTGTAGATCTGACCGACTTGTAGATCAGTAGTGTATTACGAAACGTATGAAGCTCTGCCTCTGTTCTGATTCCTTACTCCTGTGGTTAAATAGGTTTGCGGGATGGCTTTAAAAAAAACAGAATAACCAAGCCATAGAGACAAAGTCATGTAGATTATTAAATCCGGAAAACCATCTTAGGAATTTGTGACAGGACACAATAAAATTAATAAGACCCGGTTCGTAACATACGTAAACACTTTTATGTCTGCTAACGCCGAATTAGTGCAGATGCCGACGGATATGAATGAACATTGCGTAATTTGTATGGTTGCTTTTTTTTACCTCAATGAAAAACCAGCAATGTATATCGAAGTAAACCAGTATCGCAATAATGTATAGCCATTACATATACGTACTAAATTTAAAATGTTGAAGAAATAACGTTCAAGTTGGTAGTAAATAAATGATTATTATTATTTGCGAATAGTTTTTTTTTTTCATACAACACAAACTGGGACTAAAAATCGAGAGGCAAGCCATCAATCCATTTTTGTACAACATTGTCGGCTTCGTGGATCCTGACAATGCCGCCTTCACTAGACTATAATGGGCAGAGGTCAGTGACGTGCCACATACTTTGGACCTCCCCGCCGGGACACAGAGGACTGTCCGAGAAGTTCCATCTGCACAGCAATTCGACGCATCTTCCTTGCGAAGTTCGGCACCTATTTCTTTGCGTCCAGTATTTTGTAAATAAATTATATTTTGTAAGTAAATAATGTACATCTTTCTGTAAATAATGTATGATACATTGCATTGAAAAGCAAAGAGTGAATATGATTAGTGGCCACATCACAATATATCGTGAACTGGTGGCATTTCAATAAAACCGGCCCAGTGTGAGTTAACACGCGCACGAACGGTTCCGTACTATTATTATTATTATTATATTTGGTTTTTATATTTCACTCGAAATTAATTTTGAGGAGTTTTATTGGATACGCGAGCTCGTGGCCAAATGTAACCAATTGAAAAGAAAAAGAAATTAATTTGCTGCTTAATCTGAAGAAAGAAATTTGCGAACAATATGACATGTATTTAGTATAACTGCTTTTTGCAGTAGGGTGAAAGTTAATGGATGTATCTACTATATTGAGACTTGTGTGTAAGGATGTGGGTATGACACCAGTGGACGAAATTATTATAGGGATGGTTTTAACGATTTCTGCACGCCATTGTGTTTTAATTTCTATTGCTAAATCAGTATATTTGGTCAACTTTACTTATCTGTATACGTGGAGCTGAGGTTGTGGGTGTTATGAACGGCTATATCAATCAGATAAACTGTTTTGTTTCGTTTGTCGTGTAATATTATGTCTGGTCTATTGTGGTGAATAGTTTTATCTGTTATTATAGTTCTATCCCAATACAATTTATAGTTAGGGGAATCCAGAACAGATTGTGGTGAACATTTGTAATACGCAGTTTTTTCCTTTATTAAATCATATTTACTTGCGAGATACTGGTGAATAATGAACGCAACCTGGTCGTGTCGGTGTTTATAATCCTTGTTATTTTTAAAACCTGCAAAAACATCACGCTTGTTGTGTGGGAGCGTTTTTAATTTTTGTTTTCTTAGTATATTTTGATAAAGCTACTCTAGAAATATTATATATCATCTGTGAAAATATGTTTTACCCGAGCGAAGCCGCAACGAGCCGCTAGTAAATAACTAGTATAATAATAATAAACTAATATATAGTAATAATATTCGCCGCGAACTTAGACTGAACCGATTTGGATGCCCCACGAACTTAAAAATTCTATTGACAGATTCTACATACCTTTTAAATTTAATCGAAATAAGACCAACTGTTCGGAAGTTATCGCGTTACAAACATACATAGTATTTTCACCCCAAGTCGAATTGTAGACCTCGCTCGCTATCAAATGGATCCCTAAAAGTCGATCGGCAATCAATCAAACGACTGAAAACTATGGTCCCTATGAATACGGATAGCCAGTTGCCTTTGTCCCATAAAATATGAGCTGCGACATTGAGAAATTCGAACAAAGATAAACGAGCTTCACAAGCCACTGAACCGAGTGTTCGCTTATAAAAGATAGTAATTTTTAATGTACATAATTTTTTAATTTTATTTCCCAATTGGGCTTTTTAGCTGTGTCTTCCTTAGCTGAAAAATCTACGGCTAAATTATATACGCCGTCGTTTGTTTCTGATTTGCGCATAGACGTTGGCACTAGGCTTATATTTTGATTAAAAAAAATTACATTAAATAGGTAAATAGGTATATATCATTCTCTATGGAATAAATTATGCGAACGATTGATGTAAGTAGGTACAGCAATACTAACAAAAACGAAAATATGTACTCGGGTGTTTCTTTTTGTCCGCCACGCGGTCTTTACAATTTTTCAAATTTTAACAAAGATACGAATTAGTTTTAATGACTTCAAAATAATTAAACTGTAATGTGGTAATGTAAATTTTATGAATACTAGATGTTGCTCGGGGCTTCGCTCCCGTCGGAATTTTGATATTAAATATAGCCTAATAGGAATCTTGGATAATGTACCTTTCTAATGGTGTAAGAATTTTTAAAATCGGTTTGGTAGTTTCGGAGATTACCCGCCTCAAACCTCTATAATAATAATAGTATAGATTGATTTTGAAAAATGAAGAAAATTGGCGGATTGTAATGACCGCGCGGGTGCAGCGGTCCAAACGCTCTGAGTACCATGCACCCACTGGGCCCAGAGCGCAAAGGTACTCAACACTCAAGAAAGTAAAAAGTTTGAAATATTTAGGTAGGATATATTGGATGTATAGCACCCTGACATTTAGATGGAAAGCAAGGCGCTGGCTGTACACGGCAACATGTTGGCCCGTAGATTTGCTCGCTGTTCGATTGAAGACAACATCATCCGTCCGTCCGTTCCTATGTCTGCTTAAATCATTAAAATTATTTTGCTGCGCATTTTTTAATAGGTAGAATGATTAAAGAGGAAGGTTTATATAACCCGTGTAGACTGTGGGTAAATTACACGCAACAGACATAAAGCGCCTTGCGTGTACAATATAACATTTTCAGGATATTGTTGGGGGCTGTCTCGCTTCTGTAGCGCATTTGCAATGTTTGCTGAGGCACACACTAATGACTTCCATGCCAATTGGCAGTAAACGAGTCGCCTCCTTGCTGAACAGACAGCGGTGCAGTTGCAACAATATCCTGAATAGCAGTGGTTTCAAAGTTTAACGGCGCACACTCCTCTCATTCTCGAGTTAGATTGTGGTTGGTGCTATCAAATAGTTTAGCGAGTGACTCGCGGTAATATTAACTAAACATTATTAAGTCGAACTGTTAACGTATTCGGATGTTTGGTTATTTCAATGAAATTGGTTTTTCTTTTTTTTTTATATAAATAATTTTGATTTGATTTCAACTTTCGAGCGTCGTCGGTGCCAACGTTCAAGAAATATATGAATAAGTTTATATTTAAAATTACTAGTGAAACACTGGTGTTGTCTTTCCTGTGATAAATATGGAAGGAAATATAGTAAAATTAATAACTATATTAGGTGATATATCTGAAGTAAAGCTAGGCTATTTTATATCTAGAAATCTAGGCAGGAGACGAGTCGCGCGGTGCAGTGGTTCACAATAAAAACGCTTCCATTTCAACCTTCCATTAATCAATGGCCGAATGAGACCTTGGCCATTGTGACCAATGTTTACAGGTTGAGGGTTATCACGCCAAAAAAGTATTTATCTTGCCCTCAATGCCAGCCGATAGGGCTATCACAAAGTAATTATTTTAATAGATAATTAAATGAATATGAAAAAGTAAGTTAAAACTGATATTATACTGTTTAACTGGAAGAAAAGTGCCTTACGTAAAAGTGACTAGCAATAGTTTTTGCTCGCATGTAACACTATAGACTACATATCTGCTTCCCATCAGGCTATATGGAGGTCAAACGCACTAAAATTTCTGATAAATAAAATGTACATTTAAATAGGCAAATAAATTTTTATTTATTTAAATGTACAATAAAATTATTTAATTTTGCAGACTTTGAACTCTGACAATGAGAAAGTAATCGGAAAAATACTCAGATTATAGAGAGAGGAAAATATAAAATAGGGTCCAGACGCTCACGGGCTGAGAAAGGAATCGGGAAAACGCTCAGATGATAGAAAAATCTAAAAAATATATATACCGTTGCCGACTTATAAAATAAATATATTTTTAAATTCGGAAATGCACCGGTGACCCGTACCTGCGGTGTTTGCTTACCATCAGGCGACCTGCATGCTCGTTTACCCACTTATTGCACACATTTTACATCCCTTTTTTCGTATAATTTTTTTATCCTAATTTAGTAGGTGCGGCGGGGTGGCCCTTGGGCCACCCATAAGCCGCCAATAAGCTTTAGAATATTATGCTTAAAATTTGTTATGCTTTTACGGTAGGTATGCGTAAAAAAATTGTGCCTAAAACATTATGCAAAATTAACATTGTGCGTAACTATTATAATGATAAGTAAAAGTATGCCATGTTAAATTATGACATAAATATGTATGCATAAAAATAGGGAAGCCTTATTGTCATCATACTACAAAAAATACCTGCCGTAAGAGACTAGAAAAAGATGAGAGGGGGACCTAACATCTAAGACTTTTTGATGAAAGCCGCAGGCGAAAGCTAATAGTAAGAAATGAATTAAATAAATAAACTATCTCAAAAATTTGTCATAAAATTACGTACAATTCGAATATTTAGAGCGGGTTGCAACAGTCAATATTTAACTTTAAACTGCGGCGGCACGCCGGTTAAAGTCACTGTCAAAGTGCAACTAAGTCTTCGGCATGATAAGATTATTTAATATTTTGTGAAAAACAGCGACAACCCTACTTAACAGAATGTGATAGATCGTCTCGTTTGTGTTTTGCTAAATAAGTCAAGATTCACTGGCGACGCCATTTTGCTAGCTTTTTGCCCATTCCCACTCTATTTTCCCTTTCGTGTTGTTTGCCTTCAATTTGTTATCGTTTTTTGCCGCCATCTTCTTAGATTGCCTTCGATTATGTTTGTTTCGGACACTAGATATTTATTAATATAATACAATACTTATATTAGGACAAATCACACAGATTGAGCTAGCCCCAAAGTAAGTTCGAGACTTGTGTTATGGGATACTAACTCAACGATACTATTATATTTTATAACAAATACATATATAGATAAACATCCAAGACCCGGGCCAATCAGAAAAAGATCATTTTCCATCATGACCCGACCGTGGATCGAACCCGGGACCTCTCGGTTCAGTGGCTAGAACCTTACCACTGCGCCACCGAGGTCGTCTATTTATTGCCTAAATTTTATTTTATTTAGTTTTATTCAAAACTAGCTGCGCCCCGGGGCTCCGCTCCCGTAGGAATTTCGGGATAAAAAGTACCTTATGTGTTGTTCCAGCTCATTTTCTACCCGTGTACTACGTAAATTTCACAATAATCGGTCCATTTTTAATATTATAGTTGGGAAGTTGATGACGGACGCTTTAATAGAGGTATTTTGAAGATCTTATTCATAGAGGTATTCCTCATGACTGGTGTTCGTTGTCATTACATGGAATGAAATACACATAACAACTTTCTTGTCAGTATGAATGAAGTGGTAGGCCAAAGCCTTCTCCATTTCAAGCACAAGTTGATAATCAAACAGAGTGCAGGTTTCCTCAAGATGTTTCCCTTCATCGGAAGCAAGTGGTGGTCGAAAAAATTTACTATACATGTGTCAAATACCTACAAACTCACGTGGCACTAGTAGGACTCGAATCTGGGACCTTTTAGTTACCCAAGTAAGTAATTAGCCCCAAACATTAATCATACGGAAATCAAACCTGTCACTACTGACGTGTTATGATTCATTGCGATCGTACCATACCATATTGACGACCTCGGTGGCGCAGTGGTAAAGTGCTTGCCTCTGAACCGAGAGGTCCCGGGTTCGATCCCCGGTCGGGTCATGATGGAAAATGGTCTTTTTCTGATTGGCCCGGGTCTTGGATGTTTATCTGTATATGTATTTGTTATAAAATATACCATCGTTGAGTTAGTATCCCATAACACAAGTCTAGAACTTACTTTTGTGGCTAGCTCAATCTGTGTGATTTGTCCTAATATATTTATTTTTATTTATACCACACAGGTACATATTGTTCGAAGCATGTTCGAAGTTTTTATACGTTCAAGAATATGATCAGTCTAAAATTTCAAATTAGGTAGTATATATATAAAAAAAGCTAAAAAGTAGTGGGATTTATTAATAAATCTTTATTTTTTGCGCGCGCCGTAAAAATTTCGTCGAAATTGGTCCCAGGCCTATATAGCGTTGCAACCGGCGCTGCTTAAATTAATTCCAATTCCAAGTAACTAAAATCCTAAAACTGAACCCTTCGGTGTGACGTGGGTAACAAAATACCTTGGTGCGTATTTTCACATATTTCATGCCTTAATATATCGTGAAAGTAACTGAAATTGTATTACAAAATGTCTGGAAAATTATATGATACACTAACTTTTACCCGCAGCTTCTCCCGCGTGAATTTCTCTGAACAGACACTATTTTCATACAAACTTTCACCCCCCAATATAATCATTTGGGGGTTGATTTTTGAAAGATAAAAGTACGTAGCCTATTTTTGAGGTATCAAATTTCATCAAAATGGATCCGGCGGTTTAGCTGTGAAAGTAGAACAGACAGACAGATCGACAGACAGACTTTTGCATTTATAATATTAGTATATAGGTAGATGTTTACCTGCGGATTCATTTGTATATCTACTTTGTATAAATAATTTATTGTTATATAACTTTATGACTGATCAAGTAAAGATGAAAATTGTGGTGAAATATCTATTCTGTACTTATATTATAAAATATAGTTTTATAATCAAATCAGTTCAAAAATATACTTACGATAGTACAGTAAAAAGAGTGATTCAAAGAAATATATGTTTTGTGCTTACAAAAAAGTAACTATCGACAACATGCCAACGAAAACAATACATTAGCACAAAACAAAAGAAATAAAAGTTATACATATTCGTTGTAACTTAAACATAACTCTGTTAACATAAACACGTTGCGGACACTAAAGAAATATATCACCGAAGTTAGTTTCTGGTGTGCCAACTGTGACTGGCAACCAACCACGGCTCATTTTCTTGGTTACAGTTTGTTTTTACTGTAAATAATGTACGTTCGGCCATTCAGTTCCTTATAATAGAAAGAAAGAGAGAGAAAACGTACCTATATTTGGACAAAACAGTACAAAGATATTTGGAAATGGTCTCCGCTCAGCATATGTCGTAGTGTGAGCCACAAAGCTGATCTTCCACGGAATCCCAAAATATAAAAGTTTAAAATAAAACTGTAAAAACAAAATAAATCAAATATTTATTCTATGTATATAAAACTCTTGCGTTACTGAGCGACTGACTGACAGACAACGCACAGCCGAAACTACTCAAATTCAAATTCAAATCATTTATTCAGAAATTAGACCTTCACAGGCACTTTTTCTCGTCAATTTTTATATTTATAGTTATTTCTCACAAGCTCAGTAGCTTGTGAAATGCCAGTGCATTTCGGAACGACCACTGCTGAGAAGAAATGCCGAAAGAAACTCATTTGAACAGTGTTGGTCCCTATCATGCCAGATCGGCTTACCATTATTGTTTCTTACAATGTTTTTTTTTCCTAATAATATATAAAAACTGGGCGCAAAGCTGAAATTTGGTGTGTAGGTTCCTAGGACAGTGTAGGGGAGCACTAAGAAGGGATTTCCTGAAATTCCCAAGGGAAACGGATTTTTACTCACATACGAAATTGTGGGTAAAAGCTAGTAAAAAATAAAAAATAAAAAGTTTAGTATATAAACGCCCTCAGCTGTTCCAGACCATAGCAATACGGTATCTAGCAAGATGTATGTGTAGGTATATCTATGACTCCAACTAAACTGGCATTGTTGATGAGGGTCACGACTCCTAAGACGGTGCGCGGAAGACAATGTTTTAAAATAAAAGAGATAGCGTTTTTTATGTTATTCACAAATTTAATATTAAATATTTATTTGCGAATAAACTAAAATAAAATAAGCCTAAATAACATTAATTCAATTTTCAAATTAACAGTCAGCCAATAGGAGATTAGAGATCTCCATATTGTCATGTCATGTTCCAGCCTTGCAGTCTGTGCGTCCGCGTTTTGGCACAAGTCTGTGTTTCTAACCGTGTTAATTCTGTACGATTGGAACACTTAGTATGCTGCACGACGGGACCTCCGTTATGTCGACGATATTGTCCTTTTCCCTGTGTGCTTCGAGATCTAAGTTCGGCAAGCCTTGAGACTACACGAGATGAATAGGTCAAAAATCAAAACAAAGATCAAATTCAATGGGTAAGAATTACAATATGTTGGGGAATATACCTGGGTCAGATCTACCTTCAGGATGCAACATGCAGGATATAGAAATCGATCGTCTTATCGAAAAATATAATATAATAAAATATTTTAATTTATACAACAAATGTGATAAACCGTTTTTATATATAACATGGCTTCTCCCCGACTTCGCCTAAAATCGTCATAAAAAGTAGCTGTATATCACTCCTGAAGGTTTCGTCTATGTTTGTGCCAAATTTCATCAAAATCGACCTAGTAGATTTTGTGTTTACAGTTTATTTCTTACAGGAATAGTCTCAGATTATCTTATGACTTACACAAAGGTCTAAGATACGGTAACGAATTGAGTTTACAACATCGGATTAGAAGCTAAATTAGATCATATTTCTCGGAGCAGTTTATGTAGCATAATTTGAATTTAACAGGCCCTGCCCGTCACCTGAATTACCCGTCACTTTGAATAGTTTACCTCGCATTATACAAAAATAGCCCATATTACATGGGTCTCCATGTATTTAACCATCTACCAATATATCGCTCAGACAGCAAGAGCACAAATAATAACTGCAGATCTAAAAAATAGTCAAAACTTTCACCTTTGTGTCTAAAGTCACGTCAGTACACCAAAAACAAAAGCTCACAAAGCTTTTCATTCAAAGCTGTGCATACACACTTATTTATTACACAGCGTTCTTTCAGTCATACATAACAACACAGTGTAACCTGGACTGGACCAGTGTGAATTTTGTTAGGAAACATGCTAATTAATATGAATATTTGTCTATGATTTGTGATGTATTTACGCATTCGAGAGGAGCGATAATAGTATCGCTCCTCTCGAATGCGTGTAAAAAAAATGGAAAAAGATTTGAATAAAAAATATGTCAATGCCCAAAATCCGTTTTTTTTTTCTCTTTTTTTTATCTATGTTATTCATTTGTGCAGTAAAATATTTATATCTTACTGCACAAATGAACGCAGGGTTGTTAAACCCTGCGTTTGATCCGAAATGTTTATCTTTTTTATTTGCATGATTAAAAAAAAAAACTAAAATTGCATTTATAAACGGCTACAACCCATCTGTATATCCAGTTACGCTGAGTAAGAAAAAGCATAAACACCAACGACAAAATAATTAGGGGTTGAAATTTAATCAGCCCTCTCATTAGGGGTGATTGTTGGTTAACCGCCTTAAATGTATGTATTTAATTTGTCTAAGTGAAGATCTGCGGATGTTGCACGCAAAATTCAAAGAAGGTAGGAAAGCTATAGATAGGTACCATACATTTTACTAGACACCGCACCTTACAAATTCCCAGTAATATATTGTAGGAGAAAGTTTGTATGTTTATTACTGAACGGATGGGCCAAGTTTTATTAAATTTGCTATTTAAATTAACACAATACATATTTTTTGTCCCGAAAGTATGCGATTCCCGTAGCATTTTTTCAAAAAGTCAGATTTTCAATGGCGTTTTAAAAAGTAGATGGCGCTACTATTAGTAAAATTGTTAGTACGGGCTGCAGGTACTATTTTGCCCACATCTATGCCGGCAGTAGCATTGGGTTAAGCGCGTAGTGGTGAAGAAGCGAGATACCATCGGGAAAATGAGAAGAAAGACTGATGATGATGGAAGATGGAACCTCAGACACGGTGAACGAAAGCACAATTCGCCGATTTTTTTTTAATCTCTAGATACTTAAGATTTTTAAACACATTTTTACTTAACAATTAATTTTAACTTAAACAAATTGTGGCAACCAGGACTGAACGCGCGAAAGACGCGAGTGTCTTTCTCCGCAAGTGTCTTTCGTGCAAAAATACCAAATTCAATTTACCAATTAGTTTAATTCAAACTTAATATAGATTTTGCACTCAAAATCTACCAAAAATATTTTTTCGGCGATGAGTGTTTCTGTTAATTGTAGACATCCCATTTTATGGGCGATTTCGGTCATGACAACTTCAACAATTTCAAAGATAAATAAAAAACTATTTGATAAAAACTTAGAGAAAATATTCAATTTTGTTTTAAGTTCATTTTTGGGCATCTGCAAATTGCAATTTTAATAGAGCTTATATAACCAGATGTTAACAGTAACTGCGGACATAATAATTTGAATAACAAAATTCCAAATTAGGTTTTCGTAACTTAATTGAAATTGGATAATTATAAAATGATTACAGCCCGTTATAATTACGACCATGTTTCAACAGCCAGCCTATATATAGATTTATATATACATATTATCCTGAAAACCATAATATTGTATCGTCATCAATTATCATCAATTAATTTAATGAATTTGTTCTTGTCGGTGGAACACTTTACACATTCTTATTGTATCAAATTTTACAAAATATTTGCATGAGTACCTCGCTCCTATCTATTTTTCACAATCAGCGGTGCTTGTTTTGTTGTGTTCTGGTTTGAAGGGTGAGAGAGGCAGTCTGATTACTGTTGTTGCAGGCGTTGGGAAACTGTGGGTGGAGACTAGGTACTTACTATCACCATAAATATATGATAAAGGCACTGTTTATCCAGGAATTCCTACAGGAGTGGTGATCGGGTATACAGATACTAAGGATATACACTATCAAACAACATATACACGAGCAAACGTATCACAGTTGTTACTCTGATACGTTTGCTCGTAATAGTGCAATTGACATATAAAATAAATAGTTCCAACAGTTATTAGTCACCATACAACTAGTAGGGCTTATAGAATATTTGGGAACATAAAACGAGTAATGCCGTTTTGTGCACCAATTCAAATGGCATCGATTCGAATTGGCTCTAAATCTTACTAGTTACAAGGTTTGTTTAAGAAATATATAAAAAAAAATGTTATTATACGACGACCTCAGCGGCGCAGTGGTAAAGTTCTTGCCACTGAACCGAGAGGTCCCGGGTTCGAACCCCGGTCGGGTCAAGATGGAAAATGATCTTTTTCTGATTGGCCCGGGTCTTGGATGTTTATCTATATATGTATTTGTTATAAAATATAGTATCGTTGAGTTAGTATCCCATAACACAAGTCTCGAACTTACTTTGGGGCTAGCTCAATCTATGTGATTTGTCCTAATATATTTATTATATACGTAGACCTCACGTCCATGTCACCCATACCCAAGAGGAACACATTTTATTAATGTATTCCTCGGTATGCACCTGAAAAATATTTGATCGGTGCTAAACTAAACTCTCCCTCAACATCCTAATGCCAACTCCACACTGTCGCCGAACTCAGACACATGCCGTCGCGAATGCGTGAACACGTACGTAGTTACGTAGTTCGTGTGAGTGCTTTTATTTACCGCAATGAACAACCAGCAATGTATACCGAATTCGCCAAAGTTTGGCAAATTGTTCGACGACAGTGTGGAGCTGGTTTAACATGTTCCCGACTATATTGTCGACTGTGATGCCAAGGATTTGCGTGGAAATAGGTAAATAAATTTTGAAGTTTTGCCATTTTCATTGCAGGATGCCTTCGGGATTTACACCGTCCTTCTTGGGACTGATGTTGTTGCCCACATCGCTTTTGTTTAATATTCGTAAATTTTCAACAGCCAGTTAGATATTGATTCCCATTCTGGTGCAGACAATTCGGTAATATTCGAATCGGTGTCATTCGAATTATTGCACAGGACGGTATACCTCCGTAAAACGGAACGACTCACGCGAAATATCCTTCTTTCCGTTCACCCTTCTGTGAAGGAAATTGGCGCCATATATCGAGTCTTATCTCTAGATCTATTTACATCTTGGAAATGTCGCAACGGTTTGGTTCCATCCGCCCGGGAGGGCTCGAAGTATTTCGTGTGAATGAATGTATATAGACATGCAATTCCACGATTCCCGTACAAAACGTTTATTTCCTTGACAAATACCGAAGATTGGAATAGATATTTGTATAGTTGAGCTCCAGTATCTGCACATATGAGATCTTGAGATGGCGAGCGCCGAAATTTCGATTTGCATGTATTAAAGGTTCGGAAAACATAATCAGCAACGATTAATTCAGTAAATATTTATTTATTTTCATTTCTCTTACTCGAAAAGTTGTTTTATTTATGCAATGTTTCAATTTATTGTCCGTGGTACCATAAGGCACACGACAGAGAAGTTTCTGAGATACGTAGCAGGTGTCAGTTTCGAAGTCCAAAACAAGCTCATTCGAAGTAGCTTCAAAGTTATCCGTATCGAAGATAATCTCTCCGAGATGCTCCTGCGCTGGTAGGCGGGATAGGGCAAGTGATTATGGAAACTAAATGTCCAAAAAGACATCATCATCTGTTAATATGAGAGTATTTCATATTCATTTTATTTATTAAAATAAATACATTATCTATCTATATGCATTATATAAAGATAAAACATATAGCGCGTCATTGCAACCAAAAGCTAACTCTTGGTTGCGATGGCGTCCTATGTGTTTTGCTTGAGTTGCTCTCTACTCTTAACTCCTAAGAATTAAGAGTGGAGAGAAAATCAAGTAGTGTGTCGTTTGGTCCGAATCGCGGGTGATGTAAATTCCCAACCCGCTGGTCTGACTCTGTGCGGGAGGTGATGGGGTTCTCAGTCACCGAAGCGCTCCGACAAGCTGACGACAGGAAGGCGTGGAGACGGCTCGTCAATTCCACAAGCAAAGCTTTCCTGAACGGGCACGACCTTCAGAAATGAAGACTACGACTGAATATTACCAAAGGTACAATTAGTACCAAATTTGGTCATTGTAACTTTTGTTTGGAAATAATATTACCACAGAAAGGATACAATTTCTATGAGTGACATTTTAAAAGTAATGAGAGATTGACACTTGAAACTGAGGACCTATTTCAAAACCTAATTTAAAAAAAATTTTTTAAAGAGGACAGGAATTATGAGGCAGCTAGGGTATCTCATAATGCGTGTGTAAACAGAATAAAAGTTAATGAATAGGTAATTCTAAAACCATGGTCTAAAAACATAAAAGAGTTGCTAAATCGGTGGAAGCTTGCCAATACTTTCAACCTATGCAGTTACCCCATGACTTCAACGTTATTAATATACTGGACTGTGTATATGTATGTTTATACGTATATATACTCGTTTTGATATATTGCATATCAAAACGGGTATATATGTGTTTTACATAAAATTTGTAAAATTATGTGCAAAACACTGCTTCCGACTAATATTTTACGCGTAAAAGTTTGTGAGAATATGTGGGTGGATTTCAATTAGTCTTCATATTTTTTTGGTAAACAGACGAAATTAAATTTGGAATAAAATTAAAATTTCTTATTATTCCGATGTTACCAAGGCAAGAATAAAATTCAGAGGAAAGCTATTGATTTTTTTGCCACCTATTACATTCTTGCGTCAAGAAAGTACCTATCTATATGTGCCATTGGGTGAAATGATTAGTTTTTCACGTCAACAGATTTTGAAAAGCTTATAGGTAACCAAACTAGGTAACCAAAATGGTAATTATGGCCATAATATATAATAGGCGTTAATGATTTAGTATTTTTTATTTTTGGTAGTTTTATAATGACTACGTTTTAATTTTGGCGTAACGGTCAATGAAAAACAGAATTTGTGTCTTGCCTCCCGGCTTTATTTCGACGCGCAGATTGTGCAGTCCAGTACCATTAACAGGTCTCTGTGACGTGAGTAGCCTACCGTATTTTCCAATTCCGATGCAATTTTCGGTGGAAAAGGTTATGAACAACATTTGCTGTCTCCATTTTACTTTTAGGCACTTAATGGGACCACTTTGTTGTAGTCTATTTTGTAGATAAAACCCATTATTTCGGATCGCTGTTCAAGTTTATATCTAATTCGCTCGTGGTACGGTAAACTGACCATTGATTTGATTTTGCCAAATGGTTATTAAACTCGAAAGTAAGTAAATGTTTTGAATTCAGCTTTTGTGCACTTCGTAGTTTATTATAATGGCTAAAAATTAAATCATGAAATCAGGTTTTAAGAGAAAACTGTTCCCGAGGGCGTTTAAGCGGACGACGTCGCGGGTAAACAGCTAGTGAAATCATAAAGAAATCTTTTTATAAGCTGTTTAGTTTCACCTGTCCTGATGTTTGTTAGTCCTCCCAATCAGAAAGTCTACGAAGCAAAACATCCAACAAAGCGATACGTCTAATGAACAATCTGCCTAGCTAGATAATCGCACATGTAGCAAAACGTTTAACTATCAAGAGGTATAAACCAAAACGCCTAAATAAAGAAGGAAATTTTCCACGTCGTCGCTTCAGTTTCCATGACAATGTATTATTATGATAAGTATGACTTGAAAATTGCACACTCATTCGACATCTGTCAACTTCAACGTTTTTTTTTTTTTCACGCATAGAATGCATTAAAATCCCACCGAAAACTTGTGACGAATAAATATTTTTTTAAACTTGTTTGTGCTCGTGACAAGTAAAGTATTTTTACCAATCTGATTAGTAATTTTCTTACACGATTTTATTATCTTTTTAAAAAGATCTTGATTAGATTTGAACAATATCTAGAATTAAAACATAGTTAACTTATCTTTTTTCATTATTTGTATCTCCTTTTGGGATTCACGGCAAATAGTCCGGTCCTTTGAGAGGCTTGCGTGGGGATATGGATCCAACACGTAGAGGCCCTTTGGAGAGTTTTGATGTTGTGTAGGTCGTTTTTATTATTATTTGTATCTCTCAAAAGTTTCACGGGCCGTAGCCCGGTCCTTTGAGGCTTGCATGGGGACATGGGTCCAACATGTAGAGGCCTTGTGAGATGTTTGATCTAAAATGGTGTGGGGCACGATCCAAAGCATGCTCGCAAGCACACCACGGAGATGTACTTGCGAACAATTTTTAGAATTATTATTATTATTATTTACGGGTTAAAAAAAATTGTTGATTTTATGTAAAGCAGGTTGTAAGTAAGGAGTAGCTATATTTGTTCGAGGGTCGAATAATTTTTTAAATTGCAGTATTTGCATGAAACAGGAACAATAGTTTGAAGTATGAGGCGAGTCGGTTGTTCAAACTAGCTAGTTATCGGTGAAATAAATTACAGGGCGGTATTTTTGTAATCAGAATTTTAAATAGCCTTCTACTTGTGCTTAAGTACTGTATTTTAGGCGTTAAAAGATCCATACCATGGTAAATTTATATATTTTGTTTTTTTATTATTTGATAACCTAACATTTTTAGTAAACTTAAACATATGAGTACGTTCATACCAATATAAAATTACATACGTCTCGACGTCGAAACTCCATACTATTTCAACGTTTCTCGACGTACGTCGAAACTCCTTGCGATTTCTGTGTTGATCCGTCGACGGACGTCAAAATAATCTGAGCAATACGGCCGCGCTTTAAGTTCGCGACTTCATTTTCCTTGTAGAATACATTTTAGGATTCCGCCCTGGCGTTCCTTATAAATATTTGGCTGTCGGGCCCTCCTTCAGGATAGCATTATGACCTACCAGAACCGCAACTCATAAAATATGCCTCTGAATTATGAGCGGTCGGAACGCTTCAGAAATACGGCGATTAAACGCAGCATTTATATATTACGTAGATCATGTGAATTGGGAAATGTGGCAAATATAAGCATTAATAAAAAAAGGACGTATTTACGTTTACTTAAGAGGATGTGAATAATGAGATGTGGTAATATGAGTGTAAGATCCTGTTTTCTCCTTCAAATATAAACTTTTATTCCTCTTTGTCTTTTCTTTTCGCATAATTTATTTTGTACTATTGTTCTCTGGCATACGGAAAAATGTGGCATAATTAACTTTTAGGTTAGATTAATAATTATGCGTAAACCATTAGTAGGAACGTTATGCTTAAAAATCTTTAAACCATATTGCAGGATGCTATATTACATTATGGTTTAAATTTTATGTTTATAGATAAAGACCCCTTCTTCCACTCCTGCTTCCACTTTATTCATAATACTTACTTTTATTATCAAACAATAACAAACCTTAATTGCGTCTAACTGTAACTGTTACTTTATATTTGTTAGAAAGGTTATGGCTCAGTTCTCTAGTAGGCTAGATAATTTTATTTAGCGCTCTAAATAAAATTGCCTAAATAATTATAAGTTCTAAATATGTGTATATAAATTAAAATAATGGGTATTCAAAAAGGCTAATTATCCAAAATAATGTTTAATTTATATAATTAGTTAATTTTGTACATTGATATAATATAAAAAATATATAGTTTTTATTTATCTGTAACAAGTGTATCTCCTTATTTCCCTAATCTTCTACTGTTCTGTTTATGTTTCGATTCGAGCCATCAAATTGTTATGATTTATGTTTATTGTGCCATTTTGTTGTTAATTGCTAATGGATTAGGATTTAGCCGCTCCTGATGTTGTTGATTCTCGTTTATTGTTGTTTACTGCAAATTGTTCGAATTTATAGAGTTGTTATTGCTTTGTTAATTGGTTATTGTATAGCTTTTATGAGAGTAACACTCATCTTTGCGTGTTCTCAGTTGCATGTGTGCTGTGACGCCACGAAGTTTGAAATCAGCGTTAAAATAGAAACCGTCTGTGTTCTTTGGTCAACTTGTATGACCTTCATAGGATGATATGAGGTGGTTTATTCTACGATACGACAACCATACGACATCACAGAAGCATAAATATACGCCCCTAATGGATTAAACCGACGTCATAAACATAATCTCGACTTTAATATCCAAGAGTGCTGTATTAACATTTTGCTGTTGAAAATTGTAAAGAAAGGTATTATGTTTCAAGTGAAAATATTACAAAATATATATATATATATATTACGGGAAATGAAGGCGTTTGTGAGGGTTGTAAAACTGGGGTAGATACGCAGACAAAGCCAGGGTGCGGGGTTCAACCAAATGAATGTCAAAAGCGCAGAAATACAATAAGCCCTTTTTTAATGAGTCGCTAACATAAAGTTTGAAAAAATAACATTTTTTTTTCTTGACAGATTATTTTGAATTTGTGGCCCAACTAACTGTTTTAATTAGATTGGCGTGGATAAACACCTGTCGCTTATAATAAGTGGCCGCCCTCATTGCTCAGTCGTGGTCCGTTGCGACGACGATGCAGTACGTTGCAGCTGTGACGTGCACCGTAATTTTGCTTTAATTTTGACGTGCGTCGCTATCGAGACTTCATACAATTTTCTACGATTAACTTGTACGTCTTCGGTTGTTCGACCGATGTCAACATGACGAAGTGCGACTGTGCAATGCGTAGGGGCTAATCGGAAAGCTGGCAAACTCGCACTACGGCCTCAGTTGTCTATCTAATAGCAAGTTTATTGCATCAGTTAAATTAATTAAAATATATCTATTTAAACCACATGAAAATCAACCCAAGTAAGTTAAAATAAAGGTGAAAATCGAATACATCAATTCACGAAATCTCGTAACAATTTGAACATAGCGCACCATTTTATTGTGTTTATGAATTCGACCCAATTTGGTATTGAAATGTGTTTTGTCGTCTATACTAGTTTAAACCAGATTGTTTATGATTTTATAAATCAACATACATCTATTATCTTACCAAATTTTCGGTTTCTTCCTCAGCCATCACAGCCCGAGGTCCACTTAGCCTTTCTTTTTGTATTTTGGCATCATACTTGCATACCGCTTTTACATTGATTATTAGTCAGTCCTTATTATAACTAAAACAGAATTAATATGATACATAAATTTTATGTATGAAATAGTTAACCGCTTCGATTGGTCTAGAATATATCCATCACTTTTAGAGAGAGAGGGAATGAAGTGTGAGTGTGATGAGAAATTTTGGACCCGGTACCTGTCCAGGGTGGCATGTTTGACTGACAATGCTTATGAAAATTAGTTAAATAATTATTGTACAAAAAAAATATTATGATATTAATAATGTTGGTGGAAGCGGTGGTGGCGTAATGGTTAAGACGCCCGCCTGTGGATCAAAAGGTCCCAGGTTCGAATCCTACTCGTGCCACATGAGTTTGTATACCAATCTGACTCATGTATAGTTTTCATGTTTCCGGTGAAGGAAAACATCGTGAGGAAACCTGCAAACTGGTTGATTATTAACTTGTGTGTGGAATGGAGAAGGCAATGGCAAACCACTCCATTACTAATGCCACGAAAGTTGTTATGTGTGTTTAATTCCACGTATTGACCACGAAACTCAGCCATGAGAAATGCGACTATCAAGAAGAATACCTAATGTTGGACTTTAAAATCGAACATTCCATGTTATTAATGTATTTTTATTTTATAGCCGGTACCAATATCATCAACATCGTAATCATTATGAACCTATAGCAGTCCACTTCTGGACCTTTCCAAAACACCACTGCTATCGATTTGAGATTTCACGCGTACAGTCGTACCCTATAATCTTTCATCATTCGGGAATTCACCGACTTTCACACGAACGGGAATGAATCAGAATTTTTACCCTATCACAATAATAAGTACGACCAAAAACAGTGCTGGAAATTAACGTGAGCGAATCCTCGTCAAAATTAAGTAAATCTTTTACTACGCAATTGTAAAATAAATAATTTAAAACATACGATCTAATATTAATTGATGTCTTCGAAGAAAAGGCTGCGGTGAAGTTTGTTGCGCCGCTTCTCCTTCACCTGCGCTTTGGAAGTCGGCAGTAGACTTAAGTACATTTTTTGACGTCAATAAGTTACGTATACTTCTATCATCCTAAGCGTAATCAAAATAATTGAATTTCAATTAAATGACAAATTACTTGAATATAATATTTTAATATTTTTAAGAAGCATCACTAAATCGTCCTGTTAACTTACTGATATAAACAAATTCCACTATAAAATAGTCAAGTTACACCAATGTAAATTCATTAACGACGTTCATCCAATTAATTTTCTTTCCAAAGATCGCACTTGATTTTATGCACTTCTAAGAACCGGTGCAGGTGACGTCTGCAGTTTGATAAATAGCTTACAAGATTGAGTATGGGATTTCCTCGTATACTGCCTCTTACCGTTTTATATCGATTCGAGGACTTGCTTTTAAATTCATTACTGTTTTCTGTATTTCCCATTCTTGTTTATTTTCGTGTGTGTAATTGCTAACATTAGTGTCAGAGTGTCAGTTCATTCAAGTCGCCAAAACACGATTACCTACCTCGAGAAGAGGCAAGTAATCGCATATACACTAGTGAACTTAAACTGTAACCAGTGTGCATGTTTCCTGACGATGTTTTTCCTTCACCAGAAACAAGTGGTGGTCGATGAGTGTGTATCTAATATATAGTAATCTAATATATAGTAGTTTGCATCGACCACCACTTGCTTCCCGTGAAGGAAAACATTGTGAGGAAACCTGCACACTGGTTGATTATAAACTTGTGTTTGAGAAGGCAATGGCAAACCATTCCATTAATAGTGCCAAGAAAGTTGTTGTGTGTGTTTTATTCCACGTAATGACCACGACCCTTAGCCATGACGTATACGACTATAAAGAGAAGACTGGTTTCTTTATGGCCAAAAACCTATCTACTACTACAATTATATCCTTAAATAACTACTATAGTCACCTATTTGAAAAAAAAAGAATGACTATTACGTACTTAAGTTATTTTAAATATTCAAAAGAATTCTGCATTTAAAAAATAATAATTTAGGTACGTCCTCTCTATAATCTATTATATCAAGTTTAGTTACTGTAAAGTAATACATAAAACTGTAGCTAGCCAAACTAACATTGTAGAGTCAAAATATTCCGCATCTGCATTGCTTTTAGCGTTATAATCTACTAAACAAACACAGAATTGAGGAGTCCGCTCATATTTACAACTGCTCTTGCTCGTATCTCTACGTTATGTACAACAGAATGAGTGCCCAGAAGTGTATATATATATATATCTTTTTGAATTGATTTAAATACGCCAAACGTTCATTAGAACATAGATGTTCCTGTTTACACTGTCTTATATTATGTACTATATATATTTGTTCTTTATATGTGAAATAAATATAAAAAAAAAAACTTGAAGAAGTGAAGTGAAAACAGGAATATTCACGTTGTGATAATTGGTCATACCTGCCGTCGTTCAGTTATTTTACTTCCAAACATCAAAATTAGTACTGCGTGTGCATACATCATAATCTGTGGCTGTATTTTCCGTACAAATACAAAATTATCTGCAGTTGTACCACTTCTACATTCATTTTGTGTCCGGTAATATGTGGCACACTCTATTCGGAATTAAAATTGGCCTCACTCCAATATAATCTCTCTGAGCCCATATTTATCGCGACTGTGGTGTTACTTTAACTAGGACAAGCAGTTAATCGGCGTTTGGTTCCCGTACTAGAATTGGATCAATCTATATCGTAAGGGCAAAATCCTTGACAGCTATCCGGCAGACAACAGCACCACCGAAGAGGATTGACATCAGGCAGGCAGCGGCAGGTTGAAAAATAATTAATTAATAATTATAATTAATATATGATTTATTATAGTATCAGATAAAAATTCGAAAAATGAACCTTAAGATCCAATGCTTAAATGAGTTAGAATGAAACTTAGATAACGCTCAGATAAAATGAGAAAAAGATAGAATATGAAAAACGTTGAAAAACTCTGTAATTATGATTCCAAAACTAGACCAAATTTAACTTAATTATGTAGACCACCCAATATTGGTAGCCACCCATCCATTTCATATTAATATGTGAATGAAAAAGTATGTTTAAGTATGTAGGTATGTTTGTTTGTCCTTCTCTCACGTCAAAACGAAGCACATCTTTAAATGGAGTATTAATAAAATAGTATGAATCTTTGTGTTTGAGACGTTACTTGATAAAGTTATTAGAAAAAATAAAACAAGTTGTTGCTTAGCAACGGTAAGCACCCTAGCAACATATCGATTTGTTAATTAGTTATCAACCGTTGGCGTTATCGGTTGACAGTTTGCGGTAAAAAAATATAACATTCTAGAGATATACTCGATTGCTCAGTCTTGCTGCGCTTTGGCTTCGTTGTGCTCCGTTGCTTTGTAGATTTTGACACTGACGTGCGTTACTTACATCGAAACTTTGTACAGTTTGTGCGTTGTCCTGCTTTGTCTGTCTGACGGACTTCAAAACGTCCAAACGCGTCTGAGCAATTCCATGTCTTTTGAGACTAACGTTTGGCTATTTAATTGTAAGTAACTTTTGACATATATATTATATAATATAACTGAGTAAACAAACATGTGGCCAGCATTGCCAGACGTCCCGATTTTGGCGGGAAAAAAGAGGCAAAAAAAAAAAACACGACTTCGATATACTTTTGCACGAGGAGTAAATCTATAAAATAGGTAATTTAAATTTTCAATATTAAATCAATACATATAATAAAATTGAACAAAGGACAAAATCACTCAAAATCTACTGGACCGATTTGCTTGAAATTTGGTATGTACGTATCTTATATACCGGGCTAACATCTTAGATACATTTCATCCCGGTAAATGGTCAGGTTCCCGTAGGGTAATTGAAAAACTAATTATGAATCAAAAAAGCCTCGGAAATCCCGGGTTAACAACTTATAGACATTTCATCCCGGAAAATGAGGAGGGTTCTATAGGAAAATTAGGGGCAAAAGCTAGTTTTCAATAAAATTTAGATATTATGTTTTTATTAAAAATATGAAAAATATACTATTTAACTAGCTAGGTATATTAATTTACGTTTTTCTTTCGAACAAACATACAGATAGACGGACAAAAATTAAAAATTATTAAAAAATATATTGGCTTTTATTAGTCCTCTAAAGACCCCTATAATTATTTTTCTATAATATTACAGTTATTATTATACTTACAGTTTATTATATATATATATATATATATATATATATATATATATATATATATATATATATATATACATAGATTTTTGCTTCAGCGTTTAAAAATACCGAACTTTAACCCCGCAATTTGAACTCTTGACACGCGTGATAAACCACAATGGTCGATCGAAAACAAGATAAGCCGATAACAATAATTCAAGACTATATATGTGATAATAATTTTTAATAAAATAATCTTTAGTTACCAGTATTGATTAATTATCTACAGTTCAGTTGATGCGGAAGAGGACAGGTCGTTTCGTAATGCAATATTAGTCTATGGATACATCAAGTGAAAGCATTTTGTGGATAGTTATCACACTGACTGAACTGCTATGTAAGTTTATTTTTATATAATTTTAACTTAATCTTGACTAGCTTTTGACCGCGGATTCGCCCGTGTGAATTTCGACGATTTTCATACAAACTTTCACTACCGATATAAAAAAAATATCCTAATTCCTACTAATACCTATTAGAAATGCGAATGTTTATGAGGATGTATGTGTGTATACGAACTCCTCGAAAAATCCACTGGACGGATTGTTATGAAATTTGGTACACGGGTAGAATATAACCTGGAATAACATAACTTTTTATCCCGAAATTAGCTTTAAGTATCATTTTTATATTTTGTACTTTTGTACCACAGAATAGGTAACTACATGTTTGAATCATACAATTCTTTAATCACAAATATACGTTTTTGAAAGATTATTTAGATAACCGACGTGAAATCAAATTGTTTAAAAAAAAGTTTTTTTTTTCTTTAATAATTCCAAATCTTTATTTTCACTACATACGCCTGGTTAGTTCGATTCTCTAAGTTTTGATGTATTTTATAATAATTTTAAAGGTTAGTTAATGCACGTGTCATGTTTTATACTAGGAAGTTGGTTAGATTGAATTTGTTCTTACTTGTTAACTTTAAGTGCTGTGAGTATCGTATAAATAAACAAAATACAGTATATATTTTTTAAATATAACATTAACTTAAGATTTAAACTACCTACTATACCTACCTAATGAATAATGCAATTACTATCATTAAAAAAAAAGTAATTTATTCAATTTTATTTTTATTTTATTACATTTTGTATAAAATAAACAAAAAAAAAAACTATATTTTAATTTATCAAAAAATATAAAACCTATAAAATTAGTTTTTTTGAAACGGTGGTGGTGTAATGGTTAAAACGCCCGCTTTTGATCGAAATGTCCCAGGTTCGAATCCTACTCGTGAGTGAGTTTGTATACCAATCTAACTCATGTATAGTAGTTTTCATCGACCACCACTTGCTTCCGGTGAAGGAAAACATCATGAGGAAACCTGCACACTGGTTTATTATTAACTTGTGTGTGAAATGGAGAAGGCAATGGCAAACCACTCCATTACTAATGCCAAGAAAGTGTGTATTATGTGTGTTAAGTCTACGTTACGACCCTCAGCCATGAGGAATACGACTATGAAGAACAGTTGTTTGATTAATTAAAATAAAGTAAGATTTTTCAAAAAGACAAATGCAAATTATAACGAATCAATATCAACACGAGGTACATAACAAACATTTCCGTACATAACTTCAGTCATTATCGCGATTATCATTAATTTTCATTACAGTCTGAGTGGCACGTCATTGTTTTGCAATGTAACATCAATGAACTTCATACAATGATAGTTCAAACTTCAATGCGTTTAGCGTAGCCGGCCAGTGCGCACGCACTCTATATATATATATATATTTTTTTTACAATAATTTACTCCGGCATGATTCAAATGAAACAGAATTCCTGACGCCGCCGTGTTCTTTTTTATATTGTGTTACTAGCCAGTACGCACTCTAGACTCCGGTACATTGTTTTTTAAAATTTAAATGTTTACTCGGCCACAAGTGAAACGAAACGGTTTTACGCTTCTTTTCCTTTTATGAACGTTCCGCGGTTTGTGTTACAGGAATTAGAACTGTGTTGCCATAGTTTTAAAGGTGATATGTGAGTGACAATTTGAACAATCTTATCTTGTGTAGTGATAAAGTCATTGATTTCTAAAAATATTGGTAGTACAAAAGGTGAGTTGCAGTCGTTGTTGTAATTGATGTAATGGTTGTGGAATTAAAAAAAACCTACATTAACTACATTTATATATTAATGGTTCGCCATCAAAGCATATAATAAATAAAAATAAATTTATAATTCCATCACTACTAATACTACACATATACTAATTACAGCAATAACGCTTATTCTCTCTCCCCCTCTGTCTATCCCTCTCTCTCTCTCTCTCTGAGCGTTTTCCCGGTTTCTTCCTCAGCCGTTGATCGTCAGGGCCCAGGGTCCACTTTTCTACTTTTTTGTCTTCATTTCGCTTGGTCGTCGGCGTCCCTACTTATCAGACTATCTATACAGAGTTACTATAACCTATATCTAATTAATATCAGATAATATATAATTGTTTTAAACAACCTGTAAAACTCACAGCGGAATTGTATTTTGATTTCAAATTTATTTTTATCATAATAAGACATGGTTAGATTATTGATAAAGTAATTGAAATATAAAACTGAGTTTTTTTTTAAGATTTTTTAAATTAAATTTAGAAAATAGTATAGAATATAGTAAGTTTAGAATATAGTAATAGTATACGGGTATACTAAACGAAATTGTATTCACCGATTTGATTTTAGCTGTAATTTTAAGCTTAATTAAAATATAATGTGAAAAAAATATTGACTTTTACAAGTAAAATCAGTGTCGATATATACATAGAGACAGATATTGGGAGATAACGTATAGTAAACAACACATTGACCTACCTAAATTTATTACAAACTCACCCCTATTTCCTTGTCATAAAGATCTTTGCAGTGTAACTTGATATGCGACCGAGTGTACGTATCGACCTCTGACCGTTCAAAGTACGGCAGATATATAATTAACACCACACCTAATTGTTATAACGTTAACGTTATTTTCATCAACTATGTACTTGAATCAATAATTAAAATTACTTATATTTAAACACAGTTAGACGTTGTTAATATAAATATTGGTGCATTTTTTAAAATGAAAATCACACAAGATTTTTAAAGCGTCGTGAACATGGAAATTCCGGTCCCGGCTTCGCTCGGGTAAAATCGAAACAAATAAAACCTCAGGGATTTCATTTATGAATAAATAAATTTAGAAAATATTTTTACAGTGCATGCGCTAATAATGCGTCATCTTTAGAAAATAATGAAAATATAGAACTGATATTTCTTAGACTTGTACAAGTTTTTTTCCTATTCCTCACAATCGAGGTATTCCCATAATTCCCAGGGAATCAGCTAGGTATTCCTCTGGCCCCATTGCTTCGTTGTGATGACGCAAGCCGCATAGGTATATTGCATAGATTTTGATATTGACATACGTCGAAAATCAATAGAATTTTTTTTCAGTTCAAACATTTTGTTGTTCGTTTATGTTTTTCTTTTTTTTTTTTAATTGTAGGAGGATATGATATTAAAATATTGTCGTGTATACAAATTCTGCTTTATCAATCCGTCGACGGACGTCAACGCATCTTTGGTTATGTCCAATTAGGTATCTCCACGCTCTAGTTGAACAGAATCAGAGTTGGGCAAATGTACTATCACATCCAAACCAAGCAGTACTAACTGAGTTTTGGCTAGAGAAACCAAAGGCCGCTTGTGTTACAAGAACGAATATAGACACCAAGCGGTACGTTTTTTTTTTTTTAATTACAGTCATAGAAACTATGAAACTTGTTTTGAAATTTCGCCGCAAGCCACAAACTAAAATAAATAAATAAATATATCAGGACAAATCACACAGATTGAGCTAGCCCCAAAGTAAGTTCGAGACTTGTGTTATGGGATACTAACACAACGGTACTGTAGTGTATGTGAACCTACATACACTGTCTCGTGTGTCTAGTAGATAATGTCACTACATCAGTGTCACGAGAGCCGTAGGCGAGTGTGGATGTAGGAGACAGTTATCACTAGGACATTGCCGAGCCAGTGACGATACAGACGAGAAATTAGTAGGAGTTACATGTGGCGACGAGGAAAAAGGTATTATTATAAATTTATCTTAAAAGGGAAAAGATAATAACCATTTTATAGGGAATTTCATAATCCGGTCACATCAAAATCCGTTAGGTTTAAAACAAAAATATGAGATTGTGTGTACAATTTTTCACACCGATAATACGATGATAAGTACGTAGATGTGTGTGAATTTGATCATAATATAAAATTATATGCATCTTTGATAATATTTTATGTTTGCATACAAAAATCATAATCCGTAAATTCAAATTAATTTCTTAGGTACGCATTCATTAGTGTTTTATTTTATAACCCAATGAAATTATATACGTACTGTGACTAAACATTATGATGTATATCTGCAAGGCATTCTTATTTAGCCGCATTATACAATTTTTACAAATAGAAAAATAAATTATCGGGAAAATAAAGCCAATGTTAAAAAAAAAATAAAGTGAAGATAATAAACCTATACAGCCAAAGTTATCTACACAGCAAAAATTTTTTTTTTTTTCTCATAGTACAAACATTCATATCACGTCAATTGATGTTACGACATAATAAAAAAAAAAAAAGTTGAGTTTTTATTGCGAACGTTTTCAAAATAATTTTAATTTTGGTTGAAATGAAAACCTTATTAGGTACCTACGCAAAGTAGCTGCAAATATTATACCTAAATTGGTAAAGTTAATAATTAATACACACAGAAATTATTTGTTTTATTGTAGTGTTTGCCTTGTAGGTATAGGTAGTAACCTCCATTAAATTGGAAATGGTTGTAAAACCTCCATTAAATTGGAAAATTACTGGTAATTCTGTGTGCGACTGAAGCATAGACAGAAGTTACCTCCATTAAATTGGGAATGGTTGCAAAACCTCCATTAAATTGGAAATTTATTGGTAATTCTGTGTGCGATTTAAGCATAGACAGAAGTTACCTCCATTAAATTGGAAATGGTTGCAAAACCTCCATTAAATTGGAAACTTACTGGTAATGCTGCGTGCGATTTAAGCATAGGCAGAAGTTACCTCCATTAAATTGGAAACTTAACAGAAATTACCTTACACGGTAATGTGTTTGTAGTTAACACTTTTTGATAGTTCTGTCATATAACAGTCAATTAAAAGCAGGAGCCCCTCGTTTAAAATATTGACTTTCATGCTTACCACGAGTAAGATGGAAGCAACTGAAAGACTATAATTATGTTTATTTCAGAATATCCCAAACAATTTGAAAACCATGGCTAATACACTACCGCCATTGGAAGCGATAGACGTTGAGGGAGATACTGTTTCTGTTGGAGGTAGATGGGAAAAATGGAAGCGAGCACTGCTGATATATCTTGATGCCGCCGAAATTACAACACCTCAAAAGAAAAGAGCGACATTATTACATTTTGGAGGAATTGGTCTCCAGGAAATTTATTATAATTTACCCGGTGCTCATGTTGAAGTGCAGGACGGAGTTGATGTCTTTCAGGCGGCATTAGAGAAACTGGATGAATTCTTTCTTCCTAAACAAAACCGTGTGTATGAACGCCATATGTTCAGACTCCTTAAACAAGACGATGGTGAAAAATTCGAACGGTTTTTAGTTAGGCTTAGGAAACAGGCGGATAAATGTAATTTTGACAAAAAAGATGATCACCTCATTGACCAGATCACAGAGAAATGTGCCTCTTCTGAGCTACGTAAGAAAATTTTAACCATCGGTGACAGCATTACTCTGGAAAAAATTATACGTGAAGCTAATACATTGGAAATAGTAAACAATCAGTTGGAAAACTATGGGAGCAAAAAGGAAGGAGATAAGGAAATAAATGCTATACTGTATAAAAACAAAAAAGAAGAGAGTTTACAGGAAAAACAAACGAGTTTCAAGAGGAAAAGCTGTGGTAGGTGTGGCAGTACTCGTCATCAATCAGAGGATGATTCATGTCCAGCAAAAGGGAAAAAATGCCATCATTGTGGGAGAATTGGACACTTCCGACAGTATTGTAAAACACCAAAAGGATATGTGAAAAGGAAAAACGAGGAACAAGGAACCTCAAAAGATAATAAAGGACAAGCTCGAAATATAAGAGATAATAAGAAAAGGAAAATAGAAGTAGACTATGTTTTTAATGTTGAAGATGATGCAACAGTGGACTGCTCGATTGGTGGTATAAAAATTAACATGTTAGTAGATTCTGGCTGCAAAGTTAATCTGATTACAAAAGAAAGCTGGGAAAATTTGAAAAGTCAAGGAGCGAAAGTTGGAAATCAAGTCCCTAACCCTAACAAAATCTTATTTGCTTACGGAAGTGATATTCCACTTAATATCACAGGATCGTTTGAAACTGAAATTGCCATAAATAATCGGAAAGAAGAAGCTACAGTTTATGTTATTTCTGGCGGTACTAGAGATCTTTTAGGAAAGGACACAGCTAAAAAGTTAGGCGTTCTTAGAATTGGCGTTGAAGTAAATATTATTGACAACGATAAAATATTGCCATTTGCCAAAATTAAAGATGTGCTCATTGAAATCCCCATTGATGATACAATTAAGCCCGTATCGCAACCATATAGACGGATACCAATTCCTTTAGAAGAGAAAGTGGAAAAGAAAATTCAAGAATTACTTACGCGAGATATAATCGAAGAAGTCCAAGGACCTTCAAAATGGATATCTCCAATGGTTCCTATACTTAAAGGAAGTGGTGATATAAGATTATGTGTAGATATGCGACGTGCTAATGCAGCTATAATGCGAGAAAATCATCCTTTGCCATGCATGGATCATTTCCTGCCTAAGGTTGGTAAAGCTAGATACTTTAGCAAATTAGACATAAAGGATGCATTCCATCAATTGGAACTTCACCCAGATAGTAGGTACATAACCACCTTCATCACATCTAAAGGATTATATCGATATAAAAGACTGATGTTTGGTATTAGCTGTGCTCCAGAAATTTTTCAGAAAACCTTGGAAAACCTTTTGATGAAGTGTGATGGCGTCATAAATTTCATCGATGACATATTGGTTTTTGGTGATAACGAAGCTCAACATGATATGAGACTGAGGAAAGTATTGGACACACTTAGGAATAGTGGGGTGTTGTTGAATGATGAGAAGTGTATATACAAAGTACAAACCGTAAACTTTTTAGGACACGAATTGACCCCCGATGGAGTGCGACCCTTGTCCAAATACATAGACAGTATAACTAACTTCAGAGTTCCAGCCACTATTGAGGAACTACAGAGTTTTCTTGGTTTGACAAATTATGTTAATAAATGGATACCTAATTTTGCAACTAAAACTGAGCCATTAAAAGAGATTTTGAGGAAAAAACTAGGGAAAACTTCTGACATCAGTCCCTATTGGTTGAGTGCACAAGATAAAGCTTTTAAAGATCTTAGAGCAGCCCTATCTCACATAAAATCTCTAGGATACTACGATGTTCGAGACCGAACACAGGTCATCGCTGACGCTAGTCCAGTAGGGCTAGGAGCTGTGTTAGTCCAGGTCGACTCGAAAGGTCCAAGAATAATTGCATATGGTAATAGAACGCTTACTGATTGTGAACGGAAATACAGCCAAACTGAAAAAGAAGCTTTGGCACTTGTTTGGTCCGTAGAACACTTTAACATCTTTCTTTTCGGGAAACAGTTCGATCTTGTTACGGATCATAAACCTTTGGAGATATTGTTTGCGCCAAAATCTAAACCCTGTGCAAGGATTGAACGATGGGTACTGAGATTACAGTCCTATAAATTCACTGTGATCTATAAACCAGGGAAGATGAATATAGCGGATCCTCTATCACGTCTATGTGTTTTGGGCTCTACAGGCAAATCTGGAGGTGATGAATATGTACATCAGATAGTTGAACTGGCTAGGCCTAAAGCTATTTCGTTGAAAGATATAACTCAGGCTTCTTTAAATGACAAGGAAATAATTGGCGTGAAGAAGGCAATATACGCACAAGAGTGGGTTGAGTCTGTGAAAAACTATAAAATTTTTGAAAATGTACTATGTTTTTATGGCGATATACTGCTCAAAGGACATCGAATTGTAATACCTCAGATATTGCGGAAGAACGTTCTTGATGCGGCACATGAAGGACATCCAGGAGTGGTTGCAATGAAAGGTCGACTGAGATCAAAAGTGTGGTGGCCGAGAATCGACAAGGACGCAGAAAATTTAGTGAAATCGTGTAAAAGTTGCACGTTAGTTGGGATTCCTAATCCCCCCGTTCCTATGAAGCGACGCGAGCTTCCTGTAGCTCCTTGGATTGACGTGGCAATGGATCTGTTGGGCCCTCTGCCCAATCATGAATACTTACTGGTACTTGTGGACTATTATAGCCGTTATAAAGAAGTTAAGATTACTAAATCTATCACTAGCTTACAGATTATCACGCTGCTTAAAGAAATTTTCAGTAGACTTGGATATCCAGTTTCAATTACAGTAGATAATGGTAAACAGTTTGTCAGCAATGAATTCCGAACATACTGCAAGGAATGTAATATCACATTATTCAATACGGTTCCATATTGGCCTCAACAAAACGGGGAAGTTGAAAGGCAGAATCGGGACATTTTGAAACGGCTCAAGATTAGCGTTATAGAAAAGAAAAATTTACAAGAAAGTCTGTGGGAGTATCTCACAATGTACAATAGTACACCACATTCCACAACCGGAAAGACTCCATCGGAACTATTTTTCAGACGTCAAAATAAAGATAAAATTCCTTCTTTACATGGTTTAGATAGCCTTGATATTGATACGGATGTTAGAGAGCGGGACAAAATTCAAAAGGAGAAAGGAAAGGAATATGGAGATAAGAAGAGGAGAGCTACGGAATCAAATCTGAATGATGGTGACAAGGTTTATATTAAGAATATGGAAAAGACAAACAAACTCAGCTCGGATTACGACCCTACACCCTATACAGTTGAGTCTGCCAAGCACGGAGATGTCACTGTCAGGAATGACGAGACTGGAAAGGAATTGAGAAGAAATGTGGTCCACCTTAAAAGAGTAGAAGGTAAATGGACCACAGTTCCAGACAAAAACCTTGACAGTTCAGGAAGTGATGATTTGTCCATTGATTAGATAGGTTCAGTAGGTATAATGCTCAAGAGCGATTCTGATTATAATAGTGTCAGTCATAAATTAGTACCATTTCTAGAACGAGTTCAAAAAGCAATATAAATTCTTTAAATACATCTGTAGTTTAATTAATTTAACAAGGGAGGGATGTAGTGTATGTGAACCTACATACACTGTCTCGTGTGTCTAGTAGATAATGTCACTACATCAGTGTCACGAGAGCCGTAGGCGAGTGTGGATGTAGGAGACAGTTATCACTAGGACATTGCCGAGCCAGTGACGATACAGACGAGAAATTCGTAGGAGTTACAGGTACTATATTTTATAACAAATACATATATAGAAAAATATCCAAGAGCCGGGCCAATCAGAAAAAGATCATTTTCCATCATGACCCGACCGGGGATCGAACCCGGGACCTCTCGGTTCAGAAGCAAGCACTTTACCACTGCGCCACCGAGGTCTTCAAAACCATTTTCTTAGTGAAGAAGATAGATGATGAATATTTAATTTAGAATATGACGTGAAAGTGTTTTAAATAAAGTTGTAAAGCTAGCATAAAAAAAACTCCTTGGTATATGACTGGAAAATACTTGAAAATCTTATGTGACACTTCCATTTTGTCTTTAATTTGTGTCATAACCAACTTATCGCTATTTATAGAGCAACTTATCAGTCAGTAATAATCACTAGTTGTTTGGTAAATACAGCACGATGTTTATTCTGTGGTCTTACTAGTTTATAACGTCCTGTAATAGCGCAAACATTGTGTTACATTTAAAGAGCATTAGCAACGCATTTAAGTACTTCATGTTAAAAAAAATCGTCTAAAACTTAAACGCCCATCACTACATAAGATAAAACAAAGTCGCTTCCCGTTTTCTGTCGCTATGTATGCTTAGATCTTTAAAACTATGTATTATCTTATACGTATACTAGATGTTGCTCGGGGCTTCGCTCCCGAAGGAATTTTGAGATAAATTATAACCTATAGCAATCTTGGATAATGTAACTTTCCAATGGTGAAATAATTTTTGAAATCGGTTCGATAGTTTCGGAGATTATCCGCCTCAAACATACAAACTCACAAACGCTTACCTCTTCATAATAATATTATAGATTAATAATAAGTATTATAGATAAATAATACATTGTCATTTCACGATTAGTTGAACTAGAAGGTTATCTGTTATTTTTGTGACGGCTATATATACGTTATTTATGTTATTAAGATTTATGATTTATTTTAAACTAGATTTAGCCCGCGGGTTTGTCCGCGTGAATTTTTCTACGAAAGCGCAACAGACATTATTTTTATGTAAACTTTCACCCCCTTATATCGTTAGTAGATTGATGGTTGATTTTTGAAAAATAAAAGTAGTTTGCCTGTTTGTTTGTAAACTCTTTATTGCACGAAGATAACTCATACAGAGAAAGCAGTGAAACAAAGAAAGAGACGGGTTCAAAGGCAGTATTAAGAAGCCTATATTTGAAAGGGAGTCTTTAACTACATGCATACGAAATTTCATCAAGATCGGTTCAGCGGTTTAGCCATGAAAATGGAACAGACAACAGAGAGACAGACTTTTGCATTTATAATATTTGTATGGAGTGTGGAGTGTAGGAGTATTTTACAAGACACTTCGTTTACAAAACTCACAAGGAATGAAATTGTCTCTCTCATCCACGCGTGTCCCCAATCTGAAGCCCCCAATCTGAAAAGTATCATTTTCCATCTTGATCTCACCGTGGATCGAACCCAAGACCTCTAGTATAGCAAACTGGCATCCAAATCCTAATCTTAATCAAATCCAAATCTTTATGCAGCTTGGGATGATATACATCGCTTATTGACGTCAAAAAAATATTTAAAACTAAGTCTACTGCCGACTTTCTTTGAAGTCATGATGTCCATTACACCGTCGAACCAACAATGCACTGCGCAACTAGTCGCTAAGTGCATGTGTACTTATACAACCCGTTATTATGCACTTGCGTGCACCGGTTGCATCACACCAATCAGACCATAAAACGAAGCGATTGCTTTTAATTATATTCACTCCATGGGCCTTTCCGCGTCAAGCTATTTCTGTTCCAATTTGTTTATTATAATTAGTTTTGTCAATCGATAATCCACTATTGAATAGCATATCGATAGCAATAGAATATCGACAATAGAAGTTGAAGAAACATCTCGAGAAAATTATAAAAGCGAAACTTTGTGAGCATGTTTGTTACTTCTTCACGCTCAAACGGCTGGTCAAATTTTTATGAATTTGAGGTAGCTGATAACTTGAGTTAACACATACCGACACTTTTATACCGAAGGTACGTGATTCCCGTAGAATTTGATTAAAAAGCATGATGGTCAATGGCGCTTTACAAAATAGATGGCGCTACTGTGTATAAAATTAAAAACGTAAGCATTGAAACAATAAACCGCGCAGTTACATACAGGAAGGGGAGGCCTTTGCCCAGCAGTGGGACACATCGACAGGCTAGCAAAAAAAAAAACTATTATTTCTTCTATTTTCTATGGCAGCGAATTGTATTATTGGCAAATGTATTTGCTGTTAGTTCGCGTTTATGTAACTAATTACATGTTAACGTAAGCAAGTTAAATGAATAAATATTATATCTATATCAATATTATGAATGCGAAAGTCTATCTGTCACGGATAATCTGCTAGGCTGATTGTATACGAATGGAGTGCAGACAACAGCTACCTAGTTCTAGGTAATGTTCGGAAAAGAGCGAGTGTGCGTGCAGTGAAATCACTGTATAAATGTCTGTATACAAAAAACTTCTGTGACCCACTAGCAGGCCCTTGGTCATTCACCTTCACACGAAGAAGAAAGCCATTAGAGCCTTACCTATTGACCCCCCATTTCTGGTCCGTGGGGGTAAATTTATGAAAAAAAAAACAGCCTTTGTTTGTATTCGGGTTTTCGACAATATTCATAGCAAATTTCATCAAAACCGTTTCAGCTGGTTTGTCCGTGAAAACCAATGAATTAGTAGATACTCGAGTACCCCCTAATTCCATTGCGAAAACACAATAGAAAAAAAAGGGTTTCGCATTCAATTATATGTATGACACGTCGATATAATACCCTATATCAATGGTATGAAAATAAATTCTGTGACGTACACACAAGAACAGATTTTTTTCACATTTGTAAAAAGTTTTTTCACATTCTCGAAATTGACCTAAAAAAATTAACCTTACACGGTGTGTCAACATGTTTTTTTATATACATGTATTTTGAAAATTTCTACACAATACTATACGACCTTGACATGACATTGTGAAAATTTCTACACAATACTATATGCATTTGGACGACCTTCGCAATGTAACTATATATACTTACCATAATAGTGTAATTATGCTTCTATTTCTCAAAACAATAAAATAAATGACTAGTTTAGAAAATTGTTGTTATGGTTATTTTTTAATAATGTTAATAACCCATAGGAGATTATCCATAAAAGTTGTTTACAAATTAATTTTTTATCCCACTGCACAAAATTTGTGCATACAAATTGCTTATAAGATTAATGAGCAAATTTGTGCGGAAAGTCATATCTTGAGAATGATCTTCGAAGGAAATCCAAGCTTATAGTTTTTCGATTTTTCACCGTCGATAAATTTCATATGAGTGACTCGTATTTTCATTACTATGCCTAGTAAATATTCTATTAATAGATAAAAACAATTATGTATTTATAGATAACAAGCGGTCTGCCCCGGCTTCGCTCGGGTAATATCATAACTATTTATTGGTGGAAACCGTAGACAAAACTGTCTAATACTTTTTGAGTTTATCGCGTTCATACAGACGTGTCAGGGATAATACTTTTAATAATATGTAAGAATTAGCTTTTGTCAGCAAGTCCGCCTGCAAACGCCTATTTTTACCTCAATTCATTAAATTAACAAATCCAAATTTCATTAAAATTAGCCCAACAGTTTAACAGTAACAGACAGATAGACATTTAATATAGACAGGTGTACTATACATTGTTTTCTTTCACTGTTGAATAAAATATAATGAGATGTTGTATAAATCATTTGCAACAACCATTGCACATTATATCTCATAAATATTATAAGACAAAGTATTTTAAACATCAAATAAATCACGACTTTCTCAGCGGTTGTGAGTTACAAGTTAAGTATGTTTGAGTCGGGTAATCTCCGAAACTACTGAACCGATTTCAAAAATTATTTCACCATTAGAAAGGTACATTATCAAAGATTGCTATAGGGTATGTTTTATCTTAAAATTCTAACATCTCATCAACAAGATTTCTTAAAAACATCTAGTATTTGGCATAGCGTAGCATAGCATAGATAAGTATTTAATGTAATCGCATTCATTGTTCTAACGAATTAATGTTATATTATTTCAGAATTTTCAAGATGGCGACGATAAGCAAACATGTTTTCGAGTCGGCATGTGCAGACCAGACCTGTTCACACATGCTGCACCCATGGAACGAGAGTTGCATATGGTCCCTCCCTGAAACTTACAGGCACGCTATAGTTGGGAGTAGCAAATTTTATGCAATAGTATACATGGTAAGGATTTTATTTGTATATAAAATAAATAAATAAATATATTAGGACAAATTACACAGATTGTGGTAGCCGCAAAGTAAGTTCGAGACTTGTGTTATGGGATACTAACTCAACGATACTATATTTTATAACAAATACATATATAGATAAACATCCAAAACCCGGGCCAATCAGAAAAAGATTATTTTCCATCATGACCTGACCGGGGATCGAACCCGGGACCTCTCGCTTCAGTGGCAAGAACTTTACCACTGCGCCACCGAGGTCGTCAAATATATACAGCTAGAACATTGCTTACAAGCTAGCTTGTACTAATAATTACTTAATACCAAAGTTGTTAAATAAACTACCTGTCGAACTACAGACTCTGTATAAACTGAAAAAATATTTAAGAATGTAATTTGACGACCTCGGTGGCGCAGTGGTAAAGTGCTTGCCTCTGATCCAAGAGGTCCCGGGTTCGAACCCCAGTCGGGTCATGATGGAAAATGATCTTTTTCTGATTGGCCCGGGTCTTAGATGTTTATCTATATATGTATATGTTGTAAAATATAGTATCGTTGAGTTAGTATCCCATAACACAAACTCGAGTCGAGTCTCGAATTTCCTTTGGGACTAGCTCAATCTGTGTCATTTGTCCTAATATATTTATTTATTATTTAATTATTTAAGAATGAGTTGAAAACTTATAATAACAGCGACTCGCCGATGCCCAGATAAACCCTGCGAGGATTTTGTGGTGCATTTTTATATATCTATTGAACGGATTGTTATGAAATTTAGTACACATGTAGAATATAATATGGAATGATACATAGGGTACTTTTTATCTCGAAATTCCCACGGGAGCGAAACCCCGGAGCGAAGCTAGTTATGAATATCTCTAACTTGTTACAGGCGCAACTATTAATGCACATGAAGAAGTTGCACAAAAAATATACGTGGATGAAAATGGGAGAGTATTATATACGTTCGACTTTACTTGGTGCTGGTGTGGCCGGCACTCTCATCACTATTGGATGTGTTCTTAGGTAAGGTATGTGAGTCGCTCAATAGGCTATATTTTCCTTCTAGGATAACTGGTTAAAGTTGAGAGATGTATATATATATATATATATGTATTGGATATGTGCACTTAAATGTATAATAACTTCAGAGATCTTGTATTGTTGAGGCTTTACTATTATCGCTACAAACTACTAGCATTTCGGAACGAACACTGCTGAGAAGAAATGCCGATAGAAACTCATTCAAACAGTGTTAGTCCCTATCATGCGAACCTTATTACCATTTTTTAAATATTATATAAATTTATGTATTTTTTTTTCAGTAACATAATAATGAAGGTACACAACAATGTAATTCTATGAAGTAATAGTGTCTCCTATTTATTTCAGGAAGCTACAGGGTGACAAGATTCGGTATTCTACTTTTATGCTTCTGCCGTTCACACTGAACGGACTATTCATATATCTGGAACCACCGGGGCGGCGCACACTGGTCATAAATTTGTTCTTCAATTTGGTAAGTTTTTTTTTTTAATTCGAATTGTAAGAGTGAGTATCATCAGTCAATTTAGACGTTAACTTTGAACAGGTTGTGAGGCTAGAAAGTCGGGGACACGTCTAGAAGATAAACTTTAAAATGTTAGCTATTCAGCGAACGATCGGTTGCTTAACGTCAACTCTCTTTGGGTATGCTACTGTGGCGTCTCAGACGTGAAAACTTTTTAGCCCTTAGTCACCCCGTACGACATATTTCAAGGACAGGAACCACGGTCGAATGCATCTTCCAAATGACCTCATATATCTTCTCACTTGGCGTGCAATCGTGAAATACCTCGAGGCAAATATATTATGTATGTATGACGCCCATAAACACACGTCTGATAGAATTCTTATTTATAATTTACTAGCCATACTCCTGGTTGTCTGTAGATGAAGATACATTAACATTAAATATGAAAACTGCAGTAAATTGAATAGTACATAAGTATATTATGTATAATTAAATGGAGAATCGCGAACGACAGACAGCTGTAGAGAGAGAAAGAGTAGATGTTTGCCAAGAGATATCTCAGAGGCATTTTATATACTCAACAACGACTAATTTTCATTTTATTTTATTTCCAAACAATATACATTTTGTCGAAATGTGTACATGATATAATATTCTAGACATGCCTTATCAGAATATAATAATTATATAAATAAACATCCAAGACCCGGGCCAATCAGAAAAATATCATTTTCCATCGTGACCCGACCGGTGATCGAACCCGGGACCTCTCGGTTCAGTGGCAAGAACTTTAACCACTGCGCCACCGAAGTCGTCGAAGGTCTACAAAGATATCAACAAGTGTTCACTATAAAAATATATATCTATCACATGTTAGAGACAATGCGAAGTTACTAGATTTGTGAATGTCTCATTAATGATGATATACAATAAACAAGTGCCTACGATAAAAATACACGAGATAACCTTCACTGATATTGATCACTAATGCCAAAGATCATAATAAATTGGAACATTTAAGAGGAACGTCTACTGGCCCGTACAAAAAAAATATTATCCAATATTAATATTTTTTTTTTGGTTATATTATTTCCACCAGAAAATTGATTTTTTGTGATTAAAACTTCGTCGAAGTTAACCGCCGTTTGTATCATAAAAAGAAAACTTTTATTTTATAAATATTAAAAAAAAAAAAAACTCCAGTTTTACGATTTCATATTGAACGATTGACACCAACATTACAGAGATTTGTGTTGATTTAATAAGTGAAAGACGTTTCCGCCTGAAACGCTAATTTGACCAAAAAAAAAAACCTATCAATCAAGCTTAAACTCCTGCGCTCTTTATCGCTCTTCGCCGTTAGTGTCGCGAAAGCATGTGTTTTTGGTGTTTTCCTAAATACCTATTTCGCAAAAATCGGATCGGTAGACTCTTATCTTAATAATTAAATACTCGTATGATGTTTTTTATCATTGTCGATAAAGTGATAGATCAATATTGAAATGATCAAATTGATTCTATTTTTATCAACGACCACTATTATGTCCAGTGACAAAGTCTTTTAAAGTAAGATTTTCGGCTTGGATATGTCATGGTGTCAACTTTCACTGATTTGGGTGTATATTTTGGTATGACTCGACCATCAAAACTTAATTCACGTTTAAAATTTAGGTTTATGTATGTCTGCTATAAATCGTTGAAGAGTTTCATCGTTATGAGCCAGGACGTTGGAAACATGATTAGGTCAAACTTATTTATCAATTCACTGTCACCGGTCGAAACCTCGTATTAAATTTCAAGCATAAGGTCAATTAGTACTGCCCTGTAGTAAACAGGGTAGTACTCATTTAGCGTGCTAGAATTAAGCGAACCTCTTCTCTCTTTCATTATGGTGCCGGGCTGTGATTTTGAAGATTCGCCTGTTAATTTAAAACTAGTAGTGGTGGGTAAACCCTCCTTGGCAATGCTATTGTTGCCTAAAGTTGTCTCCCTTTGGCGATCCCTTTTAAGATACTAATTATAAAAATCCTTTTGTTTACAGTTGGTAGAATATTATCTTCGCAAGTTACAAAGAGCTGGATACCTAAAGCTGACGAAATCGAAACAAACTCTGTTGTTCATGATTGGTAGCTCCTTACTTTTCTACCTCATGAGGTTAGAGGGAGAGAAAGAAAAAAGAACTCCACTCTTCTGGTAAGTTTATTTAATTTTTTGAACGCAGATTCTACAGCTCACAAATAACAAACAAATGTTGTCACTAAAAACATAGGAAGTAATATTCTACTGTACAGAGACTGAGTTCACAAGAAATATTAACACTCTGTTTCACAACTCTATGATGACATTTTTTGATCATATTTTATTCGAACACATAAATTAACTGCATGGTAAATTTTCCGGAGGTTATCTACTAGTTAGCTATTCAACTCGTAACACCATTTTTTAAGTTATCTGTTCAAAAAGTTACACATAGATACTTTATAAACATCGTGAGGAAACCTGCACACTGGTGTTTATTAAGTTGTATGTGGAATGGAGGAGGAACTGGCAAACTCACTCCATTAATAATAGTACCAAGAAAGTTGTTGTGTGTGTTTCATTCCACGTAATGACCACGACCCTCAGCCATGAGGAAATACGACTATGAAGAAGACCACGCCATGAGGAAATACGACGACGACCACAGCACACCATACCACGAGTTGGTGAATTCATGATGTGACGTAAATTTATTAGCTCATTATTTTTTTTATTATTTGTTTCAGGTTATTTACACCGGAAAAAGTGAGAAGAAAGTCTGACGGGTCAAATAATGTCTGCCCTCATGAAGGATCATGTGAAAGGCACATATTGAAGGTTAGATATTTTTATTTGTGCTAGTTGTGATCGCGATGTTTTATATGTTACGGCCATACATAATAGAAATATAATGGTTACGGCTAAACCCAACAAAACCAAAACAAAATGCTAGAACAGAAGAAACATAAACCAACGCTAAATCAAATGATGTTGATATTTATTTCTCTGCAACTATTAAAGATTAAGGATTAGCTTCCAATGTACTTTTACTTGGCAGCTCAACTGCGCTTGTTGTTCTTGTCCATTCCCATAATACCCATAGCCAAGGTTGTTATAAAGTTTGTTTTTTTCCAGGGCATTGGTACTTACTTCGGTATCGGTTTTGCCATCAGCCTGGCTCGACTATTGTTGCCGAAAATCAGAACACCACTGAAGGCACTGTCCACCATCAATAGAAAGAACTTCAAAATGGCGTTATTCTTCGGCAGTTATATCGGTATTTACAGAGTACGAATTTGTATGATTTAGTTTGTGGGATATGGTGGTTGGGTACGTCTTACGATGCAGATAAGCTCTGAGTAATATGGGTATCGCCTGAGCTGCTACAGTTACGTCTCACATAGATCTGTTAAATACTTAGGAAAGATATATGCAGCTGCTTTTGCCTGGTCCTGGCAGAAGGGACCTAAGAAAAGCCGGAACGCTTGATGTTGTCAAGACTCCATGGTAAGGATACTGGAGATCATGCAACATAGAAAAGAAAAATAAGAAAACAGTATCTGGTCTCCAATGTCTTACCGTTAATGGAGCAAACGAATGAATTTTTGGCAGAAACGAAAATGAAAGAGAGAAAATTTTGGGATAAGAAGAGCTAGATTCTATGATACCTGTGTAAAACTCACTCAATTTTCAGTTATTGTAACTATAAAAGTAGGAATTGAAATTACGATATCAATTTCAATATCGATTTAGGTATTAAAGCTTTTTTTTTTTCAATTTGATTTCGTATTTCCCAGGCTGTGATCTGCTACTTATGCCGTAAGCGAGGATACGACTCCGCTGAATACGCGCTACCTGCTGGCTACTTATCTGGACTGTCGATCCTCTTCAATCCATCCCTAGGGATGTCCATAGCTGCTGCGACGGGAGCTATGAAAGTAAGCACTTTTATTTTTTCCAATCTCCCACGAGTATGGATTAGTCGATATCTACTAAATAATCTGGATTAAAGAGCATCGATAATGTGATTTCCATAGCAGCTGCGACGGGAGCTATGAAAGTAAACGATTTTGTTTTACCAATCTTCGACAATTGCTCGTTACTGCTGGCTACTAGTTCGGACATGATCGATACTCTTTAACCTATAGGTTGTTTTTAGCTGCTGCAAATGGAGCTAGCAAAATAAGCACGTTTATTTTTACCCAACCTTCAAGTTCAACTTCTTCAAGATCCAATCGTTGTCGCAAGTTTTCGGCAGGTTTTGCAAGATTTTTTATATTTTTATATTGGCATGACACACATTCTTTTTTTAATCCATGCCCTTCTTTATCCGAGACAAAGATCTTATATTAACCACTGAGCTATTGAAATCATAACAGTATAGCCGAATGATTTCATCTTCTTACGTACAATGTGTATTATTTATCATTAGAGAGAAGACCTGATTTCGTCATCTGATTATTTTATTATAATTTTTCCAGCTATACTCGACTATACTGTATGAGAAGAAGATCTTGCCGGAGAACATTCCCCTGCCAGAGATGCTGTACTGTTTCTGCCAGGGGACACTGTTCAACGCCAGGTACATGGACCCGGACATCTGCCCCGGATATATCTTCAACCTAATGAGGAGCGTCAGCAACGGATGGTAAGAAATCATGTATTTTTCTATACATTTAATTTTATTCCTCTCGAAGGTCTCAGATTGACATTTTCTACAAAATTTCAATTATTTTTTTCTCATTAGGCCTGATTTTGATCACATTACAAAAAAAAATCTTCAACTTATTTAATAAATAAAAAAGGGTGCTGTATGGCAATACTGATTCTTTGAACCAGATAATTCCCGTAGCTCAGGTTTCTCTACTTTTCTTATATCTACTTTTGAAATACATCTTGACTCTTTTTTCACTAAAATCACTCACGCAAACGACAAAGCAGTCAAAATCTTTTCTTCAGAAAATATAGACAAGGAGCAAACATTTCATAACATAAACCTTGACACAACAAACTTGTCCCCATTTTATTAGCGTTATTAAATTGTCGTCCGGATATTTACATAGAAAATCCAGCCTTTACAGGAATGTCCTTACTCGAGTGGTAGTCATATTGACATAACTGACGTCAAAAATGTGGAATTGTAGATATTAATGTTATTCTTCTGAGATATAAGATCTTATCCCTTTGATACCATAGTTTGTTACAGGTCAAATAAATTTGAAAGCGAAGTGAAATCATTCTGTCAAAATAATTTTAAAATAAGCAGGATACAATACTCAATATAGGTACAATAATCTTTTACTTTCTTTTGTCACATCCACACAAGTACCCCGCGTCAACGACTAACGACGTAATAGAATGAATGGTGAACAAATCCGATCAAAAAATGGTTGGTTATCAAAACGAATCGCTCTGACTTTTTTCGCCTATGAGACCACACGTAAGCGGTCACTCACAATATTACATCGTTATATACCTCGATACAAAATATTTTCTTTTGTACCTACATTTTGTTTTTTATTGTTTTCAGTTCCGAGGTGGTAGACAAACACATGATGGAGGCAATAAAGAAAACAGCCGGTGTATAACACTTTTAGTTAGAAAAAATTATCGTAATTTAGGTAGTAATATTTCCATATTTTGTAATTTTATAGGTAATAGCCCTTGAAGAAAACTGAAGTATAACTAAAATTATTCATTCATAGATGATTGAGTTGTATTTTAAATTGCGAATTCTGCGTACCTACATTTATAGTGATCCCAGGTCAATCTGAGAGCTATTCACAATCTGGTAGCTTCACATACACTCAACAAAAAGTTCCGGGATTTTTTTACCGTTATCCATTTTTTAACAAACTTATAGTTTTGAAAACGAAAACGTTGGTTTTCTGTTCAGGGGGTTAAGCGGGTTTACATTTCACATCACTATTGAGTCGATTCGAAAAGACGCAATGAACAACAAAAATAAATTTAAAATCTGTAGGGACGTATGCAAAGTATACAATATTTCATAGAAAAAAAAAACAGTTTTTGGTGAAGGATAATGATACATCAGGTGAAAGGTGAGAATGATACTTTAGTGTAGGTGTAACACGGCCATAATTAACCCTGGACCTCGAAGAAATTTGAAATATAGCGACCGCTCGAAGTGAGACATAGTCAACCAATCACAGTGTGGCATTATGCTGTGACGACAACTACACCGCAATGTGATTGGTTGGCTGCGTCTCGCTAAAGTGTACAGAAAACTGATTACTTTTCGCTTACAGAAAGAGTTGAGTTGTTACATGAGCTAGATTCGTTGTTGCCAATTTTCCCTTCAATTTCTGTATTTCTATATGTTTTGTTGTGTGCAATAAAATTTAAAATATAAAACTGACAAAAAACTTGATAACATCGCTGAGAACATGGTCGTAATAACAGTGGATGTTAGTTATTTTATAATAATTAATCAATTTTAATTAAGTTACGAAAACGTGGAATTTTGTTATTTAAATTATTATGTCCGCAGTTACTGTTAACATCTGGTTATAACCTTTAAGTCTATTGTAATATGGGACAAAGATACAACTTGCAAATTTTAGTTGTGTAAACGTAGTATGCAGCGAAATAATCACATTGTGGTGTGGTTGTCATTGCGTCAGAATAGCGCGCTGTGATTGGTTGGCTCACTGCGAATCGACTCGGTTGTAAGATGTAAATAGGAAAGTTAGACACAGGTCTAGGGTTAATGTGACTAGTATTTTTTTTACGATGTGTAACGCAAAAACTCCATGTGTCTTGTCCACAAAACTAGTAAACCAAAGTCAAAAACATTTTACGAACACATAATATTGATGGATGGCAAAAAGTAGTTAAAACACACCGTATATCTGCATTATTCTATATATTTGCAGTATTATAAATAAAATGTATATTTGTAAATAAAATCATGGTTTTGTTGAAAATTTTCTTTATTTTATTGTCTATAGTGAGCGGCACGTAAGTCCCCCCACAAAATATAAATTATCAGTAAAAGATGAAGAAGCGGTGGTGGTGTAATGGTTAAGACACCCGCCTGTGGATCGAAAGGTCTCAGGTTCGAATCCTACTACTATGTATAGTAGTTTTCATCGACCACTTGCTTCCGGTGAAGGAAAACATCGTGAGGAAACCTACACACTGGTTGATTATTAACTTGTGTGTGAAACGGAGAAGGCAATGGCAAACCACTCCACGACCCTCAGTCATGAGGAAAACGGCTGAAGAAGAAAAGTTGAAAAAACAAAGACACATGAAGACATATTCTAACAAAAGTAGGTACGTTTAAAATGCTCTTCTTTGTTGGAATAGAAATTAAAAATTATGATAAAAAGGTGAAATTGACTATTTTTTGTTTCTCCTTCTATTGTTCTTTCTGTCGCTTTGCCTACCTCTCGTATATCTTCTTAATATATAGATATATATAGTTTATCAGCAGAGAACTACACACGCCGTGTGGTTCCGCCATATCGGAACACTCCGTATGCACCAGTAGATGTCATAGTAAAAAGCGATCAAGGGATACACCGCCTAGGCAGCTGATAAGCAACAGTTGCTTTCCCAAAGAGGATTGTAGTCATGCAGATTTAAAATCACAGCCAAATCATTACATTGTACAGTCACAGCCCCGAATGTAACGGATACATGCGCAGACGAGAGATATATAGTGTATCAGCGGAGAGTATTAGAGTGAGTTGCACCAGAACGCACTTACGCCATTTTGTTAAAATCAACGTCAAAGTTGACTGGTGACAACTTACTCTTAATAAAAAAAAATGCACGTGAGTTAATTTAAAATGTAATTATAAAAACATAGCGAACGAATTAACCTTGTATAACAACCGTAAAAACACCAGATGCGTTGACAATTCTCCGTGTAAAAGTGCCTCTTGTATAATTGTTGCCGCCCTGGTCTCTCCCGCGAGGGGGCGTCGTGTTCGGCGGATCGATAATGACAATTGTCTTGTACTCTGGCTGTAAGTTGCCCCCCAACTTGGTTGTAAAACCTAATCCGAATATACATACCGACTCACACTGTAACAAAAACCAGAGATCATAATAAATCAATACAAATCACTAGTGCAATAATGCTCAGGAATATTCGCTGAAAACCACGTTGACTGTTTTTATGCCACAATGCGTTAAAGACATGACGTCTTTAACCCCTGGTGCGCCGAGAGCGTGCGAGCGCCAACGGCGTCCTGAGCATGATTGCAAGCAGGCTGAACTGTGCATATCTCGGTCACTGCTGCTCAATCTCACATGGGATTGAGCAATAGTGATTGACACTTACACTTGTACTATTTTATTTTCATTATATGCTTTATTACTAAAACTAGGCAGAACATTTGTTACTAACTAACGAAATGGATGAAAATCTGAAATAAATAAATTTATTATTATTATAAATCAAAGTCGTTTCCCGTTGTCGATATGTCTCCCCCTATAGACATATAGACAGCGAGAAGCTACTTTGTTTCGTAAAATGTATTGAAGCGAAAATTCAAAAAAACGCACGTCTTTTTTTTACAAATAATATAATTATTTTTTTAATGAAAAAAGAAATAAGCCTTGATTATTTTTCTGGTATATATCAAGTTTTTGGGATCCAAAGTGTCATACGATCGAAGCTAAGGTTGTGAACGTTAACTAATGTTATAAATGCGAAAGTAAGTTTGTTTGTTACCTCTTCACGCATTATCTACTAGACCGATTGTTATGAAATTTGGTACACAAGTAGAAAATGACCTAGAATAACACGTATGATACGTTTTTATCCCGAAATTTTCACGAAAGCAAAGCCCCAGGGCGCAGCTAGTGAAAGATAAAAATAAATGTGGAGAGGTTCAATTCATAAATCATCTGTTGTTTGGCCAAACTGGTTCCTCCTGCTCCATAGAATACTCATAAGGTAATTTCTCTGTATACACACACACAGTCATGCACATCAACCTACTCAAACTCATTGCAATATCGCAACTATTACCGCTCTATAGATGTTCATGCGGGGTGACTTGATGTGCTGTTGACTGTACTGGTCTAAATATCATCTGTGTGCGTATTGCGACTTTGCTATTTACATCTCACCTTTGAGTCGATTCGCAGTGAGACGTAGCTAACCAATCACAGCACGCTTTTCTGACGCAACGACAACCACACCGCAATCTGATTGGTTCGCTGCGTCTCACTTCGAATTGATTCGTTAGTGACCCACACTTGCTCGCTATTTCGACTCGAAAAGAAGAATGAAAAATGAGCTCTCACCTGACTCTTGGTATAGAAATTATTCTTGTTGCCACCACAGCCAGAATATATGGTCGCTTTGCAGACTTGGTACAAGGGGTCGTAGTAGTACCTCGTGACATCACCAAAACAATAGCCATAGTCGAAAGACAACGAACACCAATTCGGCCTAGGTACTGTAAACAAAGAAGTCCTTACATATCATAAAACAAAGTGCCCCTACCGTGTATGTCTGTTTGTTCGCGAAAAACTCAAATACTACTGCACCGATTTTCATGCGGTCTTCATCAATAGATAGTGTGATTCCTGATGAAAATCTAGAGGTTTAATTTATTATATTTTTACCCAGGACAATAAATAATAAAAATGATAATAGATTTCCATTTATGAACCCTATCCATATAGGTTGCATAAATTTGTGTTATTTTCTCTTGTGTTACGTTTTCTTTGTAAAGTAGATGGCGCTACTGTAGACAAAACAGGTCTAATTTCCAAATAAATGTTGCGTGACATTGATTAAAGATTAAGGAGGAGCTCAATGGCGGAGTGGTTAGCGCTCTCGGCCTGTGATAGTGGCGGTTAAGACATTGTCGCAATGGTCGGTTATTGGATTGGTGACCAAAATTATCTTGAGCTCCTCCGTGCTTCCGAAGGCACGTAAGGCGGTTAGTCCCAGTTGTATTTGCAGTTGTTAAAACCCGCCAACCCGCAATGGGCCCGCGAGGTGGGTCATGGCCCAAACTGCTTATCCATCCATAAGGAAGACCAGAGCCCAAGCAGTGGAGTCGTTTAAATGGCTGTTGATGATTTTTCATTAAAAAAAACTCACCTTTGTAGTCTCGTTTAGTTCTGCAGTAGTCCAGACAGTCTTCCTCCGTGTCGAACCGGTTGCCGTTTCCCTGACAACCCCCCCATGTAAATATAGAACAGTTCAGAGTTAAAGGATCGAAGTAGAACATATTCAGGTTGGCGCGACATGGCCCTTTCTGTGGCTTCAGAAGGCACAGTTTCTTTGAAACTGAAATTAATATAAATATGTTATATCATCAAAAACCACGTAACAGAGTGATGATGCAGGATCGTCTGAACCTAAGTCTAGTCTAGACACAAACATTTGTAAATGAAACGATTGATTTCAAAAATCCTCAATCACTCTTCGAATCATTTTACAAAAGCCAATTATTAAATTATAAAATAAAACTAAAACAGTTGGTAGGTACAATAAACCGTACTTAAAGTTACCTTATATGAATCTATATATGTATCTGGCGATTCTAAAAACTATATTTTGATAAGTCGATGTCGCAGTGGTAAAGTTCTTGCCACTGAACCGAGAGGTCCCGGGTTCGATACCCGGTCGGGTCATGATGGAAAATGATCTTTTTCTGATTGGCCCGGGTCTTAGATGTTTATCTATATATGTATTTGTTATAAAATATAGTATCGTTGAATTAGTATACCATAACACAAGTCTCGAACTTACTTTGGGGCTAGCTCAATCTGTGTGATTTGTCCTAATATATTTATTTATTTATTATTTATTTAATATAGCGTGAGGGTAACTCTCCACATGTATACACACAATAATTCGTGTAGAAAAAAGTCTAGTCGATCCATAAATGTGATATTAGAATCCTTCTGTTAGTCGTATTCCTCGATCCCTCATAACTGAGGATCGTGGTCATTTCGTAGAATGAAACACACACGATTTTCTTGGCAATATTAATGGAGTAGTTTGTGATTGCAATGTCAATTTCTCGACTCGTTTCCTAACGTTGTTTTCTATCACCCAAAAAAGTGGTGGTCATTTAAAACATGACTTGATCCACAAATCATGTATACATGAGTCAAATTGGCACACCAACTGATGTGGTTTTCAACTTGGGACCTTTCAGTTTATAGGCACGACTCATTGTACAAGCATTTCATAATATGAATAAATATATTAGGGCAAATTACACAGATTGAGCTAGCCCCAAAGTAAGTGTGTTATGGGATGCTAACTCAACGATACTAATATTTTATAACAAATACATATATTGTAGATAAACATCCAAGACCCGGACCAATCAGAAAGATCATTTTCCATCATGACCCGACTGGGTATCGAACCCGGGACCTCTCGGTTCAGTGGCAAGAACTTATTAACTTATGATGGAAAATGATCTTTTTCTGATTGGCCCGGGTCTTGGATGTTTATCTATATATGTATTTGTTATAAAATATAGTATCGTTGAGTTAGTATCCCATAACACAAGTCTCGAACTTACTTTGGGGCTAGCTCAATCTGTGTGATTTGTCCTAATATATTATATTATTATATATTATTATTATCCACTGCGCCACCGAGATCGTCAAAAATGTATAAAGGTTCAATAAATTTACCTTTCGGTTGGAACCTAGTGCTTCGAATTACTTGTGTAAAAGATCTATCCACATTCGAGAATATTCTAGCCAATCCCACATTTAGTGCTATAACAAAAACAAAACACAATCTCAGAAAAATCAATTTCATTTCTCGTGAACAAAACATTCCCTCTCACAATAAAACCCGCGACGCGGCCGTAAACAAAATTGACTAAATATAAAATCGTGTTTTTATTGAATTCGTATAGATTACATGAAATTGTAATAAATAGAATTCACAGAAATAAGGATTTGACTTCCGAGTCGCCGGTTTCATAATAATGAAACGTACTGTTCAGGGCGACTTTTTACTTTATATTAATTTCTATTTATATTTATACTAGCGGCCCGTCCCGGCTTCGCTCGGGTAAAAACGTAATAAATTATACACCTTAACCACCCTCAGGAATCACACTTTCTTTTGGTGAAAATCGTATGAAAATCTGTCGTTTTAAAGTTTATCGCGAACAAACAAGAGACACAGACACGGCAGAGGATTTTATTTTATAATATGTAACGATTATGAACGCGTTTCGGAACATAATAATTCTCTCCCATATTATCGTGTTCTCGGTTTCTTCCTCAGTCGTTGAGCGTCGTAGCCCAGGGTCTGCTTTCCTACTTTTTCGTCTACTTCGCATCCCAGCGTCGACATCCCAGGTTGTTAAGACTATTGGCACGCATATCATCCTCGACGACGCCAGAACTTCTTTGGTATGCCCCTTCTGCCAGGGTCAGGCGGGAGTGACACAGCCAGACATTTGTTCCCTACGTAATTTTCCGGTCTAAGCAAGATGTGGCCGTACCAGCGCAGGCAACACTCCTAGACTTTGTCTGCTATGTCATTAACATGAAGACTGTCGCGAATGCGCGGGTCCCTCAAGCGGTCGAGCCGCGTGACACCACACATCCAACGGAATATTGTCGTCTCCGTGACTTGCAACTCTCTATTGTGCCGATCGAGCGCCGATCACGCTTCACTGCCATACAGAAAGACAGGTCTCATGATGAATTTGTCCTGAACCTGAACCTGATCGGCAATATCATACATTTAAACCTTCTTCAGAAACCACACTATCTATTGGTGATAACCGTACAAAGCCATCAGCTAAACATAATAATGTTATTTTGTCACAATTAGGCGTGGAACAATGAAAATTATTTATGAAAAGTATTTTCCGAAATTCCCAAAATGGAAAAGTGGAAATTTTTACGCATGCGAAGTCCTGAAAGAACCAAAAAAATTGAATTTGAAATTCGAATAATAAGCCATGCAACTATAAGTTTTTTATACCTACTTATATATTGTGGTTGTATGCTAAATATAGGCGAGTATATACATATAATAATGCACATAGTTACTTGGACAAGCTTTAAGGTGGATTATGCTGATAATAATGACAGGTGATTACTGTAGGCAGGTTTAGTATGCAAGATAATCCCTTAATCACCTTTATCTAGATAGACATATGTCTCTCTGAGATAATCAAGACGGATTTTATTTGAATAACCAGGTTCGCATCCGTGGAATGGATGATAGTGCTCTCTAGTTTCTGATGCAATGATAATATTTTTAAGTCACATGAGTCAATGATGACGGTTAATATACTAGTTATTACCCGTGGCTTCACTCGTATGATCAGTGAAAGGAGCGTCAATACTATCAGGTTATAAGTACGCAATTCACATTTATTTGCATCAGTTATTATAGTAGCAGAGCAGTAATTTATAGTCAGTGTTTGCCGGTAGTTTATAGCCCTAATATTGAAAATCTTTTACCCTTCAATACAAGCATTGCTAATTTGATTTGTCCATCCGTAGAAAAACACCACAGGCCATTTTTTCCGTTTAGACGTAAAAGGGAAGAATGTACTTTAATATTTGTTATTGTAATGAATAACAGAAACAGTATGTTTATATACTTTTCGTAATAATAATTCAAACTTAAATGATACATAAAACAAATGATATAATTAACAGAGGTACCAAAAAGCTAACAAACTGTTGCTGACGTTACTGTATAAATAATACAAGTCCCCTAACCGTTCTACCTAAAATATACAACACAAACATAAACATAGCACATTTCCAGCTTTTTCGTTAACTACCCGCGCTAACACTAACTGCACGGCAAAGTTTGGGGTCTCGCACCCACTCAACATCGATATTCTCGAAACCAGGACAAAAAAACTTTCACATTATAATTGACTTAATAATAACTCGTGAGTGAGACCAATACACGTAGCTGAACACGCATACGTGGTAAATTGATAAATTCGAAAAAGTTACATTAACCATTTGATCACACTTTCGTTTAATAGTACAGCTGCGTAAATTTAACGTAACGATTACTTCACTCATTTGTGTAAATTTAATACAACAACAGTGAGCATATGCTGCCAGTATTCTCGAAACTCTGCCTCGATCAGACGCGCTACTTGTATGTATATTTTTTTTTGTTAGTTGCGGTATTTTCAAAGTCTGTACATTACTTAAATAAATAAATCCATTATTTTTATTTCAAATTCTTAAAAAATAGTAACAATTCACGATGTATTCATTCATAGGAGTGCCTGAAATAAAGACATTAATAAAAATAATATGCATATGTGACGTTCGACGGTGTGTGTATGTTTATATGTTTTTATTTTAGATCTGAAAAGTTGTCTAGTAGCAAATTATAGAAACATGCATTTAAAATCGACCTTACCTTTACCCGTGGGATGTCACATGTAGAAGTTATGAGCTGCAAATGCCAAGTGGGTGCGATTTCAGTTTGGAAGCCGCGAAAACCACAATTAACAATGCAAATGTATCCAAACTGGCTGCTCTGAATTTCATAGCGGATACATATGGTAATCAAGTTTAGCACAAGAAAAACCCCATTGGATAGGATTTAGCAGCTCCGAGCTACTCGTTAAGATTTGCCGCGCTTAACTTTGAGGCGAGAGTTTAGTGTGTTGTGGTGGCCGCGTAACTTAGCTTTTGTAGATTACAAAGACAGAGATTTAAGTTTCAGTTTATGTATCAATTCATTTGGATATTTCTTATTTTTATTTTGCATGTGTTTGAGATTTTTTTGTTAGCTTTCTGTTTCATGTTTGAAGTTCTGTAAACATATTTTCTTTGTGTAGGAAATTTCGCTGTGATTTTACAACCGATCGCCTGCCTGACATCAATCAATGTTATTACAACCTACCTATATATGCTATGTCCCTTAGTCGCCTCGTACTATCCATGGAATATGGAGTGGTCCTATTCTAGGGCGGATCCACACACCACGTTAAACTGTATAGTCTTATGATGCAGAACAAAACTGTAAGTATTCAATGTCGGTACTTACATAGAAGATATTAAAAACAATAACGATGTGGGTATTTATGGGACTAATAGAAGCCAAAACAATATTTTTAGATTGGTTCGTGGATCACGCAAAAACTACTCTTCGGCTTTCACAGTTATATAGCGGATGGTTTATCTTAAAATCTGGTGTAGGTTTCATCGCGATACGTTGCTAAGAACCCGAGATATCGACAATAATAAATTATGAGCGGGAGCACGAAACGCACGCAAAAATATTGTTATCTAATACAATAAGTTATCAATCACTCTTCTGCGTGGCTTCCGTTCATTAGTATTTTGTCCCAGCTCTTATAATAGACGTTGTGCATCATGTCTAGACTTTACCTAGAAATTTCATCCTTCTCGACGGTACTTTGTATTAAGCACACGGGAAGTCTAGATTTAATTTAAATTCATATTTTGTACTGCTTCTGTATAGTTGATTTGTTTGTGATAGTATTATTAATTTCTTGGAAATTTTCATTCCAGTCGACTAAAGGCATCTGAAGTCGCATACTAACTAAATACAAATAAATATAAATAGTCTAATGGCATCTGAAGTCGCACTAAATACAAATATACATATAATGACAAATCACACAGATCGAACTAGCCCCAAAGTAAGTTTGAGACTTGTGTTATGGAATACTAACTCAACGATACTCTATTTTATAATAAATACATATATAGATAAACATCCAAGACCCATGCCAATCAGAAAAAGATCATTTTCCATCATGATCCGATCGGGGACCGAACCCGGGACCTCACGGTTCAGAGGCAAGCACTTTACCACTGCGCCACCAAAGTAGAAATCCAGGTTTCTTCACGATATTGTGTTTATGTATGTATGTTTGTTACCCTTCACGAAAAATCTACTCGTCCGATTGTTATGAAATTTGGTACATGGGTAGAATATAACCTAGAATTATGTATTATTCTATTGGGTACTTTTTAACCCGACTAATAATTCCTACGGGATGGAAGCCCTGGGGCGCAGTTAGTTAAACATATTTTGACGATATCCGAAATGGAATATAGGATGATTTTTCCACAATTCCCATAGGAGCGGACTCAGGGAGCTCAACTACTACAATAAATGATCGTGTATAAAGGTAAGCCGTTTACTTTCGTTCCGCAATATCCTGAACTATTTCAACTAAATCGCTTCCGGAACACAAATTCCAGTTTTACGGGCTTCGGGATTGAGCCGGGATTCCCCGGGAATCAACCCGACGGGATTCCTGTTCGCTCCCTCAATACTGCATTTGCTTAGATTACTTTCAGTTGGTTGACCGCTGAGGTGAATTGAATATGTTTATAACAAAACAATAGGATAGATTACAAGATCAGATACCTAATATATATATATATATATATATATATATTCGGACAAAGCACACAGATTGAGCCCCAAAGTAAGTTCGTGACTCGTGTTACGGGATACTAACTCAACGATACTATATTTAATAACAAATACATATATAAATAAACATTCAAGACCCGGACCAATCAGAAAAAGATTATTTTCCATTATGACCCGACCGGGGATCGAACCCGGGACCTCTCGGTTCAGAGGCAAGCACTTTACCACAGCGCCACCGAGGTCATCGTATGTTACATATAATATGTGACATATAATCATGCTATTTATAATTATACTTTTATATTGTGACTTTGCTATTTAAATCTCACCATCAAGTAGTGGGGCCCAGTTAACCAATCACAGTGCGTCATTGTAACGCAACGTCAACCACACTGAAATATGATTGGTTGGCAGCGTTTCAATTCGAATCGACTCGATAGTGAGTTGTGAAATGCAAATCCGCATTATAAGATTTATCAGTGTGCGGTGAAACAGGAATTAAGTGTTTATCTCTAACGTCCACGTGACTAGCTATACGAAATCGACATGTCTGGAAACCGTAGTTTAAAAAACACAGAAGATAAGAACGTTTAAAGAAAAGAGAAATTAAATAAAAAGAAATCTTTCACCGCATTCAGACAAGATTCAGTTCTCGTACAATAATTCTTAGCTAAGCTTTTGTAGGTCGGGCCGGAAGCAGCGCGCAAACTATGCGTTGACGGGTTGACACCATGAGCTTAGAATTAAGTGGAGATTTCTATTTTCATACCCTATTTATATGCCCAATGCTGGGAAAAAGCGCCCCCTTTTGTCTTCCATATGTTCTCAAACTTCAAACCAGAGATTTTAGCAAATAATATATTTGTTTATTTTATTTTCGAGGATCTTACAGCGAAATATCAGACACACATAATGTCCTGTTGTATTACTAGCTATGTTGGTGATAAGACTACGATAGAAAATAGGTGTTAAGTGTTTTAAACTTTATTGCATAACTTCATATAAGATCATAGGTATATTTTGAAATTAATTAAAATATGATCAATTAAAATCAAAACTAAAACATACTTTAAAAAAATTACATCCACATTTATTGTTTTTTTTTAAATCAATGATTTTTCATGATGTTATTTCTATTTTATTCTTAACTCTTTGAGATGGCACGATGGATGCACAGAGTATGCAATTGCAGAGATTTTTCGAATACTTATGAAAATGTGCTGCAATCTTCGTCACATTCTTTAGGAACGAATCCTTAAAACATTAGTAATATAGCGAGTTTGTTGGAGTTTCAACGTGATTTGAGTAGGTAAGTTGTGTTTTAAGTTTGGGTGTGTTTTGTGTTTGGGTGCTTCAATGATATTATGGATTAGTTAAGAACTGGGTTAGGCCTCCAGGTTGGGCAACGGGCGTACAGTCAAAAGCACATCAAGGTAACCTCGATGAACCGCCATGGCGCGGTAATAGCGGCGAGTTTGCAACTAATTTGGGTAGGTTAATGTGCTGTTGACTGTACATAGCGCTCCACTGTTGACATATATCTTGATCAACACGCAGTTATAATAGCAGCATATTATTACCAATATTATTTCAATGGCACTTATTATCTACTGTATTGGAATTTGCTTTTTTTTTTTGTTTCCAGACATATTTTTTGTGATTTACGGCTTTCCTAATTAGCACTATTTATTAGCTATTTTCTCTTAAATGTTACGTATTGTATATTTATATATTACAAGCTATTACCCATTGGCTTCGTCCGCAGAAAAAAGTAGCCTATCACACACACTCTCCAATTCTCCGACTATTTCCCACAAAAAATCCGTTGCTGTAGTAACAAATAAACAAACACACTATTAATATTATTATTATATAACACACTATTAACATTCCGCCAAGAGAGCTCGAGTTGAGGTGTTGTGCAGCATACCGAGGCTGTGCAATAGCGATATAATTTATTTATTTATAATAGGACTAATTAATTAAAAACTAATTCACAATGTGCGACGAGGAAGTTGCTGCGTTGGTAGTGGACAATGGCTCCGGTATGTGCAAGGCCGGCTTCGCCGGGGACGACGCGCCCCGCGCCGTGTTCCCGTCGATCGTCGGCAGACCTCGCCACCAGGGCGTGATGGTCGGTATGGGCCAGAAAGACTCCTACGTCGGAGACGAAGCCCAGAGCAAGAGAGGCATCCTCACCCTGAAATACCCCATCGAGCACGGCATCGTCACCAACTGGGATGACATGGAGAAGATCTGGCACCACACCTTCTACAATGAGCTGCGTGTCGCCCCCGAGGAGCACCCCGTGCTGCTCACAGAGGCTCCCCTCAACCCTAAGGCCAACAGAGAGAAGATGACCCAGATCATGTTCGAGACCTTCAACACCCCCGCCATGTACGTGGCCATCCAGGCCGTGCTGTCGCTGTACGCGTCCGGTCGTACCACCGGTATCGTGCTGGACTCCGGCGACGGTGTCTCCCACACGGTGCCCATCTACGAGGGCTACGCGCTACCGCACGCCATCCTGCGTCTGGACTTGGCCGGCCGCGACCTCACAGACTACCTGATGAAGATCCTCACAGAGCGTGGCTACTCGTTCACCACCACGGCCGAGAGAGAAATCGTGCGCGACATCAAGGAGAAGCTCTGCTACGTCGCGCTCGACTTCGAGCAAGAGATGGCCACCGCCGCCTCCAGCAGCTCGCTCGAGAAGTCCTATGAACTTCCCGACGGTCAAGTCATCACCATCGGAAACGAGAGGTTCCGTTGTCCAGAGGCTCTCTTCCAGCCCTCATTCTTGGGTATGGAAGCTTGCGGCATCCATGAAACGACATACAACTCCATCATGAAGTGCGATGTCGACATCCGTAAGGACTTGTACGCCAACACAGTATTGTCCGGTGGTACCACCATGTACCCAGGAATCGCCGACCGTATGCAGAAGGAAATCACAGCGCTCGCGCCCTCGACGATGAAGATCAAGATCATCGCGCCCCCAGAGAGGAAGTACTCCGTATGGATCGGAGGATCGATCCTCGCGTCCCTCTCTACCTTCCAGCAGATGTGGATCTCGAAACAGGAATACGACGAGTCCGGCCCCTCAATTGTGCACAGGAAGTGCTTCTAAGCCGCTCGCCACCTGCAGCCGCGGCCCGGCCGCCGGGCGGTCGGCTGCTAAACTCAGGCTTGTAATCTCCGTTAATTTAATTGTACGTAAGATATTATATGTAATTAAATCGTAATAGTGACGGCAGGGCGGAGCGCGGCGCCGCGGACGCGCCCCGGCCGCCGGCCTCGGTACTGCACTCGCCAAAGGATCTTTTTGTAATCTCATGAATGATGATTGTATGTGCTGAAACGGATAAGACTACTTTCTTACTAGGTCATTTATAAATTATAAAAAATAATTGAAATTGAAAATTAATATGTAAGTATAGATTTATAGAAAGAAAAAGGGGTTACTAGTACAAAATAATATTTAACAATAAAAACACCTTCAGAAAAAAACATCCACTCTCACATAATGCCATAAAAAAGCAAAATACTGAATACAGTCTTTTACTATCTCTAATACAGCAGCTGTTTAGCGTTCCAAATTTAAAAAACTTCCAGTTTAATTTCAGTGTTTGCTAAAAGTGGTTTACTCTGTGTACCAACACTACTCTGGCGTGCAATGTTTGTTCATTAGAGGGTTTATTTGATTTTTCTAGTGCATTCTAATTGCGCTCTTTTATAATTTTCTGCTCATTTACGCCGTGAGGTCGCCGTGACAATTCGCTTGTGTTATATTTTTCAACTGCTTGTTTTTAGATAGCGCTCAGATTTCACGCCTGTCTCTAGCGAATTATGAAAATTAAATTAGAAAATTTAAAGCGCTAGCAAACGAGAAAAGGACAAATATTGATATTTGTCCTTTTCTTGTTTGCTAGCTCTGATTTAAAATTATTCTGCAATTTTATAAACACAATGCCAATTCGAAATGTGTTTTTTAATATGCATTTTCTATGTATACCTACATGTTTCTTATGTTTTACTATGATGACTACACAGTTAAAAATATGAAATATAAAATTAAAATACGAACGTGATCAAATAAAATTAATTACACTCAACGGCCCACGCTTGGTTGCGGGTCCGATGGACACAAACATAGAAAAGGGCATAATACACCAAGAACCGTAGACAAACATTTGTTATGTCAAATACAAATATTTACCCGCGCTAAGAATGGAACTAAGGAGAGCACGCTATGTGGAGGTATTAAATTTATTTACTTTTGCAGTCAAATAAATGAAAATAAATCAATCGCTTCAATATATGTGTAGAATCATTTATTTATATTATTTACAAGATGATAACAAAAGTCTTTGGATAATTGTAATTGCTAACTAGATAAATACTATTCGTGTTTTACATTTAAAATGAAGGTGTTTATGAACTATACTTAGCAGGTACGATTATTTTTATCTTTATGAGATTTTAAAACGTGACATCCAAATTAATAAAAGTGTAGAGCAAAAGGTTTTTTTTTTGTAATTTTTAAAACAAACTTAGATATGTAGTTAAAGTATTTACAGCTCGTCCCGACTTCGCTCGTGTATTACCATAAAAAATTATACATACAGACAGCGGGAAGCGACTTTGTTTTATATGTACTACTAGCGGCCCGTCCCGGCTTCGCTCGGGTAAAACCATAATAATTTATAGACACAAACCTACCTGACGAATCACATTACCTATTAAAAAACTTGTAGTTTTAAAAATCTGAGCATACAATAGGGACAGACAGATAGCAGGAAGCAACTTAGTTTCATATGTAGGTACTATATGTATGTGTAATGTCGCTTATCTGAGCAAATTCCCGATGTCTCAACCATGCAGACCTCGGAGACCGATCAACTATACTGTAATATTATAAAAAAACAGGAAGCTTATAGTTTAATTTAAAAAAACATATTGTCTGGGCTCCTAATTTCTTCGTATATATTTGGGAAAAAAAATAAAAACGTCGTGACGAGACTTTAGATTTAGATATGGCGTGTCAAAAAAAAAGTACGGGCGTGCTGTCAGAGTGACATTTATATGGCGAGCTGTCAGATTGACATTTATATGACATGCTGTCAGAGTGACATTTATGCAAACATAACGCCGTCTATGAATATTAGCTTAGTGTAAAATGTTACCCTTTATATAAGTGGAGCTACGTGCAAAAAATATCGCAATCCTTTTCTGTCCATTGTTGAACAGGTATTTCCACAGATTTAATATACTTTTATATCAATGGGTATTTCATATTTTATGCTAACATTCTCTATCCTGTTCTAATCAAGTCCATATTGTACGACTTTGATGCCTTTTGGCTGGCCTTTCAACACTTCTTTCCTCTATCCAAGACCACTATTCGGTCAGCGTCTTAACTCACTTCACCATCACTTCGATTAGCTCACTTACAAGATCGCGTTCCAAACACAGAGCGATACGATAGCTAACCAAACGGTCATGAATTAAAAAAAAAAAATTTGCTTTTTCTATTTTTCCGTGAACGTTGTCGTAAGAAACTTGGCCATGAGGTACTTATTCATTCTTTTATACAGTTGGCCATACATGTAAAAAAATTTTGTTGATGAGTGTTTTAACTAAATGTGTGGTTGCGCTCTAGAATAAGACCACTCTATATGTCCTCCCGTGGATGTCGTACGAGTCGATTAAGGGGCACAAAGCCTTAACAGCTGATAGGCAAATCTTCTCTAGCCAGAGAGATACGGCAGAATACTGCATGTAATGTAGAACAGTCAATAACGAAAAGGACCACGTCAGTGACAGTAGCGCCGCATTTGCAAGACTTCTTTTGTGGCGTGAAATATTTCTACGTACGTTACTTAAGTAGTTTTTGGTTTGTTGTTGCAAAGCTTACGTTAAAACTAAGGCGTGTACCAATCAGCAGCCACATTAACCTACCAAATTCATTGCAAATTCACTCTTATTACCGCGGTGTTAAGATCTATGTAGGGTACGCTTATTTAGAATAGCATATTGAATTGTATTGTACATCATACATGCATGTTTTACTATATATTCTGTATAAAATAAACCTCATACCAGAGTGTGTTTTTACCTCTACGGCCGCGCTGAGAACCACCTGACCAGTTCCTTGTATTGTTTACCATCAACTTTCTCTGGGAATGCTAAGGCTTTGTCCCTTAGTCATCTACCACGACATCCACATAAGCATATGGTCTTATTGTAAAGCGGGATTAGGACAATGATACCAAAACACCTAACAACAAAAAGTAAGAGCATTTGTAATTGGACTTAAACCTAAATTAGTTCGTAAATTACTTATTTTTACACAGTAATTTACATAATCATTAGTTAATAAAAATGAGGCTCGATTTTATTTTAATAACGAAATTAATAATAGTACGCCACAATCGTCACACGATTTGTCGCTTACTACGCCAGAGGGGTTAGTGCGGGTTTGCATTTCACTTCTCACCATCGAATCGATTCGAAGTGAGACACCGCGAACCCATCACATTGTAGTGTGGTTGTCGTTGCGTCATAATGGCGCAATTCATTTTGTTTATCACAACGAGCAATTAAAAACCTCGATTCAACATTCCATTACCTTTACACAACAGACTTTCAGTCACACCATTTTGTCGAACTAATGTAACAAAGATCTTCAACAAAAAATAAAATAAACAAAACGTAACATTTACAAGTTCAATCACAAAATCTTAATTCTAGATTTAAGCTATTTTAGAAGCTATTCAAAGGTGAATAAGAGTCAAAGCTGCTCTTCGTATTTCAGCTTTGTCGTCGTAATAATCTGCTCCATCGTCGAGGTAGTCTTCAGCAGACACGAGCATTGGCAAGAAGAAGACCAGAAATAGGAGAATCCACTGATTGAAGGAACCACGTCGGGCTGCACTGCCGTTTAGAGTTACTGGAATTTGAAAAATTGTTCTTTGTTAGTTTATATAAATCTATACTTCTACGTAGTACAAAAGAAAGTCGCTTCCTGCTATCTGTCCTATATGTATATTTAAACCAACGCAACAGATTTTGATGCGGGTTTCTTAATAGATAGAGTGATTCAAGAGTATAGTTTAGTGTATTTATTATGGTTTTACCGAGCAAAGCCGGAAAGGGCCGCTAGTCTTCTATTGAATACGAAATATTTTTATATTGCTTGTTTCTCATTGGATTTCCATTTGCTACGATAGTGACACATCTAACTTTATTAATCTATCCATAGTTATGACTCTAATCACACATTCTTGTTGGTTATGAGTACTTCTTATATCTTCATATCAACTCCGCAGCTAAAAATAATAATAAAAAACATTTTTAAGCTGCTATAAAGTCCAAAAGACTAAAGCAACATGCTTGGTAGAGACTGGCACTTTGGTCTTTTTTTTTATGAACTTGATGGCAAGAAATCACGAAGAAAGACTAGAAGGTCCGACAAACTGTCGGCCTTCGAAAAGAGATGACAAAAACTGGCTGTCACTCGCCAGTGGTTCCAAAATATTCATTAACCATATCAAATACAACATACTTCTCTCAGGCCTGGGATCAGCTTCAGGTGTGAAGAAGTCCAGCTTAGCTGACTTCTTATACACATCGTAGACTGTAGCAACACACTCTACGCGCAGTCTGCCGCTGATGAAAAGGTCTGGTACGACCTTTATGTCAGCGTGCACGCGACTCCACAGCAGACCCGATTCTGAAGGATGGAGGCTCGTCTCTGATGAGTATAGCTGGAATTTGAAGAAGGAAATATTATAAATAAATATATAAGGACAAATCACTCAGATTGAGTAAGCCCCAAAATAAGTTCGAAACTTGTGTTATAGGATATTAACTCAACGATACTATATTCTATAACATATACATATTATTATATAGATCAACATCCAAGACCCAGGTCAATCTGAAAAAGATAATTTTTTATGTTGACCTGACCGGGGATCGAACCTGGGACCTCTAGTGTAGCAGTACGGTAACCATTACGCCACGTAGTACGTCAAATTCATACAGTCAATTATGCTTTCTATCTACAATGCTTACAGTGATCTGTTTGTTAAAATAGAAACAGTAGTACTTACTTAGCTCGCACTTTTGTGTTTCGATTTGAAGGATGAGAGAGAGACAGCATAATTACAGGATATTGTGGCAAAAGAACCTAGACTAGAAAGCCGACAATGTGCTTATTTATCTGATATTATAGACGACTATGAGGTTCGATGATGTACTATCAATTAGACAAACAAGCATGCGTTGTTTGTCTAATTAATAGTACAAAAAAAAAATCCCTTCAGAATTTTTAACCAAAAACTTGTTTCGTCGATATTTAAAATTGTGTCAGGATTGGAGTATCTTCTCGTGCCGAGATCTTCCCAAGTAGGTATTAATATTCGTGTAGTATTTATAATTTATATTCAGATTATATCCAAATACCCTCGTTCTTTATTGCGGCCTTTTCTATATAAAAATCTTTGAATTAATATAAATTGAAGCAAGCTCAATCCACCAATCCTGCATCCCACACATGACGCCCCGTGTTATCCATAGGCTTCATTAATCGCTTTTCATCTGGTGAATACCAGTTCCTTAATAAACAGGATTATCCTGAATAACCTCCTAAAGACTATTTGGGTACATCAAAACAAGCAACTTTTATTCTTTTCAAGATTCGTAGTTTTTTTTTTCATATAAAAAAAAAACAATCTAATTTGCGATTCTACACATTTTAACTCTATGTAATAGCCAAGCAACACGAGACAGTACAGTAGCGTTTTGTAGCGGAATCGAACATAGAGTTAACGTTCTATAGAAACGACATTAAAACTAAAAAAAGGAATTTTTTTGTATTTATTACGTTTAGACAAAAGGCGTAGAACAAATGATGTTAGCCTCTATGTACCTTATGCGCCTTTGGAAGGTTATGCGTTAGATACCAGTAACCCTGTATAATGTAATGGTGATAATACCAGTGCCTATAAGAGTTTTACATCTTACCAATCATAAGTAATGTCAAAATTTGCAGGAATAACACATACCGGTTCTCCATTGACATAGATAGTGAGATTCGCAGCAGGTTTGGCTGGAGATGAGCTGCAGTTGGCTCGGAGGATCTCACCAGGCTGGTACCGGTCCTTGTCAGCCTTCAGGACAGGGCCGAAGTCAGGGAGGCCTGGAAACCAGATGCGAATGATGTGAAACACATGGCTCTCTCAGATTCGCGTTTTTTTTTGCTTGTGGTTTGAGTAAAAATACTTCATATAAAAAATATAATCCTACTATCCTCCCAATATTAAATATGCGAAAGTTTGTGAGGATGTGTGTATGTAGCACAGATTATTATATTCAAACGCGCAGCGCGGGACGTAGCTAGTTTAAAATAAATTAAACTAATTACACTTATCAATAGCGCCAACCTGTCGAATTCATATTTTGGGCCTAGACTCAAGCAAAGACGCTGTTATCCATAATTTTTTATGATATCAAGTTATTTTATATACTAGGTACCTAAAAAAAATGGTTTCAACAGAATGCCACAAAGTCTTGGGAAGAGCAGATAGGAACTACATTTTTGGTCACCCATCCATTGACAGACCATTCCGAAATAATGCGAAATCGCAGGTTCAGTTCGCTGACCACTCCAGAGCTCCTCGCTTCTGTATTTTATATTTATTTCACCCATATATTAAAAAGGTACCTACAACAAACCGAACAAATTTAACAGCAACACTCAAATTGAATAAACACCAGACCAAAAACGTTTAAACTTTTCCATTTTGCCAGGAATTGAGTGAAATTTTCATGAATTCGTCTACGAAACAATGAATCCAACCGTCTGTTATTCTAATGCGATTAAACTGAACATTTGCATCGCAGAATATCATGTTTGGTCGAAAATAGAAATCTAAATGTTAAAACTACTTAGAAGTGACATGTTCGCATTAGTCCTACCGAATGATCTTACTAATCGAGCTACCATAGCTCCTTCTCTGTTATATAAGGCGACTAGAGATTAGAAGATTTGACTTCAGATAGGAAACAACAGCATTCTTGAAGAGATTTGACTTCGGACTTTTACGCACATGAATGTTGTATAAAAGGCAGATATTTTTATTTGCGATTGTGCTTTACTAGTGCAAGAATTTAGTATCTCCCAGGCAGTATTATACATCGAACTAACACAATCATAATGCTAATTATTGAGCTTGAATTTAGAACGTAGTTTGTCAATAAAATGGCATTTCTATAGTGGTAATATTTATAATTTTGTGTTTTGTCCCAATCCGATTGAGGGCTTCTCTCAGCGGAATATAAATGCCTTCTACTCAATTGAGTTCAGCAATTCGGTAACTAACATCCTTATTTGTAATTCAATTTCTATTTGTATCTAGCTTTTCGTTAGTAAATTGTTAGGTAATCATTGTCTAATGATGGGATAAATTTGGTCTGTGGCATTATCAGTTACATAATTGAAATACCGATAAGGTTCTCTTACTCATTTCCGCATATTCCTGGCCGCGTTCGGGGCTGTGGCGCTTTGAAATCAGTGTCAGCGTAAAAAGTAACCTTACAATTTTGAAAAATCGACTCTCGTTTTAAAACCATCCACGACGTCAATTTTTTTTTTGGGAATTCTATTGTTGTTTATCGAATGCTTTGTGTAAAGGATATGGAGTGGTCCTATTCTAGGACAGGACCACAAATCACTAATGCGCACATGAATTGTCATTTTACCGTATAATTATTCACAGTTCTTTGCAATTATACATTCTGACTTGTCTTGATAAATTTTAGATTTTAATTTTCAGCTGTTACAATTTGCAGCGAGGGGTTCTTATAAAAACAAAATTTTAAAATATTAAAACATTTGGCTGTGACTATACGTCTTATCAATGACTAGATGTTGCCCGGGGCTTCGCTCCCGTGGGAATTTTGAGATAATATATAGCCTGTAGCAATCTTGGATAATGTACCTTTGTAGTGGTGAAATAATTTTTGAAATCGGTTTGATAGTTTCGGAGATTACGCGCCTCAAACATACAAACTCACAAACGCTCACCTTTGTAATAATAGTATAGATTTATATGCCTTAAATGCCACGTACGATATCCATATATGATATGAGATAGAAACAACTGGCACGTTCTATAATACATTATATTTCCCTCCCTCCCACATATAACTGAACATCTCTCTTTATGGTCGTGATTCCTCATGGCTGAGGGTCGTGGTAGTTACGTGGAACGAAACGCACTAAACAACTTTCTTGTCATTATTAATGGAGTGTTTTGCCATTACCTTCTCCATTTCACACACAAGTTAACAATCAACCAGTGTGCAGGTCCACGATGTTTTCCTTCACCAGAATCTATGAAAATTATACATGGTATAGAAACACGTGTGGCACGAGTAGGATTCGTACCTGGGACCTTTCGATCCACAGGCGGTCTTAACCATTACACCACAACGGCTTCAAGTGAACATAGTACAAATAATAACATGCTAATATAGGTAAACATATCATGGTACGCCCGAGAACTACCTCGACTACGCTGCATTGGCTAATTAGTACGAGACTGATGTGACGAAACATAATATTCAATGAACCGACTGCAGTCTTGATTACTATATGCGCTCCAATGCTCTGTTCGCTTGGGAATTCTGAAATAAATATTTAGTTTTTCTATCATAGATGGCGCTGTACATATTTGTGATTAGTTCATTTATAAGAAAATTATGAAATAAAATAATTTAACTATATGAATGCCAAGGTTATCAAAATCAGTCCAGCCGTTTGGACGTGAAAGCGGAACAGACAGACATACTTTCGCATTTATTAGTATTGATGTCGCTCAGATACCTGTTTAGATTAAGTTTTAAATGGTATTTTTGGATGCTATTAGAAGTGATTGATTTGGTGGGAATGTAATATCTTCTCTATTTACTTCGATATACATTGATGGTTTGTCTCAGCAGTGAATAAAAGCTCTCATACAAAAGACATAATGTTCGTGCATTTCGCCTCCGCATCTGTCGGAGTTCGGTGATAGTATGTATCCAGTATATGCTCCAAAACAACAGTATGCACTGTACAGTATCCGTACATTGATTTGCCGAAAAGCCAGTTGTAGGATATTCTGCTCTGGTAATTGTCGATGCCGTTACCGCAATATCGTGAGCGAAGCGTGCATGGATGATCTTGACTGGAATGTTTGCTGCGCAGTTCGGGTTATTCTCTTCTTGACTATATATGTGTTCAAACAGTTCAAAGAAGTATATTTGCATTCGTCATGAGACTACACACGTGTTTATACTCTTCGTCGTCTTCAAATCAAATCAAATAATTTATTCAGAAATTTGACCTTCACAGGCACTTTTTCACGTCATTTTTTATATTATATACCTAGTAATTTCTCAGAAGCTACAAACTATTCTATTGTTGTGCCATCCGTTGACGGTTATGGAAAGAAAGTTTATGGCGATTCGACGTATGTATAGTGTCGAAGTACACTTTACGTCATGATATGAAATGAAAAAAAATCCTTCTAGGGTCTTCTTCTTTTCGATTGTATGATTCGAACCTGGGAATTTTCAGTCACAGGCGGACATAGAGTGTTTAAGTGGTAAGGAAGTAGGTACATTTAAGTACATTTGAAGTATTGGTTAAGTGGTTAACCACTTGACCACTATACTTCAAAAATATCTTTCTAAGGTGAACACATAAAATGGCATACTTTGCGTTGTTCTGCGCAGGTTAAATTTAACGTCAAAGTTTACTAGTGCAAATCACCTTAAGATAACTATGGGATGTTATGTGATCAAAGAGTGCCCAAGTAACGTTATAGTCATGGCGCGTTAGGCGCTCGCTTTAATCACACAAATTGCCTTTGACACAGCCCTGTGCTAAATTTGATCAAATTACGTGTGAGTATTGCTTAGATGAATAATTACTGCTCCATTTGGGATATCTAAAGTGTAGGAGCGAAGGTAAAACAAAAACAGTTGCTATTTTTTCCACGCGGAATGTTAAACAAAAGAATGATAATATACAAGAATAAAAAAATGTTTCAATCAATGAGGTCTCACAAAAAGTTATTTATTATTTTTTTTATTTATTTATCATAGAATCTACAGCACTTGAACAAAAATTATCATTTTATCTTACAGGGTTAAACTTAATGCCAATAATACAGATTCTTGTTTTGTAAATTAAAAAGTTACAAACAGCTTAGAACAGAAAGAAAAGAAAACAATAGACAAACATGCATGTTGCCTAATGTGGGACCAATTGTACTCGTATAAGTAATGTAGCAAAGTTTTATTTATTTAATAAATATCATTTCATTTTATTTCAAACAGGGACGCATCACATTATGTGTGTAATGGGTTTAGGCTATCACATTATATGTGTGTAATAGGTATACCAATCAATTAGGCCAATGAAATTATCTGTTACGTAGGATGGAAGAAATAAGTTTTTTAAATTCCGCTTTGCGAATGAAAGAAAATGTCAACAGATTATGATATGTTATTACAATTATCTAAAGTGCTAAATCGTAACTACAGTGGCAGATAGGTACATAGAAAAGGTTGGTTTTTCTTGTGCGTTTTACGGGTGTTCTAAATTGTAAGAATAAAGTTACCAATTCTTGTGAGTCAATGTTATTGTTGCATCCGAATCAATACATTTCTTGAGATTGCGTCTTGATTTCATCATTTTGTTTTCCAATTTTTGAAAATTTTCCAATTTTTGCGTTCACAATCGAAAAGGTTCATTCGAACGCATCAATCGATTGTACTTTTCGATTGTTATTTTTCTTAAATCCACCAAAGATTGGTGATATTTGAAGAAGAAAAAACAATTTCGTTTGCATGAAAATCTAATAACCAACTTGCCTATTCGACTCGGTAAAAAATAAATGTATGACGGTATTTAAGTAACTAAAAACGTTACTTTTTTGATCAGTTTTAAATTACGAGATTTACTATTTTGTCGGTCTCATTAAAGTATACAAGTATACTTGAAGCGGTGGTGGTGTAATGGTTAAGACGCCCCCGCTTGTGGATCGAAAGGTCTCAGATTCGTATCCTACTCGTGCCACACGAGTTTGTATACCAATCTGACTCATATATAGTAGTTTTCATAGACCACCACTTCTACTATTAGTTTACTACTGTGTATGCGACTACCTGCCACTAGATAGCAGTAAATAGTCGTAAAAGTCATGTCAGATGCCTTTAGGCCACTTGAATAAGATCTGATACCAGTGTTAGTAATAACACACTCGATATGATGATCATTAAAGTATATAAGAAATGCTGTTTGACTTCAAAATCCGTGAAGTCACAATCTTGGAATTAGTAGGTACTCCGTAGCACTCTACCAATTCAATGATCACAATAAATTACTATGATACAAGCTCCGTATAAAATTTTGTTTTTGACATTACAAAAAAATATCCGATTGAATTGACTAGTTTGAGACTTTTATACTAACAGTTGGCAAAAAAAAATTAATGAATATGAGAATTTGAATCGGATCCTTGATTTGAAATTAAACCTGATAGCAATATGTATCAGCATCATAGCGGCTAATATGCGCAAATTATTCATGTTTAATACGTGTTTGCAATGTCTATAGCGGCGTACATTGCATCTGCATGGTATTACAAAATACTATTCATAATATATTAGCTTTCAGTTAGAACAGTTATTTTTCCGGAATGAAAGGCACCCTATGTTCTTCTCCACACTTCAAAATACGTGTATGCAAAATTTCAAGAAGATTGGTTGAGTAGAAGAGGTAACAAACAATTATTATTTTCGCATTTATAATATTAGTAAGGATCCATACTACGTACTAATATTGTAATGAGAAAAATCATGTATTTTTGGTTTATTTGTTTGTAATGAATTAACTCTAATTACTGAAGGCCTCCCAAACGAAACATACAAACAGTTGCATATTACTAACGTCCACATTCCACACGCTGTCTCAGTTTACCATATCGTGAAGGCATTGTTAAAAAAAAGGAACGCGTGGACGCAATAACGTGCTATGTGTGTTATGTCGCATGGTGGCCTCCCAGGACCGATGACGAAATTTAGCATAGAGATAGACGAAACGTTCAGGAGTAAAAACTTAAAAAAGTAACCTATATATAGGTTATTTATACCTGAGCGAAGCCGGGACGGGCCGCTAGTAATTTATGTTTTTAATCCAAACAACTAACAAAGTTACACTTACGAGTACTCCATTGCAGTTAGAAGTCAGTTGAATATAGTATCATAAAATAAAAAGTGAAAATTTAATTGCGTTTCGTATCAAAGTTTTCCAGTTTAAACTAGACAGAGGTATAATTAACCAAACTATGGAGTGGTTACGTTTGCAACAATAATTTTGATGCTGTGTTTATTTTCATTTTGTACTATTACATATTTTTTATAGCTCAGGCAAACGAATAAGCTGAAATAAACCTGTTTACGTTGCCTTAACAAATATATTCTGGCGTGTGGTGTCACCCTAGAATCCCATCCCTTGGATATCGTACGCGGCGATTAAGGGACTAGGAAGTTGATAGTCAACAAAAGCATTCCCAATGAGTGTTAACGTCAAGCAAGGCGGCCATCTGTAAAACCACAACCGGATTTTAAGGTTCATATCGCTAATAAGAGTATGGAGAAGGACATAGGGTATCTTTCATCCCAGAAAAAACTATTGTTCCCATGGAATTTGTGAAAAACCTAAATTCTATTATAGGTGGCGCTAAATGCGCCACAAAAAACATCGCAATACAAACACTAGGTGGCGCTGTGCGTATTTTAAATGCACTATGCCGATATTTTATTTCAACTATCCCAATCCCATTTTAATATGAAGAAAAAACTGTTCCCGAGGGCGAAACCGCCGGTAAATAGCTAGTAATCGATAATAAAGGTACTCACACACAACGTCAACGAACTTTGTCGCGATCTGCGTCGCGAACGACGTGTCAGCGGTGACCTCACAACTGAAGTTGCCTGCTAAACTAATGTCCATATGCTTCAACACCACCTGGCTGCCTGTGGAATTGTTCATCTGGAATTTGATGAGGAAGAAATTACTTCTTGAATATATTTCGAGTACTAAATCTTTTGACTCTTTCTGGCACACTCATTCTATCTCTGTTTGGTCTAATGTTGCGGGACATACGGCAAGTTATGTACACAATGCAAGAAATTTAAAAAACAAAGTATATTTCGAGTATTATCTCTCATCTGAATCTTTTCCTGGCTTCCTTTCGGGAATTAGACGGGATAGAAATTAGTTCTTAAATTTATTATTGCAATTACTCAATTACAATTGGCTTTTCTACGTTTTGTCTTCCGCTTGGCATGGTTTTAAACACCAAACCTAACCTTGGAACTAGAGGTAGTATATAAGATAATACGTCACTAAGTAAAACACCTAAGTACATATCTTCCTTTGCTTAATATATAACAAAATGGAAATTTCCGAAGGGTCACGGATTTGCACGGCTCCAGCATCGATAAAAAGCTTTTCATGACCCCTACATATTGCCTAGTAACCAGAATATTCGAGAATGCGCCAGTTCTGAATTTTATTCGGGAATTTACATAAAATTTCTATTCAGAGCATTGAAAAAGAGTATTCGGGCGAAATGCGAGTTTTCTCGATTTGTTCACATTCATCATAATACAGTAAGCGTATGACGTCAGTGAGTTCATCGTTTATTTTTTTTTTTATATTAATATGATGCGTGGATTCCTACAGATCACTAATAATCCATGTCTTCCCATTGATAACGTACAAACAAAGACAAGAGCTGTGACAACAATAATATTCCCAAAGAACGATGTCGGTGGTCGATCTCGAATCATAACCGAAAAAGTTATTTTTAAGCAAACCTCGGGCTTCGGGGAATCAAAATGGTGATAAAATAGGGAAAACAAAACAAAATGAAAACAAATGAAAATCGAATAATTAATTTAGAAATTAGGCCTTCATAAACTTGTTCACGTCGTATTCTAAATCTTCTATATAATATATAAAACTCTTGCGTTACTGAGTGACTGACTAACTGACTGACAGACAACGCACAGTCGAAACTACTGGGCGTAGAAAGCTGAAATTTGGTGTGTAGGTTCCTAGGACAATGTAGGGGAGTACTAAGTAGGGATTTCCTGAAATTTCCACGGGAAACGAATTTTTAAGAAATACGAAGTACTCACATACGAAGTTGTGGGCAAAAGCTAGTTAAATAATATTTCCCAAAGCTAAAAACTACCATACGATCAACCTTGACGATCATCATATTTTTATTTTTTTAATAGTTAGTAATCTACAACAAGATTTAATCAACAAGTAGCTGTAAGGGACAGCCAAAGTCGAGTTTAACTTATTTTTATAGCTGAGCTCAGGCTTTTTTTTACACTAGTAAGATTTAATTACATACTAGATGTTGCCCGGGGCTTCGCTCCCGTGGAAATTTTGAGATAAAATATAGCAATCTTGAATAATGTACCTTTCCAATGGTAAAAGAATTTTTGAAATCGGTTTAGTAGTTTCGGAGATTACCCGCCTCAAACATACAAACTCAGAAACGCTTACCTCTTTATAATAACAGTATAGATTTCCGAGCGCAAGTTTTGCAAATGTTAACACTCTTTGAATGTAAATAAGCAAAATTTCTTTTCGCAAGATAGTCAAAATTTGCTATTTGTGGATTTTAATACCAATTTAATTACGTTAGATTCAAAATAATTAGCAAAAAAGGCTTTGAAATCTTCTAAAATGTAGATCGAAGCGTTTCGAATTTTCGCTCTGTTAGACAAAACCGTTACGACAATACACTCAGTTGCAAAAAGAAACAGCCGTTGCAGCTGCTTGTACGAGAAATATCCGGATATTTCCGGATATCACGAACATGCTCCCAATTTGGTAGATTGAAACGATAAAGACGTAGACCGGATTGAAAACTATTTTTCAGTTTCCCAACACCATCGAGCCGTAATTCGAAGATTCCCTAAGCTCTTAAAGTTTGTCAACATAGACCTCAAGCTTAACAAAGTTTTGAAAGTGTTTCGATTGAAATCGGAGTTTTCCATTTTATTTTTATATTTATATGTAGTAGGTACAATCAACAGCACATCACGAAGACCCTGCTTGAATCTCTATGGCACGGTAATAGCGGCGAGTTTGCAATGAATATGGGTTATGGTTGATGTGCTGTTGACAGTACATAGTAGGCCTTCGACGGAAAACATATTTGTCCTTTTGAAACCCCAAGACCATTTGGTTACACCAAATTTACTGTTGTTCTCTTAACACCAACAGACCAGCGCATTTGCGGTCTTCCCAATGAGCGTGTTTCAAATCAAATCGAATAATTTTATTTCGGAAAGAAATTACTACATCCATATATTGTGTTAGTAAAAATAATTTAATAGTGTTAGCGATAAAATAAATTACAAATATGTGCTCATTTTGTATAATGCGTTTCGCCCCAAGGTCTCCACATCACTAGGACTTTTCACCATAGTGCTTTTCTGGCCACATGATAGCCTATTACCATTTAAGCTTCAAAAAGCGTATCACTACAGTATGAGAAGTATACTTTTTCTTCATAGTCGTATTCCTCATGGCTGAGGGTCGTGGTCATTACGTGGAATGAAGCACACGTCAACTTTCTTGGCATTATTAATGGAGTGCCTTTGCCTTCTCCATTTCAGACGCAAGTTCAACCAGTGTTCATGTTTCCTCACGACGTTTTCCTTCACCGGAAGCAAGTGTTCTATGAAAACTACTATACATGAGTCAGTTTGGTATACAAACTCATGTGACATGAGTAGGATTCGAACCCGGGACCTTTTGATCCACAGGCGGGCGTCTTAACCATTACACCATCACCGCTTCACAAATACGCTACACAGTATACTTACATCGACAAAAATCCCAGGTAACCCGAACACCCTGGTCTGCGGGGTCTCCAGCGGGGTGTATCTGTAGAACTCGTGGTTGCCCCGGTACCACTTGACGGAGTACAGCGGCGCGTCTTGCATGTCCCGGGAACAGATTAATGCAGCTGTGCCGTTTCTTATCACCACTGGTGGCTTAACCAGGAGCTTCACGTCGCGAAGGCTGGTGACACCTGAAATGCATTCATAATTAATTTATATCATTGTAATACTTGAGAACATAATTTTGTATTAGTATTATTGAAATTGTATTGTAAACGCTAGTGAAAAGACAACAATGTCTTTGGGCTATTGTTTACAATTGAACAATCGGCTGATTGTCAAAAATAATACACGTGAGGTCCAACAGAAACATAAACTTCAGAATTGTGACAACCGTGTAATGATCAAAAAGTTCACATATTTCGAAACACTATATAATTTCTTGAGCGACACACGATAGCGCGTTCTAAAACTAAATATCGCCATCTAGTGACATAAATATTCAATTTTAATATTGGCGATTAAACAACAATGTTCATCTCATCATCATCATCAAAAGCCATTTAAACGAAACGATAATACAAGAATAGGTAAGTGGTCGGCTGAATGTATATAAATAAATAATGTAATTTAGGTATTCATAGTGGTGTGTGGTTCCGCCCTAGAATCTTCATGTCCTCACATGGGTGTCGTACGACACATTGTCTCGGTAGCCGATATAATAGCATTCCCAAAAAGAGTCGACGTCAGCCCGGTAACCACTTGTAAAATAATAGCCAAAACTTCAATGTTTTACGCTTACCCAGGGTTTCAGGGCGTCACATCCCTGAACGCAACTAGGAACATGGCGGACGAAGAATAATGAGAGAGTTAAACATATACAGTTACTGTATATAATAAAGAAAGAAAAGATTCAATCATATGATGAACGAGAAAACAAGTTTAAATGTGCTGTTTCGAGTAGTTTTCATTCTCTCCTATCGCCTCCTAGCCAACTGTAATCATTCAAACCAGATTTCCTTGGAGCACTCCACTAAAACAAATACGTAAGGTCGCAAGAAAAATGTCCGGTGTATCTATCAAGACTATCACGTCTTTTTTGGCTCGTGAAAAATAGTGAACCCTATTTAGAGATGCTGAGGTGGTAGGGGATAACGCACAATTTTACGAGTTACACGCCCTCATTTTTAACTTGGACTACTGTATGTACATAAACGTTTCTTACCTAAATCAAAATATATGTTTAGAAAATATGATCTTCACAGTCATTTTTTCGCTAAGTTACACTACTGGTATTGTATTGTAAATTATTATATTTACAAAAACTTCAAAATATTTTGCACGCTCGCGGCGGCCTATATTTGACCGCGGGTCATAAGTCAAAACTTCAAATATTAACTATATATAATTTAAACTTCCTGAAAGTCGACTTAGCAGTTCGAGTTTTTTACCTAATGCAATAAATCCCTAAAGAAATATGAACATTCTATTTTGGCACAAAAAAGTGGTGAAACCCCTGAATGACTTGCTAGATACGAAAACTAATATAATAAGAAAAACTGATGACTATAACATTCTGTTAAGAGAATAGGAGCACGAGTGGATTTTCTTAAACCACAATAAGAAATCTAAACGCCTATCTTTATTTTTCTTACGTTGCTCTTTAATTCATTTTCATTCGTCTGTCTTTTGTCAACTGTCCAAATGTTAAGTTTGAAGCCTTCTTAGTTACAATTTAGAGTTACACTTTAATAAATTTAATTTATTCTTAGCTAATATAATCTGTTTTGCGTGCTAGAACTTATCTATATATGTAAAAGAACAAGCGTTTTTTAATAATCTACGCCCAGTCTAAACCATAGAAGTTATATAAACGCTAAATTTGGACAGTAGCTTTAATTTACTACGTAGTGCTCAGATAAGAAAGGAATTATCAAAATTCTACCCTATAAAGGGGTAAAATCGGGGGTTAAGTTTGTATAAAAAATAACGGAAATCTTTACTGATTTACTTGAAATTTGGCATAAATGCTATGAAACAAAAATTATGAAACCCGTGTTTCAGGATTTCTTAAAGTTCGACCTTTCGACGGGTAGTTAAATGAGGGTGAAAAGAAATAACGAACAATCCTATTCAAAATTTCGTCAACTAAAGATATGAGTAGACAGCTAGCTCAGCGGTAAACTCCATTGAATTCACGTTGTTATTGTTGATGGTACGAATCTTGAACTTCAATTATTTTGAATTAAATCTGATTACCTATAGGTATGATTTACCCGAGCGAAGATGGGACGGGCTGTTGAAAATAAGACTAACAACGAATTATCAGACATGGTCTAAGGTCCCACTTCTTGAGTTTAATTTCACCAATGTTGCGTTTTACTAAGTTTTATTAAGTTGATAGCATGCTTCTTATATAATGATTTTTGCATACCTACAGTTGGTATAACAAATTAACCTAGTTTTTAAACACTTTGTACTGTTTTGTTTTTCTTTCCGTACAGCAAAGTTTAAATATAATTTAGAATGAAAGATAAAGACTTTCATCGGCAATCGGTTAGAAGTGGCTGTCGGTTTTTCACTGAACATATCTCCTTAAAATTATGAGTCAGCAATTTGATAACGAGCAAATTCTTCCGAGGTAAGCAGTTTTTCATTGCTACAAAGATATTAATGAAAAAAAAAATCATTATTTTCACTTGTAAGTGAGAAATGATGAGGTTTTGTTCTGGGTGAGACTTTAGGTACTTATAATTCTTTTTATAATGGAATCAAGATTAGTTTATTGCTCACAATAAAATATATTATTGGCTATTTATCAAATTGTCAGAATACAGTATTTTATTTTTACGCCTAAATTCGATAGAAACCATCTTGAATGTCTTTTCTCATATAAATAATTTTTGCCACAATAGAATCAAATTTGATATTTTTTTCACTCCCCGATAGAAGAACTTGTGGAAATATTATAACATGTTTGAAAAAAAAAAACAATTTTCTGCTCCCGAGTAAACCAATTTGCAACAATAGATTTTTTCGCAACCAGTTGTGAAAAATGAGTTTCACAAGAGCCCAAAAAATTCCTTCAACATATCTAAGAGCCCGTTCCTTCGCTTGCTGATAAAGCATCTGATAGATATCTATCGAACGATAAAAAATTGTGTTTTAGGAGTGATGGATAGAGCTAACTCGCCAATCACATAGGAGTTATTTATCTAGTTAATGTGTAGCGATTTCATTGATATTTTTAATTCTGTTTGTAAAAACTTTATTGTACAAACATTTATTTAATTTATTTGGTTTTTTTTTGTTAACTAAATAGGTATGTTTAACTTACATTTGTAATATAATAAAAAATTAAAATAAATTAGTGTTGTATACAATATTTTGTTATTAAATAAAAAAAATGCCAAATTAATTATCACTTAGTTTATCTGTCAGATTACAGAATGATTTTATCAGATAGTGGTAAAACAGGCCCAGTATAATGTCCTATCGCGCGCATGTCCACCTTAGGGACAAATATGAGGAATATATTCGGTCAACGTATAAAATAAATTCAAATTGAATCTGTATCTTCGATCCAAATGTGAGTGGGTAATTTATATTCAGCCGAAAGGCATTTTCTTAAAGCGTGCAGTATGTTTCATGTAAAGATTTTGCCATTTCTCTTGGGACGTGGATTAGGTTACATTTGTGGGAGAACTACAATGCTACACGTGATTTTGTGTTGAAAATAATAAAAGAGAAAGATATACATAGACATCTGAGAATATTCCTGGTTTTTTCATCAGACTGTAAGCATCGAAGCTCAGGGTTCGCTCTCCAACTTTTGTTTTTATTTTTACACAGAATATTCTATATTTATATTAAGGATTTATGTTTATAGTTTTTTATGTCAATTAAAAATAAAGGCATTAAATAAATTAAAGATTAATGGAAAAATATGTAGGTATTTATTTTCCACCAAATATTCACCAATCCGAATTGAATCGCGGGGTGGGTCATGGCCCATTGCACTTATCCAAAGGCGGGCCAGTGCCCCAGCAGTGGGGGAGGACATAGGCTACTTTCTACTCCATAAGGAGCCGCGGCAACAGTTAGTCATAGTATAAGTACAGTCAAAATCATGTCAAGCTACCCTAAATGGATCTTTATGCCGCGGTATTAGCGGCGAGTTTTCAATGAATTTGAACAGCTTTATGTGCTATTGGCTGTATAAACCCTTCCGTGATCTCGATAATTTTCGAGCGAAAAATGGGAACACAAATTGGGTGATTCGGGGTCATTTGGGCCATGTGAGGTCATAAACCGGGCCATAGATGGCACCACAATCACTTTACAAAGCTTTTTTCGAATTTAGGGCATATTACTTTGATTTATCATGCCATATCGTGATGTGAGGGTAGTTTAGTGGTTAAGAGTCTCGCCGTTAATCGTAAGGTTGGAATTTTTCTCGTGTGCCGTGGATTAGTATACCTATAGGATTCTCGTAGACCACCACTTGCTTCCAATGAAGTAAAATAATGAAAAAATCTTGCACAATGCACACTGGCTGACTATTGGATGGTTCTCAGAGCAATTCGACGGCTGCGGCCGCGCTGTCATTAGGATCCGTCAATTATCTGAAGGAATCATTTCCAAAATCAATCATTCGTAAAATTTCCATTACCATAGTACAGATTAGGGACCAATACTGTTTAAATTAGTATTTCTTTCACTATTTCTTCTCAGCAGTGGTTATTCCGAAGTGCTAGTAGTTTGTAGCTTTGGTAAATATTATTTAATTTAGAATAATACGTGAAAAAGTGCCTGTAAAGGCCTAATTTCTGAATAAATGATTTGATTTTGTTTTTCTGATACTAATTCTTGTCTTCCCTATTATTATATCCTTCCAATCGCACTCCATCTCGGTTTTCCTCTACTTCTTTTCCCACTCTCTCTTCTCACGAATCCATAAAAATATATGTATATGCAAGATTTGATCAAAGAATGACCAGTATTTCTGAGATCATTCAGCGAATTGAATGCTACATTGACCGGGCAATCCTGATTACGACTCAGTCAGATTAACGTTAGCGCAATGTATATTTATTTTGCCTTTGATTATGTCCGTAAATACACGAGCGAGGGAGGAATTATCCTCTTTCTTGAACAAAAAAAAAACTTTGTATTCATTGTGTATCGAATTCGTACATTGTATATTATTTACTAAGGATTCTCGTTAATTTGCTATCTTATTATGCAATCCATATTCGTAATTATATTATAATGGGAAAGATTTATCCAACTTTTACTGCGAAGATCCGGAGTCTGCTTCTGTCTCATTTTAGCGCGGATAAAGTCACGGACAATAGCTATTACGAAACAAAACAGTCTAATGCAAATGTCTAATTTAGCGAAGACATTGTTGAGAATTCGTGGCATTTATAGTTTAAATAAGAGTATTAGTTAAGAACAGCGTAACATTTAATCCGGGCAAATCTTACTATAGTTTGAGCCAGGCATTGTGGTTTATATAAGTATAGTTTGATGCAACTTAAATGGAGGTAAGGCTGCGATCCAAGCAGGGGTGAATTTTACAAGTTTGTCACCGGGAAGCACTAATTTTGCCGCCCCTAGATACATAGAATAAATCTTAAATTATATCCACAAAACAAATAAAATATTAATTCATATAATATTTTAATATTCATACTTTTATCATAATTGCGAAAGTTTCTCTTGACAGACAAAGCGTGACCGCTTTCACGGCTTAACCGCTGGGCCTTTTTGTTATTGATCCACGCGGAAAAGGTTCCGATTATAATCAAATTTGGAATATATTTAGTTAACGATCTGAGGTCAAACACAGGCTGCGCGTTACAGCTAATAACTTATTAAGATATTAAAAGAAATTAAAATGTTTGTATGACAGAGTTTATTTTTGAAGTGTCTTAGTATTCTTTTTCATTAGTCAAAAGCTATACAAAACTAAAAAGTTTTATAACATATTTCCCCTTTAATGAAAAAGAATCAAAACGTATAGAAATATTAAGATATTAAAAGAAATTAAAATGTTTGTATGACAGAGTTTATTTTTGAAGTGTCTTAGTATTCTTTTTCATTAGTCAAAAGCTATACAAAACTAAAAAGTTTTATAACATAACTATGAAAAAGAGACAGCAAACAATATACATAATAAAAAACGCGGTTGTTGCAGTAAGTTTATATTTAAAAAATGGTAAGCCCTTCTAGCATAATAGGGACCAACACTGTTTGAATGAGTTTCTTTCGGCATTTCTTCTCGGCAGTGGTCGTTCCGAAATGCTAGTAGTTTGTAGCTTTGGTAAACATCATTTAATTTAGAATATGACGTGAAAAAGTGCCTGTGAAGGCCTAATTTCTGAATAAATGATTTGATTTTGATTTTGTAATATAAATAGGACACAACTGAACTTGTTCTTTTTCATCTTTATTTTCTATCTCAGACGTTCGAATCGCGTTACAATAATCCGTCCACGATTAATATCTATCTGTTATCCTGTTACGATTAATATCTATTCTTGTCGCATGTGCCGCCCCCTTAAATCTGCCACCCTTGGCGCCTAGCGTATTAAACTTGCTTGTAAATCCACCACTGAATCTGAGACAAGTTCGGTACTTTAACTAACAATTCACCTAGTATTTAATAAATATTTAAATCCTTTTAAATATATATTAAATACCAGGTGAATTATTTGATTTCTCCTCGAAGCTAAATGCTTATGTTTTTAGGAAGAAAGCTAAAAATTACAACGATAATAACAATGGTATCTTATCGATTGGTATCTTATAATTGAGGTCTATAGTCGGTACTCACATAGCGTTTCCATGCACTTCGGGAAGCGATAAATAATATAAATTGAATGTACAGTCGACAGCACATCAATCTACCCAAATTCATTGCAAACTCGCCGGTATTACCGCGCCATAGAGGTTCATGCAGGGTAGCTTGATGTGCTGTTGACTGTACCAGCTTCTCCCGCGCAGATTATAAAAACCATCAAAGGCAGTGTAGATTTTTTCTTACAACCGATGGGCTAACTACAGAATTTCAAATCCACTCTTAAGCCCGCTACTTAGCTAAAATGTTTTAGCTCCGTTTACCCCGTAATATATAAAGCTGTATTATGTTATGTATACTGTATTTGTTTAATAGTGCTACACTTACAACGAATAGAAATATGACATCTTCAGCGTATACTCGGCGATACAGCTCGGCTGCACCAGGACGCTCCTCTCAATAGGTCTGAAAAGCCTTAAGGGCCTTAAGGGGTTTTCTTCGACCAATAGAACACTCCCTAACATCCTGTAGATGTATAGACCAATAGCCTTGACAGCCTGACAAGCTACTAAAAGCAATTGCAATAGAGTTGACGTCAGCCTGTTGTAAAATCATAACGCATGCAGTTATAAAATCACAGGCAAATCTTTAAAATTTAAGGCTTACATCTTCGCCGCATCACAGCTCCGAATGCAACCAGAAAGAGAGGCTGTGCCTGTATCTGTATAATGCTAGAATGTGTTTCACAGCAGCACAAAGTCTGCTGTGAAAGATTAGATAAGATATTGTTTTATATTTCGTTGCTCCTCGGTTAAACAGGAATACGTTGGCATCCCTCGGGACACGAAGCCCTATAAACTTTGATCGGAGATAGCTTACTTTATATCATACACGGGTAAACGTAGATAAGCGTCTATTTTATTTTAAAATCTACGTTTACAGCTGTTACACTATCGTTGTTATTCATAAAAAAAGATAAGCAAACTTTAAGCTAAAGTATGTTTTGTCTCGTTCTGTCAACGCCAAATTTTATAAAGTGTCATAGTAACAACTTTAGCTTATTTTAAGCTAAAGTATGTTTTGTTACGGGGAACGGCTTTTAAAATGAGAGTTAAATGACGATAGGCATTTTACTTGGCAGCTTATAAGCAACAATAGCATTTCCAATTGTGATTATGATACGATAAAATAAAAGTGGTTATGATACGACAGCCGATTCTTCGATTATATACGAAAAGTTATGCGCTATGGGCAAACTCTCCCGTAGGATAAGTCGATTTTATTTTTAGTTTTTTTATACACTGGGTGGGTTGCTCCAGTCAACATTGACGTTAATTTAGGGTGCGTTACACCATCAACTTTGACGGTAGCAAAGAAAGTAGCTACAGCCATTTTGTGTAAACATCGGCGGCGCGCAGATTAAATTCAATGTTTTGACCTTAAATCATTGACTGGTACTTTAATAAAGCCGTAAAGGCGATTTTCACGATAAAAAAAAACTAATATATGAGTAGTAAGGTAAAGTATTTTTACAACCCACCTCGCGTACCACACGGAGCGATCGACCTGTGTAATGTAGTAGAAAATGGAATTTTCTTCCGCGCTACGAGACTAATTTTCTTACTTGTTCTATTTGCGATCCAGTTTTGCCTTTTATAAGTTTGGACCTTTTGCTAAACGAGTGCTGGAAAATATAATAGTGATACCCTTCAAATTTCCGAAAGATAATTAATTTCTACAAATGTGGATATTATTACGAATAGATAGAGCCTTAACAGTTGATAAGCCGTAAAAGTATTAAAAGCATCCCTAAAAAGGGTTCACGTTCGGCTGGTGACGGAGGTGAAAGTACAGTCAATCAAATATTGGTTTACGCCCAATATTTCCTTCTTCCTTACAAAAACTAAAGACCTGACGAGAAGTTTTTTGGGAATAATCTAGAAAAATACTAGGCGTAAATCCATTTATAGCGCCACCAATCTTTGTGTTTCAAAATAGGGAGCAGATTTTCTAATATATCTTTACGATATGCGGGACTTTAATTCAGTTAAAATATAGCAAGCCAAATAATGAGCTCATCGCGTAGACCAAGGGGGATGAGCTACGCCTCATTGCTGCTATCCTCTGCGAGAACGCAGCACGTTGCAACGCCGTGTTGCAGACTGAAAATCAGTGTTTCTGTACTATGGTGCAGAAAGTTTCGCTGATTTATGGGCTTTTTGCCTTGCTGCAGCACACATTCGTTTAATTTTATGTTTTTTTTTATTTTATTATAAGACTAGTCTGTTATTTCTTTGGTGTCTGTGGCAAATTAAATAAACGAATTATCTATCTATCTATGATAATATAACTAGATCAAAATCAAAATCAAAATTTATTCAGAAATTAGGCCTTCACAGGCACTTTTTCACGACATGATCACGACACAAATGATGTTTACCAAAGCTACAAACTACTAGCATTTCGGAACGACCACTGCTTAGAAGAAATGCCGAAAGAAACTAATTCAAACAGTGTTGGTCCCTATTATGCCAGAAGGGCTTACCATTTTTTAAATATAAATTTATGTATATTTTTTTATCAGTAATATAACATGTAAGTACACAAAAAAGTACATGGTCAAAAGGTATACTGAAACATATTATGGTTGTGATCAAGTGCTGATGAAAGGAAAATATATATACTTAGATAGATAGATAGATAGATATATTAGATAGATAGATAATTCGCATCATCATCCTTTCAGCCTCTTTGTGCCCACTGCTGGGCAACGAATAGGCCTCCCTTCGCGTGCGCCACCTACCTCCTCCACTACCTGCATCTACCTGAGTAAAAACTCTCTTTACATCTGAATACTCCTTTATATTGGGATCAGACTAAGTTCTGTTACTTTCAAAAAATACCTAGGAAGAATAATCCAGCAATTTGTCAAAGTCCAAATGGTACGAACATATTTTTACTGCAAACACATGAAGCGTCTTACGAACGGGGCCTTCCATTTTCTAGCACATTAAACAGGCCGATCGGTACAGGGGAACTTGAAAAATGTAATTACATTGTTTTATCTCCCTACGTTGAAATCAATTTGTGGCGAGAGCAAAAAATAGAACTTAAATCGGTTTATAAGTTGCTTATTTTGCCATCTCTCGATTGTTTTGTTAAAGGCGTTTTGTTTGTTAAAGTGGCAATGTTTAGATCTGAAGTCGAATGGCAAAAACATTATCCTTTGATTTGTCATGTCTATATAGACGCATTATACACACTATATACAGACTAATTATACGATAAAAACTGTGACGTATGTCACAGCGGTATAATTTCCAGAAATAAGGAACTTCCCTTAAAAGGTTCTGAAAATTAATATATGACAATTAAACGTGCATATTAATTATAAATGGATGTTTAAACATTGCATTGAGGATTAAAAAACTAGTCTCTCTCAAAGTCAATCGATTGAGATTCTAAAGTGAGTGAATGAAGCAATGAAAAACCATTGCCCAGTTTTGTGTGTTACACTCCACGTCCTCCGTCGCTTGATGGTCATCACGCCCACTAGGGGGACCCCCAGTTGGTCCGGCGTGATGTGTCCGGCGTGGGTTCGATCCCCGTTCAGGCCTACATGGAAAATGAACTTTCTGAAATTGACCTGGGATGTTTATCTATATATGAATATGTTATAAATTGTATGAGTTAGTAATCTATATGATATGTATTGTTGAGTTAGTAACCCATAACACAAGTGTCAAACTTACTTTGGAGCCAACTCAATCTGTGTGATTTGTCCGTATATATTTATTTGTTTTTGGCCACAACCCTCAACCTTGAATACCTACGACTGTAGTATAAAATCTAAGTATTATCAGTAAATAAAATAAAAAATAAGATTTTTCCGACTGAATTATCAATGTTTTTTCTTTGAATTTTACGATTTCCCGTTGAAACTCGTGAATAAATTTGTGTTATGTAAATAGGGTATTGGAGATTTTCCGTGTTTTTAAATCCGGTTATTTTTACGCATTTTCCGGAATATAAAAATAAATTCTTTTTACTGTCAGCTTACATAAAAAAAAATTGTGATGTAGTAAAAATAAACAATTAGATGTTTTATTATCATCATTAAAATTTCGTTTCCTTGTTATTTTTGTAGGCGTTTCGGGATTTTCAAGACAAAAATGAAGAGGCGTTTTTTGCACCCTCTTTGCTTCTCATCAGGCTTAATGATAATATTTTAAAAAATTGACATCCACTAATCGGTCTTTGTATGAACTAAAACTTAAAACGACTGCTACGTAACTGGGTAATTTAAGTTTTCAAAACTATTGAGAAGTTGGCACTAGTTTAAACGTTAGTTAAACGCTAGCTGTACATCCCTAGAGGGTTCCTTCTTGCAGAATTGTATGATACAAGTCATAGACTGTAAATAGAAAAATGATCACAGTACGAGTCATGGAATTAGTAGGTACTCCGTATAACGTACTTACTAAATCCATGGTACGAGTTCATTAGACACTCGAAATAAGTAAGATGTATGTTTGTCAAATGAAATGAATGTAATGATTTGTCCTGTCTTTCATAAACAAATCTTCACCGAGCAATAATTATAGCAAGTCGCATTTTTACACCTTTAAATTTTAAATACGAAAGCATCGGGGTACATGAAAGGTGTTTCATAGCGCGGGTTTCTTTGTTTCTTAAACAAAGAAAACCATTAGTAGCAAACGTGTGTTTCCGCTCGAGAATACATAATTACTTCCTATCTCCCCATGGATGACATACGAGGCGACTAAGAGATACGTAGCCTAAGCAGCAAGGATTATCGACGTAAGGCAATCAGCCGGTGTCAAAATCACAGCCCAATTTTCATGCCAGCTGTACACATACGACACGGAGCGAGAGCGAGTATGTACTGGTGCTCGTCTCGCTCTAATCACCTCGGTCGATTTCGGTCATCTGTCGGTTTCTGCGCACAAGTCAGGATCTCTTTGGATCTTGCGAGATAAGCGAAGGCTATATTGTACACACTCATTTGATCCAGTTGTCCGTTTATTAGCTCACAGCACAATGGTAAACCGCAGCAGCTAATTCCACATCCATTATCGCGGGAGTCTTTCGAACAACTAACTGAACGAGTGTGTAAGACTCTGTCGACGAGAGGATCTCGTCAGGCAACAAAATTGTGTGAATGTTTTTTACGCTGACATCGGGCTTGGTGGCGTCACAGCCCCAGAAACATGTGAAGATAAGAAGTAAGGTGATGCAAATGTATGGTGGAGGTGGTGTGGAGGCTACAGTATTAATCGCTTGCGTTTATACATCACGCCACAACATAAGGCGGCTGATGCTTTTAACGCTAATTTCAGCAATTTTGGTTAGCTCAAGTCGGTTCCATGTTTCGATACGTGAGGAGCAACTTAGTATTTTAAACTTAACTAGTAATTTAACAGCTGGATGACTTTCTGATTGCGTTTTAGTAGTGCAACGAACTCGCGAATAATAGATATATGGATTTAATCACTGTTATCTGAGGTGATTGAAATCAAAAGATGTGTGTAAGTTTGTTACTCTTTCACGCAAAATCGGACTATTATGAAGTACACGAGTAGAAAATGACCTGTAAGAACACTTAGGGTACTTTTTATCCTGAAATACATACAAGAGCGAAGCCCCGGGGCACATCTAGTATTTTTTTTTTACTTTACATTCATTTTGAAAACAAAATTGGTATTTCTTTTGGCCCTATTTGGGATCGTCCTTGTGATGGTTCTACATTTAATGAGGTTAAGTATATATAAGGGATGAAATAGATACACGAACTTTTTTGGCATTCTTCTAGCCTGTAGTTTTATACCATCATTAAATTAAAAAATATATTTGAAAATATTATAATCTAGAGCAACAAATCCATCATGTTTGAAGCTAAAACAATAAAATAGGTTAATGCAAATTTCTCTCGACAATAACTCCGGCCCCGGCGACGCAGTAATTAAAATCAACATTTTGCAAAGCAATACACAATTTTAGTAAATTAATTTTCGAAACTCTACAAATATAAGCTCCAAATTTAATTTTCCGGGATGAAAGGTACCATCCTACTATATGTCCTTCTCCATACTTCAAAACTACATGTATGCAAAATTTCAAGAAGATTGGTTGAGTAGAAAGAGCGTGAAGAGGTAATAAACAAACTTACATTTATAATGTTAGCTAGGATTGTCTATTTAATGTGTTTGTATGTGTAGATTGTTGGAAAGGCAAAATTTGTACGAAGTTTGCAAATATTTAGTTATGTTGGTGGCAGAAGGGGCAAACTAAAAAAATGCTGGTTTGATGTCGTCAAAGATGATATGCACACATATCATCAAATGATATTACTTGTAATGGATGCCGAGATATTGTGGAGGAGAAAAGTAGGCAAACGGATTCTGGCTGACGCTCAATGACGGTGACGGTGCAAGCAACCGAGGTTTCTTGCACCGTCACCGTCATAAGAAAGAGAGGGAGAAATATAGTTGACATTAAAAGTCTACATTTGCCGCGGAGCCTCGGCCAACGGCTATTCATATTATGAGAGACAAATTCGAACCCAGTGGTTCGAATTTGAGTTCGAATTCTTTTATACACTTTTTTTTATCTAGCCAGTAAGTGTTGTGTCCCACTGCTGGGCAAAGGTTTCCCGCTTATTTTTCCACTCATCTTTTATCATTTTTATTTTATAAATTTAAATATAGCATGAAAAATACTTGAACTGTGATCCAAGGGTTTCGAAACTCGGGCTAAATCGCTTTGTGTTCCGTAAAGCGTGTTAATTTAATCCTCAACAAAAACAAGCGAAAATCATTTTTAATTAATACAATAATGTCAGCTAAAATTGATAAAAATATTATTACACGATTGACTGAAAGGAAAAATTGTTTTTTGTGCTCATTGTTTATTGTCTGTTCCTTAATTAGTCTTAAAGTTCATTTATTGTTATTATTTGTCAAATTTATATTTTTATATAACCTAACCCACTACTGGACAAAGGCAAGGAAAAATATATTATAATCGGAGTATCTACTAATTCCATGTATAATTGTCTGTTATTGCTCACGTCACCCACGTTTAAAATGTCAGTCGTTTGAATAGATTTTGAGACACATTTTCAGCTATAACAATTATATTTTCTACTGAATTAAAAAACGTTATAATTCTCAAATATTTTATTTTGTTTTCATGTCTATGTAGCGCAGTCGACCCTAGCCTACATTGACGGACGGCATATTTTCATAGGCAACACAAATAAAGCGTAATACGCGTTTATTATGCATTATTCCGGCAAAATAATGAAAAGCCGTTTTCTTATGGCATAAATTCATGAAACTGTTATTTTAGGTTCGCCCAAACACCCCGAAAGGCTTTTAGAGAAAAAAAAAACAAAATGAAACATTGTGCTATACATTTTATATTAGCCCTGCATAGTGGATCATGTTTTGTCCCACTTATACCACCATAAGGAAGGCCAGTGCCCCAGCAGTGGAGTCCTTAAAATGGCAATAATTCTGATAATAAATAATGCGTACAAATACCCATGGAATGTTATTTCTTAAAACATCTAGATCTTGTAGATCGGCTTGCGATAGTGGAGGGATTTTGTCTCTTCTCTGTCGTTTCGCTTTTGGCAGAGCGATGTGGTAACGTTGAAGTGTTCATGTTGGTGTTAAAGACGGGCACCGCTTTCTTTACGATCTCCCGACATCTCTCTGCACACTGTCTGGCGCAGTCTGACACTCGGTTTCCCGCTGCGGAGTTTACTTCGTCGGTCCAGCGCATAGGTGAGCGTCCGCGTGATCTGATTCACTCCATGAGGGGCGCTCTATTGCGTCGTGTCCACGTCCAGAAACATGGCCAAAGTACTGCAATATGCGCGTCTGTGTGTACTGAGGTTGACAGACTTTGTGATGTATGGACGTACCTGAAGTATGGACGGATTTTGTAGAAATGAAAAAAATCTATTATTTTTATGCATTGAACATCAAAGGTTTTTGCGATAATTAGGTACATCGGACATTTCGTCACATGATTTTTAGAACAACAAAATGTTATGGTATTTTGTACCTACATACCTTTATGAGTTTGTTTTAAACTTTTCGAAGACTGGAAAGTAGCAATACTGAATACAGACAGTCAGGATGAGTTGCAACAGTCGATTTTGGCATTGTCTTTAACTTGTGCGCCATATGTTTAGGCAAAATGGTGTACTTCGCGTTTTACTGCGCAGGGTTAAGTTAACGTCAAAGTTGGCTGGTGCAATTCACCCTAAGTATATACAGACTTACTCAAGACTTCAAAGGTCACGTAAAATTTGCTCAACAGCCGTAATGAGGAGTACTGTTCTCAATTTCGACTTTCAACTTGTTTTGCTTTATTCAGGGTAGAAATTAAGGAATACCATTTTCAACTACATTTTCACGTAAGACATTTTGAAAATTTATGGTAAATGCCATACGCCTGTGAATAACAAGGAAGTAGGGGTAAATAAATTGGCCTCTTAAAAGCAATTAGTTAACTAATTTGTATCAGGAAAAGATTACTTAAAAGGTTTATAAAATCTGTAAATAATTCTTAAAAAGTTACAACAAAACGATCGGAGATAATTTACGAAATAAATTGTTTTCTACAAGATTTTAGAAGAAAAACACTTACAATATCAAAAATAGGAATTAATAATCAGGTTTGATAATTTTATATTAATCCAAAAACTTAATCTCCAATGTTTGGTTGCACATATAAATTCAATATATATAAAACTCTTCCGTTACTGAGTGACTGACTGACTGACAGACAACGTACAATCGTAATTATAGGAAGCTGAAATTTGGCATGTAGATTCCCTGGGGAGTGCATGTGAGCACTAAGAAGAGATTTCCTGAAATTCCTACGGGAGACGAATTTTTACTCACATACGAAGTTGTGGGCAAAATCTAGTAAATAATCAATAAATATATATGGTGAAATCACACAGATTGAGTTAGCCCAAGGTATTAGATAAACCTTCAAGACCCAGGTCAATCTGAAAAAGATTTTCCATGACCGGAGATTGATCCCGGGAACTCCATAGTGTAGCATTTCGGCAGATGATGGCCATTAGGCCACGAAGATCATACGAATCCGTTAAATCCATCATAATATGGTTATTACTAACAGACCAATACTAATTCATGAATAAACTATTTTTTATTGTCCAATTCCAAAAATAAACCTAAAATAAATCTTTTCAATACAAAATTTAATGAATTTAAAACCAAAACTGAACACCATTCTAATTTGTTTTTTTTTTCAAGCAGTAGTCATATTTCCTCTGCACTATTGTTTCTCAGTTTTTAATTAAGCATTTTCTGATGATACAACTAGTTTTTTGTAGGACTATTCCTTCGGCTGATCCCGTTTCAGCTCGACCCACGGGGCCAGTTTATGTACAGACATATTGATCCCATTCAACACAAATTCAAGTAATATTGGATAATATTTCGTTAATTGAAATATAATTTTCGAGATTACTTCCTTACTTATCTCACTTACTCAAATTAATCGAGGAAAACCTAACTGATAAAATGTTTAATATCATGTAGTAATTTTCAAAGTATTTTTAATAGTAAAAAAAAATAAGATAAAACAGAAAGATTATGATTATGTTATTACTAGATGTTGCCCGGGGCTTCGATCCCGTAGGAATTTTTGAGATAAAATAGCAATCTTGGATAATGTACCTTTCTAATGGTAAAAGAATTTTTGAAATCGGTTCGGTAGTTTCAAAGATTACCCGCCTCAAACATACAAACTCGCAAACGTTTACCTCATAATAATTGTATAGACATAAAAAACAACTACAAATTTCCTTTCAGCTGTGATTTTTTGCAGTGGAACCATTTCATTTTCACGTAGGTATACATTTTATCAACTGATCCCGCGGATCAGCATTTAGCGGGGCCAGTTGACGGAATACTCATTACGGTATTAAAAAGAGGAATGCAAATTGCAAAGGTTTTTTTTCTGTTAGGAAGGCTGTAGAATCCTTTATCACAGAATAAATAAGTCTAGCTAATAAACACAGCTTTGGGAATCAACTTTATTTATATATCACAGTTGGCGTGGCGTATTCTTTTTTTTACAAGCATTTACTTCGTTAAGTAAGCCAGTTTAGCACAGGATTATGTTTCTTAATCGCAAGTTATATTATAAATGCGAAAGTAAGTTTGTTTGTTACCTCTTCATGCATTGTCGACTGGACCGATTGTTATGAAATATGATACCCGGGTAGAAAATAACTTGGAATAACACGCAGAGTACTTTTTATCCCGAAATTCCCGCGGAAGCGAAGGTCTACGACGCACCTAGTTATAGGATTATAATTAAATATGACTGAAGAAGAACGGTCTCCTTTCTTCGCTCAAGGAGAGCCTTTGACAGTTAAGTAATTTATTTTCTATATCTCTGAGCAGTGTTAAAGTTTTGTAATTAATATCCTTAAGAGGCAAATATTTGAATGAGACAGCTACATCCTGCATCAGCAGAATCTGTCTTTATTACTTCAGAACACGAAGTTTTCAAACTGAACTCATATCAGTAATATGTTGTTATGACTATGCCATTCACCAATTTGTTGTTCAAACCCAATAGTTGATCTGAAAAAAAAAATGTGAAAGATTGTGCCAAGTGGAAAAGAAAAATTTTAAAAACCGACCAAGGGGTTCTGACGGACGGTCTACGGCTGGGAAGAAACAAAGAAAACGCTCGGCTGAGACAGAAAAATATTGTAGGTATTGGTTTGGAAAATTTTAATTTTTCGTTCAGAATTTGGTATAGGTATAAATACAACTAAACTTTTTCAATAGAGTAATTGCCAACACGTCAAATCAGATATTTTTTAACATGTGTCAAAGACAAAAAATACTTATACAGGACTTGTATGTGGGCGCATTTTTTTCTGCTATACTAAAACTGATTAATGAAGGTGAAGCGGTGGTGGTGTAATGGTTCGTATCCTACATATGAGTTTCTATGCCAATCTGACTCATATATAGTATTATGCATAGATTGCTTGCGGTGAATGAAAACATCATGAGGAAACCTGCACACTGGTGGACAGTTTAGGTCACCAGTGTGTATGCAACTACCTGCCACTAGATGGCGGTAAGTAGTCGTAAAAGTCATGTCAGATGCCTTTAGGCGACTTGAATAAAATGTGATGAATTAATGAAAGTGACATTTTTTAATTTAATTATGTCAATGCATTTATTTACATTTAATTCTATACACAAGCAACTATCCTATTACGCAAGATCTACTGTTGATCAGATTTGATCAGATGATAACCACATCTCTGCAAATAATTACAACGTCCTGAAGAATCGGCTGTGATTTTATAACCGGCCGCCTGGCTATTTCCTTCTTGGGAATGCATTATTGCCCATCAGTTATCTAAGCTAATAAAATGGTCATCAAAATACGATACTTACAATCGTGTCAAATAAAAGATTTTGTTTTATTTTTTTTTTTTTTTATTGATTTGAAATAGCACATTTTATCTTCAAATTACCATGAGAACGAAGTCCGAGGATAGAGCTAGTAGAAAACAAATAGGACAGCATTAGACGCAAATTTCGTTAATATTAATCTCGCGTAAATGATGAACAAAGACGAAAGACCAAATTGGCTGTAATTTGCAAGGGCAGAAGAAACGCTGGTAATTGTATAAAATCATTACGGGGACAATGGGGATGAACTTCTTGATATAATTTATTCAGAAAAGGAGCTACGAATTGAGATTTCGGATTTACTGAATATTGAAATTTGCCGCTTTACAATTAATGCCCTTTTATAACTAATTAATAATTAAAAAGGATTTATTGAGATATTAGATTACTTACATATTATAAAATCCTAAATATTACACAAAACAAAGTTCTCTGCCGCGACTGTCTGTCTGTTCGTAATAAACTCAAAAACTACTGCACTGCACTAAAATATTATTTACTTGATGTTGCCCGGGGCTTCGCTTCCGTGGGCATATTAAAATATGAATGGTGAAAACATTTTTGAAATCGGTTCGGTAGTTTCGGAGATTACCCGCGTCAAACATACAAATTCACAAACTCCCAAACACACTCTCTCTAATAAAAGTATAGATTATGTATAAATCCGCGCGAACCAGGACGGCCGGCTAGTATTTGCAGCAATATATTTGTTTGTAATAAAAAAGAGCATAACTAAAAAGTATATTACACAACGAGAAGGTAAATATACAATGACCGACTTATCCCATGAAGGGATATGTCAACGAATGACAGTGAAAATTTGTACGTGAAACACGACAAAAACCCAACATAGAAATGAAATGATTTTTGGATCGACGTCATTAAAGAAATAATATTTTCTAGGAACACATGTCATCTAAGACTTATCAAAAAACATCTTGATACACGCATCACATTTAGCTTTATTATCGCTCTCCGTTTCGCGTCGGGTTATAATCCCGCCTCATAATATGTAATCACTAACCTGCCTATTTACAGAAATCACAATATTTTTTGTTGAAACGCGAATCTTGAAATTAAATATTTAAAATGCTATTCTAAATATGCAAATGATGGCTGTAAATAAATGCATTTAAACTGATAGTAGTCCCTGCAGGCGGCGCCATTTCTTTTAAATTATTTCCTAGAAATACATTACTCAAAAGTTCTTTGACCGGTTAAATAATGGTTCTTTAAAATCTTCAAATAATTAGGTGCTTTTTATGATAATAGTTATAATATAATTATCCATACTCCCATACTAACATTATAAATGCGACAGTCTGTCTGTTCCGCTTTCACGGCTAAACCGCTTGATCGATTTAGATGAAATTTAGTATGCATGTAGTTAAAGACCCCGTTCAAATACAGGCTACTTCTTTTTTTTTTTCAAAAATCGGGAGGGTAAAAGTTTGTATGAAAATCATGTATATTTCAAGTTCACGCGGGCGAACCCGCGCCCAAAAGCTAATAAAATCATAATTGTCAATTTTCTCATGTAGATTTCTCATGTGATAGTGGATTAAAGCCGTGTTACTATTTTTTTTTAATTTACACCTAGAAAGACACAAAGGAAACACCTGTTTTTATTCATTTGAATTCGCATCAACCGAATTAACGCTTGGTTCGATCTTGAATTCATTGTGTGTCGTTATCACGTGCGAAATTACACATTTTTCTGGAAGTTAAGCATTTTTTATTGAGCCGAAAGGTCCCGGGTTCTATCCCCGGTCGGGTCATGATGGAAAATGATCTTTTTCTGATTGGCCCGGGTCTTGGATGTTTATCTATATATGTATTTGTTATAAAATATAGTATCGTTGAGTTAGTATCCCATAACACAAGTCTCAAACTTACTTTGGGGCTAGCTCAATCTGTGTGATTTGTCCTAATATATTTATTTATTTTCGACAATCATTTTGTTTGTTGATTATAGTGTTAGCCCGCGAGTTCGCTCGTGTGGGAGTTTCAGAATTCAGAATTCTTGTGATTTAACATAATATGGACGTTGACAATCTATCAATAATTTTATTAGCATACATTTTATTGACAGCAAGTGCCTTTTATTTGTAAGGGATAACAGACACCTGTCATTGAGAATCTCTACTTTTTCCTGTCTATTACCAACAGTACAGGAAAATGCGGGAATTTTTTTTATTATTTATTAAAACTTTATAACATCATAACAGTAATGACACTAAAGCAATGTTATAAGTACATGAATAGGTATATATAATGGGTATTACATAAAATATATAGGTATATAAACAAGTAAGATACATATAATATGATTCCACGTATTACCGAACGACAACCATGATTTTTGACAGGCTGTCATTAAAAACATCTGCTTCATTAGCTACAGTGTCAACAATCCTTATAGCTCGTGACAAGGGAGCAAACTTAAGTAAATTGGTTCTAGCGACTGGAACGTCAAACAGAGCGGGCTGGCGCCGCGCGAACACATACTCATTGTGTACTAGCGACTGCATCTTCGCAAGCATCTCCGGACTATGGACCTGTCCTCTAAATAATAATTATTTTTAAAACAAAATAATATTATATTACTGAGCAAACAAATTGGTCCAATAAAACGGGATTCATCAAAATATTGAACTTGGATTACTTCCAGAATTGTAAGGCCAAAATGCTTGACTTGCCTTCATTCCATTTAAGAAAATCTCTTTCTCGTTTCAGGTATCCCGGTTACTTCCTTGGCCATTAAACGTTGGAACACAGGCTCCGCTCTCCTACTTTTTCTGCGCCCCTTCGTAATATCTACTACTACATATTTACTATCAAAATAATTTTATTGTTGTGTTTAAATTTTATATTAGCTTCATGCCGTACAAATGTTAACAAACTGCTTTTTAAATTTTTGTCATAAAAAAGTTGAGAAAAACATTTTTATATTTCTTCAATGAGTCACGTAACACACTGTAAATAAATCGAATTTATTACCAATCAGGGTCGACTTGTAACAAAAAAGCGAACATTTTACGACAGTCGTAGATCGATTGGCCAAGGTTGTAACATTTCCCATTCATAAATGGGAAATTTCCCAAAGTTTCGTCGAATGAAAAAATATAAAGGCTAGAAACATGCGATTTTTGTTATAATATACGAAAGTTTCTTATTTTGATAGAAACGCTTTTAATATGTAATAATTTTAAGACCATTATTGTACACTTAGTTGGCAAATATTAGTATGAAATATTTTAAGTAATTTTACGTTTCTGGCAAAAAAAGCTTTGCCCAATGGTAAGCACTATTTTCTAATATTTGTCAAAAAATATATATTATTAATGGTTAAAGGGACATTCCTCATTATAACGTATGTTCTCCTTTCCTGTTTGTTTCCATGAATATTCCCAAGAGAACAATTCTATTTCGGGAAATATTCCCGATATAGTAATGTGGGAATACCCCCATCACTAACAGTGGTCATCGGGTCAAGTTTTTTCATTACTCAAGTTACTTTGTAACTTTTGTCCCTCGAGTTGTCTAACTTACAAGTTAAATAAATTGGTGATATGGCCGTCGAATACCGAATTCTGATTGCAACTTTATTGGTGGGCTTTTCATCCAAACTGAATATTTTTCGGAACTTATTTGGCAAAGTTTTCTGGATCATTTATGACCGAAGGTCTAAAAACGAGCCTTTCGTACTAGTTTTTATTATTTGCTGCCATTACAAAGATTTCATAGGCATTAGTTATTTCTAGAGTAACGAAACGGCCAAGCTACACGTTTTAACTAGAATGTAAAGTATGTGAAGTTAGGTATGGTAAAGTTAGGGCGCATATGTCAAGAATCTTGGTCTGACCACTTTTTCATACATTTTAAATAAAGTGTTGAGTTTATGAAGCAAACTATACTCGTCTTGACAACTATTTTACATGAAAAAGTTTTTGGCGGTATTAATATTATTTGAATTATTTTACAAATAGAAGTATTTAAGTATTTGTACTTAAGCACCCTTTGTTAATAGGTTGTAACCCTTGTTCTGTTTTATTCTATGAAAAAATTACGCATTATTAATTTATCTATTACTAGCTTTTGCTCGCGGCTTCGTCCGCGTTAATTTTCCACGGGAACAGTTATTTTTCCGGGATGAAAGATACACTGTCCTTCTCCATATTTCAAACTACATGTATGCAAAATTTCAAGAAGATCGGTTTAGAAGATAGAGCGTGAAGAGGTAACCAATAATCAAACTAACTTTCGCATTTATGATAATTGCGGTACAATTGCAACTTGTCACGTTGACACAATACACGTAATTCTAAAGTTGCATATCTTAAGTCCACGTTGTCGGGGATAAACCCATGTTATCACGTAACAGGTTGTTACATTGTACCTTTAAGTTAAATTCAACTCAAACGTCGCAGAAAATCATCTTGAAAAGAGTGTGCTTTGCCCGCAAAAGTTTACCATGTTTGCCACTTAACACATTCGAGAAAATTCCATATTTATCCAATGCATTTTCACACAAACTTTTGCGTGTAAACATTTTTTTTTTTATTGCCTGATAATATGTATATACTTCTATACTAATATTATAAATGCTAAAATGTATCTGTGTGTCACGCTTTAATAGCTGGGCCGATTTTAATAGAATTTAGAATGGGTGGAGCCGGAGCAACGTATTGCGACGAAACCTATAACAGATTTTAATTTAGACCTTCCGCTATTCAAGTGTAAAAACCGCATCAAATTCCATCCAGCAGATTTTGCGTGATGCGCGAACAAACATACAGTCAGACATCAGTTCTAAAAAAATATTTTGGCTTCTAGTAGTCTTTAAAAACTCCCCATAATTGTTTTTCTACAATATCTCAGACATGACATGACATGTTGTACAGACATATACCCACCGAACACAATAATCTATTGTTGCAAAATGCATAAAGAAATTGAATTAATTTCAATTATTCTCATGGCGGAAAGTTTCCGAGATACATTAAAATTAAAACTGAAGAAGTTGGAAAGTTCATAACTTCACGCATTACGTCAAACTGTACTTAGTATAATATAAAAGTATATTGTATGTACTTTTATGTTATACTCTAATCGCAACATAGGGGTTATTTATTAAAATTACCCATCGTGTTTTAATAAGTATAATTATTTCATCCTTACATACTATAAAACGAAGCTCTCTGCCGCGTCTGTCTGTCTGACTGTTCGCGATAAACTGAAAAACGATTACACCAATTTTCATGCGGTTTTCACCGATAGATAGTGTAGATCCTCAAGGTTTAGGTGTACATAATTTATTATGTTTTACCCGAGCGAAGCCGGGCTACAATGTTATATAAAAAATATAAGTTAAAACTTGTGTTTTTTAAGAGTTATGAAGTGATATAAAATTTCATTTAAAGTGAGTTACACTGTAAAATTTAACGTTGACTTTAACCGTCACTCCGCTGTTGTTTAGACAAAATGGCGTACATTCGTTACAGTTAACGGTGCAACCCACACGTAATCTGCGACGGTAAGCAGTTTAAAGTCGACATTACCATGTAATGTTCTCTGTGACTTAACACAACACAAGATTTATAATATAGCTGCTTACGCTCAGATCGTATAAAATCACAATAGATTACGTTTTCAATAATACTTAAATTTGTTAAACAAAAATAATTCCTTCTTGCTTTACGAGCGATTAAGTTTAATCTAACATTAAACTCACTGTTAACAGGCGTATAAGTCAAGAAAATAACGACATTATAATACCCTCAATTTAAGAGAGAGGGTGCGAAAGAGACAACAAACACACTCGAAGATAATGGTAAGGGACAAACAATATACCATTTTAATATAGCCATAGGGCCACTCAAAAGCGTCTGCTGGTGACATGCAAAGAATATTCTTACTTATTTCCCGGTCGTACAAAATGTTTTTGGTATAGAAGGATCACCTGTATGAAATTAACTAAAATGATAAATAGGTACCGATTTAAAACTGTACAATATTGAAAATAACATTTACACGTTCAAATAATTTTATCCGAAAACTAGATGTTTAAAAATAGAACTCTTTTCTTATATTTTGGGTAATAAATGAACATTTTGCTATTTCAAACAAGAAGATTGGTTGAGCACACAACGCGTGAATAGGTGACAAACAAACACAATTTTCGACCACCGACGCTTCATAATATTATAATACAGTATCTAAATACCTCTATTTTGATCAAACAATGATGGACCTTAGATTACAAACTACTTCTTATTATTGTTTATTATTTTTTACAAAGTGTTAATTCTATCCTCTATTAATTTTTACATAACAGACGGAAAAAATGAGGGTTGTCTACACAATTTATTGATGTCATGTTTAGAAACACAATCATGTAAAAAACGTGAGTGAGAGTGTATCAAAACCATTATTTATCGCGCGTGTTCCTTCTTATTGAGGTAGTTGTAAGATTTGTTTCTTTCATCGTGTACTTTCAGTTCCATTTTAGGCTGTGATGCCCTGAAGCTCAGGGTACGCTTAAAAAGTTCCACTAATATAAATGCGAATGCTTGGATATGTGTAGTGAGGTTGTGATTTTCCTTACTAAATCACATTTTAAATGTACTACATTTTTAACAAATTCAGTACAGTGGAATATAATGCATATAATGCTATTCATGGCTACTTTTTAGGAGAGAAACCCCCAGGACGCAGCAGGTTTATTATTTCTATTTATTACCTTTATTATTTCTATTTATAACCTAGTTGTGAATAATTGGCAATAATTTTACGTTTCTTTTTCATGTTTTTGTCCATTATCAGTAATTATTTTGCACAGCTTTGACATGTGTAAGATCGCCTTGTATTTTTCTCATTTCGTCCCAAAACAATTGCGCAAGACTCTTTGGGAATAAATCATTTTATCATCTACGCCCCAAATATCTTTACAGGAAAAAACACGGGGCATTGCTGTGTTGCAAAAAAGATATTTATTACATGAAAAATAAATAAATCAATAAAATAAATATATAATATATTTACAACGGCAGACTTTTGTAATGATAAGACTAGATGAGACTCTCTATTAAATTCTCTTTCAAACAGAAAAAAAAAAACTAGATCAAAATTGGTTCAGCCGTTTAACTATTATTATATCACCGATAAACAAACAGATACACGTGTCTACGTTCAATTTATAATATCTTCTTATTTCCCCTCCTGTCGTCAAGGGGCAAAAATTGATTATAAGAAACGGTTTGAAAAACAAAAAACAAATAACTTTATCAAAATATGTTATTTAATTAAAATAAAATTACTAAATTTTAAGTCAATACAATATGAATAAATATAATATGATCATTATTAATCAAGTCAAAAAAGCCGCCCCGAATCGTACCTAACGCAAAAGTGTCCATTACACTTGCTGCAACGCCCCGCTGCGAGATATCGAAAAGAAAAAGCTAGACGCGCTGGAAATGTGGTGTTGGCGAAGGATGCTTCGAGTGTCATGGATGGAATTTCGCACAAATGTTTCCATATTAGATGAGCTTAACATCAGAGTGGTTAGTGCTGGTTTGCATTTTACTTCTCACCATCGAATCTATCCGAAGTGAGACGGAGCGAACCAATCACATTGCAGTATGGTTGTCGTTGCGTCACAATGGAGCAATATGAGGTTCGCTGTGTCTTGGTTATAAAGTAGTACAGACTCGCATACTTAAGCTCGATCGGGCATCTCGTTGTCCAAGGCAAGGTTGAAGGAACTAGGCCACGCGCTTGATTTTAGATATTTCTATATAATCCTTAATAGTATCTAATTAACTCTTAATTGGAGTAATTTCTAAGAAGACTTAATTAACGTCAGACTTTCGATTGAGATTTTGTTAATGAAAAATATTGTTATTTCTGGAGACGACCCGATTAGTTAGTTTTATGATAATCTTAGTTAAGCAATATTCACAGTGGTGGGATGGGTGACCAAAATCACATACTATCTCGTCCATGATTCGGAAGGCCACATTCTTAGACCTTGTCCCCGGGATATATATTTGAAGGGGCGTCACTCCAAATAAGAGACAATGCTGTATTTTTTTTATATTATCTCAGTCGTCGTCAGTCTTGGTCCGCGTCTCGTCCAGCATTCCGTCCCTATTCGATAATCCTTTTTTTTTTCTCCAGTCTGTCATTGTCAAGTTTATTTATAAAAAATCATATATCTAGTCAGTGAAGTTCTACAAAGACCCTCTGGCGTCAACCCTCCTTGGCAATGCTGTTATTGCCTGTCATCTGCCTAGGCTGTGTGCCCCTTAGTCGCCCCGAATGACATCCACGTGGAGGATATAATGGTGATATCCTAGGGCGGAACCACACGCTTCCGGTCGGTCAGACTATAGCGTAAAACGCATTCTATAATAATTCAAGAAACAGAAAAATACTACGTTACAGTATGCGGCACTAGGGATACATAACCGGGGAATTAAATTACAGCCATGTAGAACCGGAGTCTATCCCAACAATAGGTAATCCTATAGTACAAGTCAAACAAAGCTTCTAAAATATAACGTTTACAGATGTGTAGTTGACAATTAATTACTATTTTTTATGATAAATTGTCATAATAAATAAATATGTAATAATAATTAATAAATATATAATGACATAGTATAAATGAGCATGCAGGTCGCCTGATAGTAAGCAAACATCAATCGACACACCGGCAACTCGATATAAGGGTCACTGATGCCTTGGCGACTAATAAAGCGATAGACTTTTCTCAAAAGACCCAATGTCGAAATTATAGGAACACCTGAGTTAAGTTTATTCCATAGTTTAGTACAGTCAACAGCACATCAACCTACCCAAATTCATTGCAAACTCGCCGCTATTACTGCGTCATAGAGATGCATGCAGGATAACTATGTGCTGTTGACTGTACAGCGCGGGAAGAAGTTAGTAAATTCTTACAATAGGTAGTAAGTTCGCGGCAAACATCTAGTTATTCGCCGCGAACTTAGGCCTAGCGAGCACAATAAATTTTTAGAAAATTGAGAATATATCAAAAACGACTGAACCGAACCGCTCGCTCGGTCAATGAAATGTCTGTTTTGGCTTAAATAGTTTCTGAAGTTCCAACGGCTAAATTCGATTGATACACTTATATTAAGAATTTACATTGAATGGAAAAAGTTTACTGATTTTTTATTGAATGAAAAATTAAGCAGGGAAAGGCCGAAGAAGAGATGGACTGAGTGCGTTAGACAGGATATGGATAAAAAGGAAGCAACTGATAGGTTAACATCAGAGAGTGAAAAGTGGAGACTGACATGCTTCACTCCACACAAAGTACAATAAAGGCTTTGTGATTGTGATTTCAATCCACGTCTGTTGTTTGAAACGCTCACAACTTCAAACCACAAATACTCCATTCTGGCGATTGCAAGGTCGTTAAAACGTCAGCTACAATAATAAAGATTCGCGCTAGGCCGTTAAAATAAATATAATTGTATATCTTAACTTCTGTAATTTCATTTACATTTATTTAAATGGAATCAACATAGAAAAGTTTATTTTTAATTTTACTGAAAGTTTTATCTTTATACAAAGAGAATATGGCGGTATATATGAGCATAATGAAGAAAGCATAAATTCTGTATTTTAATTATTTTATGCCCGTATTTTAGAAGTCATATTACACATGAGGTCAGAGAAAACTGCCCACTATATTTTTGCTTTATTGCTCATAAGAGCAGTAGAGAGTCATAGGTATGCTTAGGTTTAGTATATTTTAAACATAGATTTATATTTTATTGTCGTATCATAAACCCTGAACGACTTTGTGGCTTTATTTTTGCTTGAAGAACACTTTCATTGTTGAGGCCGATTGGTCAATAAAGTAAGTTAGTACGTAATAACCAATTTAATTTCGTCAGAGTATTCTTGAACTGTAAATTTACAAATGAAATTGTATACTATAATTTTGTTGCTAAAATGTAACTTTATTTGAATTTGTTTATATTTATATTTGAGTCTTAAATGGTAAGTGTTTTAGCGGCGGCACATCGTTATTATCGTCTCAAACAGTTCCATGTATATACATATATATTAATTGACATATTTCACTGAACTTGATATATAACTTTATTAATTACTATACAATTTTTCTAATAAAATTAGTTTTCAAAATTGTAATTTCCATCTAGTCAGATCTGATATTTTTCTAATTATTTGTTTTTGATATTAGAAATAAGTATTTGTTTTAACTAAATTGAAATAATTTTTCTTTTGTGTCTCTATTAACGTCGAATTAGTACCCCATATAACATAAGTCTTGAACTTTCTCTGTGTCTGACAGATTTTTTCTGATTTACGTTTATTTTTTAAATTCTTTATTTCAAAATGTGACGTCATGAAATTTAGGATCACCCTTGTCACACAAAACACTCTTCCGTTCCTGGGTTTACTAATCCATAATCTTTCTTAAATTTTATCCGAATTCTATCTTGTAGACTAGAGAATTTAATCACGTCCACGGATATAAAAACCTAACTGGTTTTTATATTTTAATTTTCTTTCATTAAATTTTAATTCACAATCAAATTAAAAGTAAACAGTGAACGTTAATTTTAACGTTAATTAATTTAATTTAACGTAAATTGTATTGGTTTTAATTTAAAAAAATCTTTAATTATCCCAGAACGTGTTTTGTAAATGAAATCTCCCGGTAATTTCCTCAAAATATTTTTGGCTTCGTACAGGAGTACCAAATACTTCAGATACCTTTCACAATATTGTACAAAGTCGATGAGATGAGTCGATTTTAAATTAAGCATCGGTAAGGATTCGTGTATCTTATATTCCCATGGTGTATTGATGTCAGACAAACGGCCGGTTGTAAAATCACAAGTGAATTTTAAAACTAAAAGTGAAATCGCAAAGGACATAAATAGTTATATTTATTATTTTTATGACCGCGTTGACTAACTAACAAACTATATTTTTATACAGCTGAAAAAAGATTTCTCAAATTTGCTCATTAAGTGCAACTTTCTTTAAGCGGACAGACGGACAACGAAAAGATCATATAAACCTTATAGGATCCGTTTATACCTACGAAACCCTAAAATCGTTTAAATATTTACCATCTGGATGGGAATATTCAGTTATATTAAAATCACACTCTATATACCTGTTCACTCGTCCACGCACCGTCGAACGAACTTAGAGAAAATTCTAAAATGGAATGGAAATATTAGTTCTATTAATATCGGACCTAAAAAAACAGTCTCAGATTTAGCGAATTTTGGATTTAATTCAAAATGAGGCGACGAATTTTCCTTTATTAACTTAAGGGGAATATCATTATCATTGCGAACATGGTAGGTACATAACGGTTGGCTACTTAATGCATATTTTGAAAATAATAATGAGGTTTTGAAAAAAATATTAAAATTGTCACGATAGGATGTAAGACATGTTTAACTGTATAATAAAACAATTTAAACTTAAAGCAGATTTTACTTGTTATTTCTTAAATTTCTACAGTTACGAGTATACATATCTACATATATAATATACATGTATAACTGTATAATAAAACAATTTAAACTTAAATTTTACTTGTTATTTCTTAAATTTCTACAGTTACGAGTATACATATCTACATATATATTATATATCTATTTGTAATCTGCTAATGAAAATAATAATCTATTGATATAAATCAATATCAAATCAATGAGTAGCGTTATGTAGCGTAATCGGACATAGAGTTAACGTTTTATAGAAACGACATTAAAACTAAAAAAATTAAAAATTTTGTACGTTTAGACAAAAGTCGTAAAACAAATCTCTATGTACCTTATGCGAATTATTTATTCATATGCAAAATTTAATACTAGTAGTCAAGTCTGGATGTGTGTGAGGATGTTCATCACGCAAAATCGGATAGATTTCGATTAATAATTTAAAAATATTATTTAGCACATAAAATGCATAGAGAATTATTTAGCCCGAGCCAAAAATACTATAATTTGTAAATATTTTTCATAGTTACCCTTAATAATCGAATATATTATCATCATCACTGAAGCAAGCACTCATTTTGACGCGACAATCAGTGTCGGCGAATGTATTGTCACGGCATAGTGTTATAGCATCGTTGTGTTGGCAATCATTAATACTGTCACTCATTTTACAGAAGTTGACTGATATTCTAGATGAAATGTATCTAAAAATATAATCTGAATTAAATATTATTACAGAATTACAATTATTATACCTATTAATCTATTTTTAGTACTCTATATAATTTATTATTATCAAAAATCGGGTCTTAAGAAAGGTATCGCGATTAAACCAATACCAGATGTTATGTTCGTCTGTGAAAACCACAATAAATTCCAACCAGTAGTTTTCACGTTTTGCGCGAAAACATGCAGTTTTATATATATTATTAATTAGGTACAATTAAATGGATACCATTATAAAATTCAAACTATTAAAAAGTTTATATTAAAGTAACCGGCCGGCAACATTTCTGTGGTGACACTGGTACTGAGAAAAATGAAGAAAAAAATATGTACGAATTTCGAGAAAGAAGTTAAAATTGTATGTGATTTTTTTTATTAAGATGATTCCAGTTCTTCAGTACGAATAATTTCAATCAATATATATATATCAAATTATAAGTGACCACACATGCATTCTCTGTATGACCCAATGGTTGACTGTTTGATAGATGCTTTTAGCATTAAATCCACGTTTTGTACTTTTCAAATTATATTTTGTACAATTAAATTTAAATAAAAAAAGTTTAAGATTGTTAAGAGCAAAATAAGGTGGGTAGAAAAACTTCATTTTCTTGTTTTTATGGCGACACATGAGCCAGTTTCAAGTGGAGTAGCTAATATACTCACCCTGTTAGGGTAAAAGGGTCACCCTAATAAACTGCAGCCACGTCAGACAGACGAGTAAAAATTAAGATCGTCGACGTTAATACTCTATAAGAAGATCGCGCATTTAGGTGAATTTTCGAGCATTTTGAACGCCTTCAAAATAAAGAACCATTCTAAAATCTTAGTATAGTAAAAAGTTCCTTGTCTTTGTTGAAGGGTAATGACGGCGGTGAAAACGCTCGAAAATTCACCCTTTTAACGATACGGTACGATTACTTTGTTACTAGAATAGTATAAAATATTTGAAGTGAGACTATACGAATACAATTCAAATAAATTTTACCAGTCCAGAAGATTATGCCATAAAGTGACTTACAGGTCTTTGATCTTTTATTTAGAATTCACGCTGATGAAGCCGCGAGTAAAATCCAGAGCAGTGATAAAACTTATCACATGTAGGGATTTGGCAATCATATTTTCTATATTCTCATGAGAATACACAATTCCAGGAATACATTTACCCGTTGGGTAAGTTACTTATCCCATAATAGGTCTAAAGAGGAGACAATTTTTTAAATTGACTGCTCCCATTGGGATTCTGGCAGCTACGCGAGTACATTAATCAAAATGTACTCCAGGAGAGCCTACCTTTATCCTCATAATATCCAGTTACATTAAGTATATTCAAGGCTGCGTAAACATATTTTGCAAATGATAATATTGAAAGCTTTTTATATTGAAATAGGCGTCGCTTCTCTTCGAAGCTATTATAATTTTTGGGATGTCAATAAATTTCAAGTAAATGAATTATGTGATAATGTACTTTGAAAATTAACTCCTAAGAGGCACAGCCATATAGTATATCTGTTTCAATAGTACTATATGACTCTTATAGGACTAAATAAAGGAGAAAGTAAGGTGATGAGGGAGAGAGGTCAAAACGATAGCTGAAGATAGAGAGAGATGGATAGAACTCCACTAACACCGTTGCTAAAATTTTGTTGAATAAAATTATTATAAGTACCTAGGTACCTAAACGTTACCCGTACAAAAAATGATTATATTCAAATGGATTATAAATAAGTGCAAATTTTTATTATGCATTGTTCTCACGGATTTTGTTAATAAAATGTATTTTCATACACTTTCCACACTAATTTGTTTGAAGTGATAATAACGGTCCCTATGTTTATCAATGCGTTTTAATTAATTATTTCAATTCAATTTCAAATGAAAATGCAATATAAACGTAATGTGTGTTAAATATAATGTAAATTAAATATACTTTTGTAAAGATGTTGCAACTTTTTATTATTATTCATACGACGACCTCGGTGGCGCAGTGGTAAAGTACTTGCCTATGAACCGTGAGGTCCCGGGTTTGATCCCCGGTCGGGTCATGATGATCTTTTTAGATTGGCCCGGTTGAGTTAGTATCCCACAACACAAGTCTCGAACTTACTTTGGGGCTAGCTCAATCTGTGTGATTTGTCCTTATATATTTATTTATTCAAAAATATTAATAGGGTAGACGATAAGGTTAGAAAATTGATAAAAATATGACTTGTACTCTGCATTACATTTAATTCTATTTACATTACATTGTTACCACAATTGTTTAATTTGTACTGTCTTTCAAGAAAGGTTTTGTTATCCTTTGTTTTGATAATGATCCCACTGTTATTACATTAATTGAGGCGTGTTGTCCCCGCCCTAGTAACATTTACAATTCCATCTATATAAACCCGTCGACGAACAGCTAAGAAAACGATAGGCAAAGGCAACTATATAATTCCCATAGAGGATTGACGCCAAGCAAGCGGCCGATCGTAAAATAACTGCTGAATCTTCAAAATTAAGTAAGGTTTGTTTATTACTAGCAGGTCGTCCCGACATCGTTCGGGTAACCGTAATAAGTTATAGAGGTACCTAAACGTTTCTCGAGAATCACAATATCTGTTACAAAAACGAAATCCATTACGTGGTTTTAAAAATATCTAAGCATACATAAGAACAGACAGACAGCGGAAAACAACTGTTTTATACTATTTAGTGATGCACACATTGGGCTTCACGGCTTCACAGCCCTGAAAGCAACGGAAACATGAGAGAGATAATGAGAGAGAATTCTCGTAATTTTTGTTCCAAACTCAATATTAATATCACCTTTCGGAACATAAAATCATCAAAGTAACCTGGAGTCGCGCCAAATTTAATTTAATTCCACAAATTGAGGCTTGTTTGCGCTTCGATCTCGATATTAATTCACTTTGGGTAACCTGCAAGGGCCCGACACCAGTTTTTAAAGGAACAAATTTTGCTCTCAGCTTTCGGCGATTCTTCATGGCATGTCCATTCTAATTTATTAATTTTTTCCCTGAAAGATTGTTCTAAGCCATGCCCTTTTGGTCAGTCCGTCGACGGATCAACGCCAAACAATGTGGTAATTACATGAAGTTTGGACGTACTTTAACGCTCGTCATCAAACCAACGGAGCCACAAAATGCTGCGTGAGGTGGTGCATGGCTCAAACAGCCTCACGTGTTGAATAGGAAGCGGTTAGTGCGGGTTTGCATGTCACTTCTCACCATCGAATCGATTCGAAATGAGACGCAGCGAACCAATCACATTGCAGTGTGGTTGTCGTTGCGTCACAACGGCACAATATGATTGGTTCGCTGTTTTTCACTTCGAATCGATTCGATGGTGAGAAGTGAAATGCGAATCCGCACTTCGACCACAGATCTCTCTCACGACAATAAAAGCTTTTGTCAAAAATGTCATTTTTGTAAATTCAAATTCAAAATTCTTTAATCAATTTAGGATGATTATACATCTCTTATTGACGTCAAAAAAATTACTTAAACTAAGTCTACTGCCGGCTTCCAAAGCGCAGGTGAAGAAGAAGCGGCGCAACAAACTTCACCGCAGCCTTTTCTCCAAGGACGTCAATTAACAAATATAAGTCTTATACATATATTAAAAATTAGGAGGACGAATTTACATCATTATTAAAAATGACAAAATTTGAATGAATAAATAAAAATAAAATTGTCACACAAAAATATATATATATATATATAATATTATTGTCGTTCACATAATCAACAGACTTGTAATATGCCTTTTTACAAAGTACTTCTTTTATATTATTTCTAATTTTTATGTCCGGCAAATCAAGAATTCATTTAGGCAATTTATTATAAAAACGGATACAGTTCCCAACAAAAGACGTTCTAACTTTGGCCAACCGATACCCGGGGACAGACAATTTATCTTTATTACGTAAGGCTCTATCAGTGTAACCACCAACTTTTTAAAATAAGTTAAAATTTTTCCAGACATGCATAATGTTGTCAAATATTTATATTTAAAAAATGGTAAGCCCTTCTGGCATAATAGGGACCAACACTGTTTGAATGAGTTTCTTTCGGCATTTCTTCTCAGCAGTGGTCGTTCCGAAATGCTAGTAGTTTGTAGCTTTGGTAAACATCATTTAATTTAGAATATGACGTGAAAAAGTGCCTGTGAAGGCCTAATTTCTGAATAAATGATTTGATTTTGATTTTGATTATGTATTGTGAGGGTAAAGTTAAAATATTGAAATATTTAAAAAAATCTCTAATCTGACTAAAAAACTTAACACGTACGTTGGTCTTTGCAACCTCAATAAATATTATAATTGTAACAAAAACATGATTAAAAATGTTCATGAAGAAATATAACACTTCGTTTGAGGAAAATCTTGTGAAGAGACACGTAAGATCCGCTTATGTGAACGTATCATTTAAATAAATACATTTTTCCACCCATTTTGCTTGCCGAGTGAAAATTCGTGTGTGGAGATTTATATGGAGAATTTGTTTAAATATTCATAAGTTCTGGCCTTAGGTATTCCATTTTTCTCTTAAGGGCCGGCGCCGGCGGCTATGCATGGATTTTTCGTACAAACCTTTTCAACATTTATATCCTATTGTTTTTATTAAGATAGTATTAACATTGACGACCTCAATTGCGCAGTGGTGAAGTTCTTGCCACTAAACCGAGAGGTCCCGGGTTCGATCCCCGGTCGGGTCAAGATGAAAAATGATCTTTTTCTGATTGGCCCGGGTCTTGGATGTTTATCTATATATGTATTTGTTATAAAATATAGTATCGTTGAGTTAGTATCCCATAACACAAGTCTCGAACTTACTTTGGGGCTAGCTCAATCTGTGTGATTTGTCATAATATATATATTTATTTATTATTATTATTTATTTTATTGAAACATATTTTCCAAATTTTCTACCGCCTTAAAAACTATATTCAATTTAATTTCATAATACAAAATAGAAAAACGCATAATATTTTTTGTTTCAGTAGAAACCTAAAACAATACTGTCTTGTTATGACAGAAAATGGAATATTCACGCTTGGAATATTAGTTCGGTATCGTTTATATAGGAAGACTTAGATTTTGTATCTAAGCTCCTTAGGTCCTAGGAATTCGTGCTGCGAATTAAGAACAATATAGGCCAAGTAGAAATAGTAGATACTTTATATTTAACCATCAACAAACTACGAGTAGGATCAACATAGGATTCGAAGACCTCTTAAGCCTGTTAATAAAGGTGGCTGTCGCTGAGTTACTTTAACGTAGTTCTTATATATTTTTTCTATTCGCTGTTCAAATTTTAACTTTATATATTATTTCCTTCCCATTATCATCGTCTGTGTACCTCGCGCTCGCATCTAGGTACTTTAAGGTCACAACTGAAAATCAGTGTATTGCCCTCCGGGTAATATAGTACCGTTGAGTTGTGTCCTTTTTGTATTGCTGCAACATGCTCTTATTTGTATAGTGTGTGTTATTAATAAGAAGAATAATATGTGTTGTGTATTTTGTGTTATGGCTACAAATAAAGATTTTATCTATCTACCTACCTCTTGTCTGCTGACACATTTTTCGCTATATTTTATGTATTTTAATGGTAATTTTTTTATATTTAAAAATTATAGATATTTCACGCGTCTGCCGAGTTAGAATTTCGGTGACCGATATTCGTAACATGACTGGAAATTTTCGAAACAAATTTCTGAGGCGAAGTGCTAGTTTTCATTTCACTTCTCAAATTCGAATCGATTCGAAGTGAAACGCAGCGAACCAATTATATTGCGGTGTGGTTGTCGTTGCCTCGCAATGGCACACTGTGATTGGTTAGCTACGAATCGACTCTATGGTGAGATGTAAATGGCAAAGTCGCACTACGCACATAGTTAAACCAAGTTAGCCAAGTGAGACCGGCTGCACCTAAGTCGAGCCGGTTAAACCTAGATGTAGCCGCACTCCGGGGTTTAGCCGTAACATATATATATACTTAATGTTAGAATAATGTATCAAAATAAATAGGAACTATTTTGTATTACCTGTTTGTATGTACAGTCAACAGCACGTTAAGTTACCCTGCATGAACCTCTATGTCGTGGTTATAGCAGTCAGTTTGCAGTTGAATTGTTTGTAGGTTGATGGTGACGGTACTAACTGATTTGTATCATGAGAATAAAACATAAATTGTTTATTCACAACGCAGGCTTCTGTGTTCTTATGGGGTTCTCCTACATCCTGTATCCCAGTGGTACCCTTTTGTGGCAGATTTTGACGACCTCGATGGCGCAGTGGTAAAGTGCTTGCCTCTGTACCGAGAGGTCGCTTGTTCGATCCCCGGTCGGGTCATGATGGAAAATTATCATTTTCTGATTGGCCCGGGTCTTGGATGTTTATTTATATATGTATTTGTTATAAAATATATTATCGTTGAGTTAGTATCCCATAACACAATAATCACATAATCGAACTTACTTTGGGGCTAGCTCAATCTGTGTGATTTGTCCTGATATATTCATTTATTTATTTATTTCATTTGTTAATTTTCAGTGATGTATATTTGTATGCTATTAATAAATTTATATCTGTTCCAATCTGTGAGATGTGAGCAAATCAACAACGAAAATTGAAATTGACAATTCGTATTTGCTTTCTAATATTTCACCGCCGCTCTTTGCACTAAATCCCGAGAGACAGCTCCGGTGTGTTAGAAGTTAAACAATATTAAATCACACAATAAAATAATTTAGATTTTATTAATTTTATTGTGATAACAATGGTGATAGTGCCAATTTAAAAAAATTATAAATTTAAGGAATAAACACGATGTGCCGAACCTACATTAATGAAAAATGATCAAGAAGATTAGTGAAACCTGTTAAAATTATACATTACTAGCAGTCCGGCTTCGCTCGGGTAAAAACATAATAAATTATAAACCTAAACCATCCTTTGGAATGACATTGTCTTTTTGTGAAAACCGTATGAAAATCCGTGCCGTCGTTTTTGAGTTTATCGCGAGTCTATACAAACAGTCATAGACAGATGCGGCATCGTTTTATTATATGTAAGGATAATATTATACTAAACATCAATATAAAGATTATAATAGCCTAAACCCTTCTTGGAATAAAGCCATTATAAATTTTTGAACAAGATATTTATTAGTAAGCGGAATATTATCCTAAGAGTTTATTTACGTGAGCAAACACGCAAACAATTACATTTCGTAAATAAATCAAATATTGTATGAACAGTTGTAATTGAAATAAAATATTATTTAAACGAGCTCCCATATTCAATAAACTATTCAATATAGATTTTCGTAATGACACGCCTGAAAAGCTTTTTCATTTTAAAAGCTCTACCTGGAATTTATTAATGACGGCAACACTGGTAAAATCCAATGTCTTTTAAGTTTTAAAAGGATGTTAAATATTGAAATCATTCGTGAATGGCGCGAACCCTTATCGTGGATACGCAAATGGAAAATATTCGAATAAAATCTCACCACCGAAAAACAGTAGGAACAACGATGAAAGCGCTATGAACTCACGCCTCGACATTTTAAAAAATCCACACTAAAATCACTGAATAATAAAATAATAATCACAACACTTTCAAACTTTACTCGAATAATAACGATATTTTTAATTATCAGTTTTTATAACTGGCCACAAAGCTCCTTGATAACATTATCAACTCCGATTCAAATTACGTTCCGAATTCGAATAACGGGAGTGAATTCGCCGAAATTTGAGAGCGCGCGTACGTGCGTTATCTCCGAGAGTTTGTAAAGCACTGGCAAGGAAAGTACCTGACCGTAGCGTCAGATTTCAGCGCTGCGTAATCTTTGTGAGAAAAATTAAAAGAGGAAAATTGGCGTACTGGTGGTCAAGTGAATTTCCAGTATGGAAGTTTTTTTGACTGTGGCATCTGGTCATTAGGGTGTCCAAACGATTCATTTTGTCGGCTTTAAATGACGATTGTACCCCAACGGCTGTCATATAGTCGTTTGAAACGTAATTCCATTATATTTTATCGTCCGTTTTCCGCTTGCACGTGTGGGCATTGTCCCGTTTGAGTGTAATTCCTCAATTTATCAAAAGAACCCTTTCCGTTATTGTTCTGAAACATTATTTGAATTTGAATAATGGCTGCTTGATGTGGAAAATTGTGGTTTCGATTGTTATAACATAAGCGTTATTTAAGAATTCGTGCAAAAATATGACACGCTGAAAAATTTATCAAATTGTATGGACCTAAATGACGCCACTGTTACTGTGCCATCATATGAGTCCTTCAGTGAGCAGGTGGTTTTATAAAAGAGTAAGTACATTTCAAGTTCCATATGATTGTCTCTCTTAGAAAGGTCTCGGGTGGAAAAGACCAGAGACTGGGATACTTGGAAAGAGAGTGGGTTTTGCCCAGAAGTGGGACATGTTTAGCTATTTAAAAAAAAAACATAGTTAAATAGTTTTATTAATCCATTGGTATCTTGTCAGGTCGAATTTCAAAATACAAACTAAATCAGAATTGAACCATCCGTTGCGTCGTATTCTAGATAAAACCCCCTATTTCGTAACGGAGGTTAAAATACAAAGTATTTTCAATATATTAGGACAAATCACACAGATTGAGCTAGCCCCAAAGTAAATTCTAGACTTGTATTATGCGATACTAATAACTCAACGATACTATATTTTATAACATACATAGGTAAATATCCAAGACCCGGACCAATCATAAAAAGTACATTTTCCATCTTGACCCGACCGGGGATCGAACCCGAGACCTCTCGGTCCAGAGACAAGCACTTTAACACTACGCCACCGAGGTCGTCGCAAAGACTGCAAAACAAAAAGGCTTTAGCTGTACCATTAGTAACGTAGATCTTTTGAATGCTAATTCAAGTGAGGATCTGGCAAGGAACTCTGCAGTTACTCTTTCTTATCGTTAAACGTTAATTTATACGGAGTATTGTACTTCTATGTTGAGACTAATCCTAGGAAAGCGACCCGGCATCCTAGCTCAGCAACAAATGCGACAAAACACCGCGACGCGGCACGCTCTTATAATACCAGATGTATATTTGCATTTACGTATGGACTGTCCTATCGCGTAGTGTCGCGAAGTTCAAAGCTAATAATACTTTTCGCGCGCGTGTGCGATGACGGGCGCAACTCATTTTTATCGAATTCACACCCAGGTTCATTCAATAGGTTCATTATTTAGTGCATTTTATAGCTTCAATTAAAGACGGAATAAAATATCTAGGCGCAATCGCAGTACTCATCAATATGAAAGTTTTATTAAATTTATCATAAAACATATACCTATGCTACTTCAATAAATTAAGTTACTTATTCAGTCTTTGAAAATAATTTGAAGCCAATTGTGATACGATTAAAACAAAAAGATTAGAGAATCGAAGAATGTAGAGATTAAACTAGCGTATTAAACATGATTCTTATTTTAAAAAAATATATATATCTGCAAGATTCGAGTTCGGCCAAAAATCACGATTTTAAAGTTTTTCAGTCGGACACTATTAGAAGTCTTATTTCGAATCAATCATAAAAAGGAGCATCTTATAAATTTTATCATGGTAAGTGTGATTTTGTCACTAGTCTGTCAAAAGAATCTAAAAAATAGACTAAACACATTATATATCAAAGTTTCTCTCCTGGGTTTATGTGAATGAAATAAGTAGGTAACAGTCAGAATATATCGCAACCAGAGTTTGCAACCGTTTCAAAAGCATTAACAGATTTTTATAATAAAAAACTCGCCTTGAACATAAAATAATTGTAGCAGATATGCATTCAAAAATTTATACCAATCGGCAATTATTTATTCACAAACGACAACATTTTTTTACCTTTATGAGTTTAACAAAAAATCCGTAGTCATTCAACGGGAAAATATAAATTCCAATTGAAAAGGTTACTCTCAAAATTAAATTCGGCATTTCTCGAACGGAAAGTTTAAAGCATAAATGTGTACAATAACCGCGAACTCCCAAAATAAATTGAAACGTATATCGCTGCAATATTATCGAGTGCATCACGTAAAGTCGTACTGTTGTAATATCACTCATCCTTATCATCGAGATTTTTTTTAAATTTATTGTTAACTAGCCGTGCCCCGGGGCTTTGCTCCCGTGGGAATTTGGGGATAAAAATTACTGTATGTATTATTCCAGGTTATTTCTACTCATGTACGTATGTTTGTTACTCTTTCATGCAAAATCTACTATACCGATTATTATGAAATTTTGTACACTAGACTGTTTTGAATATAATATTATAACCTTGAACAAACATAAGGTACTTTTTATCTTGAAATTCCTACGGGAGCGAAGCCCCGGGGCGCAGCTAGTCCATATAAAAAAGATCACGCGCGCACTCACGTAACTCGGTCGATATAAAACGGCCTTAAAAAGTTTAACGACGAGTTTAGGTGAGGACCTAAAATACTTCATATTATTTTAGCATTCTTGTAAAACATCAAGCTGAAGCGGTTCACGGTTCATATTCGAACAAAACATACGCTCATGATAAAAATTGCATTATAATAACTGCAATATATCCGAGCGCCCCCGCTGCAAACCCAGCAATGAATAAATGACATCAGCAAAGCCCATGAACCGTTCCTCACAAAGATGCTGGATTTTCATTGAAAGGAAAAACATTTTGACATTGACACACATAGAAATAGATTGTTTTGAAATTCTAATAAATGCGAAAGTGTTTGTTACCTCTTCACGCTTTGTATACTCATCCTTAAATGCATACATATAGTTTGAAGTATTGAGAAGGACATAGGGTACGGTAACATTATATCTCGGGAAAAATTACTGTGCTTGTGGAAAATATACGCGGGTGAAGCCGCGGACATAGCTAGATCACTATAATTTACAATCTGAATACAAAGAGTAAATTAAGACGCTGTGTCCTTTTGGCTGCCGACACCGAACGACCATTTTATTAGGTATTGCAATGGCAAAAAAATATTGTTCGTTTTTATTCTTCATAGACAGAACTGTAAAAAAATCTTTGTAGAGTGGTTGTTTAGATATTTCAGTAGTGTGTAGCTTTGAGAATGAATTTAAAATTTCACTTGAAGTTTATTTGTTGTAACAAACACACAATGAATAAAACTATTTAAATTGTACATCCACACAGTAAAAACAAACCAAAATAACAGGATGTATTTCATATTTCCTAGAATATATTTTGTTTGCGCATGGGCGCAAACTTCCAGGAACCATAATCCCCAAATAAACCTAATTGAATAGGTAGGACAATATCGATAAATGACAACAATAATGTTACAACGAGTCTGAAACAGTTCTCCGACAATTGCTTCATCTACGAACGATTCGCCGACAGAATAGAGATGAGGTCGTTCGTAGATGAAGGGTTCTGTCATTCAAACGGCCGATGTCGAAACATTCTGTCGACGAAACGTTCGTCGACGAAGCAATTGTCGGAGAACTGTTTCAGACTCGACACGACTTACAACGAGTAAATTAAATGTCCAATTCATTATTAATTCAGCGATTCAGCTTTAAACATTATATTGACAAAGAAAACTACGGTTGAGTCGCACTGTCAAATTTGACGTTGGCTATAACTGGGGCACCGCTGACGTTGTGCTGAAAATGGAGTACTTTGCATTTTTCTGCGCACGTTACAGTTGACGGTGCAACCCAAAGTGTCAAAAAAAATTAATGTCACAAATGAAAAACAAATTCACAACGGTCCTCTATTTGCCTGATTTATCATTGCATTTAGGAAACCCTATCAAAACTTTTAATTCCATTTTAAACTTTACCCTTCCCGATTTAAGGGAAAAAATTCTTTGAAACATTCAAAGTTATAATATAAAAGAATGGAATTCGTGTGACAAAAGCATGTCTGCTAGATGTTAAAACAGTTTTTCTACGATCATTAGTGGCAACCGAGGTTTTTTTAATAACCAAGATTTTAAGCGTTTTCCCGCGTTTTTCCTAATGAAATTATCCTGAGTGCGGGTTTTAGGATAAACTTTTGGTAGAATTAAGTGAATTGTATTCGTTGAATAACATTTGCATATGTGCATGTTCATTTATAAAGGCACTTACTAAGGTCGATAGTTTTACATTAAATTCAATAATAAACTGAACTAATTGACTGTCTTTAAATGAAACTCACTTTTACTTTCAGTATAAGAAACTCTATCTAGACCAAGTAATTAGTCTGACTTTAATGCCATATCTGTATATACGTATCTAAAATAAAGTATATTGTATTATTATTAACTAGCGGCCCGTCCCGACTTCGCTCAAGTAAAACCATAACACGGTCCTCATGAATAACACTATCTATTGGTGAAAACGGTACAAAAATAGTAATCGTTTTAGAGTTTATCGCGTACAAATCGTCTCGAAATTTTGGCCTTTCATGCCGGAAAAATAATGTTCCCGTGGGGAATTCCAAATCAACGCCGCGGGCAAAAACATAACAAACTAGTAATTTACATAAACAAAAACTTACTTTAATATCCTTTATTTTTCTATAAATAACCACCGCATTACCAAGTTTCACTTATATCTAATTATAACAAATAGAAAACAAATTACACCTAAACTAAAACCAGTTCATTTTTACAAAACCACATAGAACGCATGTAAAACTGAATCCCACGTCATTAAACTTAAGGTTCATAATCCTGTGAGCTTTTTCGTCACTGAAAATATCGTGTCCGCCTATTAGAGTAGTAGGTAATTTTAATATGAAAGTAGAAGAGCATATAAATCAGTCACCATGATGTTGAAAGGGAGGGACAGTCATGCAAAAGCATTAGTACATTAAGACTCGGGCAGCCCATACACTAGCGCCATCCTCACAATTTAAAAGAAAAAATAATTATTTGGTACATAAATTCAAATTAAAGTCATTTATTCTGAAATTAGATCTTTACAGGCATTTTTTCACGTTTATTTTTATATTAAATAGTTATTTCTCACAAGCTACAAACTACTTTCAAATAAAAATTTGGTGGTCGCGCTAGTGTGCGCCTTGCCTCAGTCTCAATAGTTTTGGATACACGAATGAAAACTTACCAAGCACGTCTGAGTTACTAAATTATTATGGTTCAGAATTTTTTTCACAAACTTTTACTTAGTTTCACCTGTCCTGTCTGTCTGTAATTTGTAAACCTTCCGCTTGTCTTATAGAGTTTAAATTTTCCATATCACTAGTTGACAATATTATGAATAAACATAAACTGATTGATAGTGCTCTCAAGATCGGCTCTCAATGAGGGAACTCCAGAACGAAATTGTGCGAGTCGCACTCTTTTCTAATTATATAGATAGTGTCATTTTAATCATTAATTAATTTTAATCATTTCGATTCGATTCGATTAGCTATTCGACTCATTTTACATGTAATACGGATTCCACCTTATGTCTTCCACCTCATATCTTTGTTAAACAAGAAAATAAATCAATACGAAGTCCATTCATAATTTTACTCATTTATTCATCAATTTTAAAAAGTACGTCACCCGGGGCACATCTAGTTATACATAACGGAAAAAAAGAATAACAAAATGACATTGTATAGACACAAATTATATTAATCTAAACAATCGGGTAATATAATCTAATCAAAATCAAAATCAAATCATTTATTCAGAAATTAGGCTTTCACAGGCACTTTTTCACGTCATATTCTAAATTAAATGATGTTTACCAAAGCTACAAACTACTAGCATTTCGGAACGACCACTGCTGAGAAGAAATGCCGAAAGAAACTCATTCAAACAGTGTTGGTCCCTATTATGCCAGAAGGGCTTACCATTTTTTAAATATAAATTTATGTATAATTTTTTATCAGTAATATAACATGTAAGTACACAATAAAGTACATGGTCAAAAGGCATACTGAAACATATTATGATTGTGATCAAGTGCTGATGAAAGGAAAATATATATATCTAACAAAAACGTACCCATGGAATCTGAAGACAATGTTTAAAAAAAATGAAAATATTCGTTCATGAAACAGATTGACCGAGAATCGGTCAGTGCAGCAGCTGTACATCTACGTTTGGTTTCAATTCGAACTTCAGTTCAAGTTTCGAGGGCTAATTGAAATTGTCTGAGATCGTGGCACAGACTGAATGCCGAGGGGGCAGCAAGCTCCACAGTTAACGATACGTGCACGTGAATTGCAAAATTGATACTTCAAATAGAAAATGTTCCTTTTGATGTTTTTTCTATTAAGCAGTGGTGGTTTTGTAGGTTTCTGAGAAATATAAGTACCAATTTCTAGAATACATTTCGACGTGAAAAAGCTGGCTGTAAAGGCCTAATTTCATAATAAATGCTTTACAATGGTAAGACCAATGGGTCTTGGATTTATATAAATATATGCTAGTTGTATCACGGGCCTATGTGATCCTGTGATAAAATATTCTCCTCACGAGTCTCTCTCTCATTCCCGCATGTTCTTGGTTGTGTTCTGAACCGTGTAATTTTACAACCGGCCGCTACATGATGTGAACCCTCGTCGGGAATATCAGTTGCCAATCAGCTGTCTACGCTCTTTTTCCCTGGCCTCTTAAGTTATGACATGAAGTGATCCTATTGTAGGGCGGAACCACATGCCACAGTCTCTATTTTATACATTATCCCCACTGCTGGGGCACTGCCCTTACTTATAGATGGATACCGAATGTGAGTCATAAACAACCACGCGGTATTGGATCATATACCTAATTATTTTGTATGAAAAATATTAGTTTTGTCATAAATTAATTTATAACGATGCTCCTGTTCACAAGAAAAGGCAGTTAACTGGCGTCACGTATATTAAAAAAGGGTACTCTGAAGCTAATATTTACTTTCACTCTACGCGTGTAAAAGATCACATTACCTCATTCGGGCGTTACAAAAATAAGGTATAAGGAAAAACTGATAGAAATGTATTTGCTGAGATAGAGGCCATTCATTTAGATGGATGCTCGTGTCGTATCTGCTTGATAAAGTTATTTATTACACTTAAAATCGATGCAGGATGTTGTCTATTTCATTCGAGAACCAGCTTTTACTCTCGACTTCATACGTGCTTAAAAATATGATTTTTACAAGCGTTTCATAACATGCAATATATACTACTATACAGATACGTTCGGTTGGAATCTGCGATGCAATTTTGAAGCTGATTGGAAATTTTATATAAACACACGATTATCTCATCGTGCATATCGTATGCATGTGTCAGTACCTGCTAATATCTGCTCCTAAGGACGGAATTTTTCGTAAGTTTGTCCTGGACCACAATAAAGGTAGGTACTTACCAATTTCCCTTCCTGTGGCAATCACTTTAAGGAATCTGTAGCTCTAGCGTCTAGAGCTTCAAACGTACATAAGGAATTGAAAGAGACAAATGTTTGCATACTTAAAATACACGATTTATTACATGTTTACTTTGTCTCATATCCGTGATGTGTTTGATTTATTATGACGTAATTCATCCCATCACGGGGACGCAGAGGGAAAGCAATTTGTCAAATTTTGAATGATCAGCACAGCGAGATCTCATTTTTCGCATAGACTTATTTCATGATAAATTGACTTAGAACAGATGCACACAATGAAACTATTTGTTTCGAATTGAATGCTAAATGTATACACAGTAATCGGCACTATACGAAATAATTCCAATATGGAAACCCAAAAACGTGCACACACAAAATGACAACTATTGTAAACGTCGCCAAGGTTTACCTTTATGTTCGGTTTTCACCTGACTTTTTGGGAATAAAAGGGAAAAATACTAATGCACAATCAATCTATGGATATGGAGCAAATTATTACCTAGATAAGTATATTCTGAATTAACTAGTTCAAAAGATTTTCTCAACTACAGAATGAGTTGCAGAAAGCGGGAGTGGGAGTAGGAGCGGTAAATGGGAAGGAGACACGTAGTGGGAAACAGGACGGGACACATTGCAAAAAACATGATGGCACAATATGTAGGTAACGGTACGGGATACCTACTTTACATTACATTGCAGGAAGCGGGATTGGACAAGTTTGCGGGACTAGACACGCAGCGGGAAACAGAAAATTGAACTAAAGATGAGAAAAAATGCGAATTTGAATCATATATGTTTACCAGTCTTACAGAGTACGCGATAAAAAAATTACTGAAATTTTGCCTATGAAATTCATGCGGGCGAAGCCGCGGGCAAAAGCTAGTAAATGAATAAAAATAAAAAATATTATTAGAAAAACTTACTCATAACTGAACCGTTGTCGATGAAAGTTGCAGAAATAATGTCACAATAGAATTACAGCGGGGTGCGATAATTAATTAATTCCCAATCCCACAGGAGAATGTCAAATGGATGACCCAATGACATTATAAAATTTAACTAATTAACTTTTAGTAACAATATATTACACCATAAAGGAATATATTGTTACTAAAATGCGTGTGTTTTGTGCAAAAATACATAAAAATACGTGCGAAAAAAATCATCTCCGCCAAAATCAAAATCAAATCATTTAATCAGAAATTAGGCCTTCACAGGCACTTTTTCACGTCATATTCTAAATTAAATTATGTTTACCAAAGCTCCAAACTACTAGCATTTCGGAACGACCACTGCTGAGAAGAAATGCCGAAAGAAACTCATTCAAACAGTGTTGGTCCCTATTATGCCAGAATTACTGAAAAAAAATTATACATAAATTTTTAAATATGAATTTATGTACAATTTTTTATCAGTAATATAACAATGTAAGTACAAAATAAAGTACATGGTCAAAAGGTATACTGAAACATATTATGATTGTGATCAAGTGCTGATGAAAGGAATATATATATACCTATATATATGTATAGGTTCAAACCACATTTATATCTATAAATATATCTACACGCAATTTGTCTTAACAATCGTGTACTTGGCGAAATACTACCCGCTCCAGTAAAAGCTTGTACCAAAAATCTAATTCTGAAAATATAAGTTCAGCATTAACATTCGAATACAGTTATTTCTGCATGGAAGACCTTTCAAACGAACACGTTACTAAAATTTAATCTTGTTGTTTACACAAAATTAATAATTTATTTAGTACAAAGAACAAGAGAGTTTTAGTTCAAATCATTTTTGTGAAAAACAAGTTAAAGTATTTAGAATAAAATGATAGAATTCTTACAATAAAAGTGGTATTGGAGCAGCGAGCGAGAAAGGAATGTTAAATTACGATATCTTCCTTCTCTATTCGAATAACGAGAAAATTGCAATTTCTTTTTTTTTTTCTAAAAATAATAAAGTGGCCATTAACCTCAAAATTTAAAATAGGATCAATCTGCTGAATGGAATCATCAGATTCGAAGATGTCCACCGCTAGATGTATTGAAGGCATGATTGAAGTAAGTAGTAGCGTGTGGTTGCGCCCTAGAATAAGACCAATCCATATCCTACCGTGAATGAACCTAATGAGGCGACTGAGGGACACAGCCTTGTGGATGAGACAGGAGGCCGGTTGTAAAATTACAGCCGAAAAAAATAAGGTATGTTTTTTTACGCTAGCTTCGAGACGTAACAGCTGACAGTGAAAAACTGAACACGCCATGATGATTTACTGATCTTCGCCCCAATCCAACGAACACCGGTTTCGAAAATGAGTATATAAATTTATGTAGTCTAATTTATACATATTGCTTTGACGTTTTGAGCCCACTATGTGCGAAAAGTATAATTTTGTTAAAATATGAATTGCTAACATAAAAAATGTGAAAAGTTCCAGCCGTAAAAAGCTGCGGGGCCTCTTATGTGGATAAAAGAATTCACAAAACAATGCACCGAGCTTGTGCAGTGTGGAGATAGAGCTTTTCTCTCGTTAAAGCTTTTTACCTCCCAACTTTTGTTTCTACATGGACTGGTTCTTTGAACAGGTGAGCTTTCTCATGAACTTCTAAGTCTTGTTTGATACAAAAGCTGTTTACAATGGCCGAGAAAATATATAGGAAAAAAACACACTGCTAAAATATATTTCAATTCAAAACGTATTTATATTTTGTTTCTGCTTGACATACCGTAATCAATTTCAAGTACAACCGCTTACCTCACATCAACTTTTTTTTTTTTAAGGCTTTGACATCAAATTTGAAAATTTAAAAAAGCCATTACATTATAGTTAGAGGTATCAGAAAAGAATCTGAATGGATTGCATAAACACACATACATAATTAATACAAATATAATGGTAGTATAAAGTGAAATAACAATAGACAGAACTAAACAGAAGGAGTTAACATTCTGTGTCGGATCCCATATAAATGGAAGAAATGTAAAGAAGAATACGATTTCTATACTTATATTATTATTATAAAGAGGTAAGCGTTTGTGAGTTTGTATGTTTGGGGCGGGTAATCTCCGGAACTACCGAACCGATTTCAAAAATTCTTTCACCATTGGAAATTCAAGATTGCTATAGGCTATATTTTATCTCAAAATTCCTACGGAAGCGAAGCCGCGGGCATGAGCAAGTTACTTATATAACGACGTATCTAATCAGATGCAGCTACATTGTTTTTTTAGGCAGGTAAGCTTTAAAAAACTATTGTACTATTATGTGAATATGATTTTGACACGGGTTTATTCAGAACTTCGAAACTCGTTAACGAACTTGTAAAAACGGATAAAAATAGCAAAAGTCAAGAATAGTCCAGTATTTCTAAGCAAAATTGAAAACACCAGTAATGCCAGCTTTGGCTGAATGAAAAAGTTTGTTGCGTTTGCAAAATGAAAAAAAAAAAAGTATATTTCCGCGTCTGTCTCTGGCCGATCACTCGTCATAAACTCGAGGTCTTAACTGAACGATAAATGTGATAAGGCAGCGCGACGAAATTCGACAATATCAAATGTACACTTAAGTATGTTAGACTTCAAATGTACACCAAAATCTGATTAAAACTTTCTCTCTCTTTCATCATCATATTCCTGGTCGCTTTCTTAGCCATTAATCGTTAAATATAAATAAATATATTACAACTCACACAGATTGAGTTAGCCCCAAAGTAAGTTCGAGACTTGTGTTATGAGATACTAACTCAACGATACTGTATTTTATAACAAATACTTATATAGATAAACATCCAAGACCCGGGCCAATCAGAAAAAGATCATTTTCCATCATGACCCGACCGGGGATCGAAACCGGGACCTCTCGGTTCAGTGGCAAGAACCTTACTACTGCGCCACCGAGGCCGTCATTGCTAAGGGTTCGTTGTTGTCGTTGGAAATAAGGGTTCGCTTTCCTGCTTTCTTCTTCTCTTCAAAAGGTCCTTAGTAGGGAAAGTAGAATAAGATATAAAAAAACCATGTCATATGTTTGACCATTGAACAACAAGTGAGTGTCCCCAGTAAGTTAACATGTCGCTGTAATCTTTCATAGGCACATCGCGTCGTACGGCGCGCTATCGCTTAGTGAGGACGCCGCGCGCAAACTACAGAGTATCAATACATTTTTTACACGCATGACTAGATCTGTATATGTGTTAGTTTCGAAAAATGATTTAAAGCCAGACATGTATCAAAATTGGTTCAACTGTTTTGTTTTTTATGTTTTGAATAATAAATGCAGTTACACATACTGTTATTATGTACCTATGTAATAAGTCTGATAATCACATAAAGAAATAACAATCACTATATATGTATACCTTATCTAAAATCGTAAATTCAAAAATTCTAAATCGTAAATTCGACTTAAATAAATAAATAAATATATTAGGACAAATCACATAGATTGAGCTAGCCCCAAAGCAAGTTCGAGACTTGTATTATGGGATACTAACTCAACGATACTATATTTTATAACAAATACATATATAGATAAACAGCCAAGACCCGGATCAATCAGAAAAAGATCATTTTCCATTATGACCCGACCGGGGATCGAACCTAGGACCTCTCGGTTCAGTGGCAAGAATTTACCACTGCGCCACCGAGGTCGTGAAGAATTTTTGAGCTTGACTTGTTACATTAATAGAAGAGAAGAGAGTTTTTCTAAATCTTGGCTTTGACAAATCATAGTTCAGTTGTAGATTTCACTGATTACATAAAACAAAACTCTATTATCATTCCATGGATTTGGCACAAGTAGGATTCGATCGAACCTGGGACCCTATCGGTTTAAAAGCAACTAGACCACCAACGCTTCGTTCGTGTAGTTTCATAAATATAGAACACTGGCTTTCGCCCGCGGCTTCGCACGCTTGTTCACAATTTCAGTTCTTAAAAGGGATCGAAGTAAAAAAATTGCAACCCCTATTTCACCCCTATAAGGGTGTAATTTTCAAAATCTAATTAATGCTTTATAATTTTTTACCAACTACAAATTTAAATCAAAAATTTAATGTGTCTCACTTCAAAAATGACGATGTTTCATTCGAATTTGCAACCCCTATTTCACCCCCTTGGGGATGAAATTTCGAAATATCCTTTACCTTTTACCTTTTAATCTATCTTCATGGACGAGTCCATGAAGATGAAATTTGGCAGAAAGGTAGATTGTGGCTAGCGCTAAGAAAGGATATTTATATAAGTATATATGTATAGATTACTGTTCATGCCTTGTTAAGCTAAACGTTTCCGAGAATCTATAATGAAAGTTGGAAAGTGATTTAAGTTGATTCAACTTTACTTGTAGTAAGCCCTTTTCATAGCTTTAATGAAATATTATCGTCTCAAACGAGCAATTTGTTTCGAAAAATAATATTTAATTTTTCTTGTTTATCTGTACACCTTTCATCCTCGTACGTTTTCGGTCTGTGACGCAGTCGACAGACAAATAGTGTTGCCCATCCGCTGCCAAGCCTAGGAGTCCCTTAGTCGCCTCGTACGACACCTATTTAACCAATGCGCTTTGTGTTCTTCAAGCGTTACTTCGAAGTCTTCAACAGTTATTTTTCCGGGATGAAAGGTATCCTATATATTTCTCCATACTTCAAACTGCATGTGTATGCAAAATTTCAAGAAAATTGGTCAAGTAGATATAACGTGAGTAGTGAGTGAGGTAACAAACAAGATAACTTTCTTTAGGATTAGGATATTTGAAGAAAAGTATTATTATATTTATTTATTTTATTTCTTAAAGAAATAATCCAACAAATAACAAGCCATGAAAGTTTTTTTTAAATGATTCCTTTTTGTAGTTTGTTTTGATTACATTTTTATAAAGATGGACAAACTCAACTCGAGTGGGAAACCGAACCACTAGCTTAGTTAGTCAGAGCAATGGCTGGGGGCAAGTCGTCGGTTCGATTCCCATTTGAGTACAAAATTTTACATTTTACTATATGTCTAATCCGCCAAAGTATAATCTATTAATCTATCTATTCTGACTAATAATATACTAATATAATGAAACCTATATACTGCTGTCATCTGCGAAAGACAACTGTGGGTGAAGTGCGGGTTTGCATTTCACATCTCACCATCGAATCGATTGAAGTAAAAAACAGCGAACCAATCAAATTGTGCCGTTGTGACGCTACGACAACCACACTGCAATATGATTGGTTCGCTGCGTCTCACTTCGAATCGATTTGATTGTGTGATGTGAAATGCAAACTTATTTATTCCATCTATTTATTAAGATACACATACAGACAAATTACAATTTTGGATTTTTATACTTCAGCCCTATACAATACTGAACAAGTAAAGTGCCCAAATTTGCTGTGCACAGCATGATCATCTAAAATGAGCCATTAACAGAACGTATTAGTACTCAGATAAATTCACATCACTAATAAAAGAAGCAAGTTGATCAAAATAAGATGTCACAAAACAACAGCTTTTACAGAGTATTAGGAGAAAATAAAACAATTGTAAAGCAAATTCTAGGGGAACAGCTCAATTATAGAATTTCGGAATTGTCTGATGCTTTGGCCGAAGATATCTAAGCCATTAGCTTTATGGTAAGATCTACACATTACTGACAGCGGATTGTTGAAGGAGATATTATTTCTGAATAACAAAACTACGAAAGTTGGAAGATTGCGCGATCGATAATTCGTGTTAAGATTTATTTGTGTCAAGAGTTCAAACCCGCACTTACTCCTCTGGTAATGTTTTAAAGACCAATTTGTCTAACGCTTATATATATAACGCTTTGGAAATTTCTCAATTTTCTCTAGTTACTTGAAGCTGCAGAGAACATCAAGATATTAATCTCCATCTATCGTGGGTATTATCTTAAGATCACGTAAGTAAAGATAAGTCTTCATTCGAAATTCAGTGAAGCCACAACTCTTGAGTGCCGGTGCGAAGAACTATTTTATGTGGTGAATCGAATTACTTAGCTCTGAATGATGTATGGGTAGGTGGTTCGGTTAGTGATCGCAGACTTTTGATATACCTACAAGAAGAAAGCGGTCTACGAACGAACTTACCTATTTTTTTAATATCGATAATTTACGTCCTAATATTATAAAAATGAAAATACGTTTTTACAAGCTTTTGAAATGTTACACGTGACCTCAGTGCGATGGCAATGCAATGATAAGCAGAGCTGAAGGTGGTTTCCAACGTGGGATCTCAACGATTCCTGTTTTTGTCACGCATTAAATTAAACAAAATCTCCCCTGACGTTTGTGACAAAAATTATTTTTTTGTAAAAACTTTATTTCTTGTTTGTTCATCAACTCTTTCTATTTACTCAACCAAACTTCATAAAACTTTGCATACATACAGTTACGAGTACAGAGAAGGATATAGGCTGCCTTTTATTCCAGAAAAAATACTATCCATAAATATTATAGATGTTAAAGAGTATGTTTATTTGTCCCCTTCACGTCTAAACCGAGCTCTGGATTGAGGTGATATATTTGTATAGATATAGTTTGATAGCTGGAAAGTGACATAGGCTACGTTTGGCCGCGGGCGAAGCCACAAGAAACAGCTAATAAGTAGTTCATAAATCCGTAGTTAATAACTTTGAAAATTAAACCAGATTACTAGTTAGGTTTGATTGTTACAGGCTGTACAATGAACCACACAGGTTAACATGAATAACCTCAACAGTACTACCTCGTAATCGGTTAACCGCATTCAATCGACTATCTATGCTAAATGATTATATGTTAAGTAGAATTTGATTTTATTACAAACCAGCTTTTGCCCGCGGCTTCGCGGTCAAAGTAAAATCTCAATCTTCTGCAGGACTGATAAAATTTATTTTATTTAAATTCGTATCGTCTCCAGTCTCTAGTTCAATATTGATTTCCGCTCCATTTCCCGTTACATTTCTCGTCACAACGTGTCCTATCCTGTTTTCTGCAATGTCCCGTACCGTTTCCAGTCAGTGTCCAATTTTTCAAGTTTTCAAGTTCACAAAATACAATTAGTACATTATTATTTTTTATTAACCATAAATTCAAACATTTAATTTACATGTGTCTCACTTTAAAAATGACGAAGTTTGATACAAACCTGCACTCCCTATTTCCCCCACTTAGGGGTAAATTTTCATTTTTATAAAAAGTTGTGCGCCGAAACTTTCTTGAAAATCCCATCAAAATCGGAACCCCCCGAACAAACAGACAGACAAAAATTCATTAAAAAAAAAAGAGTATGGGTAATAGGGTTGAATACTATGCAATTAAAAAAAGCTGTTAACGGGGAAATTTCTCTTAACTTTATAAGTAAAAGTTAGCTCGTAGTCTCATTATAACTAGTATTTGTTATTGGAATTCTTGTGTAAACAACTTTAAAGGTGACCTTAGTAAAATTTGATTCGTAGGTCGCGTCTGGTACTAGAGGAGGCAAGGCACGTACTCCTTCCGTAAGTGAAATAGTCATTAACGTACATATAGATACGTACCGGCGTACCGGCTGTGGCACATATGGGACTTTAATAGACTCTGTCTCTCTCTCTCTCTCTAATTCTCATATTTTGTATGTTTATTTCTATGTCCACATAAAAACATATAAACTTATTGCTCACATATGGGACTTTAATAGACTCTGTCTCTCTCTCTCTCTCTAATTCTCATATTTTGTATGTTTATTTCTATGTCCACATAAAAACATATAAACTTATTGCCCTGTTCAACTCATTTGATGTGGAAGACAAACACACCTCCACATTTACTTATAACTAGCGGCCAATTCCGGCTTCGCTTGGGTAAAACCAAAATAAATTGTAAACATAAACTTTTCCCAGGAATCACACTATCTATTTAAAAAACCCGCACCCTATCGAAATCCGTTGCGTAGTTTTAAAGATCGATACATACATAGGGACAGACAACGAAAAGCGATTTTTTTTATATATTATTTAGTGAAGCGATATTATAGGAACCGAAATATAATATTATAAATTCCGAGATCAATTAGAACTTTAAACTTTGAATTCAAATACAAAACAGTTTGTTTCATTGACAAAATCCATTTAGTTATGCAGCGACGGCTAAGTTTAGACCCTTCTATAAAATATTGTTAAACTTTAACTATCGGAGGAGCGGAAGAGGGGACATACCAGGCCAAGGGACACCATTTAGATTAATAGAAGCCCAATAGAAGTGGCATGAGCATAATTCTTTACAGTTTTAACGGACCTTGGGCGCCGACGCTTTGTGGCAGCGAAAGATACCGGTAAATACTCTAGTAAGACAGAGAACTTGACAAAATTTCACGTCAATCAGTACCTATTAGAATAATATAATGTTTGTACATTTTTATGTATATATATGGAGAGCTGAAGAGTGACGTATGGTACATTTTACCTCAGGCGGAGGTGCGGGTACAAACTAGTGTTTTAATATACCAGAAATACAGGCGGCACTTCTATTAACCTATTCATTTAAAATTCTGTGGGACAAGGGTATCTTGATTGGAAATCTCGATACAACTACAGTTTTGCTGTGGATTGGCACTTCAGCTGTTGTTATGCGATAACGTCTCTCATTAAACTCAAGGGAGGAATTTAATTTAAAATTATTTGTATAGGGCAGAGGTTGCGAATTATAAAATTATTTAGTCAAAACTCATTCGCTTTTAAAATAATTGTTATAAATATCAAAATATAGGTTACTAGCCTTTGTGGTCCTTTGTATTTATCTATGGTTTAAATATAAAATAAATTACTCTGTGTCTCTTGCTTTCTGTTACAACGTGTTCTATTTTAATAACGGTATAATATACGCCAAATAGGATAAATGACATATTTTTATTCAGGTGACTATTCGAAAGCCCTTATATCTTAATATAAGGGTTATTAGAAACACCCATAGATTTTAGAACATATAATAATATTACATGTTCTTATATCTATGTAAACACCAGTTAAAAAATACTGTGACATTGAATGTTTTCAACACACATTTAAGAATTATGTTACGAAAAATCGTATCTAAAACGGATCGCATAAAAAAGATTTTGAAGCGCGGTTTTTTAATAGAGTGATTCAGTAGGAAGTTTAATATATGTATATTTGTATTAATAAATTAATAATTTAATATGTGTATATTTGTGCATAATAAAAATAAATTTCGAGCCTACCTTCTAAATTCACAAAAAAATAACTGTACACTTCGCCGCCGGTGGCGCCACTGAAGTAAACTTTATTATTTAATTGTTTATTTTATTTTTAGTATTGTAATTGTAGTGTATGCCTATATTCACCTCCTCCCCACTACTATGATATAAGTCAGAGCGCTGCGAGCAAGCGCTCAGTTGTTTACGAGACGGCGAGACGCACAGACGTTGGAGCATCAGTCATGTGGCGTGCGAGGACGGGGCGCGTAACCTCGCAAGTATACCACAGTAATGTATTATTTATGTACTTTAGCTATTTGTTGGAGAAAAATATTTTGAATCGTTAATATTGTTGTTTTTTTGAATTGAAACGGTGAAATTTATGTTGATTGTTATGACGCCTTACTCAACTACGGTCGTTTGACGTGCGTCGCTATAAAAACCCTGTACACTGCCCGACGAGACACACTTTGGTTTCGTCTGCGCACCGTGTCAGGTGAATAATAATTCTTATATTTATGTTTATAAGCAAATCTATGATTAAATTGTGTAAAATATGTGTATCACAACTTTACTTTAATCTTTTTTAAATGGGATTTATTTTAACATGAGTTTTTGTGTGAAATAGGTAAGTACCTACATATTTTTGTTGCAAGTACTTACCTACACATTCTTTTGTTATATTCAATGAAATAAACATCGATTGTTACTATATTTCGCTAATTTTATTTCTCGCTTCCACATATTTTTATTTATTATGTTAAGTACGTTTATGTATAGTCAATATTTATTGTATATGTAATACATAAATCGTAATATATCTCCTTCCTCGCTCTTAATATGAACACACACAGTTCGCACACTGATTCAGGTCTCATCCGAAAATCAGTGTATCGCCCCTCTGGGTGATATGACGTGTACTGAGACGGGCCTTTTTGTGTTGCTGCAACACAGTACACTGGCTCTTCAACTGTGCTTTGAATACTGTGTTTTATTTTGTGTTTTTAATCTGGTTGTGTGTTGTGTTGTTGTTTTACAAATAAATGTTTTATCTATCTAATATTGCATCCGTGCGAAGCCGAGCTGGCTAGCGTTAAATGATAATATAGATATCCAAATTCGGATTCGAAATTTGAAATCAACGACGTCCCCAATTCTGATTTATAACGAAAGGGTAACAGGGTCAACCAATACGATATTATTCATAGCTAGATAACTTTACACATTACGAATTCAATTCCGAAGACAGTGGTATCGTTCAATCGAGTATGTTATATTCCTTATTGTTTTTTGCTTATTTGAAACTAAAACTCTCTAATATGCTATAGGCCAGCGTGGCGGGTTATGGCTTCTACTCCATATCCATATATAAGGAAGGCCTGTGCTCTAACAGTGGGTTATTTAAACGGCTGCTGATGATGATAAGCACTTGGAGCGTCACGCAGGGCAGCATATTATGATTAAATGCAGTAGATCACAGTAGATAGTTTTACAAATCGTAAAACTCGTATTTAGCTACTGTATTAGTCGTCTTAACGCAAGAAAAAACTAGCAATGTTCTTATGTCGAAACCGCCAAAATATTTTGCCAATAGCGTTAGATGGGACCACAGATCATATAATACTTCCAGTAGGCGGGACATAGTGTGTGGGGAGAGGCGCCATATGAGCAGGCAGCATTCATGCTATAACACGACTGAGTTGAAGATGAGGACAAATAACAATTGAATCAAGTAAATTAAATTCTTTTTAAATTATTTTTAAAAACATCACATCATCTTACATCATTTCAATTTTTATTCCCTCTAAAATTTCACACGAATGAGCATACAACAAAAAATAATTAACACGAATATATTCGTGTATTTTTCAGCGGGTGTCCTCGCCCAGCTACAAAATGCAACAATGCAGCGCGACAATATCGAATGATGTATTCACATGTCGCTCTTTCTGCCTATTTATGTACGATTATGTACGTGCGATCGAAATATATACTTAATATAATTTTCTTAATATACTTATCATTATTATAATAACTACGTCGACAGCTATCATACAAACTACGTCGACATCTGCCTGAGTTCGACGACAGTGTATAGCCGCCTTAATGAAAATGAAGAATTAAGGAAAACGGCCACTCTTTCACACGTACAGCGTAGCGTCGCCTCTTACAGCGACCGGTCACTTAGTGTGGACTATATTTTGAGGTTAGGACGGATGACGTAGAAAAAGTGCGTTCACATGATATTAGGCGGGGATTACGGACGGGTTAATTGAGGCACTCCCTTTTAATTACACACGCAAGGGCGCGCCAGATACGGGCTATGGATGCGTGCTGGACTCACCGAAATTGCTAAAAACTTATATATACATACCTAATACTAGGCCCTAGTGTTGGTTATGTATATAACGTAATATTTCCGTGCAATAAAAGAACGAGAAATGAAGTGACGTAATTGTTATAGCTAGCAAACTTTCCTCGGACTAAGGGCGAAGACGTCTTCCGTTGTTTATTATCTAACGGACAAACATAAATTATACGGAGATTCGAAGCACGTCGACGTATGTCAACGTCAAAAGCTATGGAAAAACAACGGAGCGGTACGACGCAACGAAAACATGAAGCCGGGCATTAATCATTGTATTTAGACAAAAATGTTATCTGTTGCAGCAAAATTTCAAAAAACTGTCAACTTTATTAAAATTACAATTAGTGCTAATCTTAATGTTAACCTCAAAACGAATGTCTTGTTAGGAAATAATGTTCAAATTCACCGTTTTACCATGAAATTCCCACGAGAGTGAGTGCACGTGGTGCAAATAACATCAAATAAAAAAATAATAAATTGCCTTCGTGATAAATGTCCAAAGAATATCATAATACGCTTTTTAAAATGAACAATTTTCATGTCAGAACCCATTAGCAAATGAGGGACCTGAAATCCGTGTCAATGTAATTATATTCAGCGAACAGAATATTGTTTGCGAAGGTTTTTGTTATATTTTTTAAAATATCATAGACCAGAGTTGGACAAACATTTTGAATTTATGTAAAAATAATAATTGTAATATCATTTTACGTAAAATGTAGTAGATTTATTATAAAATCTTTCCGTCATATTCGCACGGTTTTCAAAATTAATAATAATCTAAATTTTGATAGTATAAGGTTATTACTACAATCCAATATTACTCAAAAAGAAAAACTGCATTGTTAAAGAAGTATTTATAATATAAGTAATATAGTACAGACTAATTTCTATATAGTTCTAATTATTTCAACCAAATTGCCGAAAGAATAGACCCGTTTTCATGTTCTCTGAGCGAATTCATAAGAACGGCTTTGTATATTATAAGTTAAAATAATAATTGAAATGGGTTGCTTGTCTATCGCATTGGTGAGAACTGTAAAGATAGATTTAAGCTTATGAATGAATAAATAAATAAATAAATTTGTTGAGAATATATACTAATCCATATAAAAATACAATGCGAAAGTTGGTCCGTTTGTTCCGTTTTCACAGCTAAACTGCTGAACTAATTTCGATGAAATGTAGTCTGTTACATATACCCATTCGAACATAGGCTACCGTGGACTACAATGGGTGGTACTTCATATAAAAATCTACTTTTACTTCTACCAGCAAGTAGCTAAATCAGAGAGGTCGACCATATATATCGATATAAATGAACAGGGATAAAACCCGGCCCTAGCCATCCTAATCTAATTGTGTTGACACTTCCTTGCTCGAGATAATATGATAAAGTGACTCCTTGAGTGTGGACACCCTGGTGACTTTTGCTTAATAATTTCCTGAGAGTGTGTTATATTTATTCAAATTGTATTTGCTAAGGGGTAAAAGGATAATATTGCAATATTTGAATCGAATCTTTTTACGAGCTAACCTCAAATTAATTGCTTTGTATGAAAATTTGTAAATTACTATGTTTGTTCGGGTGGAATCTTGCAAATTAATCATGTTTCATAAGTAGATATATTTAACAGATTTTGCTGAAATGTTGTATTGATGTTTAGTTTCGATGACAAAGCACTGCATGCAAAATAGGCTCATGAATAGAAATTCCTAGAAAGTTACCTGCATAATAATTTTTATGTTAAATGCAACAATATCTCTTAAGAAGAACAATAAAATCTTCAAAAATTGCATTTAAATATCGTTTGATTAGAGATTGATTAATAAATACAGTATTCTACTAATACCTATTATAAAATTGCAAAAGTTTGTCAGGCTGTATGTGTGTATTAATAGAAACACACAGATGCCGGTTGCGAATAGACAATTTATTTTTCTTTTTTATTTTGATACATTATTCTGTGTACATGTATGTTTGTTCCTTTTTATTCCCACGGGAGCGAAGCCCCGGGGCCCTAGTTACTAAATATATGTGTATACTAATACTAACGTAAATATATGATTGTTGAAGATAAATATATTTGTCAATTAAGTTTGAGACATTCTAATACATATTTAAATTTTACTTGAAAAAGTATCTTTGTAAGTCTTAATTCTGAATAAAAGCTTTCACTATGAAGTATAGACATATAATAGATAAGTAATAGACAGACAGTTACGAAAAACATCAAGATACGACGTTAAACTTTGGCATCAAAAGTTAATCACGTAAATAAAAGGTAAAGTGGTGCTTGCACTGTCAATACTTTACATAACCATTTATTTATGTCCAAGTAAAATCACAATAGACAACTGCATTAAACATCTCTATTCCTACGGGATAGACAGTGTCTGTCACCTTTGAATAAGCAACATTGCTGCTTTGTTATCCTACTAGAATGGGTTTAAACCATGATCGTGTAACGCTAGATATACTTTATGAGAGGTGTATCTAGTGTACAATTTCTTCTCAGCAATGGTAAATCATAAATATCAGTATTTTGTAGCTTTTTCAGAAATTATCATAGGTAATATAAAAATTACGTGAAAATGTGTCTGTCAAGTCTAATTTTGGAAATGGAGGAAGCGCGATTGGAGGGCGGGATTCGTTTGATCTGAAAACTTATATTAATAGAAACAAAACTATTATTTTTATTATAATATTTGCATGCCACCTTTGGTAAAATATGTGATACGTTTAATCATAGAGGTATATTCACAAAAATGCCAGTTTTTGCAGTTCGCTAGCTAGAGGTAGCGTACCCAGAAGGCTGACAGCATTGCAACGTTGAATGGTGATGCTTATAAACAAAGTTACAAATCAACATAGCTGGATATCAGGTATCAAAGCGTTAACAGGATGATAACATCCATCTTAGATATCAAAATCCTTATTGTTGTATAACATTCCGAGAAACGGTTTATTTCTTACAACACATTATGACGACGACCTCGGTGGCGCAGTGGTAAAGTTCTTGCCACTGAACCGAGAGGTCCCGGGTTCGATCCCCGGTCGGGTCATGATGGAAAACTATCTTTTTCTGATTAGCCCGGGTCTTGGATGTTTAACTATATATGTATTTGTAATAAATTATAGTATTGTTGAGTTAGTATCCCATAACACAAGTCTCGAACTTACTTTGGGGCTAGCTCAATCTGTGTGGTTTGTCCTCATTTATTTATTTATTTTATTGCAAGAACATTATATAAAAGATTCTCCACTTCCTTTTCATAATATTCAAAAGTGAGTAGTTACAAAATCTCGTCTTTAAAAAATATAAGTAACTAAAAATACCTACTTTATTGCACCAAATACAAGACTTACGTGCGCAGGTTAATATTAAAAAATTAAGTTAGAAAATTAAGATGATTTTAATTTTTTGATTATGAATGTTGATCTCTATTGTCAAGACACCATATCGAGATATATAGATATATAGACGTAAAGTCACACAGTTTTATGACAGACAGACAGTCTTATGAGAAACTTATGACAAACGACTTCAAGTTTGGGAATCTCTGATGTATCATCCTCAACTGAGAATAACAAATATTTTATTACGCTTCAAATGATTATGCCGTACGTGGTTTTCTGATATTAATTTATGTTATATCTTATTTAGTATTGAGTTTAATATCCCACGACCTAAGTCTGGAACTTACTATGGGTCTAACACAATAATTGTGTAATTTGTCCACATTTATTTAACATATAAGTTTGTTTCATGTTTATGTACCTAATCAAAGTTAATAATAATTTTATTCGATTAAGATATTTTATTAGCACTTAAAAATTTCCATAATTGTATGACTTTAGTTAACATCAATAATTTATTTAAAACTAGGTAGATCCAAAGCACAAATACAAATGTATTGTTTATTCCATACGAAACTAAAAAAACATTTTTTTTACTCCAACACAAAAAATAGTTTCTTTTTGCCCGTTGCATAATAAGAAAAATATTTACTTCGCTAGAATCTAATTAACGCTTTTATAGATCTACTTTTAAGCTTCACCCCGTGTCCTCATGAGACAAAACAAGGCAATGCGAAAATTTCAAACGTGTGGAAATTATATGGCTGTCTCCTCTATGACTCATTCTAACTTATACTATACTATTATTACGTCAGTCTTCTGTGATCTTAGTTTTATTGTCTGCTAATGTAAGTTTAGAAAGAAAGATAGAAGTGAAACCTTTTAGTTCCACACCTTTCCTATTTGTAACACGCTTTTGTTAGGTCCAGCTATGTATGTGTATGTAAGAAACTATGTATTGGAATCTAATTAAAATTTAACCATCTTCCAAGGATCGTAGCGTCGTGAAAATTGGCATATTGTATGTAGTTCTGATGACAATACAATAATATGGTATTATCGAACTGATCTGATGATGGAGCCGGAAAATATGAACTAGAACTTCATGATGGAATATCGTATCATAGCAGCTGTGTTTGGACTTGTCAGAAAGATGTTGTCGATATGAAATTTGACCACGATAAAGTTTCAAGTGCACATATAAAAGCGTGTTTTTCTAGACTATTAATTTATATTTGGTACAAACTATGCCTCCTGTGTAGTTAGTACCTAATGAAATTGCCTTAAATCTAGCTGCAAATGCAAATGAAATGACAGCTCGCAGGCGGTATAAACAAGTTAGCGGGGATTGATTACCGACGGTCGTTTATCTGCGAATTCGGGTGTGGACGGGTTGTGGTATGTAGCTGTCAATGTTGTTCAGTTACTTCTTTTTTTGTTGCGAACTGCTGAGATCTGTAATTCTATACCCGAATCCTACAATTTAAGTATCTTCAAGGCAAGTCTGAATAGGTATTATGCTTACGTGTAACTCTTAGGAGTTACTTCGTCTAGGTCTAAGGACCTCATCTCTGGTCAAGTTTAATGCACTCACATTTCTAATTTAAAAATTTAAAAAAGTTCAAGACTTTCCCATATCAGCTAAGTCCACCTTCGAAGAGGGTACCATGTTGGGACTGAGCCCGTACTTAGGTATTCGGTCTCTTAAAGAACGGGTGCTTGACTCCAATCTCCAATTTGAAAAACCTGTGGATGTGTAGATGAGATTGATTCAAGAACCTATCAATTCTCGCGCGGCCCCGATCTGACGAGATGCTATTGTTGTTCAATTGTATTTATTATCACCAATATCAAAGGTTAATGAAATTTAGAATTAGTTATTATCCCAAGATCAAACATAGGTTACCGCGGTTACGTAGAGAAAACTCGATTTATTGAAATAGTTACCGATACACGTGGAATAATAGTGTTTCATTCCGGCTACGTACCATGAGACAGTCGGGCGCATAGAAATGGCCGAGCTAGCACGGGCGTATCCAATCAAAGTTTATTGTATCCACACCGACGAAGCAGAGGTGTTTCCAACGCCAACCAGCCACTACTAGTAACATCAAATAGTTTTATCGTGTCATTATTTTACTCTTTTTTTATAGTACTAGATGTTGCCCGGGGCTTCGCTCCCGTGGGAATTTTGAGATAAAATATAGCCTGTAGCAATCTTGGATAATGTACCTTTGTAATGGTGAAAGAATTTTTGATATCGGTTTGGTAGTTTCGGAGATTATCCGCCTCAAACATACAAACTCACAAACGCTTACCTCTTTATATGACAACTAAACTATAATAGTATATGACAACTGTTCTTTCCAGTTTTCGTATACAAATCTGGCTCATGTAAATGTACTTTTCATGCTTCCAGTGAAGGAAAACATCGTGAGGAAACCTGCACACTGGTTGATTATTAACTTGTGTGTGAAATGGAGAATGCAATGGCAACCACTCAATAATTTTATAATGCCAAGAAAGTTGTTGTATGTGTTTCATTCCACGTAATGACTACGACCCTCAGCTCATAGTCAAGAACAGGATAACATTTCTTTCCAGTTCTCGTCGAAGCTTCTTCAGTTAACAGACCTTATTTTAATACTCTGTATTGTTTAATATACGTCTAAAAAAAATTAAAGGACCAAATACTGGAAAAACAAGAGACAAAGACGCGGTGAGTGAGGTATTGTGATATTATACATATAGTGATATTATGGGAGGCTAGCAACCAATACTAGGGTCAATACCTATTACAACAATTTTTCTCTAGTTACTGTGTTCTAAATATAACTTGGGCAATAGTGGGGTCAATACCCCAAACAATTTTTCTCTAGTTACTGCGTTCTAATTAATATAACTTGGCATTGGACTGTTTCGCTCACTTGACATAGGAAACATCTTTCTGACTAGTCTCCCTAAATGTATGTTAAAAGTTTCCATTTTGTCTTCTATAAAGGGGCTATATACTTTTTTCTTCTGGTCACCCACATTAGTCAGTACATTCAAAGACTTCCAATTCCGACGGTAAAAATATGCAATGGTTTATTAAATTAAAAACTCGCAATATATAACTTAACATACTGATAATCTCGTGTTGGTAAGTCTAGGGTAGATCACAATCTTTTAACGGCAAAATAATAAAACTCCGAAAAATACCAACAGTTTTGCAGGTAAAATTCAAAGCTAAGATATATGCTTCAAACCATGATAGTGGGGTGCACGACCCCCTCTTGGGGTGGGGGTGGGTTAGTGTAAATTAACGCCGACGTGCCAGCCTATTTCCCAACGTATAATGTTACTACTTGCTCCAGTTAAGCGGGATAAAGGGCCATGAAAATCACGTTTTTGATGACACTGTTTATATGCTTAACGGAATTATATTGGCGTGTAGTTTCCGACCTAAAATACAATACAATACAATTAAGCTCTTGCAGCTGACAGTTAGCAATAGCAAAGAGGACTGCAGGTGGCTGGTTATAAATTAATGAATGAATAAATAAATAAAACATCATCTTCAAAGTCTGTCTGCCTGTCTATCTAACTGTCTTTCCGCTTTCACGGTTAAACTGCTGGTCCGATTTTAATGAAATATTGTATGCATACACAGTTAATGACCGTTGAAATATAGGCTACTTTTTTTTTCAAAAATCACGAAAATATACATACATCCTTCGCTTTTATAATATTACTAGGATAACTAAATACAAAGAAACGAATGTCGAAGTTAAGTTTCACGGCCCGACGACTAAGAAACTAGATATTTTGCTTAAGTTATATGAAAAAATGTTTTTATATTGGGTGACAAGGGGTGAATAACAGAAGCGTATCATTACATACTGCATTATGTTGAATATAACTTTCGCCAAGTGGGATTTGTATCACCATGTTTTTTATTCATGCTAATCCTAACTAATATTATAAATGCGAAAGTATGTTTGTTACATCTTCACGCTTTACCTGCTCAAACAATTTTCTTGACAATTTTGCATACGCACGTAGTTTGAAGCACGGTTCACCGTACTTGGGAATTTTGGGACAAAACGTACCATAAACTGAAATGGTAATGGATATGTATATATAAGTATATCTTCTTTTTGCAATCTCTCTTTCATTTGTCATTAGTTTCATTCACGGCTGTAACGACGCGAAGCCCGTGGTCGTAAAAAATAAACCCTTCAATATTCGACTGTGATTTTACAATCTTTACAATGCCTGTCTCATCCTTGGAAATGATATTGTATATCCCTATCGGCTATCAAGGCTCTGTGTTATAGTCTTTTCGTTCGCATTGCCTATTGTATTGTCCTAATCTAAGGCGGGAACTACACGCCACAACGAGAGCAGTGATACCATTAAGGAAATACATATTTCCTCGTATCCTTTCAACGATATCATCTGTGGCTGCCATCAGGTCAGCGTGCAGCGATAATATTTTTTTACCGCTAAATTGTAAATCAATTTTTCAATACGCCACGACCATACTGGAACGATATTGGCAGAACTCTTTAAAATTCAAAAGATCTCGTTTAACATTTTCCGGAGAAAAATGCACCTGATCCAACGTTAGGGATAGATCAATCATATAGTAATCGGCTCCTTACCGGTATGAATTATTCTGTGCTGTGGAGTGTTGCCTCAATATTCACCAGGTTGTTTATTACGTTCTTGGGAATTTAGAAATCGATTATATGCATGTGTGTGTCAAAACGTTGTCCGCATTTATTTTTTGTGGTAAAGCCTATGTTTCGAAAGTCTAGTTTATATATGTGCCAAATTTTATCAAATAAAAACCGGTCAAGACGAATTGAACTCGCGTGAATAGGGTTACGTACAATTATTTATGTAATTCTTATAGATTTTCCTGTAATCTACAAGCAATGAACTATATTTTATTAGTTTCAGAGGACAGAGACAGAGAATGGTTAACTTTCGTCTTTATTCATGAATTCATCAAAAATTTCAAATTAAAATCATCCTTACTTGAAAAAAAATATTGACCCTGATCCATACACAGTTATGCAGAGTAAATACATTTGTGTTTATATCAAATGAATAAAAGCACATTTGTGTTTTTTTATTAATTTGATTTAAATTAAATGTTATCCGCGGTTTAGCCTGCGTAAATTTTCCGTTTCCCATGTCCTTCTTCATACATCAATCTTACTTATTCTTCTACTAAAAGAAGATTGGTCGAGTAGATATAGCGTGAAGAGGTAACAAACAAACTTTACTTTCGCATTTACACATATTAGTTTGGTGTATTTGATCGCCAAGAAGGCCGTCAATGTGTATTTAAAATAGTAATACATAGAAGAAATCTCATGTTTGGTTTAGTGATAGTACGGCAAATGTTTGTCCAAACTAGTCCAGTGGCTCATTGTTCAAACGCGTCAAAATATTTCCGATCCTCACGCTTCGGAGTGGCCAAGCGTAAGCAATTTTGCACGCTCATACTCGGATATATTCCGTTTCGTTCGCGATTCACAGAACACAGACTTCTGTCGTTTATAGACAAATAATCCATTTATTAAACTTTTGGTGCTGGCTTGAATTCGTCAAGGAGAACATCGAATAGAGTCTCAATGGTCTCACAGCTAAGGAAACAAAAGTCCGTGTAAGCTATACAGAAGATAAAAGGTAAGCAGACCCTGGGCTCTAACGAAAGGGAAGAAAAGGGAAAGAGACAACAAAACGCTCAGACGAGAGATATATTGTCAATATTTAAGCGATTATGTTTTATATTTGTTTAGGTTAGACCTTTGTTTGACCTAGGTTTATCCGACGTCATATACAACAATCTGCTTTTTGTATGGACATTATCATCAACCACTGTGGTATGTTCCCACCCTAGAATAGGACCACATTATAACCTTCCATGATGTCGTACGAGGTGACTGAAGGATAATCGTAATCAAGCATTCTCTTTTTAGGAATGCTGGCGTTTCCTATGTTATGATGTAAATTGAAAGGTTATTCTTTACACGGATGCGACACCCGAATGACGACCTCTTCGGCACAGCTGAGAATTAAACCGAAAATTGGCGAGGATGAGAAACATAGATATTTTCATCCCCTTCTTTGCCGTAGTTCCATTGGATGTCCCATTGATGGGACGATGGAAAAAAATCATTTAACCGTAGACCCATTTACTTATGGGACCATGGAAAATAGTTCTAACTCCTGTATCGTTTTTCTAGTATACCTCGACTCGACTTTTACTTAAAGCTGGTAGTTGTTTAACTACCAGCTTTAAGTAAAAGAAACACTAGAAACATTTTCAAATCACCTGCCAGAAAAAGAAAGTCGTCGAGTTATACGAAAATATCCAATTTTATCGACAGGTAGTAATCGCGACCAAAGATAACCAAAGATATTTAGACCAAAGATATTTAGTAGCTCAATAATATTTAGTAACAGAAAGTTGACATTTCTCGTAAGCTTCCTCGAAAATCTTCTGAGGATGACGAAGTTGACATGTATTTCCAGTAAGCATTATTAGTTGTCACCTACGCAAAAGTTTGTGTGGATCCTTGTTGCTTCTACGAAATTGTTTTGTACTCATTCGTGGAATGTCTACCGAAAGGTACATAAGATATTAATAATTCCGAAATTGTTAACATATGTATCTGATGAGAAATAGTTTTGGAATTAATAAAACACGAACAGTGTTATTTGAAGGGTAACAGAAGCAGAATAATTACAAGATACTGTGGCAATATCTATAATAACGCATTGTCATCCAAACCATTAGACCTACTTTTGTTAATTGACATCTTTGAAGAAAAGGTTGCGGTGACGTTTGATGCGCCGCTTCTTCTTCACCAGCGCTTTGGAAGTCGTCAGTAGACTTAGTTTAAGTTTTTTTTTTACTCCAATAAGTGATGTAGGTACATCATCCTAAATTGAATAAAGAATTTTGAATTTGAAACTAAACATGTGTACAAAATTTCACCTAGATCGGTTGAAGATAAGATAGGGCTTAGGTGTGGGTTTATATTTCACTTCTCACCATCGAGTCGTCTCGCAGTGAGACGCAGCTAACCAATCACAGTGCCCCATTGTGACGCAATGACAACCACACCGCAATGTGATTGGTTCGCAGCGTCTCACTTCGAATCGATTCGATAGTGAGAAGTGATCCTCTGCTTCAAAATTCGGTTTCAAGTTTCCAACCGAACGTAATACTTACATAGTTAACTGGTAAAAAAAATGTAGGCATCGTGTCTATTATAAACGTGTCAATGTTCGGAACAAATTGAAAATTCTAACATCACACAATTCTTTGTGGCGAACAATCCGATGTGAATATTTGACGAAGGCTTATTCTCAAACAATTATTTATTTTGGAATGTTTTAGCAAACTTTTATTCTCATATGCTGTCCTTTTACGCTGATTAACCTAAATTAAGGCATTTATGTACAATATTAAATGTACAAATAATAAAATTATTTAATTGTAACATTCCTAGTAACTATTTACTTAATTAGGAATGTTTATTTATTTTCATTCCGATGAATTAATTATCAATTCTACTGTGTCACAATATGTAATTAAAAAATAGTAATAATTTACATATGTATAGATATATGTCAATATTTTAAATAAATAAATAAAATAAATAAATATATTAGGACAAATCACACAGATTGAGCTAGCCCCAAAGTAAGTTCGAGACTTGTGTTATGGGATACTAACTCAACGATACTATATTTTATAACATATACATATATAGATAAACATCCAAGACCCGGGCCAATCAGAAAAAGAACATTTTCCATCATGACCCGACCGGGGATCGAACCCGGGATCTCTCAGTTCAGTGGCAAGAAACTTACCACAGCGCCACGGAGGTCGTCAAAAGAAAGACTAATTCAGATTGAGTTGGTCCCAAAGTAAGTTCGAGACTTGTATATTATGGGATATTAACTCAACGGTACTATATGTTATAACATATACAGATAAACATCCAAGACCCAGGTCAATGTGAAAAAGTTAATTTTCCATCTTGCCCTGACCGGGTATCGAACCCGGAACCAGTACAGCAGTCCGCGGCATGATCATCATTAGGCCACGGAGGTCCTCAAAAAATCTGCAAGTTGCATTAAAACTTAATATGGGGTCAAATAATCTACGTAAAATATGTTTAATAATAATTTCTCTAAAAATTTTAACAACTTAACATTTTTCATGTGTTCATAAACACACTGCTACATTCCAATCCACGTAAAGAAAGCAACGCAATCAGACATACTCAGTCAGTCATACAGTTTTTAAGCCATGCGTCTCATAATTTAACATTACAATACATATGCATGCTTGGATATTTGCATATGCATGCATACGGTTCACACCTCATCAAGCAAGCAGATAATTAATGCATTACCAGCATTGCCTGCGGATATCAATGTGGAAATACAGTGTCACTGCAAAGTTTGTTACTGGAAATATGATTGCACAATTCTCTCTTATGTGCAAATTCTCCTATGTCCTGTACAATAATGTGTTGAGAATGTTGATGATTTAACCATTCTATGAATTTTGTTTTTTGTTGTAACTGGTTACGTAAGTTTAGTTACCAAAATGGACGAAGCCGTTCGGACCACACCGTGCGCAAAACCCATTCACTATGTTAAGTCTAAAAACAGTATCAAATATCTTTTCTGTTGGAAAGGAAACTGCGTACCCCACTGTATTCTGATCGCATTGCAACACAAAACTATATACAGTTACATCACAAAATAAAGTAAGTACAGATACTATAAATAAAGCCAATAAATTGTATGTATAGATTCGAGTTTATACAAATTATAAAAATTGATTAATTCTTGAAGTGAAACGGCATTGTGCATGCTTTGTAATTGATTAAAAATTTTAAACTCGCGTCAGGACACGTTGAAAATTCGTAAGACGTTCAAAACGACGTAATATTCTAGTCGAATAAGAATTGAATGAGAAGTGGAGTCATCACTTCTGCCGGCAACCCTTGATTTAGCATGTTTAATAACTTATTATTATTTTACTTTTTCGTAAATTAAAATAATAATAAGTAAATTCGTAAATTAAAATCGTTTAATAAAAAAAAATGTTAACAGGTTTTTCGAAAATCCCACGGGAACAAAAGCTTTTTCCGGGATGAAATTTCCATACTCTTAATTATAATATGCGAAATTTCAAGAAGATCAGTCGAAGTAGATAACGCGTGGAGATGTAAAAAATAAACAAACTTACTTTTATAATATTAGTAGGGATAACGCATTTATAATATTAGTAGGGATAACATCCAGTTTCTTTATATTTTATATAATTGAGTACCTACGCAAACAAAACAGGTCTCCAACAAAAGCATTTTTACGCGTTCCTCCCGCGAAAAGTATTCTTTTGTTTGCACTCTTTTGAACAACTTGTCCTTAAACTAAAAAAAAAAGAATTAATTAACTTCTATTTTGTTTTTTATTAGTTACAGGTTTGAATGTGTCTGTTTCAAGGTGTAACCTTGACGGTATTGATAGGTGGAATGCAACACACGTAACGACTCTTTTGGCAAAAGCAAAAATTATAATGGAATCGTTTTGCACAATTGATTTCTCATTTAAGACAAATAAAAATTCCTCTCGATTTGTGTTCGCTGCCTTTAAATCACAGTCAAATAGCCCTGCAAACGCATATATAGATAATATATTTTTCTTTTTTGAGCGTATTGATATTGTTTGATTTTTTTTTTTAATTCATGTTTATTCATCCTGTATTTATAAATATACCTAATAATCGCTAAACACAACATCTGGATAATTTCTATGTATAAATGTTTAAATTTTGTTATGGTGAAGGCAATGGCAAACCACTCCATTAATAATGCCAAGAAAATTGTTGTGTGTGTTTAATTCCACGTAATAACCACTATGAAGAAGAAATGTTTAAAAAATATTTTTATTTATAATAGCCATATTATTTATTATATTAGCTTACTCTATGTTTCGACGCTTAATGGCTGACAAAACACTCAGATTTGTATGAAAGAGATACATTTGTATGGAAGGGCAAATTCACAATCAAAAAATGGCGCTAATTCGGTAAACCTAATCCTATCGGTAAAATAAACCTATCACTGAAAACATGTATGATTTTGTCGATTATATGCCAAGCAGTAACGATCTACAGGACACTGCAAAATGGAGGTAATCTGTGGATGGTAGCCAAGCCAATGATTTGTTGTAACTTTGCCATTAGCAGCCATTTTGGGCCAAAACATTGCCTTTGATATACAGTCTGCTGAAGCGCTCAAAATTTATTTAGCGTTTAAAGGCCAGAATATACGTGGTCTTTTAGCAGCTACGAAATAAGCTGTTTCACAAGTTTAATGCAAAATCTTTAATATTTCAGGATAGTCTGATAAGGTAGTAAAGTTATTGAAGAAATACTTAGTTACTAAATTATACCTATATTTTGTTAAATAGTGAACGCAACCATTTTCTATTTTATAACTTGCAACACTAATGTCATAGTGGCAATATTGTTACCGTTCCGTGTTCCCGCCTATTCCGTCTGTCAAGTTAAAGCGTCTCTTGTAATTTTCACTACAAATCTTTTCTTTTATTTAAAGAAATTAATCACATATAATCCTACATATTTGCATACTTTCGTAACTAAGTAATTCTTTAAAAAACAGAAGTTCTGTGATGAATTGGCTCTTATCTCCCTTTTCAGACTCTTGAAATGTAAAAGATTTTTGATAATAATGTCTTATTTATTACAAAAGCTGACAGCTTTACAGACAACATGAGTCACAAAATAAAAAAGTACTTATATCGAAATGGAATATATAAAATTCTTCAATATGCCTTTGCACTCCTTATGTTTGAATATCTTGTTGTAACTTCTAACTACTGTGTGAATTGTGAAATTAGGAGTTTATCTATCAATATTTTTCGATTGAAAGCATTATTTTACATTTTCCTTCTATATAATTCTGCAAATTGGCTGTTCTGTTAACTCCTTCTTGTAGAATATGTCTGGTTAGCCCTATCTATATCAGTAAATGAAAATTTTCATCGCTTGTTCAGTAGTTAGCGCTAATTGTGTTTGCAGAGCGGAATTACCTACGTATTTTATGGCAGTTTGGAGGCTATTGAAGGGCTGCGATTTAAACACATTTTAGTTTTTGTGCGAAATTAGAGCAATTGATAATAACATAATAATAAGAACATACTTTAATTAATAACAATACTTTATTTACCAATACAATACTAGTTTTACAGATACATTTAAGTAGTATTTAGAATATACAATTTTAATTTTGGTTTGGCTGTAGACTCTGCACTAATTATTCAAATATTACAAAATATTTTTCATGATATACCATGCAAATTGATTGAACATGTTTATTTTATACACAAAAATATAATTTATAATTCATATTAGAATGAGTTGCACTAGTCAACTTTGACGACGTTCGTCTCTTATTGCATGAGTTTTTTGTGTTTTCGGCGTTTGATTCTGCCCAAGAATAGGAGCAATCTAGTTGATTTCGTATGAGGTAATTAAGGGGCAGAAAGCCTGGGCCGCTGGAAGGCAACAATATCATTCTCAAGGAGGGTTGACGGCAGCCGAACTTGCTGTTAAACGCAATCGGGAATATGCGGAAACGAAAGAAAAGTATTATGTCAAAAAAACATGTATTTCTTATTAAGTACATTTAAGATTTATACATTCCTATCGGTTTTACAATTCAATCGAATTCTCATACTAAAAATTGAGTATTTTTGTTTGCCGAATAAAAATTTATTGCTTTTCATAACATCGTTGCTTTTTCGTCTTCAAATTTTTCGTTCCAGTAAATATATTTTCGATAATAAAGAAAAGGGAAGAACATAAAATCTTGGAGATTGTTTATGTCAAATTTGATTGTTATTGCAAATCTTTTTGCCGTTTTACCGTTCAATGTTTTGTTTGTTCGATTCCAAGGAATATTTGTTTTGTCAAGTTAATATTTATACCTACTTTTAGTGTTTTTACAAACTTTTTTTTACCGCCGATGTCTGTAATAAATCAAGTTGAGATTCACCTATTTCGGCTTGTTCTACATAATTACAATTTCGTGAGAACAACGAATATGACAATACTATAATCATAAAGTCGCTTTGTGTTGTAGGTATTGAGTGGTCCTATTGTAGGGCGGAATCCAGACAAACCGACCTCAAAAAGACCACTGCAGCGAACCAGCAGAAGTTATAAAAACAAAGTCATTTGATGTAATTCAATCTTGTTAGAATGAACTCGAATTTTGGCTGCAAGCGGCAAACCAACTAACTCCAAAAGTGTATAAATAGCACAATGGAAGCGTTTATGCAAATTTTATTCAAATTTTGTCGGTTGCCAGTTCTATATGTATTTAGTATATATTTCATCAATTTCCGTATTGACTTTTTTAAAGTCTTCGAAATTACCCTAGTTTTTTTTTTATATATGCTCAGTTTTACCAGAGATGTTTCAAATCATTCTTATTATATATCGTCTTGTATGATGTGTTGAATACGGTCGCTTGGCGGCGCCACAAGAAACAAAAAACACACAATTCCCCAGAATGTATTTACTTTGTAAACAACAACTGTGTCACATTCGAAATTTATATATATACTAAAATTTATATATGTAATAAAATGTATATATGTAATAAAATTTATATATGTACTAAAATCTATATATGTACTAAAATCTATATATGTACTAAAATTTATATATGTACTAAAGTTTGTATATGTACTAAAATTTATATATGTACTAAAATTTATATATGTACTACGATGAAAACCAAACCATGGCGCGTTTGAATTTCTAATATCGCATATGAGTATACTGTGAATACGAAGTATTAAGCGAACCCTTGTCTTCAACACTCGATGACTGGAATGACACTGTGAAAACGCTCAAATGAGATAAATAAAAATAGATTAACATGTTTAGAAATTAAACTATACTAATATTAGTAAATATATACTATCATTTGACGACCTCGGTGGCGCAGTGGTAAGGTTCTTGCCACTGAACCGAGAGGTCCCGGGTTCGATCCCCGGTCGGGTCATGATGGAAAATGATCTTTTTCTGATTGTCCCGGGTTTGGGATGTTTATCTATATATGTATTTATTATAAAATATAGTATCGTTGAGTTAGTATCCCATAATACAAGTCTCGAACTTACTTTGGGGCTAGTTCAATCTGTGTGATTTGTCCCAATATATTTATTTATAGTAACTTTACTAACATTACCAAGATACTAAGTTCATTGAACTATCAAAAACCACTAATATTTTCGCGTACTTAAATCTTTTTTTTTCTCTTAATTCGGTACCTACTAACCTTATGTCACTTTAAATACACACATACTAAGCTAATATTAATTACCTTTGTCTGCGCTCTTTATATATTATAAATATTAAGTTGAAAAGCTTTTAGGCACACATCCATTTGATTACAATTTAGAACAATACCAACAAATGCTTGTAATTTATCAATTATTTTGTATTGTAATCTGATTTTTGTTTTAATAAATAAATAAAATAATGACAAATTAATCCTAAATCATTATATTGTGGTCTTGCTGAGTCAGTCGCCCAGTGACCACGGAACTTTGTAGCAAGGTCTTAACGTCTGGGAAATAAAAAAGTTATGTGCGCGTTTAATACCTGTCGTTTAATATACAATTATGCAACGCGAAAGTTTAAAAGTAATTAATCCTAAATCATAGATATCTTCCTAAAAAATTTATTCGAAAACAATCTAACTTTACGTTGGAAAATAGATGGCCGACTTGACAAAGAATAACTATGAAAATATCGTCAGGTTTTGTCTAAATTACAGGATCCATCTGTTTGATCCTTCATAAAAATTACTACTGAAGTCACTCTTCGAACCCATTTGTCTCTAATACAATGGAGACTCCTATCTCATCTCGTACAAACATTTTGTTACAAAAATAAGAATTTCTTATACAACAAAGGAGCTAGAATTCAAATGGAACAATCATTATGGAAAAACTCGTTACTGATCAATACATTATAAATTATTGTATGTCATAATATTTCAATATGGTCCAGTGGTTGAGATGCCAGTGATCGAAAGGTTCAAAATCTGACATCAGTATTATCAATAACACACATAAATAAGAATATATAAAATTATTATTACAAAGAAAATAAATATTTTCAGCATCTATTACGATTTTTAGCATGTTTATTTGTGTTATGTATAATGTAGACGTCAACCATAAAAATAGGATAAATAAATATATTAGGACAAATCACACAGATTGAGCTAGCCCCAAAGTAAGTTCGAGACTTGTGTTATGGGATACTAATTCAACAATACTATATTTTATAACATATACATATATAGATAAACATCCAAGACGCGGGCCAATCAGAAAAAGATCATTTCCATCATGACCCGACCGGGGATCGAACCCGGGACCTCTCGGTTCAGAGGCAAGCACATTACCAATGCGCCACCGAGGTCGAGGATGTATTGCTGTTATTTTTTCATAATGATTAAGAAATATTAACTACATTTTCTTAATTAGATAGGATAGTAAAGACAGAAAAAGAAATCTTCAGTGTAGGTACTTTATAATTCAAGGGAAATTTATGTTTACGTACTTCTTGGCTATGATTAAACGTGAGAAAGCATGACAATTTGACCCGAATACTTGTCAAAAATATTAATTATCTGTGGTGGAGGAAAATTATCTGAGAGTGTCGTCGGGACAGATTGTGACGTATAGAGCGAATTAGGCTATTCATTCTTATTATATACGTCCGTCGTTTGCAATGAGTAATGAATGCACTTTAAGTAATAACTTGGGAGATTTATTCAGCTTTTACAACACCTAAAATAGCTAGTTCACTTATATAAGAATTTTTAAATGTAAATTAATAGTTTAGTACATTCTATTGTTGAATGAAATCGGTGATTAACGAAAATGTTTTATTTCGGCATTGATTTTTTTTTTAATTTTTTTTTCCAAATTATATACCTATAAATTGTTATTCTATTCTATTTAAACTTCATATGTCTGAAAGATACAGGTATAGTAATAAGCTGCACACATCGATATATAATATGGCGACACTATTTGTCGGTAAGTATTAAATAAGTTTTTTACAAAAATTACATTTTGGACACAAACTTTTATTGTGCCAGAGAGTTCTTATTGCAATTATTGTGTGAATTTTGGCACACAGTGGGAGGAAAACGTTCACGAGTTACTCCACTTGTTTATTATGTTTTTACCCGAGCGACGCCGGGTTGGGAGGCTAGTTAGTAATATTTTGCTTCGGTAGACCCATAAAGTGGCCACACATTTGCACCGATCATATTACACTAATCCATCTTCTCTGGCTTAGCCCTTCGAGCCAGGAGATAATAAAGACAACTGTAACAATAGGATCGCTGTACTGTAAATTGAGCAGTTAATTTCAGTTTAATCTGTCTGAAAATTTTACAGCAAAATCCATACTAACTCGCTTCCTGCAGCTCTAAAATCCATTTTGGGTCTTGGCCTCCTCCACGATTTTTTTCCATTTCACTCTCTCTTTAACCACCCGATGCCATGTTGTTTTAACCCACGACGCAAAAGAGGGGTATAAGTTCGACCGCTAAGTGTGTCTGTCTGTCTGTGTACGTGGCACCGTTTTGTATTTATTTGATAACTAATTTTTATGTAATATTTATGTTTGAAAACAAAATCGGTTCAGCCGTTCAAAAGTTGTAGCGAAACGAATATTGAAAGGGGTTTTTAATTTGTCTAACCAATTAACTTGTCTTAGCTAGTTAACTATTAGGTCTTATTAAGACAACTTTCCATCGCCTTCTCGGTTTTCCTCGGGATACATAAATCCATGGTAATATTAGCCTATATACGTAATAATGTGTATGTTTATCAACCTATTATGTCAAACGGATCTCTGAAATTATGTACTATTATGGAAGGATGGAGAATAATATAGGTTACTTTTAGTGAAGCTCCGGGCAACCGCTAGAATTGAGTTTTATCATAATCTCCGTTGTTCTTTTGGCTATTGTATTTATATATTGTCAAATTCCTTTTTCAAAATACTTGATACCTATACTAGTTTTAGCCCGCGGCTTCGCCCGCGTTAATTTCTCACGAGAACAGAACTATTTAAAAGAAGAACATATATATATAGGTACATATTTTAATTGTATTATTTTTTATATTCATTTGTATTAGTATATGTTTGCGAAATTTCCAGAAGATTGGTCGAGTAGATAGAGCGTGAAGAGATAACAAACAAACTTACTTTTTTAAACTCAGGATAAGTTGTGATTGTCTGTATCTGTATGCACATATAACTGAAATACAATCTCGTGCCTATTCAGACTATATCCTCATTTTATTTTTTATTTTTTGACTTAATTGTAAACCTTACTTGATTGTAATCGTTTGTGTATCGTGTAAATAAATAAATATATGCAAATTCATGTTGTTCTTTACTCAATAAACATTTATTACAGCATTATTGCGTGTTGCTAATTAATTACTAACATCTGACGCCATAATGAATGGCGTAGTGAGAAATCATTAAGTACCTAAGTAAGTAATCAAGTTAAACTTAGCGGTCCTTCATCCTTATTGTCTTAAGTTTCTCTATGAAAGGTCTTCAGCACATTTAAGTTACACGTGTGGTTGTGGCACTACCATGTTGCATGATTACGACTGTAATGTTTGCATCTATATTCACTTCCTCCCCACTACTGTGATATAAATCAAAAATAAATTAAATCAAATCATTTATTCAGAAATTAGACCTTCACAGGCACTTTTTCTCGTCAATCTTTATATTTATAGTTATTTCTCACAAGCTACAAACTGCTGGCATTTCGGAACGACCACTGCTGAGAAGAAATTCCGAAAGAAACTCATTTGAACAGTGTTGGTCCCTATCATGCCAGATCGGCTTACCATTATTGTTTCTTACAATGTTTTTTTTTTCTAATAATATATAAAAGTACATAATTTACATAGCCGTAGCGCTGTGAGCGAGCGCTCAGTTGTTTACGAAACAACGAGACGAACGGACGTTGGAGCGTCAGTCATGTGGCTGTGAGAGCAACAGAAATTTGTAGCTTTAATGTGTGTCTGACCTTATAACTTGCTTTTCAGAGCTACACTATGGGACCTTTTTGTTGGGAAACTACAGCAACTTGGCGATTGTTCAACTTACAAGTAAGTTTCCGAATAAACACAATTACCTAATTACTCTAATTATAGCTAGTTAACTTACTCTGCCGCGCCAGTGACCTCAATATTGGGCTCCGAAACGAGAGAGCGCCAGTCTTCTGTTCTGCGCGGTTCGCTAGATGACAGCTCCCAATTCTCCCAGGTCTACACAGTTTCACACCAGAGGTATTTTATTTAAGTCTAATAACCAAATTTCGATTCAAATTTAGATCTTCCCAGATTTAAGAGAAGAAACTGGGAGTATTGGGAGGAAATGAAAAGAAGAAGAAGAGGAAGAAAAAAGGAGGTAACCATCTCTGTTCGCGCCTGTTTGTCTTCATCATAGTGGATTATTCTCTAGAGCATAAACACTCCTTTTCCGTCGCCTGTATCCAAGCATAATATCCAACTTTACAAGCAAGTGTAGAAATAGAAATTTTTCTTAAAATTACACTCGTTATTATTTTATTTCAATTTAAAAACAACCGTTGTTCATACAACAAACAAGTGTAACATTTATTACAATTCAAGTGTAACATTTATTACAATAACGCGTTTGAAATTACAAGTAATTTATAATACCGTTGTATACAACGCAACCTCGGAAGCGTATTTTTAAAGTATGATCAAAAATATAAGCAAAACTTTTCACTCGAAATTTCCATTTCTGCACCGTAGCCAAATACAAAGTCGAGTATTTATGAGGGGACTTCATAATCGTTCATACCCACCACACATAGAAGGGTTTTGAGCAAAACAACTACGTAAAATGATTTTATTGGAAGTCTGATTTATAGCGCCTGAAAGGTTAGATATTGGCTTTAACTCATCTGGCGTCGTAGGTGAGCAACAAATACAACTAGACAGCGTGATGCGGCGCGACGGGGCGCGACGCGACAATAACATATGAAATGAATCTACAACTTCTTGAAATACCAGCAACGCTTCTATGCGCCATTTCCTCTTAGTCACAATTACTTTGTGATCTTTTATTTGCAGTTTATGAACAGCACTGATTGATCATTTACCAGAAAGTGTTAGTAGGCGTAGCAATAGAGCACCACCAGAATATCTAGCTCAAGACAAGCCATTATCGTAAATGTAACACGTTCCAACGATATTGTAGCTTGACAGCGCGTGAATAGCTTGTAGCTATCCGCAGTAATAGCTCGGTAAGCGTTAAAGGTCTGCACACACCTGGTCCATTCGTAGCGGTTTCAGTTTTCTCGCAAACTCGATATTTACGCTTGTAACCTAACCTCGTGCATACGTCGATTTAAATTTCCAACTACGATCATTATTTGAAAATATTTAATGAGATAACAAAAATTTGGAGAGAAAGTGAAGATTTCTCCAGTTTTCATACTTATTTTTTCCACCTAATTAATTAAAAATATTTTAATAAAGATGTATGCCATGTTCAAAAAAACTTCAATTTCACGGTTCGTGAAAAATGTTAATGTCAAACTGACTAAAATTACGTTTATGTTTTACTAAAAGTATTATCTAACAGTCATTTGCGTTATGCATGGAAAATTACTATTTCGTCCGCCATAGACTACTTCAACCCGCAAGCAAAGTCGCAGGCAACAGATAGTTTTACATGAATACCCGTTATACTATTTGGGACAATACGCCCAATTAATTACCCAATATTGGGTACAAAAATTAAACGATCTGTTTATCCATTGAAACGCATTGAGGAAAAACGGATTGCACTTCGAGAGTACCGGACGGCGGACTTCCGCCGGTACTCTCGAAGTGCAATCAAGTTCAAGTTTTCACTTGAAAACTTGACTATTAACGTTGTTAATTTTTGACGTCTTACGAGTTTTCGATAAGAGGGATTAAGTAGTGCTGGTTTGCATTTCACTTCTTACTATCGAATCGATTCGAAGTGAGACGCAGCGAACCACATTGCGCCATTGTGACGATATAACCACACTGCACACGTTTTTCGTTTTTCCATTTCACTCTCTCTTTAACCACCCGATGCCATGTTGTTTTAACCCACGACGCAAAAGAGGGGTATAAGTTCGACCGCTAAGTGTGTCTGTCTGTCTGTGTACGTGGCACCGTTTTGTATTTATTTGATAACTAATTTTTATGTAATATTTATGTTTGAAAACAAAATCGGTTCAGCCGTTCAAAAGTTGTAGCGAAACGAATATTGAAAGGGGTTTTTAATTTGTCTAACCAATTAACTTGTCTTAGCTAGTTAACTATTAGGTCTTATTAAGACAACTTTCCATCGCCTTCTCGGTTTTCCTCGGGATACATAAATCCATGGTAATATTAGCCTATATACGTAATAATGTGTATGTTTATCAACCTATTATGTCAAACGGATCTCTGAAATTATGTACTATTATGGAAGGATGGAGAATAATATAGGTTACTTTTAGTGAAGCTCCGGGCAACCGCTAGAATTGAGTTTTATCATAATCTCCGTTGTTCTTTTGGCTATTGTATTTATATATTGTCAAATTCCTTTTTCAAAATACTTGATACCTATACTAGTTTTAGCCCGCGGCTTCGCCCGCGTTAATTTCTCACGAGAACAGAACTATTTAAAAGAAGAACATATATATATAGGTACATATTTTAATTGTATTATTTTTTATATTCATTTGTATTAGTATATGTTTGCGAAATTTCCAGAAGATTGGTCGAGTAGATAGAGCGTGAAGAGATAACAAACAAACTTACTTTTTTAAACTCAGGATAAGTTGTGATTGTCTGTATCTGTATGCACATATAACTGAAATACAATCTCGTGCCTATTCAGACTATATCCTCATTTTATTTTTTTTTTTTTTGACTTAATTGTAAACCTTACTTGATTGTAATCGTTTGTGTATCGTGTAAATAAATAAATATATGCAAATTCATGTTGTTCTTTACTCAATAAACATTTATTACAGCATTATTGCGTGTTGCTAATTAATTACTAACATCTGACGCCATAATGAATGGCGTAGTGAGAAATCATTAAGTACCTAAGTAAGTAATCAAGTTAAACTTAGCGGTCCTTCATCCTTATTGTCTTAAGTTTCTCTATGAAAGGTCTTCAGCACATTTAAGTTACACGTGTGGTTGTGGCACTACCATGTTGCATGATTACGACTGTAATGTTTGCATCTATATTCACTTCCTCCCCACTACTGTGATATAAATCAAAAATAAATTAAATCAAATCATTTATTCAGAAATTAGACCTTCACAGGCACTTTTTCTCGTCAATCTTTATATTTATAGTTATTTCTCACAAGCTACAAACTGCTGGCATTTCGGAACGACCACTGCTGAGAAGAAATTCCGAAAGAAACTCATTTGAACAGTGTTGGTCCCTATCATGCCAGATCGGCTTACCATTATTGTTTCTTACAATGTTTTTTTTTTTCTAATAATATATAAAAGTACATAATGTACATAGCCGTAGCGCTGTGAGCGAGCGCTCAGTTGTTTACGAAACAACGAGACGAACGGACGTTGGAGCGTCAGTCATGGGGCTGTGAGAGCAACAGAAATTTGTAGCTTTAATGTGTGTCTGACCTTATAACTTGCTTTTCAGAGCTACACTATGGGACCTTTTTGTTGGGAAACTACAGCAACTTGGCGATTGTTCAACTTACAAGTAAGTTTCCGAATAAACACAATTACCTAATTACTCTAATTATAGCTAGTTAACTTACTCTGCCGCGCCAGTGACCTCAATATTGGGCTCCGAAACGAGAGAGCGCCAGTCTTCTGTTCTGCGCGGTTCGCTAGATGACAGCTCCCAATTCTCCCAAGTCTACACAGTTTCACACCAGAGGTATTTTATTTAAGTCTAATAACCAAATTTCGATTCAAATTTAGAACTTCCCAGATTTAAGAGAAGAAACTGGGAGTATTGGGAGGAAATGAAAAGAAGAAGAAGAGGAAGAAAAAAGGAGGTAACCATCTCTGTTCGCGCCTGTTTGTCTTCATCATAGTGGATTATTCTCTAGAGCATAAACACTCCTTTTCCGTCGCCTGTATCCAAAGCATAATATCCAACTTTACAAGCAAGTGTAGAAATAGAAATTTTTCTTAAAATTACACTCGTTATTATTTTATTTCAATTTAAAAACAACCGTTGTTCATACAACAAACAAGTGTAACATTTATTACAATTCCCTTTGTCGACGCGAACGCATTCCGCGGCAAACAGCCCTCGGTGATCCGCTCAAACCGTATTTGTTTACTCGGTTTTTCGATTTACCAGATTAAAGGGAAAATTTCACATATTCAATAGTATAAATATTATAGAGCTTTATATTTAATAAAAGCTGTGGCTAAGTTGTTCCGGAATCTTCTATAATAATATAAAGGAGAAAGATTTTGTTGAGTTTGGCGACTATGCAACGAATAAACTCAAAAAGTACTTGACAGATTTTTATGAAATATGCCATAGATTCATAGATAGGTCGACGTCAAGTATTTGCCCAGTTTCTTCCCAGAGTGACACAAACTGACTGCTTGGGAAGAAACTGCGTGTAAGCCTATCTCTTCACAGATGAAGGCAAAACTTTCAAGAGAAAAATAGTCTACCGCTTTTTGCAAAAACACGCGTTTGAAATTACAAGTAATTTATAATACCGTTGTATACAACGCAACCTCGGAAGCGTATTTTTAAAGTATGATCAAAAATATAAGCAAAACTTTTCACTCGAAATTTCCATTTCTGCACCGTGGCCAAATACAAAGTCGAGTATTTATGAGGGGACTTCATAATCGTTCATACACACCACACATAGAAGGGTTTTGAGCAAAACAACTACGTAAAATGATTTTATTGGAAGTCTGATTTATAGCGCCTGAAAGGTTAGATATTGGCTTTAACTCATCTGGCGTCGTAGGTGAGCAACAAATACAACTAGACAGCGTGATGCGGCGCGACGGGGCGCGACGCGACAATAACATATGAAATGAATCTACAACTTCTTGAAAGACCAGCAACGCTTCTATGCGCCATTTCCTCTTAGTCACAATTACTTTGTGATCTTTTAATTGCAGTTTATGAACAGCACTGATTGATCATTTACCAGAAAGTGTTAGTAGGCGTAGCAATAGAGCACCACCAGAATATCTAGCTCAAGACAAGCCATTATCGTAAATGTAACACGTTCCAACGATATTGTAGCTTGACAGCGCGTGAATAGCTTGTAGCTATCCGCAGTAATAGCTCGGTAAGCGTTAAAGGTCTGCACACAACTGGTCCATTCGTAGCGGTTTCAGTTTTCTCGCAAACTCGATATTTACGCTTGCAACCTAACCTCGAGCATACGTCGATTTAAATTTCCAACTACGATCATTATTTGAAAATATTTAATGAGATAACAAAAATTTGGAGAGAAAGTGAAGATTTCTCCAGTTTTCATACTTATTTTTTCCACCTAATTAATTAAAAATATTTTAATAAAGATGTATGCCATGTTCAAAAAAACTTCAATTTCACGGTTCGTGAAAAATGTTAATGTCAAACTGACTAAAATTACGTTTATGTTTTACTAAAAGTATTATCTAACAGTCATTTGCGTTATGCATGGAAAATTACTATTTCGTCCGCCATAGACTACTTCAACCCGCAAGCAAAGTCGCAGGCAACAGATAGTTTTACATGAATACCCGTTATACTATTTGGGACAATACGCCCAATTAATTACCCATTATTGGGTACAAAAATTAAACGATCTGTTTATCCATTGAAACGCGTTGAGGAAAAACGGATTGCACTTCGAGAGTACCGGACGGCGGACTTCCGCCGGTACTCTCGAAGTGCAATCAAGTTCAAGTTTTCACTTGAAAACTTGACTATTAACGTTGTTAATTTTTGACGTCTTACGAGTTTTCGATAAGAGGGGTTAAGTAGTGCGGGTTTGCATTTCACTTCTTACTATCGAATCGATTCGAAGTGAGACGCAGCGAACCGCATTGCGCCATTGTGACGATAACCACACTGCACACGTCACGTGTCCTGATGACAGTTTAACATTTTCTACCCATCACAAAAAGTGCACAACGCCGCTAAAGAAGTTTTCACTTCAAAAACGATTGTATCAGATCAGTACTCGCCTTTAGATCATCGTAAAGCAAATGTCTCGCATGGTTGGTGACTGGACCTGGAGATAAAGGGATCTATGGCCTTATTCTGAAGTTGAAACTGCTGTCTTAGGTCATTCAAGGTGACAAGGTGAAATGAACTTTACCGTTTACGGTTTAGCTCCCAATGTAGCTTGACGTCATTAGATTGCTAACAGCTGCAACTACAATGTGTGGCCAAGAATTTGGAAAAAAAACTACATTTGAAATGAGTTTGTCCGTTGGTTTCAATCAAGCAAAATCGGAAGAAGAATAAAAAATATAAGTAAGAACATCTTTATTGTTACTGTAAGATTCACGGAATCCTAAGATACATGTTTAGTATGAATCTATACATACTTGCTTTTACGGTGAAATCTCGTTTTAAAATTCATTAATTATTACGCCAATGTCTATCATTGTGTGCCTTTATTATTAAATAAATTAGTCTGGTCCATATTCGTTAACGATTTTCATAACTGGCAAAAAAAATTCTCATCACAGTTTTATAATTTAACAGTAAAATTATTCGAAAGAGGTAATTGTCTTAAAATAATACTCAAAATTCGTTTGCAATACAAAAAATAAGTCTTTTTTATTTGTACCTTGTTAGCATCTGATGTTCAATCATCTATTCTTCTGCGAGATTAGCATTTTATTCTTTGTGGTTAGTTTCCGAGATAATTACACTACCCGAGTCTGAATGAATTCCCTGTGGAGTCATCTTCGCTGGATTCTTGAGATACGTTGATTAAAGAAAGCCATGATTATTAACTTTACATTGCGAGTTCTGACAATACAGGAAATTATTAAAATATTTTATGCTGGTCGTCGATATAAAATTCAATTATTATTTCATTTCTATATTATACTTGTGGGATGTCGCCACAGAATTGACAATACAGATAAACTCAAACAACTGAATCACTTGTTTATCTAGAAACGAACTATTGCACTCGTTAACCATGTATTGCAGTCATAAATTTAACTTCTTCACAGAAAGTTTGTACGATGAACCATAGATTTACATCAAGTAAACTAGAGAGATATTAAATGTTAAACAACGTGCATGGCTAAATGCTAGCACAAATAGCGCCACATTTTTGAGTGATTTTGACAACAAAAAGAACTTAATAATGCCAAATTACGACCTCAGTGGAGGCTTGCGTTGTGTGAGTGCTTGCCTCTGAACCGAGAGCTCCCGGGTTCGATCCCCGGTCGGGTCATGATGGAAAATGATCTTTTTCTGATTGGCCCGGGTCTTGGATATTTTTCTATATATGTAAAATATAGTATCGTTGAGTTAGTATCCCATAACACAAGTCTAGAACTCAATTTGGGGCTAGCTCAATCTGTGTAATTTGTCCTAATATATTTATTTATATTTCTAAATTTTACAGTAACCCACAACAATGAGCATCCAAAATTTTTATTAAAAGGTATTGTTACATCAATCTATTTTAATATATAACAAGGTAGTATCGGTCGACCTGCAATGATATGCGGACGATACAATGAAAGTCGCAGGTCGTACAAGGATTCAAAAGGGGCACAGATTAGAAATCACTCCTCTGTAGTACGCGAATAATGTAAATATTGAAACAAATACTGAGAAAGATGCTCTATCTATCTTATTACAAGTCTGTGGTGCAAACATATATTACGAAAATAGTTGAAATTCCGAGTTAGAGATATCGTTACGCTACTTCGAGCGCTGGAAGACAAATATGAAAACTTGAAATGGTAACATTTTGTGCACAGCTTTATATTTTGGATAAAATACCGTTTTATGAATTACAATTTAAAATTACATCCTTCATACTAATCTAAAATTGAAACTATTATTTTTGTTATGTTTTGTATATTTTTTAACAAAAGTCAGACTCCCAGTTCGTTCTTCTCGTCGTCTAAATATATTAGTGCCGCCTCCTCTTCACAAGAATCATACCAGAAATAATTTTTTCCATAGATGTTTAGTAAAATATAATAGTGATTTCTCCGACTTAGACCTATTTTCGAATTCTTTAGCAACCACTAAAAACTTTCTCCACAAAAAAATTTTAGCGATACAATAGTTATACTCTTTAATTGTCCGTATCTCTCGCCTTTTATTCTTAGTTATATATATAAATTTAGTAATGTCAACACTGTGTTAATGTAATTATACTATGTATAACTTCGGATAAATAAGATTCGGCACTGTTTTTGGTCTAGTACTTAAAATTTGTTTTTGTTGAATGTAAGTATCCTGTATAATGACTGTTATGTGCCAAATAAATTTCAAAAAAATATATGTCTGAGGACTTGCTGGAGTGTGGCTTCATACTTAATTAAATCGACATGCATATTTTCCACATTAATTAATTAGTTCTTATTTACATTAACATTTGTGTATTCAAATATATGAATGATATGATTATGTCAGGGAAAATTGTAAACTATTTAACCTGTCATCGATTTCAAAATGACTGAAATAATTTCGAAAAGTTGTTGCGTTAACTTAGGTTTTAAAAAAGGATTTTATTCACGTTATATGTCAGAAAGTACCCCAGATAGTCCAACCACTATGCCAAATACTATGCACTACAAGCAATTGAACTAATCAGGGTTGGCGATTGTTATAAGAGTTTTTCATTTAACTTGAATTTTGATTCCCTTCTTCTTGTAAGTAGTTAATTGTACAAATATTATAAGAGTTTCTTAGACGTTCAGAGCACACTGCTTTATCCAATTTTCTTAACTCCATTATATGTATAATAAATACAAACAAACGTACAATAAGTTGTTTATATTGCAAGAAGTGGGAGTTCTTTTCATCGTTTATTTTGCCATTATTATATGTATAAATTATCCGTGAATCTTATAAATTATCTGCTAAGAAACAAAAAAAAGCACTTTCGATCTATCAATACGGTTTACTTAAAATAACTTTTGTTAATTCCACTATAAATTGTAAAAAAAAAAACGAGTTACACTCCGGGAAAGCCGACAGAAGTGAAAACTTGAATATTAACGTTGTGCATTTTTGACGTCTTACGAATTTTCGATCTCAAAAGAATTCGCGAGTTTTAAGAAGTTTTTACTTCAAATATACACTTGAACGCGCTGTGACAGCCCTATATCTAGAGGTCCGAGTTAAATTGATTAATTAAAAGTTGGCATGCGCCTTAGACAGCTGGTCTCATACAATGTGCTCGCACTAGATTTACTTTGAAGAACAGTGAATTTCAAGCTGGTCCGTGAGCGGAATAACATAGAATGAGCCAGCTGAATGCTTCGCTCAGAGTGTAACAATCTATCAGGGTACCATCGCCTATGTTATATTTATTTATATCATTACACACAATACAAAGAATAAGTTCCGCAAAGCCATACTTTGGTTTGACAGCAGAATCAGGTTTAGTTTTGCAAAAGGAGTGCTAATAAAAGGAATTAAACAAAATGACTTAATAAACGGAAGTGCCAAGACTTCACAAAAAGTTAATTAAACGAAATATTTGAACAGAGCGTTACCTATTAGATAAATTCAGTACATAGCCATCAATGAACTGGAGATTCATCTCACAGGACATAGTTTTTGAATTTAAATTGCATTAATTAATTCATTTTCAAAAAACTACACCCATATTTGCACGCAACTTCGCTTTATTCCGTGTGTCCGCTCATAACATATTATTATACATATCTCGAGATCTAAGCAACGTATCGCTATGAAACCTATCGCCAGATTTTAAATTAGACCTACCGCTATACAGTTGTAAAAACTGCATCAAATTCCATCCAGTAATTTTTGCGTCATACGCGAACCAACATATAGATAGACAAAAATTCTAAAAAAACATTGGTTTCGCTTTGTTTATTAGTCCCATAAAGACACCCATTATTGTTTTTCTTTAAAATCTCCTATGTACAGTCGACAGCACATCAGCCTGCCTAAACTTATTGCAAAGTCACTGCTATTACCGTGCCATAGAGGTTCGTGTCGGTTAACTTGATGTGCTGTCGAATGTACAGACATAGCCCACTTACAGTTTTATGATATATACAGATAAGTATAGATTATCTTTATAGCTAATGTCCCACACCATTGTATGCATTATATACTATGTATGTATATTTATTGTTTTCGATTGCATTTACAACCAATGCTTTTACAATTTCTTATGTAAATGTAAGTAAATTTAAATCAAATCTTTTTTAAAGTATCAAATCTTCTTTAAAGTAAATTTGAATCAAAGGATCGAAGTTTATATATTTTTAAAGTTTCTATTAAATAACCAGCAAGGTTGTGAATGAATGAATGAATAAATTCTTTATTTAAGTAACCCTGAGTCATATTTTTTAGTAACACTTATATCTATGATATCATAATAAAAATCAAATTCAAATAATAATAATAATAATTCCAATTAAAACAATTATACAATTCGTAAATAATTACAAAACCCATTCCTGCACCATCCCCCCGGCTATGGCACAGCAATGGTTTACGTGGAGGCAATCCAGTTTGCTTGCGATCATGTTCAGGATGCCGTTGTCGCCTCCCCGCACCCGGCGCACTAAGGATATTATATTATGAATGTGCTAACCAAAAAAACAGGGATATAAACAAATAAAATCGCCAACAAAAACAACAAATCGATACAAAAAAAATCTCGCTTTCAAATTTCTACCAATAAATAACAACACATTAAATTTCTCATCGGGCACTAAAACGAGGTTATTTCGAATATTCTCCTTCAAAGTTAAGGCAATGTACTCTCAGATGACCAAAAAAAAACATTTTTTTGGATCAGGTCAGACAGAAATATAGTACCTAGATGTAGTGTGAAATACAAGAAAAACTAAATGTTGTGTTTCATGAACTGATCTCGATTATTTTTTAGGTGAAAACAAGACAATTTTCACTTCGTTCCATCAAAAAAATTAAAGATTTTAATTTCAAGATTTTGATCAAGTCATTAGCATAGATAAACAAAATGAAAAAATACCCGGGGCATTGATATTCTTTAACATTAAAAATCTTTCAAGCAATTTTTGCGGGGAGGAACATATTGTCACACCTTGACCTTACAGATATTTGTAATTGCAACTTCATACTTAACTTTTTCGCATTGACCTTCAAATAGTCTCCCCTCATTCTCAAGACCGAAGGGCGTTTCAGAAGAACTTGGCCTTAAATACAAACCGCAATAAAAATATAGTGAAAATACCAAAGGAAATTCCACTTTTGATAATATATATTATATATATAAAAGGCTTGGTATGTTTTAAATATGACTAAATTGTCTTAAAATGTTTCATAAAATCGCTTTTATAACGTTGATGTTTTACGCGGAGTTTGTTTGTTGTTATATTTTTCATGTTAGAAATAGAACAGTTGATAAATTAGCTTTATATAATGATGCAGATTACTTTGATTGGAGAGATAAGGACGCAGTGAGTCCCGTGAAGGACCAAGGTTCATGTGCCGCCTGTTGGGCTTTTAGTATAATTGGTAAGAAATTTATGATTGATTGTTGGTCTGCAGGTAATGAAAAAAATAACATAGCAGAGGTTTCTCCTCCCGCGCTGATCAATCAAGAGAAAGAGCGATATACTGGAGATTCTTCTCATAGGTAGACTAATAGACTATAGCAATCTATCTTTTCTTTCAGCGACTGAAACTATATTTGCACACCATTCCTTGGTAAGACATGTTGATTCATAAAGTATTTTAAAATGTTTGATGTATCAATTCATACGTGTTTTGCAAATAAAATGTCTTTGCTGGCCAATTTTCGTTGGGAAATAAAAGTAATTAAAAAAAATGTGTTGTGTAACCTAGCCTTAATCTGTGATAATATTTAGTAATCAACCACGCAAATTTTATTATAACAATCATCTATTATTTTATTATAACAATTATCTATCTTGAGCATATATTTTTTTGAAATTAACGGAACGGTTTAAATGTAACCTAAAATAGAACAAGAACTCGAATTTCCCGCGGAAACGGTTAGTTTAGTTAGTTGTAAAAAACCAGCAAAATTGTAAAAGTTTAAGCTGAGATTATGGGATGAGTCGCCATAGAATAAATACAAAATTGCCAATACATTGTTTAAGAAACCCATTGAATGTTACAAGGTTACTTTATCTTTACGATGTCGTCTGTAGAATCTGACAGCCTGTGTCAAAGTCCAATTGATGTCAGTAGGTACCAATTTTTATGATGTCCACTTTACGGTTAAACTTTATGACCCCACTTAAAGAGTACTAGTTAAAATTACTTTGTTATCCTGTATTCAGTAACGTCGGATACCTGAAATGTACAATGAAAAAGAGCAATTAAAAAAGTATTAAAAACAAAAATACGAAACAAACTTTGTCCCGCGACATGGGAGGATTTTATAATAACAAGACTAAATCGAACTAACCTCGCGTTGATAAGTTTTTATATTAAAATTCCAAAAACTTTCGATTTCCAGCTAACATCGAGAGCCAGATGAAAATCTACAACAATGTGGAACTCGTCCTCTCCGAACAGTTTCTGATAGATTGTCTCAAGTCCAGCTCAGGATGCGAGGAAGGAAGCGTGCTGAAAAGTCTTTCGTAAGTTTGTTAACTACTCAATACTCGCATGGCCCTATCGGACTGCGATCCTATTATTGTTCAATTGTCTTCTTTATCTCCTCGCTCAAAGGTGAAGGAATGGACTACACATACAAACCTGTATTAATTTAAAACGTATGCGGTTTTGTTCATACGTACGAAATGTAATGATGGCAAACATTAAAAAAAAAAATTAAATGTGTAAAAAACATTGAAAAGATGTCATAAACGTAAATAATTGTCTTAATCCAAATATTGAAATATTATTTGAAAATTATTTTACTGTTGGGTTTGTATGAGAGATCCATACTCCGCATTAGCTGTGATTTTTTACAAACATTACTCAACTAAGGATGACGTACATCACATTGACGTCAAAAACTTAATTAAAACTTAAGTCTGCCGCCGACATCCAAAGCGCAGGCGAAGAAGAAGACAGGCGGCGACCGGTTTTAAAATCACATCTTCAAAAGTGTTTACTTTTACGCAAACATGGCTTCGTGGTGTCAAAATCACTAATACAACTGGGAACGCGAATGAGAGATACAGGGCTTTCGTAACCTTAAAGTGCCCGAAAAAGCTATATGTAATCTAGGTGACCTTATCATAAAATCTTCACGATGTCTACCTTTACCGAGGGAATCGGTGGTCAATAAAAACTATTAGTATTCACAAGAGGCTTAGATCGACATGTAAACTCATATGGTTCAAGTAGGATTCGATGCTGAGACCGTTCGATCACAAGCGAAAGACTTAAACACTCGTCCAGTTTAGTATATCTTTATGAAATCTGTGTGTCGTTTTAGAGGTCCGTAATAAACCCCTAAAATGTAAACAAGGTACTCCTAATTTAATACAACCTGCTTGCGTGATATCTAATTAAGCTGTAAAAATATGACCGACCTTGGTCCAAATGAAGGGCACATCAAAAAATTTAAATCATAAAAGTCGTAAATTAGAAGTTACAACCCTTCCTACATCACAAAGTAATGTAATTATTTTGAAACCTTTTTAATTACTAAGCATTTTTTGAAGTCACGTTATTACATAGGTAGTAAGAAGTAGATAAGTATTTTAAGCTATACATTGATCTGCGCGTAAAATGGAAAAGTGCGCCATTTTGTCTAAACGACGGCAGGTTAAAGATAACGCCAAAATTCACTTGTGGCAATCCATTCTATATTATTAAAGTCATCTACACCAAAGGTTAACATAGGAACTTTAGCCCCAGCGGTCCAATTCGTTTTTACGTCATTGCATTGCATTGAAAACAACGGAGCTACAACGTACTGCACGTCGTTGCAACGGAGCACATCTGAGCAATGTGAGCAGGGCATGGCTCTTAATGTGATTTTTATTTGGAGATAGTTGGAAGGGGTGGAAAGTGACGTTTTGCCCATATATTATTATAAACAATTGGAATGTTTTAGGGACATAGTGTCTGATTTTGGTGGTGTCTTGACTGAGGCTGACTACTACCCCTACGAGCAAGCAAAGCGGACATGCAGATGGAACGGCCGCAAGAACCCAATGATCCCAGTGGTGGGTTACAGACGGGTGAAAGCTAATGAAGATGTGATGGCGAGGTTTGTGAGGAAAGGAACGCTGATTGCTGGTAAGAGTCTTGCAAAATTTTCATGTTGAAAAAATGAAAATTTTTGTTTCTCCGTTTTCAATATATTTATGAATTATTCCCATAAGGAAGCAGTAATATCAGAAGATAATCTAGATAAGGATAGTCCAGAATAGAGAAGGCTAATGTAGAAGGAAGTAGATAATGTTAAAACTTTCTCAAACAGATTTTGAATTTGAAAAGTTCCAACTCGTATCTGATGCAAAGGATTTCCTTGGCCATACAAAGAGGCGATGTTGCAGGTGTTAGTGTGACCTTTGGGTCGGACATGAAGCGGGACTGTCTTGTTTAGTTCAAGAATATTAAAAAAACACATTAAGGTAATGAGAATATTGAAATACTTCAAGAAGCAACGAACTTTTTTTAAAACCGTCTTTGTGTGCCACTGTTGAGCAAAGAACTCCCGTTTCTGCTTCCATAACTGTCGATCAAATGCAGTTTCCTGCCATTCTGTTAGCGTTGAGCTTTATTTTTAGGCAATTCAAATACAATTACATGAGTACTATGTACTTATTCTTCTTTATATGTTCTTGAAAGACCGTCATAGTCAGACACGTTATTCAGAGACGATAGCTCTGTAGCTTTCCATTAGTCTCGAAAAGTACATAAGTACAGTCAACGACATAGCAAAATCATTGCAAATTCGCTATGTATATATAATATCGCTATTATGCTAACCCTATAATACAAATCAAAAGAATGAATATATACAATATTATATATTCATTCTTTTGATTTCCTGTTTCAGTCTATTGACTGAAACAGGAAATCAAAAGAATATAAATTGAACTAAATATGAGAAAAAATACGAATTTGAATCATATAATATAGTCTTACAGAGTACGCGATAAAAAAAAATACTGAGATTTTTCTATTAAATTCACGCGGGCGAAGCCGCGGGTAAAAGCTAGTATATAATATTGACTAAACATTAACAGATTTTATGTATTCTTTACGATTTTGTAACATTTCAGGTATAAACTCTAAATCAATGGACAAGTACACGGGAGGAATTGACGAGCCAGGTGATGATTGTGATCCGAATAAGAAAGATCATTCCGTGTTGATCGTCGGATATGGCACCTATGGTAAACAAATTATATAGAAAATCAAAATTTTCTATTCATATTAGGATGATTATATCAAATATTGGCGTCAAAAATTTACTTAAAACTAAGTAGTAAGTACGTTTGTTCCTTCCTCTCGTTTTCCTGCATTGCATGTAAGTGGAAAACGGACTCTGGACTCCAACGCTTAACACCTGACGAAGAAATCAAAAATTTGCTCAGATACGAAGTAATTGAGTAATATGGAATGCTAAGGATGTATGTTCTAAGCAAAGCTGTATCTTCATGAAAAAATCAATGTCGTTTATTTTGTTTCCGCCGATTCTTCCAGTATGAGTAAAAATTCTGGCTTGATGTCGTCAAAAATGATAGTTATACATGCTATTGGTAATCAAAACAATGGAGGCCAAAGACTATGTAGGTACTTAAAGTGGAGAGGGAAAAGTAGGAAAGAGAACCCTGGGCTCCGATGGAATAACCGGGAGAATTTTCAGATGGTACGACAGAGATAGCTGTATGATATTACTTTCAGTATCTGATGATCAAAAAGTTCCGTACTGGATAATAAAGAATTCCTGGGGGACCTCGTGGGGGGACAAAGGATTCTACTACTTGGTGCGCGGGCGCAACGCGTGCGGCATAGCGACGGACGTGTCTTATGCTATTGTCGGTAACTAGCTGAATAAAATTATCAGAAAAACTCAGTTTTGTTTCAATCCTTATATTATTATCTCCCGGCTTTTAAATCATATTGTACCAGCTGATCTTAGCCCGAATCTATTCGATCGAACATGAGCGTAGAATAAATTTTTAAAGACGCAAACGTGACAATGTCTAAAAAAATTCAATTGTCATAGAAGAGGGCTGGACGTGACTGACGATACGAAAGTGGGTAAAACTTTTTTGATTCCAGGGGCGATATGCAATCGAATAGTTTCCGGGGTATACTATTATTATAAAGAGGTAAGCGTTTGTGAGTTTGTATATTTGAGGCGGGTAATCTCCGAAGCTACCGAACCGATTTCAAAAGTTATTTCACCATTAGAAAGGTACATTATCCTAGATTGCTACAGGCTATATTTTATCTCAAAATTCCCACGGGAGCGAAGCCCCGGGCAACATCTAGTTCTATAAAAAAAGAGTAAAATAATGACACGATAAACCTATTTGATGTCACTAGTAGTGGCTGGTTGGCGTTGGAAACACCTCTGCTTCGTCGGTGTGGACACAATAAACTTTGATTGGATACGCCCGTGCTAGCTCGGCCATTTCTATGCGCCCGACTGTCTCATGGTACGTAGTCCCCGGCAACATCTTGTTTAATACATTATTATGGCAGTAGTAAACCAGTCCATTAATAGTGCCAAGAAAGTTGTTGTGTGTGTTTAATTCCAAGTATGACCACGACCCTCAGCCATGAGGAATACGACTATGAAGAAGAGAGATTGCAGCAGTAGGCAAACAAGCATGTCTCGGTTGCCTGGTAATAAGCATACCTCGCAGTCCAATGGATAAAACCCGATTCGTTCTTAATTGATTGTGTTTTATTGTTAACACTGGTGTGATGAAGATTTTATTCAAATCGCCTGATAGAATCTGACGTGACTTACATATACAATTTAATGGCAGTAATTATACCTTACTAGTGAATTTCACGCGTTTGTTCCCTAAGTAATTTTAGGAAAATAATATCCGGAAACTGACGCACTCGCTAAATCTTCATCAATTCTTTTGTGAACACCAGAGTGATAGCTGTAATATACGTGTACTCGAAAAGACGTTCTCTATTTAGTAAAAGCTTGAAGGATGTGCATGTATGTTTGCAATTCATTAAAGCGATACTTAGGGACCACTCGCATCTTCGCACTCAAACTCTGGGACAACCACTTAACAACTTATCTTAACATGTAAACGGCGGCGATCAAGTTTCTATCCAAAGATTATAGAAATACGGAGATACGTCTATGATTAAGGCTCGACATCATCTGATTTTCTCGAGTGTCTGAATAGAAGTAAATATTATGACAAGTACGTTTCATCGGTCTTTAAGTTTTACATCAATATTACAGTGACACATAACTCACTCGATAAAGAGGAAAATAGACGACATGTGTCATTAAAAAAAGTAATATTACCATGCCCAGGATCGTACTCGAGACTTGTTTATTACTGTGCACGTCATCTCGCCTAATCTACCAACACGGATAAATTATTATGTTACAAATTTGTCTTCATTTTACTAAAGTTATTTCTCGTTGATATCTTTCAGTGCTTCGTCTAATTAGCTGTGGATGTAAATTCACTGAATTAATCTCCTTATTTCCCTGATCTGTGTATTAGCTGTGATTTAAAACACAAATTCGAAGCTAAAACTACTGATACTTTCGGAACTTGCCTACAAATACACCAACAAAAAGTGGGTTAAGCCGTAATGAACATTATGCATAGGTACATAAATTACATAAACTTGATTTTATTGAATCTATCCCTTCGAGCCAGGAGATAATAAAGACAATTGAACAACCATAGGTCCGTCCGTCCGATCGGTCCATATGGGAAATGACTAGCTAGACTCTTAAATTCAATAAAATCGAATTCATTTTAGTTGAAGTATTTTAATTAAAATATTTTAATGAATATTTAAAATACTTACTTAAGGCGGGTCAGTTCGCTAGTAAATATTAAAAAAGCATTCAAACAATTTTGTTTGAATGTATGCTAACGAGAGGTCTATTGAGAAAGATATATTAGAAGGAAAACATTTGAGAATTCAATAAGAGAGGCATATTAAAATATTGGGAGGTCGCACCAAGTTTTCTAATAAAAAACGGTCCATTTGTTAAAATGAAAAACGGTTTCCGGGAACCTTCCACACGGGAACTTGGAACTTGTACTCATAGACTGAAGTTCGTGGACTTATTGGTTCCGCTCGTACCGGGAAGATAATATTGCGTAATTCTGTGAAAGTAACATACTTATTTTTCGTATATTAATTTGCGCAAAAAATGTTTTTCTTTTTATCTTTCAACTTTTCTTTTGTGAAGTAATTTATGAAAAAAATAAATAATGTTATGAAAAAAATAAATATATAAAAATTGACAATTATGGAAAAAATGGTCAGAAAATATACGTATGACGGTGGTCAGAAAAATAAACTTAAATTTTGTTGGATACTGCAATATTTGGGCAATATTAAAATTGTAAACATACATACATACTGTAACCCCATTCCTTCAAATCGTTATCAATTGTATTCTTTAATGAAAAGTCTTTAAAATCCATTATTTATTATGTATTCTATATACAAAGCTATATTGAATTGTCAAATTTATCGAAAAACAAATTATTTGGAATATTTTTGATTTGGTCAAATAAAATAAATTCCCATTCCCAATTACTCTTAGTATACAGTACAGTAATACAATAGCAACTCACTGCAATAATGAATTGCAAATTAAACGGTATTACCGCCATATAGAGACCCATGTGGGGCAACTGGACATGCGGTTACTGTACACTGTTTCCAGTGAGAGGACGTCTAGACAGACAATGATTCCCGGAATAAACGGTCTAGACTAGACACTTTTCTGATCACCAGTACGTATTCAGTTTCTTAGCCTAAGTATAGATTTCCTTGTATATAATAGTTCACACACTAGGGAACTGAAAAACTATTAAATGAACTGAATAATAATAATATATAATATCTTAGGACAAATCACACAGATTGAGCTAGCCCCAAAGTAAGTTCGAGACTTGTGTTATGGGATACATAACTCAACGATACTATATTTTATAACAAATACATACATAGATAAACATCCAAGACCCGGGCCAATCAGAAAAAGATCATTTTCCATCATGACCCGACCGGGGATCGAACCTGGGACCTCTAGGTTCAGTGGCAATAACTTTACCACTGCGCCACCGAGGTCGTCAAAATATATCTTTAGATAGAAGAAGGTTGTTTCGTGTCGTATCTGTATTCAGCTTTGTAATGGCTGACGCAAGCCTTGCGTCAACTCGCGAACGGGTGCGGGCTTTCCAGGAGGAAATGTTCTTTTCAGGTTATTATCATGTGAGAAATCGAAACAACTTTAACACTATACTAAGCTTTCACACTAATGATATACAAATCGATTGGGGGATTATTCTGAACGGCACTATTCCGTCCTAATCAAATATGGGAGCGACAGGCGTCGAGATCTGCGGTCGACTGAATTTTAATAAGGCCCAATGTTGCTTGCCAACGTTTTTTGGTTTACTTAGGACCGCACGCGTTCATTTTTGCAGTGTCAAAGGATTTCGGATTATTCAAAAATGGAATAGTTTTATGTTTTTACGAGGCTTGGATAAAAACGTCCTCAACTGTCATTTGTTTTTAGTTTTAAATATAGAAGTACTAACAATTAAAATCAAAGACAAAATAGCAGTTCAAGAAGAGAAAAAATGTGTTAACGTATTTTACATCTCTCATATTCGGTAAGTAAGTCCTTATTACCCCCAAATGAGGCTTGTAGGTAACCAATTAGCGCTCTAGGGTAATAATGTAGCTAGAAAAGCCCTAGGGTGGTAAGTAATTAAAACAAAAACTTCACTCTTTCGCGTACTTCTAACCATTATACTGACATTCAGCCCAATGACCAAAGAGGTCGCTTCGCTATTCACCCTTGTCTTCGCATAAGTATAATAGTCATCAATTTTAAATATCGAACGGTGAAGCTCAATTTCGTTCTTGAAAAAAATATTAAAAATTTCTTTACCTAGTTTTTTTTTAATGAAAAAAGGTGATTTTGCACCCTCAAACTATAAATATCTCGAGCTGCAATTGATGCCTTACAGCCCTTGGCTACTAATCTACTATTAAACCTAATTATTTTTCTATTATAGCCTTGTTTGACAACTTTTGTACCATAATCGCCTCTTACGAGGGTAATTTTTTACGTATATTCCGAGCATCAAACGTTACAGCTGAAAATTACTGCGAACACGTGAAAATTAGAGAGAGAATTTCCGCATAGACATACGATAAATAATTCACTTAATACCTGAAGCTAATACCCTTTTCCCAAGGTGTTGACATCAGGCAAGCGGCCGGTTATAAAGACACAGTTGAATATTAAAATTTTAAAGGTAATATTTATGCCCCTGGGGGAATCATAGCCACGAATGAAAGGGGAAATACTAGGATGAGATAGCGGATATTACCGTAACTGATGGAAACTCCGCGCACCAAAGTGCTCACTTCATATTCTAAGTACAGGTACTAAGCGAGCAAGTTGCTAGTCAAGTCGCAAGTTACAACTAATATAAACTTGGTGCGAGAGTTTGCTTTTAATTTATTGAACGCCCTAAACTGGCTCCAGAGGGTAGTTAGCGGTTTATCTGTGTTGCGAAGATCTCTAAACTACATATTATATTTACATAATAATTGAAGTACAAGTAATACAATTTTAGAAGACCTCAGGACAAGTGCGCTTCAGCCATAGCCAAAAAAACTTTTTAAATACAAATAATAATATATCACATCGAAACATCATCATCATCAGCCTACCCTTATTCCATTTTATCTGGCGTCGGTACAGTATGTCAGTCTCCTCCACATCTCCCTGTCTGATGTTAACCGATCTGTTACTTCCTTTTTAGCCACCTCTTTTTCGGCCTGCCCCTACTTCTTTTCCCATTCAATTTAAGATCCATAACCTTTCTTACAACGTTATTTTTCTCCCTTCTCATACTCACATCGAATATATATAAATACATCGAAGCCTATTTACTTTCCAATTTTCGTATGATTGGTGCTACCTTGAGACTTCCTCTCACATATTCGTTCCTTATCTTATCCATCCTTGTCACTCCACACATCCATAGAGGTATCTTCATCTCCGCTACATGCAGTCGCCTTTCATCCATCACCTTGGAGGTCACATAAAAACATTGGTTGGTTTATCACTTAACATTCAACTTATAATATTTAAGTTCGGTATTAGGTTAGCTTTGTAGAAATTTTTACACTAACAAGATAAGACTAATAAATAAATAATATATTAATTACATTTGTCCGTTAGAATTTACCAACTCATCCCTCCAAACTTGTCTCTCAAAACTTGACAGATCCATCGGAATCTGTGAAAGTATTAAACTCTACTTTGCGACAGGTGGAATAACGACAAACTTTAAATTGAAAGCCCTCACACCTTAATATCCGAAAGCAATTTAGAGCAAGACTTACGTATCATCATACTACATGTCTCCACTACCTAGATCCTAAAAATACACATTAATTTTAACCGTAACTTTGTCGGAGTAAAGAATTTCTTTTTTTTTTAACCCGGATATCAAAACATGGCCAAGAAAACTCTCAATACCAAAACGAGCTTCATTCGGAATTTTCTGTCAGCAGCGGAAAGAGAAACAGAGTTCTCCCTCGTGGTACCATAAATGGGACAAAATCATAGGACCACGAGAAAACAAATAGGTATTTTATAACTTCGTCTGTGGGAGGGTGGTTCGCAGAGCGTTATATTACAATCCGTCAATTTTCCTGAGGAAGGAACATGGAATTAGTAGGTACTCCGTCGAAGTACTTAATAAATCCATGGGAAGGAATCATTTCCAAAATCTATCATTCATAAAATTGACATTATTGACATTACAGAGTAATTAATAGTCTTATAGTAAAATTCATTCTTGTCTTTGTTAAAATTTGAAAAATTATACTGCGCCTTCGAAACGCTCTGCGAACCATCGGAGAGAATTATATCCATGTTGAATTATATTAGTGGAGTGCTTAAAAATACTCAAAAATATTAGAGTAAGCTTATTTATTGAACAGTGGACACATTAATAAGAAGACAATACAAAAAATTATATTAATAAATCTCAAATTACAAGCTATTAAATTATAAACTAATCTAAATTGAAATATCTAATATTACGATCTTAAAGGGGAAAACTAAATTAAGATAATTTAAATAAATCTAAATTATATACGAAGATCTTAAAAACTCGACTTGTCTAAAAGATCAGTAAACGCACATTCTTTAGTAATGTCCCTCTGCATACAAAATTCAATAGTATGGAAATGGTACAACAGCCTGCGTTCGGTTTTCGGAAAAAAGATAGCATACTTCTGTATCTGTTGACTAAGAAGCCGGTGTTGTGATGCAGGCCGATAATCTACAGCTTCTGATAAATGCTACTAGATAAACATTATTCTATAGATAGTCTGACAACTAAGAATACTGAAGACCGTGCAAAGTGAAGAAGAACAAGCAGGAAGAACAAGCTCTCATTCATGATGGCTGATGAAGCAACACATTACTTCTTTTTTGATTTATCTACTCGGCGGCCAGTCTGTGGCACCGCGTACATTAACCTGACCTGCAAAGCGTGGGCCAGCAACGCTGATAGGGCCTCAACCTCCCTGCACCTCGGCAACTCGTTGCCATCCAGCTGCAGCCCCACTAAACCCAATTCTGGGTACGTACCCACCAACGCCTGGTACTTCATCACCTCTATTAACTTCACCACGCTTTCGTAACCCACGTAGTTATATGATAAATTTAAGTAGCTCAGCACCATATTTCCTTTAGAATACAGAATATTATCTCGGATTATAGTCGATTCAACGCTGAACGGATCTATATTTTCAGCAACCAGCTCCGCTGTCATCTTTTCTGCTCTCACAGCAGCTACGCTCGCAGACATGAAGTCAGTGCCGGCCATACTCATGCTTTGTCTTCTTCGCAATATCCCCGGTTGAGTATTCCGCCGTTTGCTAGAACGATCTTCCGACATGTCCAGCACCGGCGTGGACATCAACTGTTTGTAACATTTCTGGTAGACCTCCTTACGCAATTTTAAATGATATATTGTTCTTCTACGTTTCTGCATTATCTCCTCGCTAGTAATAGGAAATTCCATCAGAGTTCTGAATATTTCCATAGCGCCTGCGTCACGAATTCTATTTCCTGAAAGGTTGAGGTACATAAGGGCTCGATTGCTTCGCAGAGTGTTTGCAATATGACCAGCTCCTATATTTGATATGAAATTGCTTGACAGAATTAACGTGTTCAAATTTTTCGAAGCTGGGTTTGGGTATTCAAGTTTGGAGAATAACAGGGCACAGTCGTCGTCAGTGAGGCTGCAGCGTGCTAGAGACAACAGCTGCAGGTGCGTTTGATAATCCAGCAGAATATCGTAGTTGTGCTCGCAAAGGCGCGAGTCATCCAAATATAATTCGGTTATATGCGAAGTGGTCAGCAACACAATTGTCTCGTAAAACGCGGGGCTTGTGAGAGTGCATTTCATGATGAGCTTGTTTAAGTATATGTTGTAGGGAATGCACAAGGAAAGGACCTTCATGAGGAAGAGGGGAATTTCTTGGCAGGGGGCGACTGAGAGCTCGGTGAGGTGGTGCGCGACGTCCGTCATTGCGTACAGCGTGTATACATCACAATTGTCATCGTCTTCCTGCACAGACACGCTCATGGAACCACCGGCAGCCTCCACTTTGGATGTCGAAACGTGAACTTCTCGTTGTGAGTGCGCAACATGTGTCAGTGCACCTTTTGACTTCTTAGCACCAGTTTTAGCATCATGTCTGCTAACATAATCCTCTGTTAAATAAAAAAGGAATATTTCAACAAAAAAAAATATATATTTGGTTCAATTTCACGTTTAGATTAGATACAACTAAATATTTGATGCCCCAATTTATTAGTGTCCCACTGCTGGGTTACTGGCCCTTCTTAAGGACCCAGTACTGGGAACATTGAGGTTATTAATATGGATAAACATGGATGATATTAATCTCGTTTACCAGTGATCTGTCTATGAACTATTTATTCAACGCATGACAAAAAAATCATGTCCGTGAAGTAAACCGCTTAGGAGTTCCCTCGTCGGGAGCTGATCTTGGCTGCATCTATGATGTTAAGGTCCACAGACCTTGTATCTGGCTTTTGATTCGCACTTTAAAAGGCGCACACAGTCGATTACAGGCATATGGAACGAAAGTAACAAACTGGTCTGGAGTTGGCACGTGTTCAGACTCACTCAATACGACTCTACTCATTTTGTGTTGTGAAAACGATGGAAAAATGTAATGATTATAAGTATGACAGCTAAAGAATTGATTGAATGCGTGTCATACAAGTCAGAAATAGAAATCAAACAAGAAGTTTCTTTTTTAGATTTTAGCATGCCAGCCAGTATGTTTTGTACAGACAACAGCACATCAACCTTCTCAAATTCACTGCAAACTGGCACTCTATATAAATTAAATGTCTGTGCAAACTCGCTGCTATAACAGCGCTATAGATGTTCATGCAGGGCAACCTAATGTGTTGTTAACTGTACAAGATTCTTATAATAGCATAGATTTAGAAAAGTGCCCCGCGCATGCTAAAACAGTTTCTCAAGAAAGTAAAGATTTTTACGAGACTAGATTTGTTGCCATTGATTAAATAGATTAGTCAAGATCATGGAATTAGTAGATACTCCGAAGTACTTACTAAATTCATGGTCAAAACTGGTTGATACACCCAGTGTTGCCCACGATCCGATCGATGCCAGACGATCTCATTCGATTTCTTTATTTTCGTGACAGATTTTTATCCTTTCTATAAAAGAATTATAAGAATACATTGTTCATTGCTGTGTAATGTTGTACAATTAAACTATTTATATAGATAGACAGATAGATGAACTCTTTATTGCATTTACAAAGAAGTCATATGTTACATTACAAAAGTCAAACATAAATTAGTGTAAAGGCGGACTTATGGCAAATGCAATTTCTTCCAAACTACAAGTGAACTAAAACAAATACTTTGTATCATTTTTACAAGCATTTTATTTAGTTTCAACTGTCCCAATGTTTGCTTGTCTGTCTGTACCTAATCAAATCTTGCAAGTTAGATTTCTTTATCCTACATGGTTTAAATTTCCCACATCGCTCGCTTCAGTTTCCATGACAATGCATTATTATGATAAACAGATCTGATGCTCCAACCAGGATCGGCTCCGAACCAGGGAAGTCTCCAACGGTTTCCAGCACAGACATCATGAGTGTTTGTCAAACGTTAAATGCCACAAGATCTCTCTAACGACAATAAAAGCTTGTGGCAAAAATGATATTTTTGTAAAAAACTTACTTTAACTTATTTAATTTGATAGTCGGGTTACACTGCTCTTAGCTCTTAAATATATTGGATGTTTGACTGCCTTATAAAAAATATGGTACCTATTAAAAGGTATTTAGGTATAAAATGGTAATAACCAATACGCGTTTGATAAAATGTATAAAAATTTATTGGTCGGTCTGCAAGCTATCGCAAAAACTTCGCTAATGAGTTAAGTTTCTTCACTTTCCTTATTGCCTCAGTTAAAGCAAGGAAACGCCATTTCAATTACTTACGAACTTTTTAAACCTGTTTTAGTTACGTTTAAGCACCTAATTTTTTCAAAGGAAATTTTGTACAAATAAATGTTAAGTTTATTTGTCAAACAAACACACTATCTTTCAGAAATCGGCGACTTTTTCTAGACTTCATCCAATTTTTTCCCGTGTGTTATTGCTAACACTGGTGTCAGATTTTATACAAGTTGCCTAAAGGCATCTGACATGACTTTTACCATCACCTGCCAACGTGAACGTGGCAAGCAATCGCATACACACTAGTGAACTTAGATCTTCAACCAATGTGCAGTCAGGTACTAGTTAAACGTAAATTTTCTACCAATGTTCAAGTTTCCTCACGATGCGATGTTTTTTTTCACCGGATGCAAGTCAAGTGGTTGTCTATAAAAACTACTATGGGTACCTACCAAGTCAGACTGGTACACAAACTCGTATGACACGAGTAGGAATAAAAGCTGGGACTTTTCGTTCACAAGCGGCCTTAACCACCGCTCCGGTCCACCACCGCTTCAATTCGATTCTGATTTTGTAGACTACGACTAGTGGTCCAATAATGAATGCCAAACACTGTGTTGTCTGTGAAACTGAGGAATATTCTATACTTACTGTTAAATACATGGAATGACGCCTCGCGTTACCATGCTCTATCGAGATCTGGATTATAGTTAGTTTCATCAATAGCATCCAATACCTCAATTCCCCAATGCATCGACGACCTCGGGGCGCAGTGGCAAAGTGCTTGACTCTGAACCCAGTCCCGGGTTCGAACCCGGTCGGGTCATGATGGAAAATGATCTTTTTCTGATTAGCCCGGGTGTTGGATGTTTATCTATATATTGTTATAACATATAGTATCGATGAGTTAGTATAACATAACACAAGTCTCGAACTTACTTTGGGGCTAGCTCAATCTGTGTGATTTGTCCGTAGGTATATATTTATTTATTTTTTATATATCCATATGGTTTAATGTTATCACTAATTATTGTTAATACAAATAAAATTAAAAATATAACATTTTTATGACTACAAGATAGAAGAGAAATATATTTTTTATCTTCCCCACTTGTGTTTCTAGAATTTATCTCCGCGATGGAAAGCTAATAATCACAGTTGTCTTTAATTAACGCGGCGTCTCAAGAACCCGGCGAGGATGGTTCCACAAGAGTCGGGAATTCATTCTGACCCGGATAGCGTAATTATCTCGGTAACTAACCACAAAAGAATGTTTAAAAAATTAAATTTTACTGAATGAATATCTAAACGAAAATATAACTATATAATAAATCGTAGTAAATTTCTACGCCAATATTAATTGCGTTAACTTACTAACAATTATTTAGAGTAACGTGTGTGCTACACTTAAACGATCACATTTATTTTTAGGCAAAATATCCAATAATTCCACACCAATCCAATAATTTAACAATGCATAATTATGTTTTACGTTTGTTTTCAGGACAATAATACTTTACGAAACGTGTTTATTTTAACCTTTTTAGCCACAAAAATATGAATAAATACGTATTAATCATCCCAACAATTTTCAATTACTTACTTAAAATACAGAGGAGGTATTTTTAAAAAAGCTAGAGCGCTCAACTTCATCCTGAGAGTTGTATTATCCCGGACAAGATATTGTTTTATCTCCGGACCTCCTTTTGTTCAACAATACGAAGTTTCTTTTCCATTAAGTTGAACAAGTATCAAAGAGTAACAAATCGACTGTGCTTTAGAAGTTAACTCTATTTATTAATGCACTTATTTGTTTGTAAGTGATATTCATCAAACTTGAGTATCCTAATCCTAACTTCCCAACTAATAATATAAATACGAAAGTAGGTTTGTTTGTTTGTTACCTCACTTCTTCATGCTCTATCTACTCAACCAATCTTCTTGAAATTTTGCATACATGTAGTTTGAAGCATGGAGAATGACATAGGGTACATTTCATCCCGAAAAGTTACCGCGGACGAAGCCGCGGGCAAAATTAAGTAGAAAATAAATAAAACTTAAATATTATTATGTATAAAAATTAAACTTAAATATTATTACTATTGAAAACACAGTTTCTTTGTGTTTCCATATAAGTACTAATGTTATTAACAATACATAAGGAAGTCTGCAAGGTTCTTTTTTATTCAGTCATGCAGTCTACCGGAAAGATTTCCGTGAAATTCTGCAAGAACATGACTTGAAAATAGTAGATATATTTTAACCCGAAATTGTAATGATTCATCGACTTTATCTTTGGTTTTATTTCTGATTTGACAATATTCATTCAAGGAAGAAGGAAAATAAAACCACACTACATTACACTAGTTCTGATCAGGTAGGTATAATAAAATTATATAATATAATAAAAATTAAACCCTTCTTCGTGCCTCACTGATAGACAAAAGCCTAACTTTTTATTTCAAATTCTGTCAACACCGTTACCGTACAGTTAACAACATATGCGATCCTCATGCATAAAGATCCATGCAAGATAACTTGACATACTTACTGTAAATTTATTAAGATTCTCCGCTGCAAATGTACGCCAGATTTCATAGTGCTGAAATTACTGAACTTGAGATATCAATATGAATCTATTTGCACTTTGCACGGGTTGGGAGTCAGGTGCGAAGGTTTGCCACTAACTTGAGAATATGTTGCAAGTGTTACCCGATGTCCCAAGTGAGCGACAAGCGCGGAAGGCAGCGCGTCACTTATCGGGTTTAATAGTTCGCCACGTATTTGAAGCTTCCTATCTCTCTCTCTTACTATTTTTGTGTGTTCCGTCGCGCCTGAGGTCAGAATGAAAGAATGGAGCATTAAAATAGATTGATGTTTGTTAGCTCTAAAAAAATCGCTAAAGTTTGTACCAGACACTTTTCAACTAAAAAGTATTCCATAGGTTGACATTGATGTGCATTGACGTACGTCGAGTCTCCATTATTGTATGCGTTGTATGTCAAAACAACGGAGCACAGCAATGGGACTGCGCTCTTAATCTAATACACTCGCTGTCATATACCATTTTGTCACACTAATAGAAAAGTATTGCTCTGTGTGTCATTTCCTTACAATGTTACATAGAAGAATTTCATTTTGTATGAGTAGAATAAATTGGGTAAAGCATAGTTTATTAATTTAGCTATAGGAACAGTTGGGGTACAATGGAACGTAAAAGTCATTTTTGTTTAAAAATAAAAATATTCTTTGTATTATTATAAAAATTGTTTTTAAAATAAAGTAATAGTTCTTATACTATCAATTGACAATAAAAACGAGATCATAAATTAATCTTAAACCTATTTTTTTTGCACAACACTTCTATTATTCCGGTGTGCCCCAAGTCTGGGATACTATGTAACTACGTCTGGAGTACAATAGTACAAGAATAGTAAATCAAATTAGATATCATTATAAGAAAAGTACACGAAAATATTATATTAACCAGGCTTATATTTGCTTAATATATTTTCAGGAAAAGAATATACTGCTCTGGCGCTTTGTCTTGCCTACCTATTGTTTTACCTGTTTTTTTTTAGGAAAATAAAATTGCGGAAAATATATATTTTTTAAATACTAACAGAAAAAATATTTCCAGCCAGATCTTTAACTTTAGATACGCTACTAATTATAAATTAATGTTAATATCCACTTAACTACAGAACAAGGTATAAAATATCCAGGATCCAATTTGTAAAATGTATATTCTGCCATCGCGATATTTCGCAGGAAGCACAAACAAGAGCCGGGCTCTAACTCAATGAGAAATATAGGCAGTTGCTTATCAGATTTATTATGTTTCGTCTTTGAACGGTATAGGCACACAATGGTTAATGTGCAGATGGGAAACTTGTTCAAAATCTGAACAAGTTACCCGCGAGTCTTTACCCTGCTTTCGGGTAAATTAACAGTCTCTGAACAATTTCCGTAAGTTATTGGTGCAAGGGTAAGGTGCAAGGGTAAATACCCTTGCACCTTACCCAGTCGGGTAAATTAACAGTAAACTCTAGTGAAAACTTTCAAGTTATTATTATATGTCTGTGGTGGACACATTGTTAAATTTAATATGATTTTCGAAAAAATAATTATTTTTACTCACCATACGATATTTTTACTTTAATACAATTTAGTACCTATTGCTTATTGTATTGATATCATAATTACTTTACCAATTCTGTATATAGTGTTGGTATTAGGTCTTTAGTGAAAAGAAAAGACTTTCTAAACTTTTAATCATTTTAAAAAGGACTATATCGTGAGTTATTTTGGGAAGTAATGTTGACTTTCACCAGCACCGCTGACGATTAAGACAAAATGGCGTACATAGCTTGTTTCCGCGCGTGTTCAAATTAAGGTCAAAATTGACAGGTGCAACCGACTCGAAACTCGTTAATAATAGATAGGTAAATCATATTTTTGACAGCTACGATTTCGAATATACGTAGATACCCGCTGCGTTTCGCGCCAAATAGTTGCGTTTAGTTATACGCGTTGTTCTTGAACTGTTCATAGTCATTTGTTCGCATCATTATTTTGCCTCACAATGGCAAGAATTGGCGGTCCAGACGAAACCGTAAAATTTATCGCAATCATAACAACAGCCCCCGAAGGAGCGCTTATTTCATGCACAGTTATTTTATTGTCTATTCGGCTATTTTATTGGACTCTTTGATTTTATACGGGTGATCGGCGATACAGCCGATAGTCTGATATTTAGAACCTCTTTGTTTGGGGTGGAAATAGCTGGGAATTTCTTAGGAAAAATTGCTACTACCGGTTACTCCAAAACGGTCCGTATTGTGTTTGAATATGGTACAGATTCGATCAATAAAAGTAGATACTAACGAAGGATGCTTTACAAGGGTGCTTTACAACTATAGAGTGCATCTTAAGGTCTTGTGCACACCGATCGTAAGCGTAATAATTATAATATTTTGTAACTTAGAAATCATATTCTAATTAGACCCAAAACTAATCCTAAATATCTATCTTTTTGCTATCTTAACTATTCTTATCGTAAAAAAAAAATATAGCCACAAAAGTTATTATATTTAGATATATTTGTTACATCTTCACACGTTATCTTTTTCTTTGAAAACCACGCTTTTCGAAATTTAGCATAAATATAGTAGAATATAGGGTGACTTTTATTCCGGATAAAAGTTGCTGTTTCCGTGAAAAAAATACACGCCATTGAAGCCGCAGACAAAAGTTTGTATTATACTTATTTAACATTAAAGAAGGCTTGTGACGATCTAAATCCATACTATACATGGCAACAATAACGGAACAGCACACTATCCTGAAGACTTCAAGGAAGGCAGCAACAAAACAAGCAAGGATTTAGTAAATACCAAGAAATAGTTTCTGTAACAAATAGCTTAACAGACCGCAGGCCGCTCTCGGCGGCAAAATGATAAATAGCGACGCTCCAGCGGAACTAATTTTGAGGTCTCACAATATTCACTTACTGCTAACTCTTGGTTTTCATGGAAACAGATTGTACGGTTTACCTTTATTTAGCAACTAGCTCTTGCCCGCGACTTCTCTCTTTCATCTTCGCGTGTCATGATGAATTCGGAGCTATAATACGGCGAGCGAAGTCAGCGTGTATGCATAAAAAATTGTAATAAAAATTTTTAAAAATCGAAAAAAATAGAGTACATAATTGCCTGTGTATAAAATAAAATGTAGAAATGCATTCACATAATGAATCACGATAATCAAATGTTAATTTTATTTATAGTATTTTTTTGTTCTAACTAAAATATCATTTGTGACGTCACTTGTGCCCAACGGCATACAAGCTCCATTGTATTCTGTTTTTGACACATTGAAAAAAGTCATCAAAATCCCCCCAGCGCGTCAGCCGTGAAAGCTTGATAGACAGACAGACATTCGCATTTGTAATATTGGTGACACAATAAACTCAAAAGTAGGTAATACGACATTTCATAAGTTATTTACATTAAATCGCTATTGAAACTCCAAGAACAACTGTTCGTTGTCGTCCAACTACAAGTTTGGACAATTCGAGCCCTGATAGCTTGTGCCTTGCACGCGTTTTAGTTGGAAGTCAGGTTTTATAGCACTTTCAGAGGAAAATTTCACACAAAATAAAATATTTTGGGTTGTTACCGTGAAAATTGAGACAAATATTGTTTGAGTTTTGTTTTTTTCTTTTTGTCTTCCTTTTTAAGCCACTGGTCCGGAATGTGTTTTGTTCAACCAATCCTCGGAAAAGAAGCTGTCAATATGTAATGTTTTTCATTTCTTAACAGCGGCCCGTCTCAATTTCGCTCGAATAAAAGCATAATAAATTATATACCTACCTGAAAACTGGCAAAAAATCCGAGTCTATCATGTTTATACAAACAAACAGAGAGACGCGACCAGAGGACATATTTTTTATAATATTTAAGGTTACTCTCTCGTACTACTACATAACAGTAGGAACAATAAAGAGTTCATTAGTTCGTTTAAAACTACAGTACGAAAAAATTCATATGACGCCTATATGAATTTTTTCGTACTGTAGTTTTAAACTAATGCCTAAATGGATTCTTGATTTATAAAAGAAATACTTGCCGGACGAAAAGAAATAGTACGATGCCCGGGGACAAACAATTTATCTTTATTACGTAAGGCTCTATCAGTGTAATCACCAACTGTTTTAAATAAGTTTATTGTATATTAAATAATATATGTATTGAGAGGGTAAAGTTAAAATATTAATATCTTTAAAAAAATCTCTAAGTTTCTCAAATCTCATAAATTTCAAATCCTGCTAATATTATAAATGCGAAAGTTTATGAGGATGTGTGTATGTTTGTTACTCTTTCACGTAAATTCTACTGAACCAATTGTTATGAAATTTGGTACACGGGTAGAATATAACCGGAAATACTACATAGGTATGTACATAGGTATGTTTTAACCCGAAATTCCCACGGGAGCGAAGCCCGGGGCGCTGCTTGTGTAAAATATGTTTCAAAAAGCTATAAACTACTGGCTGTTGCTGTAAAGTTTGGCAAGAAAATGAAACTTTTCAATTCGCTTAAGTACATAACCTTGTCATTCATATAGCGCATTATATAGAAGTTGTATATAGTCTTTAACGTAAGATAGTTAGCTAGTTCAACTAATAATGTTTGGAAGTTCCCTCTAACACATTCGACCACCAGGACGAACACAGCGTAGCCAAGTTACCTGGTTACCAAGCTGCGCAGTCCATCATGCATAATCTTGTCTTACTTGGCCTCCTAGCTAAACGACGAAATGACACACGATGAGCTGCAACGCTGTGCGTGTGCTAGTGATTACGTGGCGGCGACAAAGGCTAATTCACAAATTTACGCTATTCATTTCATATTTATTTATTTCGCTTACATTCTTACTTATTATAAAACAAAGTTCTCTACCGCGTCTGTATGTACTGTTCGCGACAAACTTAAAAACTACTGCACGGATTTTCAAGCAGTTTTCACCAATAGATAGAGTGATTCCTGAAATATAATGCCGAAATCTAGAAATCGAAATAAATAAAGATCTAAAATATCGAGCCAACGCACGAATGTAATGTAATTAAATTAAAATTCTCATTCAAAAAATACAATAAATTAGAGTAAATTCAAAATTCAAATTCAAATCATTTATTCAGAAATTAGACCTTCACAGGCACTTTTTCTCGTCAATCTTTAAATTTATAGTTATTTCTCACAAGCTAGAAACTACTGGCATTTCGGAACGACCACTGCTGAGAAGAAATGCCGAAAGAAACTCATTTGAACAGTGTTGGTCCCTATCCTATAGTATAGTTTGTATCAAAATTTTCATCGAATGGAAAAACCAGCAATGAACATCGAATCCGCCTAATTTGGCAATAGTGTATTGCTGGCATGATGCATCACGCCGTGTTGCCGCAATTGTCGCTCACCTATGACACCAGATTACTCGCTAATGTTATAGTTGTAGTGTCTGTATGTACGTCATCTTAAGTTTACTGAGAAACTCGAGGCACTGCTTTATTTATTCCACGATTATTGTAATTATAAATGATTTTCGAAAATACATACCCATTATGCACAATATTATAAGTAGGTATATTGCGAAATTTTGGCTGGTGTATAAACAAGCCACTTTAACTATTTATCCCATTGTATAATGCCAATACACAAATACGCAGCCATTGTCAAAGTCTAAAAATGACAAATATTTCGACCTAGTAGATATTATATCTATATACAGAAGATGATCATATTACCAAGTCAGACTGAGTGTACAGGTCTATTCCCCTAAACGGAATATATTTCCAGGATTAACGAAACTATGTCCAACATTGCACACAGGACATCGCTTTGAGTAAACTATGTCAAAGCTAAAGATTTATTTATGTGCAATAATAATATTACGTATGTTATTGCACTATTTGACGATCTGTTTTGAGAGCTCGCCAACTTTGATGGACTCGGTTTCTGAATTAATTTAAATTCAAATTAATTTGAATTTCGTTAAATATTAAATGCAGAACTTAAATAATACCCGTCCAAATGTTTTTCTGTGTATTACGCCTTCACTTGTTCATATAAAACTTTATTTACCAGAATAACTAAGTATGTTATAAAACATTATCTACAAGTCAAGCGTTACATTTATTTTTCGCCAATTTAGACTGATTCTTTGATCACCAGCTTTAAGTATTTGTTGTTTCTTATCCTACAAAATACAAAAATTGATGGAAAATAGAAATGGACAGCATACAAAAGTGTTTAGAATTCATTCTTCGCGCAGAATCGAGACTCAACAGATTAAGATAGAAAAACATTTGTTTGGCCGGCACATTTGCACCGGTTACAAGACGTTAATTACAGTAAATGAAAATATCATTTAAAGATCATTCACTCATTACTCCTTATTACTTTCCCTCTCTTTCTATATGTATTCTCTCTTTCCATATATGTATATGTTATAAAATATAGTATCGTTGAGTTAGTATCCCATAACACAAGTCTCGAACTTACTTTGGGGCTAACTCAATCTGTGTGATATGTCCTTATATATTTGTTTACTTTATTGTATTTATTCTCATTATCTATGACCAAGAGCGGCGTGGTACATTTGTTCCCTACACAGTAATAGTGGTTCTATCATGGAGTTTTCTAAGTAATTTGTGAAAGACATAAAACTTCATTGTAGTGTCGGACTAGGCACATTGTATTGTAAATTAAACTGGACTGGAGTCTAGATGAATGCAAGTACAATGTTTACATCAATAAAACTGTTGAAATGCAGCGGAATGAAGGCGGATGGATGAAAATGCTAACGTATGGCATACAATCTAGCTTTTGTATGAAAGAATTCTTATATCTCTTTATTCAAAAATATGTATTAAAGTAAACAATTTAAACTATCAAATGCAGAATTCTATAATAAAATCCTGCTGGCACAAGACGTTTGGCAACCGAATTTCAACTTTTAAAAATGTTGTATTCCAACTGTGATTTTACAACGGGGCACCTGGTCTCAACCCCTTCCCATTGGGAATGCTATAGTTACCGATCAGTTACCAAGTTATAAATCCTCACCTAGTACGACATCCAAGGAAGAATATGAAGTGGCGGGACCACACGCTGAATCTGATTTGAATAAAATCAACGATGCAATATTCCTTTGACAAACACAGATTTCGAGACTTATGTTTGCAGTATCTCCCAGTCCTACACTACTGCTCGTTTTAACCCGACTACAGAGTATTATATTAGCACAAGAATGTTGATCTATGAGGTTCTTGATTGGTTTCGTTCGAGGAAATTAAATTAAAGGTGACAATTTCAAGAAGTGATTTTTTTCACTTTGACAATTAAAAAGGCGGCATTTTGTTGACATTGACACTGACAGCAGCTCTATAATTGTTTTATGAAACCGCTAATCCATCTCTAGTAGGAAGTATGGATATTAGTCGAAAATAAACTTAAAGTAAACATTTTTCTCTTCTCCCAATCAGGTTCAGAAGTCAATGAAAATAACAATCAGGCGCAGAAAGCTGGCTATAAAACGAGCCAATTCAAACCGATAATAAAGAAACGTTTACTTCTGCAATAAAGTATAATACCAATAAAAAAGGCATTTAAGAGTAAATTGATTATTTGAAGATTTTCATGGGAAGTTGGATATACTTACTAATGTTTAAATATCAAACTCGTGTAAACTGTCAATATAAATAATTTCTTTTTATTAGCTAAAACGGAATAAGAATTCTCGTCAATCCTATAAGTACACTATTCTTTGACGACCTCTTGCCACTGAACCAAGAGGTCCCGGGTTCGATCCCCGGTCCGGTCATGATGGAAAATGATCTTTTTCTGATTGATCCGGGTCTTGGATGTTTATCTATATATGTATTTGTTATAAAATATATCGTTGAGTTAGTATCCCATAACACAAGTCTCGAACTTACTTTGGGGCTAGTTCAATCTGTGTGATTTGTCCTAATATATTCATTTATTCCCTTGATCTTTAAGCGATAAGACCGCCAATGGTATCTTACTTAGTTACATATAAGTACTTAGTTTAAGTACTTTACTTAGTTACTTAGCACGTAATACTTACGGTGTATTGTACAATAAATAGTTCATTCATTCAAATTCAAACAAAGATTCCTCCATATTTTATAAGTTTGCGGGCAAATAATCATGTGATCTACCTGATAATTACCAAGCCATGGACATGGAAACCAGCAACCCGAAACTGGACACCGATGAGAATCGGATTGGCTCCAGTCTTAAAAATATAAACATTTTCAATACATACAGCAAAGGACAAAGTGGTCCGATGTATTGGTTTAAGCGAGCAAATCGCATCTGAAACACGATTGAAAAACGTACGGAGCGCGCGCCCATAAAAATGTATCCCTGCTGTTTCCACACACTGTGCGCTCGAGGGTCGTTCCAATATTCCTACTCGTATACACGGGACTTCAGAGTTATGCTCGTGTTATTTATTTACTGTTTTATTTTTATTTTTATTTTTTACATTGAGATATAGGTATAACAGAGAAATATGTATCGAAATATTTATATCTACTAATTTTTATTTTCGTATTACTGCTAACACTGGTGCCAAATTTTATTGAAGGCATCCGATTCCATAGTTGAAAATCGATGCAATATATTATATCTAAATTTCGTATGACAGAAATAACGAATTGCATTGCTGACGTGAAATGAAAACGCAGTTATAGTGACACTTGTTCGGAAGATTTTTTTATAAACAACTAGCGACTCGCCCCGGCTTTGCTCGGGTAAAACCATAATACACATATATATATATATATATATATATATAAACACACATAAACCTTCTTCCTGTTGCGTAGTTTTAAAGATCTAAGCATACATATGGACAGTTGTTTTATATAATATAGTGATTCGAGTTTTTGTTAATAAGCATGATTTTAATTAAAACTTATTATCAAAGTGTGCTGAGGTCGTAATTATAGTTGGGTATGAACTCTGGAAACGATAAATCTACCTGCAATATAAATTTTGCAGGAAATCGCTTTGACGATCAACTACCCACCGTGGAAAACTTTTATTAATTTAAGTAGGTATTCGCTTTGCCAATAATTGCGATCGTAATCGTAAAACTGAAAACGTCGCTTTTAACGATTAAAATCCATGTCAATTTAATCAAATTGCTGCAGTTTACTGGTGATTTAATTGACGCGTTTAAATTATTAATGAATCCATTATCTTAATAAGTCACTACAAAATTATTAGGTACGTGAAATGAGTTTAACTTTCTCAAATTCAAATCATTTATGCAGAAATTAGAACTTTCCAATTTTCTGTCTTCCAATGAACTGTCAAATTTTATATAACATCTCAAAAAGCTTCAAACTACTGAAATTTTATAACGACCCCGTCCGTACGAGTACAGTCAACAGCACATCAAGTTACCCTGCATAAACCTCTATATCGCGGTAATAGCGGCGAGTTTGCAATAAATTTGGGTAGGTTCAAAAGTACATGGTCAAAAAGTACTCGTAAAAAAATAGATTGCACTCCGGGATTGCCGGCGGAAGTGAAAACTTGAATATTAACATGGTTTTGACGTCTTACGAATTTTCGATCAGGTCACGTGTCCTGACGCGAGTTTAACATTTTTTACCCATCACAAAATGTGCACAACGCCACGAAGTTTTCACTTAAAAAACAACGGAGCACAAAGGAGTTACAACGTGCTGCGTCGTTGTAACGGAGCACGATGGAGCAGTGGGACATGTGGTCAAAGATGATATGCGTCTCAATCGTCTGACAACTAGGGATGCCAATTTGACCGCGCGAATTTGGTGCATAAATAAAAGTAGGAAAGCGGAAAGCGGACCACTGGGCTCCGACACTCATCTTTGCAATATTAGTGTAGAATTTAATTTTGTATATAGCTAATTTATCCGCTTGTTCTATCAAGTTGTTAATCTGCCTTATCAAGATGCAGGGAGAAATGAAAACAGATTAGCATTGCTAATAGTCTCTCTTATGCTGAGAATAAATTCCGTTATCTTAACCTTGGGGCGGGAATACAATTTTCTCGTGTTGGGACGTTTTTGATTCAAAAAGAATTAGGGTGTTATTAATATTATTATTGAATTTATGTTTTTATCACTTTAAGCTCTCAACCGAGGCTGGCATTCTAATGATAGACACGGGCCATGACCAAGTGGCTATCATTTTTAGGGTAGATTAAGGGGGTCAGTCCGTGTGTCGTTGGTATTTATGTTGTAGGTGTCAGTGTCTGTAGAGTCCATAAACTTCCTAACTATTCGACAGGTATTAAGAATTGCTGCTTTCTGCATATTAATATATGTAAGTGAATTTATTATTATTGAATTTATTATTAGCGACCTGGCCTGGCTTTGCATATGGTCAATTCTGTATGTATAAACCTTTGGGAATAAACTGTTTAAATAACAGTGAAAACTGCATCAAAATCCGGAGAAGAAATATTAGAAACAGACAGACGCGGAGGGAGACGTTGTTTTATAATATTAATAAAATGTTCACAAACTAAAACAAAACCATAGGTATTTGAGGCAAACCCTAATAGATTACTCTATATACCTACCTGCTTCAATCATACAAAAGTGGTATAAAAAATACTGTACAACGTTTTCTTTCCATACCTAATTAAACTTTGGCCCCTCTAAGCTTCTGTGCTTATAGTAAAACTTGACAGAATTGCAAGAGTACTTCATTGAATCCATTTTGAGCCTAGACTGAATGGAACTCGAGATTTGAAGCGGTCTAGCGGAAAGTTTGAAGGCTCTTCGGGTCACGGTCTAAGGTTCCATCATAGTACAACGCAATCCGAATGCCATCTTCTACAAAACGTCCAATGTTTGCCCTTATCATTAAGCCCGAATCTTGTACTTTTAACTTGTATAAAACAAAGTCGTTTCCCGTTGTCTGTCTGTATGCTTAAATCTTTTTTTTTTTTTGATGCGGGTTTTATATTAGATATAGTGATACATGGGGAAGGTTTTGGTGTATAATTTATTTTGGTTTCCCGAACGAAAACGGGACGGGTCGCTAGTTATTAAATAAAGTGATATTTTTGCATTACTTACTAAAGTTAAGCGTCTCTTCATTCATGTCTTTTTTCTCTTTGTTGTTCTTTGTATTAGAAAAGTTGCACATGATCACCTGGATGATATGCTAATATCATCCAGGTGATCATGTGCGATATTTCTAGGCGAAAGAAAAAGAAAACGTTGAATCAATCAATTCAGACGATAATGAGTTGCAAGAAGGAATGACACTCAAAACTCCTTTATGTTTGGACAAATCACTCCCCTCGCAACATTACCTACTGTTTGTCATTAACTTTATCTATAACCAGAACAAGTTAATACCACTCAAAACTCCCCAATCGCAACCTCAAGTTTTATGAAAAGGGCCTCCATTCCGGTATTTTTTGCCCTTCACATAAATATTTGAATAGGCTTGGTATAAATAACCAACAGCGAGAATTATATAAATGTCTTTAGAAAGGAAATTGAACAATGGTGAAAATATCTCAGATCTCTCAGAATCGCGGGTGTACTACTTCCAAAAAAAATATTAAATAAAAACTAATATAAATCTATGGAAAATGTACGTAATTGTAGTGAAAAAAATTTTAATGTAGTTTTGGTTGCGTAGCAATTATTATTTTAAGTGAGGCGCAATCTAGACGGGATTTTTGATTGGCGGGTGCTTTCTATTTAATTAGATTTTTTTAAATTTGGCAGTTCACTTAAAAATAATGTTTGCTACGTAACCAAAAACGTACATTTAAATTACAATTACGTACATTTATATTAGTTCACTTTCCATTAATTTTTTAAGTCAAACACCCGCGGTTCTGACGGATACAATATCACTTTGAATGAGATGCGAATGAATGAAAATGTTATATCAAAGTAAACGTGTGCTATTCTTGATTGCTCCTGAATTGAGCTTGTTTTCGTAATACTTTTATATTTATCTGAGCATTCCACAAGCCAAAAATTTCCTGAAATTCCATCCTACAAACGATGCTTCATATCCTTTATAGTCGCTATGTACAACATCCACAAGAGGATATTGAGGGTCTATTAGTATAAAAACCAAACGCCACATACATAGTAATCCGATGGAAACGTAAAATACAGACAGATAATGTTGTCTATTTCATAGATAAGCAAAATCTCACTAATGATCATAATCCGATCGAGCGCTGTCTTCCACACGATCAACAATACAATGGAATTAATTTGACCCTTAACACTTTTGTTTAGAACTATTATTTTAGCCTTACCATTTTTGCTGAAATTAAAATCGAGAATTTATCGACCGATTTTAACATTTAAACCAGATTATGAATATTCAAGAAATAGTAATTTATATGAAAAATCATTGTTTTACTGATAAGTATTGAGAATTTTATTTGATTTTATTTTAATAAAAGCCAGATTCTGAATATTCAAGAAATAGTGATTTACATGAATTTTTAATTGACGAACGAATATATAGAAAAATCGTCTATTTCCCCCGCAATTTTCAGCACATTTTCCCTAGGTAAACACAAATTTTCGCGTACAACAATTTCGCTTGCGTTGCTCATTTCCCAGACAAGCTACTGGCATAAGACAGTAAACATTTTGTCAAGACGATCGATAGCCCGCAGATGTTCGCCCTTTTTATCAACTGTCCCGCCTTGCCCTGGACCTAGGAGTTAAATACTGTGTGACTTTCCCAGGGCAACTAATTGGCGCCCACACAATGCAGAATACTGTCTCAGTGTACATAAGTACTCTATATATGGTAAACGTGATGGATAAAAATAAAACAAGTTGCATTGTTCAATACACTAACGACAGACGTCCGACGCCGAAGGAAACATGAATGGAGTGGCCGGCTCGCGACCGCCATAAAATATTTAGTGTTAAAATCACATACACTATTTTTTACTTGTCATATCTGATGCTAAGAAGTAGAATAAGACCCCGCTATATCGTCTCCTGTATATCGTACGAGGTGACTAAGGGAAACATAGCCATGGCAAAATAATGCATTTTATTTTGTTTACTATCCAAAAGCCAAAGCTAATATAAATGCCTACGTTAAGCTAACAGCCAGTTGTAAAATCACAACCGAATCTTCAAATTTTTTCAATTATTACTCTGAGCCCGGGCATCGTAGTGTTACAGCCACAAATGCAACCAGAGCATGACAAAGATATGTGACGATATGTAGCAAAATGTGCGGTTTCTTTTTGGTTTCTTGCTGTGAATGTAAACGAAAACAAAAACAGGTGGCGTCAATATCGAAAAAAAAACTCAGCTAGATCCGGAGCTGTCAGCTGGGTGTTGCCAGCATAACCGGTTTACCGCAAAATTCGCAAGTTTAACTCTCCATTGAAGTTTCTCAACAACTCCAAAATTTACTTGCAAGCATTATTTATTACGCTTTGTTCATTATTCCGAGTCGCTTCTAGTTCGTGCCAACTGAAAAGATGCTTCACCATTTAATTGTGAAATAATTATATTCAGTTTAAAGTTTCCACGTCTTTTGATAAGATTGTAGATGTTCTAAAATAATTTTATTTTGTAGAATTTTTAGCACTTTTAGCAAATGACATAGACCTCATTTGGTCATTCGACAGAGGGATCGAAAGACTGGTAATTACTTATTTCTATCAAATTATAGAGAAACAACATAGCATTTGCTTTAGGTATATTTTTTGTAGATCTAGTTGTTATTTGTAGAAAAAAAATATACATTCAAATGTGATAATTTAAACTTGACACAATTTAAATAGTTATATTTCTAGAAATATTTCATATTTCACCTGTTACAGATACAAACAAAGTTCCTATTACAAATTCGTAAATTTGTGTTTTCTCTATCCTAAATATTTAAATTTGCCACAATCATCAGTTTCCATGACAATGCATTATAATGCATCCAGGATCGGCTCTCAGCGAGTGATGTCAGCAGTTTTTTATCAAGCAAGATCTCTCTGACAACAACTAAAGCTTGTGGCAAAAATGGCATTTTTGTAAAAAAAAAAATGTAAAAAAAAAATAAACTTGTCCAAAGCATTGCTGATATCCAAACTACTTTTCTCATGACTTGGCCCACACTACCGAACAAAAGTTAAGAACTACAACTCTAGTCCTACAACTTATTACTACATATGATCACCAACTGCAGACTACCGATCACGAATTACGATATCAGCTAATTGAACTTGAACTTGTGTAAGATGATCTTTATACAATAAAGACTGGTACAAACCCTATGGGTGTTCAGCACGTATGCGTACGTAAGGATTGTTTAGCATCGTAATGCATGCGTGCATGCGTATGCAACCCAGCCACAATTCAAACATATGTGATGCATAGTTATTTACCTGATGAGCTAATGATATGCAAACACTGCATTACATGGATTGAGATTGCTCATCCGACGATAAGTCAACACTTTGTTCAATAACTAAGTATTTATTCTAAACGGTTAAAATTCAGTCAACTCGAAACAATTAAATCGAATTGATTGTGGTGAAACTAAGAATTGGGCCAATCAAATTAGAGAACTACAAAAATAGGCTCTTTGTTATTTGTTGTTTTTGTAACTTTAAGCAGCTTACGACCAGTACTTTTGGCATATATCCAAATTCATTGCAAACTCGACCCTATTACCGTGCCATAAAGATCCAGGCAGGGTAACTTTACTTGCGGTCAACTGTACCTATTTGAGCGGGACGTTTTGGGAAGAAATTAAGTTACTTACTTAAGATCTTGATAGACGTAGTGGGATAGTACGAATGTGGTTTTTTGTAGTAGAAACTTCTTAAGGTGCACTGTGCAATTTTCGAGTGGATTTAACCCGAGAAAACGTTCAAATAAAGGGAGCATACTCACTCGTATTTGCAAAACTAGAGCGATTCGCATGACACTGTTCCTTAACGTGATCGACATTCGGATGGAAGACAAAAAAATGGTACAATAGTCTCAATTACATATTATATCGGTTTTCGGTCGCTTTAGGAAGAGCTATACGAAAACATTTTGCAGTTGGTATTTATACATTAATAAATAATAGTAATAAATGTATGTACCTAAGAGTTCCATTGCATATGTCTCTGAGATTGAACCCGTTGACTGACCAAGGATTCATATTCATATTCATTTATTTCAAAAACAATACAGCATTGTGTATAAATATTAAAAACAACAAAAAAACAGACATTGTTACACATTAAAACAAATAAAATTACACATTGAACTTGTTTAAAATTTATATACAATAATTAATTTGTCAGATAATCTTCCAAGGAATAATTACATTATTCTCCTCTAAGTTCATTCATTCCTGTTCTAATATACTCTTTACCTACCTCAATAATAGTCGTTTTATATCATATATTTATGTATATACCAGTCAAACACTGTAAAGTAAATAAGTGTCGGTTGGTAAATAAATAAATAAATATATTAGGACAAATCACACAGATTGAGTTAGCCCCAAAGTAAGTTCGAGACTTGTGTTATGGGATACTAACTCAACGATGCTATATTTTATAACAAATACATATATAGATAAACATCCAAGGCCGGGCCAATCAGAAAAAGATCATTTTCCATCATGACCCGACCGGGGATCGAACCCGGGACCTCTCAGTTCAGTGGCTAGAACCTTACACTGCGCCACCGAGGTCGTCAATAAAAAAAGATTACTTTTTTCAAAAGTTGGCATAACACTGCGTGCACTGCATAAACATTTGAAATGAAGACTTTCATAAGAAAAACTCGGCGAGAGTTTTAATTAAAACCTTTACAAGTATATCTGTCTCTGTCGTGTACACTTAGTTTGTACTAGTCTTGACCTCCGGTTTTATTTTTGTTGTACTTACTGAAAAATACGTGTTTTATTTATAGGAAAGTCACAAGGAAAAGAAGAGCTCTATGGCGCCGTGGTTAACACGCTTGGATAGTTCAGGTTAAGTGACTTTGGCAATACCGACCATTGGATGGGTGACCGAAAATCTCAAGCACGACTTATCCTTCTTATCCATCCGTAAGGAAAGCTAAAGCCCCAGCGGTGAGGACGTTTAAATGTATGATGATGAGGAAGATCTGATAGGGAACCACAGATAAAGTATATTTCTTTATATTCTGTACTAATTAATATGAGAGCTATATTTTTTAAGTAATAGTGTCGAATCTGATTAAATTTGACCCTTATGCGTAAGTAAGGAAAGAAGGGGATGGGTTAATTTTAACTCTCTTCGACTACGTTCGTACATACGATCTTAAAATGTATGTAGAACTATTTTATAGAAAAAAATCCCCAATTCTAGCTAGGTCCTAACAAACATCTCTGTTATAATAGTTTTATAAAATATATTAGGACAAATCACACAGATTAAGCTAGCCCCAAAGTTAATTCGAGAGTTATGTTATGGTAAATTCAATTATATGAAACAGATAAAAAAAAATTACAATAATTTAAACTTCTAAAGCTGCGAAAAATATATATTACGCTGAAATTGCTCGATGCGAGATTCTTAAAAACTTTCAGAAGCCTTCTTTGCTTAAACTTACAAAAGTTTTTGACTTTTATAAGCTTTAGTAACTTCCAAGTTTTGTTGATGTTCTGCGAAATAATTCAATACCCAAAATTATAAGAAATTTTTATACAACATTTTGAATAAAATGCTAAATATAATTTTTATAATAATTTGGAAGTTAAAAATCAGCCGAGTTCTTAAACCGGCAAGAAGACGTTTTTAAAACCACATAATTATATTTACTGCGTTATTTAGAGAAATATATTTGCACATTACCAAGTAATTGGTGTATTTTTTTAATTTCTATTGCTAATGTGCAAAGATATTGATTTTTTAACGTTTTTTTTTTCAATTCAAAGTAATGTCAAGATCACAATTTTCATATAGATCTAATTTTTGATAGAAACACATATCTTTGGTATACATTTATGATTTGGTATATATTTATGGTTATAAATTTGGTATACCCACTCATATAACAACTCTAAAAGATTACATTCATTAAAAAAATATATTCGATAATCATATTTCTAGTTAAAAAAATATGAATCAAAAACAAAAGCATGTCCAATTACTTAAATCCTTTGTTTGCACAAAAAATACACAAATACAGTTGTTCACTAACAACTTTTTATACCGGATTAAAAAGCAGGAAAATAAAGCTATGACCTAAATTACTAACAAGGTTACCGGAGTAGGCAAATTTAAATTTTGTGCGTATTTTTGTCTTGGAATTACATGCAATTACCACAGCCGGGGACTGGCTAGTCATAATTGCTGAGGAAAATATGCTAAATCCAGACAAGTTGGTGTAAATGTAATTAAAGTCTATTCGCCATTGATATAAATGCCCAGAGTTGACGCAATTGACTTGTTTCATTTCATTTTTGAATGAGTGAATGTGAGTGGGAATGAGGAAAATATATTTCTCATTAAACACCCGTGAATCACAGATTTTTCGCCTTTGATTCACTGATATGTGATAGGAATATGGTTAGATAAGGTTGAAAAGTAAATCACGTAAATATTTGAGAATCTTGTATTGTTTGAAAATATGGTGGTAACGTGGATTTAGCACATTTTAGTCGGATAATCAAGGTGAAATCGCTGAAGAAGTAAAAAGTTTTTATTTCAAGTATAATTGTGGAGGAAAACAGTTTTTCAATGGCAATATTTTTGCTCAAGCATCGTGTTATACATAACTCAGGATAAGACTGCAATCAAAGGTCCAATTTTTTTTATACTACCAAACGATAAACGCATAATGGCCGACCGATGGGAAATTGTCACCGAAGGAAAATATTTACGAAAACGCACAGATATTAGAACATTACATGAAACGGCATGTGTGCGCCATTCACCTGCAACGTGAAGGGTGTCACGCGCCGACTTTACGTCAATGTTTCAGTTTGTCGACTTGACAACTCTATTTTTAAATCAATTAAACTCAATGTATAGAATAAATAAATATATCCTGTGTAAGGGCAGAGAAGAAGCTAGATGCAAGAACGTCTTGACTTGTCGAGTATTTCAGGGTGAGTGCATCGCATTACGACATAATAGGTTGCAATGATGCAATGGACATACATGCAGGTATACCTGCATTGTACGATATTACAATACTTTCGCAGTTTCCTTAGAAATATTTATTTTAAATGGTTATAGAAATATTTATATTTAATGTGTGAAATCAGTTGTATGGTGCATGCGAGTTTTTTTTTATTGATATAAAATTAACGATCTGTCAATATTCTTGAGGAAGAAATCATTTACAAAATTAGGTTAATATATAGGTCTGTGGTCCATATTAATATTGTAAAGAGAAAATATTTGTATTATTGTAATTTTTTTGTAATGAATAAACTCAAAAATTATGTCGCGGGTAAACAGCTGGTCTGTAATATCACTTTTGTATGTTCGTTATTATATTTATTCTTTAAAGATAAATTTAAATAAAACTATATTTTACATCGTTTTATTTTGATAATAAAAAGAAATAAATATATATAAATATTTTAAGACAAATTACACAGATTGAGCTAACCCCAAAGTAAATTCGAAACTTGTGTTATGGGATACTAACTCGACGATACTATATTTTATAACAAATACATATTGTACCTATAGATAAACATCCAAAACCCGGGCCAATCAGAATAAGATCATTTTCCGTCATGGACCGACCGGGGATCGAACCCGGGACCTCTCGGTTCAAACGCAAGCACTTTACCACTGCGCCACCGAGGTCGTCAAAGTAAATAGTTACTTTATTCAGCAAAAAATGATGTATTTTAAACAAATAACGAATAGCTTCTAATACAGGGGCATCCCGAAATGCATCTAGCTAGCTCCAGTAAAATGGGAAGAAATTCAAGATTTATGGTGCTCTGTGACAAAAAGTATATGGAACGGGGATGAAGCCGGTGCTCCCGGGGGATGGAAGTTAGGGCGAAGTTAGCTGTTAGCACATTAACAGCCAGGTTGAGTTACACCTTTAGCTATATACTTGTGTTTTACGAAGCCTTTCTGACGGAGATTCATAGGTTTAAGACCAGAACGTTTGTTTCGCAATAGCTTTAGCTTGTGACTGCCTTGACATCGATACGATTTTATATTTCTTTATGTCTGTTTTTGTTCACTTGTAAGTACTTTGAAAGTCTCTTTAATAGTATACTTACTTTTAAATAATAAAGGGGTTACACTCCGGGAGTGCTGGCAGAAGTGAAAACTTGAATATTAACGTTTGCATTTTCGACGATTTACGAATTTTCAATCAGGGTCACTGACAGTGTCCTGACGCGAGTTTAACATTTTTTACCCATCACAAAAAGTGTACAACGCTGCTAAAGAAGTTTTCACTGCAAAAAAAATTGTGTTGACTTTGTGATTTAGGTGTATCATACGAAATTAAATAATTTCAAATTGAATTCTATTTATTTTCCCTTTCCCAAATGTGACCTACACTGTCCAAGGAACCTACATTGTTTTGGCTATCTATCTATTCTCTGCTTTGTCTATCAGTCAGGTGCGGAAAAGTTTTATAAGAACTGAAGAATTGCGTATCGGATTTTCGCTTCCATAGGAACATCGAAATAAAAATACCCTATGATACTCCATCGTTTTAAACGGACGCACTAGAGCGCAACGGAGCCGTGAGGCCTCGCTGTAAAATACGTCAAACGTTCATTTTCTCATAAATGTACAGAAGCTTTGTTCATTTCACTAGCACAGTAATACAGCTACGGTCAATTTACCGCTTTGTCCTTCCACTATACTTCCGTAGGAATTTTCCACGAATTTTCCGAGCGATCCGTTTTGGCGGGAAATGCGCTAAATTCTGTATCGAGGTACGCGTGAGCTCTGTTATGTGAGGTGGATTAATTAACAAACTATGGATTTTGAGGCTCCGCTGTCGTAGTTTCGAGATACTTAATTTACTATGAGCTATTCTAGATTATACTACCTGTGTATGGGTATCTGATTTCATTGAAACCCTGTAAGTAGTATGGGTGATACAGGTTACATGAGAATATGCAAACGTACGCATTTATACTTATATTAGTAGGAACCAGGTTATCATAGGATAACTAACTTACATAGTAGTTCCTTCAGATGAACAACTGAGAGGTTCTTTTGGTCCTTTTGAAGGATCTACAATGACGAAAAAGTGTAAATTGTCCATCTGGAGAGGAGCGTTTAGCTAGACATTTATGCCTCGAACTGGCAGCGGGCACAACCCTTCAAAGCTGTCTTGATCTCTTGGTGTGTCTTTTTGGATGGTATGCATGCCAATGGTCTGATATATAAATATATATACGTATTCATGAGAATATAGTAGTAGTAGTGGTGAGAGTAGCAAATCGGATCCTGGGATCGAGGAGGAAACCGTAAAAAACACTCAGAATACAAGAGCTCCACTAGAGATGCAAATAAAGAAAGTACTAAAAACAAAGGCCAAAATCAAGCTATTTACAGTTTTATAACATTTACAGATCCAAAATCGTACATTGTAGCAAAATGAGAATGCATTGTCGTTGTTAATTTGTAGACACGGCAATAAAACACGAGAGATGTATGGCCTGCGATTCCTGAATCGATTTGTGGTTTCCGATGCCGCACGAATGGAACGAGTACCTGGCCTAATGAGAATTGCCTAATTGAACTAATTCGGTGGCCGGAATGTTTGTTATTTGGTAAAAAGAAACACACTGGGATTTCTAGTTGCCAAGGATCTAACCACCACTCGATATACACTAAATACGTTATTTTGTCTATTTTATTACTGTTTATTTTAATTCATTTATTTTATTTAGTTGTGTTTTTTCCTACTAGTTTGAAACTCACTGTTACGTGTACTTTAGGTAGCGTCTCTTCATAGTCGTATTCCTCATGGCTGTGGGTCGTGGTCATTACGTGGAATGAATCACACACAACAACTTTCTCGGCATTATTAATGAAGTGGTTTGCCATTACTTTCTCCATTTCACACACAAGTTAATAATCAACCAGTGTGCAGGTTTCCTCACGATGTTTTCCTTCACCGGAAGCAAGTGGTGGTCTATGAAAACTACTACATATGTGTCAGATTGGTATACAAACTCACGTGGCATGAGTAGGATTCGAACCTGGACCTTTCGATCCACAGGCGGGCGTCAGATTTACAGGTGTATTAAATTTGATCTACATTTTAATCATACTCAATTCTCTAATTATCTTCACACGATAAACGCATGAATGAATAAAATTATCTTGATTAAATTGTATTATCCTTGAATCCCTGTCAACGATACCCTACTTCGATATCGCCAGTTTGTATTAACGCTCTCAAACTAAATGGAATTCTATCATCATCCATCAATATCTGTTTAATTAGCACCTGATCTAAGCCTGAATCCATCTATTTTCAACTCAAGACTCAAACGAGAAACGTTAGCTGTGCATAGTTGCATTACCGTGGACGTTATTGTTATCTTTCACATAATTTAGTGAAGTCTTTTTTTACTAATAATACTGATATAGGTAGGTACCTATATCATTCATCAAAAATTTACAACAAAATTCTCAGTCAATATAACTATAGAAACATTTATTTATTAACTCTTAAATGTTACGATTTCTTCAATGATAAGCTTGGATAAAAACATTTTTTTGTAATTTTATGAGCTACTTTGCAAAATAGTCATAATTATGACAACAGGATGACCCTATATATTCGGACTGAGAGCGTCAGAGACTGCTCTTTTCATACAATTTGACATCTGTCATAGGACTCAAGTTATACCTATTTTACAAAGTTATTATTATTTTACAAGATATACCTATTTTTAGTTTTATTTTACCTATTTCCTTTTTCGCACGACGACGGCGATTTATTATCAATTTTTTATTTAAATTTATTTAGTATTTATTATTTAGTTTTAATTTTGACTTATGTTAAATAAATACTTTTATTATTTTAGATTATTTTAGATTCTGTTCTTATGTAATAAATAAATTTCAAATAAATAAGACAATGAAAAATTTGGGATGATATAACACGCATCTGAAGAAAAAGCGACGAATGAGGAATTGAGGACGATTTTACAAAGTGCAAATTATATTGAGGAACTCCCAGTGTACCTCTCTATTTTCTTCAAATAATAATGATGGGAAGATTGCCGGAAAGCGAAAAGGGGAGGACGCAAGATGTCTTTGCTCAAAAACATCAGAAAATGGACGGAAGTCGAAACAGTCGAACAATTATACAGACTCGCTCTGAATAAGACAAAATTTAAGGAGCTGACGGCCAACATTCAGTAATTTATAGGCACATAAAGAAGAAGAAGAAAGTGTAAACATTTTTTTGATATTTTGCAGTAGTTAACAAGCTCCTCGATCATATATTTTTGCATACCCAATCGTCAAAACATGTTGGTTTAAACTTTTCCTTTGTGTATGTGAGTGTGTTTTTTGCAGTTTTTTCTTTCCGTCTTTCAGAATCAAGTTTACCAGCAAACATTGAAACGCAATCTAAGTCAGTTAAAAATAGCTCAGGGAAGTTTAATTAATAGTTCCTTTGGCTTTCCCACGCTGAATAGGTACCTCTGTCGAGGTCGACTCAATCTGCCTTCAAAGTGTACTTTAGTTCATTCATTGAATGGAATGAATAAGTGAGAAAATGATATCTAGATTCAATTTCCTTTTCATGGAAACTAATTGGGAAATTAACAATTCGGCCACTGAGAGCATTAACTATATCTACTTACGTAATTGTTAACTATATCTAGGTATACGTACATATAAGTATAAATCGTCAATATATACTTATATGTAAGTATTGTAAGATTTATCAGAAAAACGGTGTTGTTGACGAAACCTTGTTATATATATATATTTAACACTATAAATCTGAAAAAAATATATCTTAAACCTATATAAAAATTTAAAACTTACTTTAAACTAAAGTATGTTTCTCTGTCTGTCAATGGCAAATTATATAAAGTGCGATAATGACAATACGTTTGTTTTTTGCTTTAACTTATTATGAATAACTGTAAAAGTTTGAAGCGGGTAAAACATGTGGTGAATATTTTCCTGTCCTTTTATTGACGAACCATTTAGCGGAATTATTTCTGTGTCCATGCTTTAAGTATTATTGTTTGATAATTACATTTAATTTGTAATGTCGAACATCCTTATCCTAAAACAGAGTCCTTTGCAGCGTCTGACAGACAGACACGTGTTTGCAATTAACTCAAAAACTACTGCACAGATTTTCATGCGACTTTCACCAATGCACAGTATGATTCCACGGGTAGGTTTCAGTGTATAATTTATTAAGTCATCACCCGAGCTAAGCCGGGACCGACCGCTTGTAACTTATAAAGTACTTTGTAAAAATTTTACTTAAATGAAAAAAAAAAAATATTATTCTCGAGGGGAAAACTTAAAATATTTCAAGGAAAAACGATATCTAATTTCAGTGTAGGATTATGGAAGAAACGGGCTTTTTATAGCCGCAAAATTCTCGGAACTATATAATCAAACATCGCTTTACACGTTGACAGCTATGCTCAAAGTTAAGCGCTAACTTCTAATGCCTACTTCTTGTCTACATAAAGAGAATAAATAATAATAATAAATAATAAATAAATATATTAGGACAAATCACACAGATTGAGCTAGCCCCAAAGTAAGTTCGAGACTTGTGTTATGGGATACTAACTCAACGATACTATATTTTATAACAAATACATAATATAGATAAACATCCAAGACCCGGGCCAATCAGAAAAAGTTCATTTTCCATCATGACCCGACCGGGGATCGAACCCGGGACCTCTCGGTTCAGAGGCAAGCACTTTACCACTTCGCCACCGAGTCGTCTGTTTGGAGGCTACACTCTGCCGATGCGAATGCATGAACATTGCGTAATTTGTATGAGTGTTTTTATTTACCGCAGTAAATAACCAGCAATGTATGTCGAACCGACAAAGTTCGCTTCCGCGATAGTGTGGACCCGGCATAATATTCTAGTTGAAGTTTAGGTGGTTCGCAAAGCGTTTCGACCGCTGCGGCTGCGCAGTCTTTACAATGCGTAAATTTTCTAGAGGAAGGAATCATTTCCAAAATCAGTCATTCATAAAATTGACATTACTACAGTACAGAGTAATTAATGTAAAGTCATATTGTAAAACTCATTCTTATATTTGTTAAAATTTTAAAAAATTGTAATGACAGCGCGAGCGCAGAGATCGAAACGTTCTGCGAACCACCCGTTTTTGTTTGTTTGAATTCGCTACGCTTTGGTGCTACCAAATTAAAAAACTTTATTTGAGATTTAGATTCTGATGGAATAAATAGAATAGACACATAGAAATCGTTTGCCAGAATTCCTGAATTTTAATAACTAGGTAAGTACGGATAAAATAATGTTGATATTTCGCCCGCGTGAATTTCTCTGCGAAACCCGCGTGATTTTTTTTTTAAAAAGTCGCCTTTGTTTGAATGCTGTCTTTAACTACATGCATACCAAATTTCATCAAAATCGGTCTAGCGGTTTAGCCGTGAAAGCGCAAAAGACAGACCGACTTTCGCATTTATAATATTAAGTATGAATTCACATATTATTATTTTTCCATGTATCTAATCCCCGGTTTCGTACACGACTGTGACGCCCTTAAGCATATGGTATACATAAACTAAATCATTGAGTTTTGAAGCTGTGATTTAACGACTTGACTTGACTACTACCTTAATGACTACTAACCTAATGTCAACTCTCTTTAGATATGCCACTGTTGCTTATCAACTGTCGATACTTTTATTATCCACAAGAGAATCGTAATTCTTTGGCAGTGCTAAGGTATGGGTCCTCACAAATCAGAACACCAGAGTTGACTCACTGAGAAGAATAAATAATTAAATATATTAGGACAAATCACACAGATTGAGCTAGCCCCAAAGTAAGTTCGAGACTTGTGTTAAGGGATACTAACTCAACGATACTATATTTTATAACAAATACATAATATAGATAAACATCCAAAACCCGAGCCAATCAGAAAAAGATCATTTTCCATCATGACCCGACTGGGGATTGAACCCAGGGACCTCTCGGTTCAGTAGCAAAAACTTTACCACTGCGCCACCGAGGTCGTCAAGAAGAAAGGATATTAATATAAGAATAAGGGATAAAACTGGTTCTATTCTAAGACTAACCACAAAGAAGAAGACATCATCCTAAGGTTTCCATATTGTACAGCGTTATCATCTGTTTAAAATTCACGTCGTGCGTACAAAGTTATCTCATTAGCCCGAATGTGAAGACAAAACAGTATTTAAATTATGTGCCTACAGATAACGCGCGAAAATATTCAAAATTGTAATTGTATTGCAAAGTTCGTTAAGCTTTTATGTATATATATATATCTGTTACAATGGAGAATCGTGATACAAGTTAACCTAGCATTTGCCCGCGATCTCGTCCACGCTTACTTCATGCGTCCGCTTAACATATTATTGTAAATATCTCGGGTTCTAAGTAATGTATCGCAATATAACCTATACCAGATTTTAAGTTAGACCATCCGCTATACAACTGTGAAAACTCCGTCCAATTCTATTTAGTAGATTTTGCGTGATGCGAGAACAAACATAAGAATGTGTTGGCTTCTATCACTCCCATAAAGACCGACCATAATTATTTTTCTTTAATATTTCCTATGGACAGACATAGCCAACTTACAGTTTTATTATATGTATAGATTATTATTGTTTAATTTTCGTTTATAACTGACTCATATTTTACAATAACTCAAAACTATATAAAGTAAAACGTGGCCTTCGAAAATTGTTTAAATGTACGGAACATTTTCCAAAATACAAATCTCGAAGTTTTCGACTCTGTTTTATAAAATTGAAAAAAATGTCATAAGTACTTATTTGAAATAATTGTTTTTGTCTATCAGTCCAATCGTCCTACACAAACCTTCGTGGATATGTGTGGGCGTACAAAAGACGTCAACCTTTTATAAACTGGAAAGATTCTAAATAAACTGAGTGTTTTTGGCTTTTGAGTTAATTTGCTGAGAGCATAGATCGACAATAATAACATAATCGGATGATTGGGGCATTGATATTCTTTTCTACACAAATATGTCTCGATTTTTTTGCGGATACGATGCGACACATGCGCCCAATGGCGTGTAGTATACACATAAAAATCAAAATTGTTACTAACTGCGGTACCACGTATGTACAAAAGAACAATTCATTCTACTACACAACTTATACTAAAATTTATAATCGACTAGATTCACAATTTTTTTATATATTCTTATAGTTATTTTTTCCCTAGGATCAGTATTATAACGTATTAGGGTGGTATAGTGTAACGACACATCCTCTAATTAACATTTTAATTGCGAGACGTGACCGTCGCCCGCAGGTATCCTCAGTTTATGTCATACGGTTCCGGTACAAAACAACGACAGTACAGAAGGGTGTGTTCATATGACAACGTGCCGTCAACGCGCCCCATCCAGTATTTATCTGCAATGTAACATAATCAAAAATCAAAATCAAAATCAAATCATTTATTCAGAAATTAGGCCTTCACAGGCACTTTTTCACGACATGATTACGACACAAATGATGTTTACCAAAGCTACAAACTACTAGCATTTCGGAACGACCACTGCTGCGAGAAGAAATGCCGAAAGAAACTCATTCAAACAGTGTTGGTCCCTATTATGCCAGAAGGGCTTACCATTTTTTAAATATAAATTTATGTATATTTTTTTATCTGTAATATAACATGTAAGTACACAATAAAGTACATGGTCAAAAGGTATACTGAAACATATTACGATTGTGATCAAGTGCTGATGAAAGGAAAATATATATACTTATATATATGTATATATATATATATATATATATATATATATATATATATATATATATAATATAAATATATATAATAAAAGATCGAGCTGACCAGTTCCCCCGGCATATCTTTTACAAGCTGGCATAGCTTGTAAAAGATATGTTACATTGCATTGCATTCAATATGCCCAGTCCGTCAGTTTCCTGTGAAGGAATTTGTCATGAAATAAGCAACGAGTTATTAAATATCTAGCCCAATGTAGGCAGCGCTGCTGTTCATAAATCAACAAAAAAGAAAATAAATAAATGTTGATAAATGAAACCAGAAAATGTTTTCTTTTCTAAAAGACGTTTGAGGGTTATTAATTATATAATACTAGCGGCTTGACCCGGCTTCGCTCAGGTAAAACTATAATAAATTATAACCAACCTTCCTCAGGAGTCACGCTGTATTTAAAAAACCGCATCAAAATCCGTTGCGTAGTTTTGAAAATCTAAGCATACATACAGCATAAGCGACTTTATTTTATACCAGGTACGTAGTAATCACTATATTACAATACAACATTCTCTCTCATCTCCGCATATCCCTGGCTTCATTCGGGGCTGTGACCCCACGATGCTCGGTGTCAGCGTAAAAATAACCTTAAAATTTTGAAGATTCGTCTTTACAATAAGCCAGCTGCCTGATATCAATCTGATAATATAATAATATTCTAAGGAACCACACGTCACCTAGCATAGCATTTTCTGTGTCTTCCTTAACTTGTGATTCCAGGTAGACAGCGCTGGACTCGGATTCAAATTGTGGACTTTACGAGCTGGAGACCTTTGGCTCCATTATTTCACTTTATTCAGGTTTGTACAATGTTGAATTTTCTATCTACATTTTGTATGTAGTTGCAAATTTAGTCCAAAATACTAACTCGTGTGATGCTCTAATTACTTTTTTAATAATAAATAAAAAATAATTCATCATAATGAGATGAAAAAATTCTGGAATTGAGTGGCAATCGAACCCACGCCGCTGACTAACTGAGACAGTGATCTTAAGGCGCTATTAGCCGCACACTAGCGCCATCGGCACATTGTAAATTTTTTTTTCTTAACAAAATGTTGCTTACATTATCCTATAATTGTTACGCTTTAATTGCATTACTAAATTTGGCGTCCTAGCCAATAGAAACAACATTTATGTTCGACAAAAAACATTTAAGTATGTTCGATTCAAACTAATTTGAGACAAAATGAACATCAAATGTCGATTTAACCGTTGATTTAACACGAATAACGATGACATTTGTGAGCAACAAGCAATGAAATGATTGATTAAACCCAATTATTTCCCAAATTTAGGATTCGGCGTTCGAGTGTCACAGTAATCTTTATTAAAGCGAAAGTTTGGATGAGAAGATTTGTAACTCATTGAGGCAGATTTCGATATCATTGGTTCTATATTATGTTATGCTCCCAGAGTTTCGTGGGATAAAAATAGACCAGCAACTCCCGTAGCACCATAGAGTCCGTAGCTCCGTGGACATGCTACGATAATTTGAAGTATCGGACGTTCTGCAGTTGCGACGCGTAGCGTCAATAGCTACGGTAATAGTGGTGATTTTGCAATGAATTTGGGAGGGTTTAACAGTATGTACTGTTGATGTATTAGTGACTTTTGTAGTCGATTTTATTTATCACTAGTGTTGAAAGAGAGCTAAAAGTACCTTTATTAGCTATGTAATAATCTATATTATACAATTGAAATTTTCCATCAATATTGCAAAAAAAAATAATTAGCTACCTACTTCAAGGAATTCATAATCAGAGTACCTATCATCAAATTTGTAGCTGAACTTAGATATTGACGTCGTCCTTAAAGAATAGAATTCCTTGATGTTTTTTGCGTCGCTTCTTCTTCACTAGACTTCGGTTTATGGTGTTGAAATCATTAAGCGATTTCCAAATAAAGGATTTAAATTAAAAACAAACAGCTAAATCACTCTCCGACGTCCATTCCATGCTATTTAGCCATGATGCTCCAAATATCATTTTAAAATATTCCGTGAATGTCACATTATAATGGCAACACATAAAATCACTGTAAGTACGTACCTACAATACACGCCTCGAAAGGGCGCGGCGCGACGCAAAAAAGTAACTATCATTTCATAATTTAATTGCTCCCGTGTCTTTCGCAGTTTTACCATTTAGGTCGAAATATGTCACGCAAACTGACTATTATGTTTTGGGATTAACACGTGAACATACATTTTTAAAAATTACTCTCCTCTACTACTGCTAAGCGACCCCAAATGGATCTTGGCCTCCGAAACGACAGAGTCACCTGCCAAATTTTGTCGAACTATGTCGCGATAATGTATAACCGAGCATTTAAATCACGCCAAAACATATAATAATCGGAGATATATAATAAGTTCTTAGTTGTAAAATTAATCATTCTTTGTTCTATAATCTAATTCTAGGTAAATACTCCTTATATTAGTTATTATATTATTCCAGGTCCTATTCTATCTATAAGATCGAATGCTGGCTAGAAACACTGGGGGATTCCGCGTAACATTGCTGGTTTTTCATTTCGCTAAATAAAAGCTCTAATACAAACTGCGCAATGTTCATTCATTCGCGTTGACATCAGCTGTCTTGAGTTCGGCTATAGTGTGTAGGCAGCATAAAACAAAATTATTTAAAGAATAAAATTATTTGTTATAAGTAGTAAAAATTTATTACGAAATTTCAAATTTCGGCGCCACCTGGAAATCTGCTGCCATCTCACTGTATAAAGACGCACTACTCAACAAAATTTCAAAATCTGCTGCTTGCTCTTTTTGCTGTTGTGTAGGAAATGAATGGTGTTACCATAATAAAAATATATTTGCGTTTAGTTATTGAAAATTTTAGTATTTATTTACATATTCACGTTGTAGAAAGTGTGTATCTACCTAAGTACAATGCTTTTAATTCGATTAATGAAACGTGCTGCAGAAAATAATACATTATGCCCTAATATAATTATTAAAGTTTTAGTTAACGATCGTAGCTCAGTGCAAACTATCAAATTATAAATCCCAAACTTAATTTAATATACCTAGTACAGTATGTTATAAATATTTTACTTTATCAAGTAATATAAGATTTTGATAAATACGTTGATTTTGATAAACTTTTTGTTTAGATTTTCTGTGTCAACTATTCGTAGGTAGATACTGTTTGTTCATATACTAACCACGGCTAACTCAATTAAGTATTTAGCATGCAATTTCAATGAATGGTTAAATTAAATAATTTGTTTTATCCTCGTGCTAGCTACGTAGAATGTTTTCATTCGTCATTTTAGTTAACTACGTACTATTTATAATAAACGCAGTATGCATTCGCGCAATATGCAGCATGCATAATTCATTCACGAACGAGATTCTCTGACACGACACGCAAGACTACAAAAGTTAGCTGCGTTTACCTATGTATTTTTTTATCTGTAACATAATAAAAAAGTGGTTTGTTTCTTTAAGATAATGTGAGAGTAATAAATTATTATTAAACTTTTAAAATGATGTTCATGAATAAAACCCTACTATGTTCAGTTTGATCGTAAAATGGAAATATTTTGTGACATGGCAACATTGACGCAGTGAGTGAGCCATCGCCCTGTTATACTGTGTCATGGCGGTCTGACTTGTTATAAGTTTTTTTGCAATAACTCACTAGTTAATGTGCTTTTTAGTAATTTGATCATTGATTTCTATAAATCAAATCTCGTAAAACAAAATAGTTAATAATGCGCGAATACAAAATAGTCGTGTTAGGTAGCGGAGGCGTGGGAAAATCCGCTCTCACAGTACAGTTTGTACAAGGCATCTTTGTGGAGAAATACGACCCCACCATAGAGGACAGCTATCGGAAACAGGTGGAAGTGGACGGACAGCAATGTATGCTAGAAATTCTGGATACAGCCGGCACGGAACAGTTCACCGCGATGAGGGATTTGTACATGAAGAACGGGCAAGGTTTCGTGTTAGTGTATTCGATCACCGCACAATCGACGTTCAATGACCTGCAGGATCTGCGGGAGCAAATCCTGCGGGTAAAAGACAAAGACGACGTGCCAATGGTGTTGGTGGGCAATAAATACGATTTGGAACCAGAACGCGTGGTCGGCAAGGAACAGGGGGCCAATCTAGCGCGTCACTTCAATTGCGCCTTCATGGAGACCTCCGCGAAGGCGAAAATCAACGTTAACGACGTATTCTACGACTTAGTGAGACAGATCAACAAGAAGTCACCGGACCCCGAAAGGAAAGTTAGGAAGAACAAGGTGTGTCGCCTTCTGTAAGTGTTGTGGGGGCCTGGGTCGCGTCTAGATATAAAATATTTAATAATTTGAAAGACTTCTTGTACCCGAATTTGGCTCTTGACAGTTCCCAAAGTTAATTAGGTCGGGTATCACGCATTGTTGCGGGTTACTGTAGCATTTTGAGAAAGTGCATTTGTTGAGATGTAATCGTTCCAGTGCTGTAGCACGAGTGAAAAATGCACAGAGCGTCCATTGTATCCACTTCACTATCACTGCACAATATGTACATCCCACCCCATACTTACTGGCTCATATTAGTTACTGCTACTAACCATTCATTTTTACCTATAAATACTTGATTTATATTCAAGGTAACACACATGAAATAGCTTACCTAGTAAGTCTAATATTGAATAGGTGGATAAGTTTGAATACAGTTAATAATAGACTAAACTTTTTGGTTTTACAAAATGTACTGGATATAAACAGTTCTGTGTGTTTTTCACTCTACAAATTCCAATTGTAATGTGTGGATGCTATATAGTTCAGAAGTTTATGATTAACACAGTTGAAGATCTATTTACAAGTCATGGTTCATGACTAATACATTCCTAATTCACGCAGGCATCCATCATCCCATTCATTATCTGTATTTGTCATGGACTGTTTGTCTATATTCTCAATAGTTTTAATTATAGTCTACAATTTACTTGTTGGTTTTAGTTCGAGATGATGCTGTTAGTCTCCAATCCCAGCGCATGAATCCTTTGTTCAGGTTAATATTGGTATGACCAAAATTCTAACTAAATTTTTGTTCAAATTAAAAACACATGTTTGCCTTGTAGTTCAAGGTACCTGTATGTGGCAACAACATCTATAAAGGTTTTAAATTAAATTTAGTCTTTTTATCAATGCTGCTTATTATCATAGAGTAGTTTTTTAAATAACTTTGCCATTTTAATCTATCAGAAATTATTCATTTGTCTTAACATGCGTGTGTGTGACAATTCTATTGAATTGAAATGGAATTATGTACTGGGATTTTAGATGTTTAGCCAATATGTAACAGCTAACAGGAAAATAACAAGGCCATTCTAGACGATAGCACTGTACATATTTTGAGAAAACCCAACCGAAATATATTGGCTGAACACAGCATTGTTAAATTGATGTAACTTTGTTTAATATATAGTATTAAGATTCAGCAATAAACTTCTGAACGATAAGAATGAAGCAGGCTCCGCGGAGACCTGGATATTGTGCCAGCAGGCCTGAACCAGTGTGTAAGTAATGTTTAATAATTAAGAATACATTAAATTTTTTCAGATATATTATTGTCTTGTTATATAATTCAAATGTATCGAAAAGTTGATAATGCGACACCATTTAGGACTGTACATTTGAACAATTATTAGTGAGCCTTAGGTGATTGCACCCTGCTAATGGTAGTTCTCCATGTGTTCCTGTGGTGCCCCGAGTTGCGGAGACCAGCAACTGCACCATGTGACAGACTATAAACCCCTCACTTATGAAATTGAAAACTCTAAAAAAAATTTTATCGTTATTGTAAATGGAGTAAAAATTTATGATTACTGGCTCATTTAATATAAAAATTTACCAACCTATGTTTGCTGCTACAAACTTTGTTAACATAATACTTATATAGGTGTTCAAATATTGTTACGGGATTAGATGTTTCATCCATTCTCATTTTCTGTTAACATGTAAGATTACTGCACAAGGATATTGGTAAATTAACTTTGATCTGAGTTGAATTATATTTTTTATATATATTGTGCAAATTATAAACTTGTATATTTTATCTTTTCAATCAATAATGGACATGTACAATAACTATTAATTTCTTTTTTTTGTCAATAAAACAAATTTTAAATATTTGTGTCAGGGTATGCTTGATTGCTTGGCCTTCGATGGCTTGATCCCTTCCGGCCTGCATTGTCGAGAAATAACGGTATAACAGAAACATATTAGGAAAAAAATTGGCTGTTTATATGTCCACTTTACACTCTTTGACTTTATTCTACGAATCTTCATCTTTATAAGGTTTATTTAAATAGTTTTGAGTCTTTTAAGCCCGAATGTTTGATGAAAAGTTCTGTATTGTCGTTATTTCGTTTCGACGCCGAGTCACTGGACCCTCGGTCCGCCCCTGCTGACAATCAAATCAACGTCAATTGCTCCGGAATTTTTATAGAATTCAATTAAATGAAACAACCATTATGTTCTACAACTATTTTATTATACGACCAGTGTAAAAAGTTTCATAAAACGTGTTAGCTTACACTATCGACTAGAATACAAGGTACAAACGTTTTAAAAAATTAACTGGCAGTGAGACGTGGCGGGCGTATGTCGACATTCTAGTAACATAAGAATTGACACAGTCCAATGGAAATGAACACATAACTTAACATCTATAAACTTAATCTAATCTATAATGCAAAAGTGTCGGATTTCATTCGATAGTTGTGCATTTCTATAGACGCACCCAATCGTCTGAAACAAGGTCTAATATATAGACCGAGTTCACTATAGGTGCGCAAGATGCACATTATGAATTACAATACTGTAGAATTTAGAATTTGTAGAAAGCTTGGGAGAGTGCACCGAATCTACATACAATTGCGCTAGAGCGGCATACGCGTACCGAATTTGATAGTGTAATTGCAACTATTCTAATGAATCGTCCAGCCGTGCTATCTGCGTCTCTTATCGAGCTATTGCGTTGAGGTCACCGGTCCTTAGTGGCATTACACTCAAGCGTGCCATATTCCAGCAAACCAATTAAAAAATATATATAACTTTCAAACTGTTAATATGTCCCAACGCCGGGTTGGCGTGGCCAATGTGTGTGGGTGGTAAACCAGAAAGAACAAAAGCTTCCGAGATTTTTTCAGTTTACAATATTCACTTAACATTAATTTTGATTTATCTGAAAGTAGTTTATTTTTAGTGTAAATATATATATCTGTTAGATGCACAACACACAATATTTTATAATGTTACATCCATAGTTTCAGATACCAAAGGATTACACGTTCACAAAAGCATATTAAACGATAAGGGTTCATAATATTTTTATCGGCAGTGTTCATGATAATATTCGATAACTATTGCCACCCATATAATTTATAGTACGTATATTACATGGTTGGATGTGAATCAAGGATGTCGACTTCTTGTTTTTCCAAACACTCCTCTGTTTACAAATGCTTACAAAGTTTACTCAATAACTGTCGAAGTGACGAGAAAGTTTTTACACACGTCTCGATTTTTATTGGATTAACTTTACAAGCTGCTTATTCATGAAACATTTTAGAGACCATAAAAAATCTCAACTTTGTAACCCATTCGGTTGTAAATTGTATTTTTTGTCTAAAGAATGACGTACAGTTGAGTTCGTCATAAAATTCTAATAAAATCACGTTATATAAAGATACTGAATACAAATAAAATTAATAATGCGTGCGTAATACATTACAATTATTATTTTAATTTTCCTTATATAAATTTATTTTATGGGAATTTACTCCCAAGGTATAGATTTTAAACATGGGATAGTTTATTTATTTATTCATAAATTTAAGGCGGAGAATGTGACTAGAAATTTCTACTACCAAATACTATGTGCTTATACTATTCACGTTAGGACGGAATTAATAAATATTTTTATGACTAGAAAATGTTTAAATACTGAATATATAAACGCTTTTATGTTAATAACATCTATTACATAACGTCCACGGTTATGTGTTCTCGCTCTTCTATATATTTAGGTAATGTCACAATATGCTATATGAGTTCATATTTGACTCATTCTTAAACTAATTAATATGTTTTTGCGGGCATCATGTCATTGGAAATATCGTGCGAAGTCACACGCAAGTCCCTATGGATTAAATGTTGAGCCAACGCGAAATTTAAGCACAAAAAATACCTAGCTAGGTACCTACCAATGCTTGTTATCAAGTTTTGAACTAGTTCGCTAACAAGCATTACATATTTTTGACAGAGGTGACACAGAGTTACAGTCATTTTCAGACGCCGTATTTCAATAAATACGGCGTCTGAAAAAAGTTATTACAAAATATAGACAGCCATTGAGCTTTTTCACGAAAATACATACGTACATAAATTTATACAAGAAGGATATATGTATCATTAATTTATAAGTAGACAAATCTTTCTATCCATTTTTCTATTAGATGTAGGAGCTAAATAATACTTATTTTAAAATAACGTAAACGCCTTTGGAAAGGTTTTCATAAAAATCCTTATACAAAAGTGTGGACAAAAACGGGAACAACGACCAGTGAATGTTTGCTTCAAAGCGGAGTATGAAATATTAGCATCCTCAGTCAATATGGCCCAATTATTTTGATAGGGGCTTCCTAGCAAATGTGGGCGGTCGAATGCTTAATTCGGGGGGTCATTGTCCCCCACCACTAGTGTTATTGGAGAACTATTATCACCACACTGACATGTTAATTGATGTACAAAGAATGCCAAGTATTTTACGAGCCAGAGTTTGGAATAATAAAAGCAACATAGACACGGTATTTTGTCTTGTCAAGTAAATAAATCACTCACACAAGCATAGTCAAAATGAATTCCCAATACATATTGATGTATATGTAACGTACTGGACACATATTCTCATATATAAAACAGTAGATGAATCATTCTTCTATAGCATTCCAACCGCCTCCGCGGTTTTACGAACATAACCATATATCAAAATTTAACAAAGACAAGAACAAATTTTATTAGCAGACTTAAATCAATAAATACTTGAGTCATGTTAAATTTATTAATGTTTGATTTCAAAAACGATTCTCTATTTAAAAAAAATGACGGTAATGGCAGCGCCCCCGACTTGCGAAAACCTCGTAAGAATGATCGATGACACTTCTATTTATTAATCTAATTTCTGCGCTCTGACTCAAAGCAATGATAACACTTCCGTGTTTCTTCCGGTCTGGTCGGCCTTAAGGTGTTGAGTCATAAACGTGACTGGTTCAGACGGTCGAATTGAGCCAATAAACTGTCGCATAAACAGATAGACCCTGACACTGGGCACGGTTATCTGTCTGATTCACTCTTTAATCATCTAATGGGCTAAATTCACAGTAATTGACATTAAAAATTTAATTAAACAGGAATTGGCTGACATTTTTCTCAAATCCGTCTTATAGTTCCGAAGATCAACGCTTATTAACAGTTTTCTAACTATACCGCTTTATAATACTATATACTAAAATATTAGTACATGTATATAGTCTCATTCATAAAACTGCGGATAATTTACAAGATAAACTCGTTCTTCTTTCTCTTTTCGTTGCCAGTCAGATTTTGTTCAACTAGTCGTGGACTACATAATAGGGACTATATTTTTAGTTTAGATGTTCACTTCAACCTTATTTGCTGCCTTGTCACAAAACTATGTCTTGGGTTAACATAATAAAATTTTATTCATAAATCCCCCGATATACAACATAGAGGCCCAAATAAATATATTATGGCAATTTAATATACTCAAATTTCATATTCGATGACCATAGGCATTCGATAGGCATAGACCAAAATAGCATAGTACAATGGACCTCACGTCAAGATATCCTGCATGAATCTTTATGACGTGGTGATAACGACGAATTTGCAATGAATTTGGCTAATTTGATTGTGCTGTCGACTGTACTTACGTAGCCTCAACTACAACACACATTAAACGGTATGTATAATACGAGTCAATCTATATTTAGATTTCCAAATAAATGACTTAAAACTATAAAAAGCTTCTAACTAGTACATTGAGCAACTATATTTAGACTATAACCACAACGGGGTATTAAACGTTTTTATTTTGTTTACGTTGTAAATATTTTTACGAAGCGATACATATAGGGCTTCGTAGCCGGATGATCTTAAATTTATAGTTCCGATATAATAGAGAGCAAAATTGTAATATTTCTAAGTCTATATAGAATGTTACCCTATTTTAAATTGACAAATTAATATAATTTTGAGTAGCGAGTGAAAGCAATGACAAAAGTACCTTCGCGTTAATTCAGCATTATATATTTATTTACTACGTGTATTGAACACATAATTTATGACATTAATACGCGTAAACAAAACCAAAAGGGAAAATGATTCATTTATTCCACGATTAATTTACAATGACGTCAAATATTATCTGTGTTGTTGCGTCAAACCAATTCTATTTATTGGTTCCGATTTGATAGAATGAAATTAATGATTTCCTCTCCCTCTCATCAGAGCGTCTTCAGCAATAAAGCGTCGGACCCCAGGGTCCTTTTCCTACTTTTTCTCCTTCACTTTACTTGAAAACTACAAAAACAATTCATTCCCGGTCTAAATAAGTTATGAAGTAAGTAATGATCATTATTAACTTTGTACCCATACACATAAAACGGTACAATTTTCAAGTATTAATTTCAAGTCTAGCTATAATATTTTGTTAGAGAAGTATATAACCTATACTTCAACAACAAAAAAGTTTATTATTATTAAATAAAGGTGGAAGAATAGACGTGTGTCTATTCTTCTACTTACGATGGATGTCCATCGTTACCTAGATCGTAATTCTACATAGTATTTCATCGTAATTCCTCATGGCTGAGGGTCGTGGTTGTTACGTGGAATGAAACACACACAACATCTTTCTTGGCATTATTAAAGGAGTGGTTTGCCATTGCCTTCTCCATTTCACACACAAGTTAATAAGAATCAACCTGTGTGCAGGTTTCCTCACGATGTCTTCCTTCACCGGAAGCAAGTGGTGGACGATGAAAACTACTATTCATGAGTCAGATTGGTATACAAACTCATGTGACACGAGTAGGATTCGAACCTGGGACCTTTCGATCCACAGGCGGGCGTCTTAACCATTACACCACCACCGCTAGATCCACCAACTAGATCGTAATACAACAGATTAAAAAAATACCTAGTAGTAATACTGTAAATGCTTAACTAAAGGCACATAGAAAACATCAAACTTGTAACGTCGGTCGGTAAAATAGATAAAACAAAATTACAACCGCAGACAAATATCTATGAAAAAAGTACAAAATATTTGTCCACACTGGGAATCTAAACCGGCATTCTCCGCTTGCACAATGGAAGCTGCGACAAACTAAATCGCATGTAATTTATTGACGTCAATAAATGATTTATGAACCTACAGATGACAAATGGGCTTGTTGACTAGTACAATACCCTTTTATGACGTTTAAAATGAACTCATTCCTATGAACGAACGCCGCGTCTGCGCTATAATTGCAAATTTTCCAAATAATAAACACAAAAATAAATTTTATTACCAGACTTTATGAAATAACTGACCTATACTTTGAGTACCTAATGTTAATTTAACTAAAATTTGATTTTAGAAATGTCTTCCTTAAGAAAATTTACCGGTTGTAATGATAGCGCGACCGCGGCGGTTAAAACGCTCATAGAAATTACCCATAACCGATTCTAGTCAGGTACTATTGTATGTTCAACATACAATGGAAGCTGCCAGGTCAATCGACCGTACACGCCGTGGTGTTGAGCATTATTTGGACGAGTCGTAGCTGTCGTTGAGAGGCGGAAGGCTGTGTGTCAACGTACTGTCAAGTTTCCTCGCCTCATGTTCTAGTGTGTAGGAGTCCAGAGCTGGATCCTAAAATAATATTAAAATTTTCTCCCTAAGTTGGTACTAATTACTACATAGTAAATAAAATCGCCCTCCGCATGTGTCTGATGCAATTTTTACTGTTATTTAAACAATTTATTCCTGAATATTTATATACTTAAGTAAATTCCTCCGGGCCAGTTCGCTATCATTCTTATCGAGTGTGTTATCGCTAACATTAGTGTCAGATTTTATTCAAATCACATAAAGGCATCTGACACAACTTTTTTACACGTAAACCTTATGAAAATCCGTGCAGTAATATTTCAGTTTATCGCTCACACAGAAGACAGACGCGGCAGAGGAATTTATTATATGTAAAAATAGGATTAGGTGCTCTTCTTCATAGTCATATTCCTCATGGCTGAGGGTCGTGGTCATTACGTGGAATGAAACACACACAACAACTTTCTTGGCATTATTAATGGAGTGGTTTGCCATTGCCTTCTCCATTTCACACACAAGTTAATAATAATCAACCAGTGTGCAGGCTTCCTCACGATGTTTTCCTTCACCGAAAGCAAGTGGTGGTCGATGAAAACTACTATATATGAGTCAGATTTGTATACAAACTCATGTGGCACGAGTAGGATTCAAACCTACCTATCTACCTTTCGATCCACAAACGGGCGTCTTAACCATTACACCACCACCGCTTCATTAGGATGTTACCAGTGTAAAATTTTGTTACCTGTGAGACAGTCCTTAAAGAATCCCCTAACGCCGCCCTCAAACGTTGCACGTCTCTGGCGGCGCGTCCGCTGCGTGACACATACGCTTGTCTTCGACGGATTTCTGCTGATAATTGAGCTCTGAGTTGAGCCGCCTGCAACCAATCAGGATGAGGGAGTTATATATTACAAACTGTTGCACGTGGCTGGTGGGCTACATTTGGCCTTGAGAAATTAACTATATCTGTTAGAACTCTAGAAAATCAGTGTACCATCCTTTGGGTGATATGTGTACTTAGATGGACCTTTTTGTTTTATTGCAACACAGACACTTCCTATTGTTTATTCTGTTTTTTTTTTGTATCTGGAATGTGTATGTGTTGTTACTTTTTACAAATATATGTTACATCTAAGTATCGCTGATTGACTGTAATGCATCTCCTACATGGGATTGTTCATGTACATTTTTTGTATCAATTTTTGATTTAAGTATTTATTTTAGGTACAAAACAAACTTTCAATATCTACGCTGATTTAGCAACAATTTGATATAATTCTCTATCTAGATAAAAATGATAATCGGAATAAATGAAAGCCACGAATATACTGGGCAACAATTGACGCGCGTATAATGCGTGAGACAGAGTGATATGTTATCACTCTGTCTCACGCATTATGATTGACTCGAGTGAAATAGCACATAGTCGATCTCACTCATGCAAATTGTAATGAAAAGGAAAGAACGACGATGTTGCGCGTCAAATGTTCCCTAGTGTATTCGTCGAATATTGAATTGAATTATATCGAAAATATTTCACACTTGCATAAAGACTTGCATGAATAATTTTACCTGGTTCTCAAGCCTGTGCAGCTGTTGTCTATGGCTCGCCTCTCTGGCTTCCAGAAGTCGCTCGGCTTGCAAAGCTGCTTGTCTGTAGCGGTCGACATCGCTCCGTTGACTCGGCGAACAAGTCGACAAATCATTGAGGTAGCGGTTACGAGCCATCGCCAGTTCTGATTCCTGGTTTATATAATGGAAATGTGATTTTAAACTTTGAAAATTATTTTTTTAACATCGGATTATATACATCATTTATTGACCTCAAAATTTGCATATAACTAAGTATTCTGTCTTTCAAAGAGACGTAACAAACTTCATCGCACTTTTACAAACAAAGATTATACTGTTACAATAGTAGTAATAGTATGGTGTATAAAATAAATTTTCGTCATTATTTTAATCAGGCCTTTTTACCAAATCATCCATAACATTTATTGTTATTATATATTACATATATTGTCAAAAAAATATTTATTCTTATTTTTTCATTATCCTTGTGGACAGGTTGTCGGATACACACAAGCACTATATCATTCGAAAGAAAGTATAATTCACGACTCGTGTGTTCGCGGCCCTCAATTCCGTCTCGGGCCTAAACACCTCATTAGAATCTGTTATTTTATTTTTTCAAATGAGAATCAATTGATACCTTATCAGCGAGTTCTTTCTCCAGCCTCCTGATTTTCATCCTGAGCTCTCTGTTCTCCAGCTCCAGCAGGCTGAGGTCTCCGTAACTCTTGTCCTTCAGGTTTGAGTCCTTGTAACATGTGCAGCGGACTGAGTCTTTTGTAGAATCTGGGCCTGGAGGGAAAATTGACTTTCTATTATAACGTCAAAATGACAATCTTTTTAAACAGCGATTAGTGCCCCACTTTGTCAAGGCTAGTTTAGTATTAGTAAGGACCTTAATCTTGAACCTTACCTGAGTCCAAGTCTGAATAGTAGACAGATTTCTCTGCGCGATCATGGCTCTTGCTCCTTAGTGCTGACGGTCGAGGTGGCATTCTGTACAGATTATTCAGTCATAACACTAAATAAATTGACCATAAAATAACTAAAGTTTTCTTTTATCATTCATACAAAATAAAAATAAATTTAGTAACTTCAGTTAACAACTTAATATAAAAATATAAGCCAGAGAGTCTGGACGGAGAAATTTACTATGTAATGTTAGTAAAACAAACCTCCTCTCAGCTTCCAGTTTCCGCACGGTTTCAGTGAGAGCGTCGCACTTCGCCTTCAGCTCAGATCTGTCGCGCTGTAACGCGTGTAACTCCCTCTCCAGTTCGCCGTCACTACTCTCCTTGCCGTCCCATGTCGTCATGCGCAACTGGGATTCTAGACCAGACCTGCGATTGTATATCAAACAACAAATCATTTATTTTGCGAGGAACAAGCGAACGAACGCTCGTTATGTCCCTAATTCCATAATGCATACTTTGTTTTAGCTTACCATCTAATATAACCAAAACAATACAACTATGTCGGTTTTGTCGAGATGATAGTTAATATTCTGTCCAATCAAGAAACACAATGAGTACTTATTCAATTAATCAGTGGCGCGATAGAAAGGGCTAAAACTATTAAGCAGAACACATATATACACGCATAGTAGACGTTAAAAATGTGCAAAACAAATAAAAGTATTTATCAATGAAAATCGTATTTTATATAGGATATATAAATAGAGTCGATAAAACAGTCTCTGATCGTGTTCTCAGCCTTTGAGCTTATGTGAGCTGAGTGAGCACAGGGTTTACTTTCTCGTCGGCATTCCTAGTTGTCAGAGCATCGGGACGCATATCATCTTTGACGACAGAGAATGTCATTAAAACAGTACGCGTCGTTAAAATAGCACTACTTTAGATATACAAATTATTACTTTTTGTCACAAAATAATGTTGTCCAACTATTTAAATTTTGTATCTTGTTTCTGGTGCAATATATTTTTTTTTTATTTGGCATTTTACTTATTTTCTCAGAGCTGGATTAACAATGAAACTCACCTCTGCACTTCAACGTTGGCCAGTTGATTGGTGAGCCTGTGGACTTGGTCTTCGAGTGAGGCGTTCATTCGCTTCAGTTCTCCGAGCGCCGTCTTCGCACTTTCTAATTTTTCGCTCAGAACGCGTCTCTCATTCTCGCAGTTAGCTAAAAATTAAATCACAAGTGTTTATACAAGTTTTCATTTAATGAACTACTAATATTCTATCTAGAATAGAGCTGTCATGAAGAAAAATATATGAATGAATGAATGAATGAATAAGTGAATGAATGAGTTAATGAATGAATGAATAATATAGTGAGTGAATGAATGGATGAACGAAACTTACAGACATTCTTCTGAAGCTGCCTCAACTTCTCCAGCGCGTTGTGTTCATTATTCTTCGCCTCGTTCAGCATCCGCTGAGTCTTGCCGACTTCTGCTCTCAGCTCGCTTTCAGCCGAGGCTGCCTTTTGCAAGGACGTGGAAAGTTGTTCCACGGTTCCTTTGAGTGAGGTGCATCGGTCTTCTAGAGAGGCTATCGTGCGAGTGTAGCCTTCGCATCGCTCTTGTAACTTCTACAGAAATAAATTACAATAATTATTTTTTGGTACAATCTTTGATTCTTCCTTTAACATAAATGGTGAATAACCTACTACCTACTGTGTAATGTAAATTTATTTAACGAATGAATTTCGAATTCTTGAATTTTCATTCAAAGTCTTAATTTGCTTCGAAGTCTGAATCCGCAAGTCACTCTGACGAGCTCTATATTAAATATTGTGAAAATAAGTACTGTGGCTTATGCATAAATCGGTCGAACATATTCGATATTTATTGATGATATTTTTATTTTTCAAATATATATTTTTCCTAAATTATATTATATTCAATTTCCATAATCTACCTCATAAAATACAGGTTCTTTATACGCAGACTCTGGGCTTCACGGCGTAACAGCCACGTGCGAAACCGTAAACATATGAGATGATTGGCGGCCGGTTATAAAATCTCAATGAATCAACAAAATTATAACGTTATTTCTACGCAGACGCAACCGGGGCCATATGGAGATGAGAAAGAGAGCGAGAGCTGTATATCATTATCTCACTTTAAGAGCTTGGTCTCTATCCCTGGCAGCGACGGCGGCTCTCTGTATGTCTCCCTCCAGTTGGGCTCGACGCACGTCCAATCGGGCGGCACGACCTTAAATATACACACGGTAGTTTGTAGCTTCCATGACAGGATATTTTACACCATAAACATTTTTTATGATTAAACAGTTTATATATAGTATACATATAACCTTATATAATTTATATGATTTTTTTTTTCTAATAGTATAACAAAGTACATGGTTAAAAAGTATTAAAATACATATACGTTGAGAAACAGCTAAAACAACGTAATGCTTACATATTATAAAAAGATCTGTTTGTCTGTATGAATAGTGTGGTTCCTGAAGGTCTAAGTGTATAATTCATTATAGCTTTACGCGGGTGACGCTGTTATCGCATAAAACAGTTGATTCACAAAAACAAAGTATACCTTCAGCCGCAGCTAAAGCTTCCCTCAACTGTCCCACTTCTTGCACGCGTTCGGCTAGTTGCACACGTAGACTTTCCGCTTTGTTCTAGGATAAAAAGTTAATGTAATACATTTTGACATAAGCGGGTAAACGTTTGTTATTAAAGTTATAATTATTAAAAACTTAAAGTTTTTTTACAAATTTTGCGACAAACTTTTATAGTCATCAGAGAGATCTTAATGCCTAACAGAAAAACCCATGTCCGTGCTGTAAACCGTTGACGAGTTATCGTTGGAAGCCGTTGTATTTAATAAACTATGCGCATGCACAATGTACAAATGCACTTTTTATCACACAACATTTGATTTCCCTTCAGTGGCACCTGTCTACTTGAAGTTTATTGGCGCGCATTCGCGCCCTTGTTGGCGCTAGTCTCGCAATGTTGCCAGCGCGCAATTACATAATCTATACTATTTATTATTGTAAAGAGGTAAGCTTTTGTGACTCTGTGAGTTTGTATGTTTGAGGCGGGTAATCTCTGAAACTACCGAACAGATTTCAAAAATTTTTTCACTATTAGAAAGGTACATTATCCAAGATTGCTATAGGCTATATCTTATCTCAAAATTCCCACGGGAGCGAAGCCCCGGTCAAGTAGTAAATAAACAAATTAGTCGACCGAGAAAATTTACAAAATGTCTTGACGCCAAATACCTAGTAAGTAAACAAAAAAATTAAATTACCTCATTTTGAACTTTCTCCTCAGTGACTGCGCTCAAAGTGGCTTCGATACTGGTGATTTTGTCTCGCAGATTGCTGATCTCCACCGTCTTCGTTTGCACAGACTCATTCTGGAAAATTAATTTAATAATACTACGTGAACCAATGTAATAAATTTATTGCGACTACGTGACCTTAGATGGCGATAGGTAGTCCTTAAAGTCATGTACATCAATGACTTTAAATTTATTACATTGGTTCACGCAGTATTATTAAATTGAATTTTCCAGAATGAGTCTGTGCAAGTTAGCGATAACACACTCAAATCAAATCATAATCAAATTATTTATTCAGAAATAGGACCTTCACAGGCACGATTTCACGTCAAATTTTATATTTAATCGTGATTTCTCACAAGCTACAAACTACTGGCATATTAGAACGACCACTGCTGAGAAGAAATGCCGAAAGAAACTCATTTGAACAATGTTGGTCCCTATCATGCCACTCGACAAGAAGAATATAATAATGTCATTTTGATTATGTCAAATTTATTAAGGCCTCTGAGATAAGCGCCAAGAGAGAGTATACAAACCAAAGCACTAAGCTGGGCACATTTCTGCGCCACAGTGCTCTCCAACCTCGCCTTCTCTTCTTGTACTGATCGCAAGTTGTTGGTCACTGTTTGAAGTTTCCCTTCGCCCTTGTTGCCCTGCTCCGTCGCTTCTTTGAGTTGCTTCTTCAACGCGTTCATTTGAGACTTGTAGTCGTCCTTTAGGAAGGAATATCAAGACTTAAATGTCTTAAGTAGCTGTTCATATTAGATTATTTATTATACTGAAGCTTAGAAGCGGTGATGGTGTAATGGTTAAGACACCCGCCTGTGGATCAAAAGGTTACAAACCTGAGAAGGTTCGCATCCTACTCGTGCCATATGAGTTTCTATACCAATCTGACTCATATGAGTCATATTTGCGACTTGAATAAAATCTGACACACTCGATATGACATATTATTTTGTCCCTTCTTAGTGCTCCCCTACACTGTCCTAGGACTACCTACACACCAAATTTCAGCTTCAGTCAGTCAGTCACTCAGGTAAACGCAAGGTAAAGAGTTGTAAGAGAAAACTAACTAAATAAATCGTCAAACCTTTCGTTTCGCTCATACAAGAGAAATTAATATTAAAAATACATTAGAGCAGAGTACTAATATCTTTTGTCCCTCACCATGTGCCCAGTTTTATAACGCTCAATCTTCCACTTAGTACGACATGTAGTGGGAAGTTCTTCTATCTCATTTATAAGTCTCCAGTTTTCTTTGTCTTTGGCTATTGTCTAAAGCTATTGCCTACCTTTTCCCTCTCGATCTGACAGACGTCATGCATCAGATTCCTCATGCCCTTCTTGATGAGTTCTGGATCTACGTCGATGATCTCATTCCGGTCTTCGGAGTGGTCGCGACCTGTATAAACAGACACTTTAGATTTCGATATATATATGATATGATTTGAATTTGAAGAGAGTTTCGCCTTCAGTTTCTAATCTAATGAATAAATATAACAGGTAAATGTACTAGCGACCTCTGTGCGGACTATATCTCCTGGCAGGACTCGCCAGTCTTCTCCTAGCTGCTGCGTGGACCGAACCATCGGGTTGAACTCCGCAAACTCTTCTCAGGGCGTGGGCTATGGAGGAGAGTTTCGCTTCGACTTCGCGCTTGCCGCTCTCGCATTGAGTGAGAGAGGCTTCCAATGCTCGACAGCGGCCTTCGCTGCCGCCGAGACGGGCCTGGAGAATCAAAACAAAAAATATACCTCGGTGAAATGCTTGCCTCTGAACCGAGAGGTCTCGGGTTCGATCCCCGGTCGGGTCATGATGGATCTGATTGGCCCAGGTCTTTGATGTATATCTACTATATTTTATAATAAATACATATATAATGTATTTATTATAAAATATAGTTACATTGAGTTAGCATCCCATAACACACTTACTTTGGGCCTAGCTCAATCTGTATGATTTGTCCTAATATTTTTTTTTTATTATTTATATATACTTACTTTATATATATTTACTTTAGTAACATTCTAACACGTAAAATAAGATTTTGCTAAATTTAATGGCAATTTACATGAGTGAAATGGACGATACTCGAAATAATAGAAATGAGTGAGAAAGAGCGATATGTTGCGCTTCAAATGTTCCCTAGTGTACTCGTGCCTTTATAGATAGTTATTAACACAAGATTTACCTTCAACTCCTGAATCTGTTGTGTAGCATCGGCGAGGCACACCTCCAGATTGTGTTTGAGCTCTTCAAGGCGACGCTCCTTAGAGCGGCAATCTTCAAGACGTAACACCAACTCCTGTAATATGTTAGATTTTTGAGACGAGGAAGAGAGAATGACGTATAGTTTTTATTCTAAACATGTATAAAATATGATATTTTGCAAGGACACTACACTGTCTTACTCATATTCGAACGCAAACTATATAGACAAAGAAAAATAATCTGTGTGATTTGTACTAATATATTTTAATGACTAACCCGAACACTTTTGGCACATAATTCGCTAAATACCTGCAGGTTTACCATCAACTTTTACAGAACGATTCCAATGCAACTCGGTTCAATTTAGGAACCTGAAATGAATCGCATTCAATCACAGGTCAGTTTAGGTCGTAAAGTGGATCGCGTTAAGAGATGATGGTAAGCACTCGACCGCTCTCTGCCTACAAGTCTAAGCGCACGTATCGTAAGTCAATTAACTTTCAATGGCAAATTCGAAGACTTTTGGCACATAATTCGGTAAACACCTGATCTCTAGCCCTACAAGCCTCCTCGAGCTCCGCCCCCCTCTGCCTACAAGCGTTGAGCTCAGCCCTGGCGCTGGCCAACATCGCGTCCAGTTCCGCGCCGTGTCGCCGAGCGGTCGCCGCGTCGTTTGCGCAACGTTCGCGTTCTTCACTTTCGTTTTGCAATCTGAAATTAGAATCGTTTATCAACACCCAATACTTATCCTAATATTTAAAAATGTGAAAGTAAGTATGTTTGTTACCTCGTCACGCATTATCTACTCGACCAATCTTTTTGAAATTTTGGATAAATGTAGTTTGAAGTACGGAAATGGACTTACATTCCGGAAAATAACCTAACTGGTTTCCGTAGGAAATTCGCGCGGGCGAAGCCGCAGGCAAAAGCTAGTCTCCGCTAACATTAAAAAGGTTAAAGTAAGTTTGTTTGTTTGTTACATCTTCACACTAACTAATCTTCTTGGAATATTGTATACATGTAGTTTTAAGTTTCAACCAGGAAAAATGTATTATGATCCCGTACAATTTCTTTCTCCATTTCTTTGAAAATGTGATAACCTAGACTGTAACTCCTTGATATCATGGTTGGCCTGCTCTAACGCCGCTCTCTCCCTCTTCAGCTGAGCCTCGGTGGCGCGGAGGTCGCGTGTCAAGTGTGACCCTCCGGACTCTGCCTCTTTGAGGAGGTTCTGCACTCTGGACAGTTCTAGCTCGAGGGTTGTCCGGTTCTCTTCTAAACCTGGAGGGAAGAAAAATACTGTTTCACCGCACTCTGATAAAATATCACCACAATTTGACAGATAGCATTAACAACTAGATAAATCCGCCTCGTGAGATTGGCCAGTTAGCCTTGTAACACTTGTGAAACACAATAATCTTAACGCTGTCTGTTATATACGTTACAAATTCAAATTCAAATCATTTATTCAGAAATTAGAACTTCACAGGCACTTTTTCTCGTCAATTTTTATATTTATAGTTATTTCTCACAAGCTACAAACTACATTTAAACAAGTGCTGAATGAGGCCCAAAATATTTATCAGCTAATGTTAAAATTATATATCTTACAGTAAGTCTATTAAGGGGAAAATAAACGATGAAAATAAACGACGGTTATGTCCTTTGGACTGGCAACACTGTTATCGAAAGTTATAGATTCATATATTTTTGTAGTTTGGGTTTTTCATATAACTAATTTAATTATTATTATATTTAGCACATGTATTGCACCGCACAAATGTATCAGTTTCTCCTATTGGTTCGCCATTTTACAATTGAAAAAATACAACAACAATAAAGTTGAATAAACACATGAAACACTGGGTGTTTATCAACCAATCTTGACCATTCTAAGGAAAGAATTAATGTCAACGTACCGGCAATCTTATGATATGCTTCGTCTCTCGCTCTAGCAGCATCTCTTCTCTCACTCTCGGCCCTCTTCACATGTTCTCTCAGTTCCCTACAGCTGCTGTTGTATTTGTCCCTTTCGGCGCAGCAATTGGTCAGTTGACGGCGAACATCTGTGAGCTCCTTCCGGAGGCTGTCTGCTTCGTTTTCCACTGGAACAAGAGAAAGAAAATACAATATATGTATTAATAACTTTAAATGAATTTCTGGGAATAGCGTACTCTTGCTTAAAGCGACGCCATATTAACATGTATTTTTCAATGTCTTTTAATACGGTTCAAGAATTCTTTATATCTCAAATCAAATCAAAAATTCTAATTAAAACTCAAATCTAATTCAAAGAAATTACTTCTATTACTTCACTTATTGAGAATTTAAATCTAGTGTAATACAATTACATTCAAGTTAATATGTGAGCATTCGATTGAAAACAACAAAACAAACTTATACTCGTAGATGAATAATATTAAATTTGTGGGTTTACGTAAATAAACGTGAATGATATGGAGTGATCCCCACACCTCTCACTCCTCGCCTGTCAAAAACCAGAAAAATACGTACATTCTTTAAGCTTCCGCGTAGTTTCCTGCAGTTGCGCATACGCATTGTCGTACTTGTCTTCAGCCAATGACAGCAACGCTCTAGTCTCGGTACACTCGCGAGTGACCGATTCTTTTTCCAAATGAAGCTCTTTGATTCGGTTCTCGAAGCGGGCGCAATCGTCTTCTGCTATGGCCCTGTTTAAATAGTGGTACTTTAAAAAATACTTGTGGACTACTTTCAACGCTTTCTTATAAAATATCAATTTATCTGACAGTAAACCCAACAGCAAGATAATTCTGCCTGAAGATATTTTTGCCAGTAAGCTCGACGACTACAATTTTAACGCTGTCTGTTCGATATTTTACATATAGGCTATCAGGTAATTTATCAGCAGACGATGAAACAGAAAAATTTGCATGCTAAGTTCAATTTCCATTCCCATTTATAAATAACATATCAAAATCTAAGCTTCGTCATATTGTTACCAAAATGTATTATTTCTTACTCAAAAGCATGAGCAAATTCAGTGGTATTTAAAGAAACTTCTCAAAACAAAACTACAACGAAAAAAAGAGAAAGATATACATACTTTGCCTCCTCTAGCCTAGTCTTCATAGCCGCCAGTTCGTCTTTTAATTGGTTAACATAGTTGCGATCATGGTCGGCCCTCGCTTGGGCGTCCCTTCGAACTCGTTCCAATTTATTCGCTTCACAATCCAACGCGCGTTTCGCTTCTTCTAGACGTTCTAACAATGCTTGTTGTTCTTGATGAGCTAGGAAAGAAAACAACAAATAAAATATGACTGTGTTCCAATTAATTGAAATTCAGCCTTATTTCAACAGTCATATGGTCTAATTCCCATTGCGTATGAATAGGTTTTTGATGTCTTCTTCGATCGATGTTACAACCTTAGCACAAATACAATACGGTCTACATTCCATTGCCCAGCGCCTGTTCCATTTCGATTTCCTATCAACACATTTAGGCCGTGATTAAGTTGACTTTCTCACTTTTATATTCTTAAGACTCGATAATTCAAAATCAATCTTATAACAATAAAAATAAAGTCTGAAATCCCATACCCATTATCAACGCCTGTTGCTTATCATTCTCAGCTCTCAACATAGCTTCGTCGTGCTGCAATATGAGTTGGTCACGAGCAGCCAAAAGTTTTTTCTCTCTTTCCCTCGCACCAGCTTCACATGATTCCTTCTCGCTCGTGAGAGCTGCGATGGTTTGGTTCAGTTTGTGTTCCAGGGATTGGCGGAGTTGGTCCTAAACAAAGTATATTAAACTTGTTACTATTATATTACTAGGGCCCGTCTTCGCTTGGGTAAATATCCATAATAAATTATATACCTAAAGCTTTCTCCGGAATCATACTATCTTTTATAACATACATATTATTATAACATTCTTACGTATTATAAAAAGTGGGGGACTACTTTTTATAATACGTCGTACGTATATGTCGCGCATTGTCCGTATGCACGCGTTAAGTCAAAAACTACTGGAAACACTTCTTAAGAATAAACTTACAACAAATGAAAAAAAAATAACTTCAACGTAAAAATGTTCGCTGAACGCAGATTGCAATAAACTGTGCAAGACTGAGCAGTGGGGCATGATAGAGAACGCCTCATAGCAAACTTGTTTATGAATTACTAGATTTTGTTCGGGGCTTCGCTCCCGTGGGAATATTGATATAAAATATAGCCTACAGCAATCTTGGATAGTGCACCTTTCAAATTGTGAAAGAATTTTTCGAAATCGGTTCGGTAGTTTCGGAGATTACCCGCCTCAAACATGGAAACTCACAAACGCTCACCTCTTTTATAATAATAGTATAGATTTATGAATATTGTTGGACTGACCTTTTCCTCCTTCAGTTTGGTGATGTTCTCAGTGGTGGTGCGGTTGAGGTTGGTAATGATTTGTTGGTACTCCGCCTCCTTCTTCCCGGCTGCTTGGGACATGCTGTTGCGAGTTTCGCGTAATTTCTTCTCGGTGTTATCTAGATCTTTGGTCAAACGGGCGATTTGACCTGGGTAGTAATGGTAAAGTAAAACACGATTGGAAAGAAAATATTTCAGACACTTATCTTATCTAGCCTGTGGGTGTTGTGTACCTCGCTTTTTACTTTAATTCGTCTATTTCTATTGTTTAAAATTTTAGGAAACATTTAAAAAAATATATCTCCTCGCGCGGTACATCGCGCTGTTTTACAAGAAACAACTCATACATTAATACTACTCAGACTACATTCTCCTACTACATTCTCCTCTACTTATTTTTGATTCAACGTAATATACGTTGAATCAAAAATAAATTCATATCTAAACGATTATTACAATAATCCCCTTACCTTTATAATTCTCCTGTTGCACCAAAGTCTCTTGCAATTCGTGTTCCAACTTGCTCCGCTTGTTATCGGCGTCTTCCAACATGTTGGCCGTGTCGAACAGAACCGCTTCCAAAGCGTCCTTCTCTGAGCGTACGCCAGCCAGTTGCTCTTGAAAATGCTGCTTATCCTTCTCGAGACTGTCTATTAGAATCTGAAACGAAATAGTAGTAAATAGACATATCACATCACACTGAAATATAAAGAGTGCCTCTAGACGATTCCCTTCCCCTTCATTCGCCTTTCCGCTCAGACTCAGCCGTTTCAAACAATAATTTCAGTTTAATGCGATATGTTTTAACTCACGCACACAAGCGCGTTGCGTTTCACGTACACGCACTTTGGCCGTGGGCATTGCGAAAGAGTAGTTTCATTTATGTACAGCTCGACCATAAACAGTAGAAATTAATTAAAGTGGAAATAAAAATTTTCCATACAAAATTGTTGCCATACTTCAAATACGAAGAAACTAGCGCCCTGATTTTTCATGTCAACTTTTTATGGTCAAGCTGTAAATTGTGTGTTACAAATTCAAATTCAAATTCAAATCATTTATTCAGAAATTAGACCTTCACAGGCACTTTTTCTCGTCAATCTTTAAATTTATAGTTATTTCTCACAAGCTAGAAACGACTAATTTATTTATATATCAAATGAGGGCGCCACTGGCCTCAACGCGCAGATCGTCTCCACCCACCTGTTTCTCTTCGCCATCCTTGACATGATCTTCGAGAGCCCTATTAATGCGGCCTATTGTCTCGTTGGCCTGTTCCAATCTCTGTTGAAGGCGAATAATTTCTTCATTCAACGTGTCCTTCTTGCGCACCATGGCTGTCAGCTGAGAACTGAGCTCACCACGTTCTCTGACAAATATATGAGAGAAATAATGTTAAGCTGCGTCGAGGTTAGAGCAGCTTCGACTTGAAGCCAACTGAGGCTGCTGTGAAGTCTCCACCGAGTGCACGGCTCGGACTGAGGCTCCTTTGAGCGCGCCAAAAAAACCGACAAAATATCACGGCGACCAATTTGCCTCACGGCGCGGCGTGCCTCGGGTTGAGGCAGCGTCTCCACTTGTGCGGCTGCCTCGCCCCGAGTCTACCTCAAATGGATACGCAGCTTTAAACAAAACTCATTTTTGACGCAAACTGTCAAATTGTCGTTAGAGAGATCTTGTTGCATTCAACACGTAACAAAAAAATTCGTGTAGTCCGTGCAGTATACCGTTGAGGAGTTGGCCAATCCAGGATGGTTATGCTTATCATAATAATGAATTGTCATATAAACTGAAGCGACGTGAAAAAAATCTACTCTGGAGGACAAGCGGCAGTGCGTGAAATTATAATTACAAGATTTGATTACAAACAGACAGACAAATATCGGGACAGGTAAAACTAAATAAAATCTTGCCACTTATTATTAGTTAAAAAAGCAACAATTAATATCCCAATCTCACCTCACAACTTGTCGCAACTCCAACTCAACTTTCTCCCTCTCTCCTTCCAAAAACTTGATCTTCTCATACAGCGAGGCCTTGTCAGCTTCCAATTCCATCCTATTCTGTTCAGCCGCCAGCAACTCTTTGCGGAGAGAGTTGAGGTCCCCTTGCTGCTCTGAAGACTGGTTTGACAGGGAGGATTTCTCGTCTTCCAGCTAAAGTAGTTATATTTAATGTTTATTGTCGTTAGATTAACGACCTCGGTGGCGTAGTGGTAAAGTGCTTGCCATTGAACCGAGAGGTCCCGGGTTTGATATTTTTCTGATTGATGATTGGATTTGATGATTCTGATTGGAGATAAACATCCAAGACCCAGGAAGTCTTGGATGTTTATCTATATATGTATTTATTATAACATATAGTATCGTTGAGTTAGTATCCTATAACACTATATCAAACTTACTTTGGGTCAAGCTCGATCTGTGTGATTACTCTTAATATATTTATTTATTGAGTTTTGGTGGCACTAGTCTCGCAATCACTTAATAATGGATTTAATCTCATATTGATTCGTCTAAAAACGAACTTACATGTTTGACTTCATCTAGTAGTTTCTTCTTCTCACACTCGAGGTTCCTCACGGCGGTTTCCAGTTTCTCCACTAGGTCCTGAAGGTCGGCCCTCTCCATCACGATCCGTTCCAATTCTATTTCCAGTTCATCTAAAATACAAACTATATAAATATCCTAATTCTAACCTAAAAGTAAGTATGTTTGGTTGTAACCTCTTCACGCTCTATCTACTCAGCCAATCTTCTTGAAATTTTGCATACATGTAGTTTGAAGCATAGGGAAGGACATAGGGTCGAATGGTCATACCTTTCATCACGAAAAAATAACTGTTCCCATAGAAAAATTACGCGAACGAAGCAGCGAGCCATGATGGTAAGCGCCCATATTTGCACCACAAACCTTGCCAGTAACTTTACAAATAATATTTTTATCATCTCAAATGAAGTTTTCGTTTTATAAGGACGGGAAATGTCAGAAATCAGATTGCATAATACAAAAAAAAAATCGTAATGAATTTTTTGGTAAGACTTACTCCTATGCTTCTCCATCTGGGATATGACAGCATCTGCCTCCAACTTCTGCTGGTCCAGCAGGTCTCTGGACAACAGAGTCTGGTTCAATTCTTCACGGACGGTCACCAGTTCTGAGCGGAGACGAGATGATCGCTCCTCTTCCGCCCTGGAATAAAACATCGCTTTTTATTTTGTACTAACTTTTGCCCGCGGCTTCGCCCGCGTATTATTCACTGCAAAAACGAAACAGGCTGATTTTCATACAAACGTTCATCCCCCGTAATAGTCTTATAGTCATTAAGGGGTTGATTTTTTAAAGTAGCCTATGCTTGAACTGGGGTCGTTAACTACAAGCATATATATACCAAATTTCATTAAAATCGGCCCAGCAGTTTAGTAGTGAAAGCGGAAGAGAAGACAGAAAGACCGACTTGCGCATTGATAACATTAACATGGAAGTATGGATGTTGCAAAGTTAAATGATTAAAACCAACGAATGCAATCCTAACTTAACAACACTCAAATGATTCTAATCGATATCTCGCACATTTATACATCGGAACTAATAGTTATGGTACAGCACGTCAAGTTACCCTGCGTGAATCCCTACGGCGCGGTAATAACGGCGAGTTTGCAATGAATTTAGGTAGGTTGATGTGCCGTTGACTGTACTAATCATTCGATCTCGAAAAATCGTGACACAATGCATAAACACTTGTTATCCGGTAGCCGGCTACCAGTACGGGACGGGATTAAGATAACAAGTATATTTAAAACTATAATTTGAATTATAAGTTTATTAATTTACCTCAAAACAGATTCCCTGTTGGAGCCCTCTCGGTGTAAATGATCCACCTCACAATTCAAAGCTCTCTTTTCACTTTCCAATCCCTCAATAGTTTTCTCGAGACGTGCGTTTAGTTTCTGCAGTTTCTCGTAGTCCGACGTCAGAGATTCCACCTGGTCAATTAATATCCAATGACATTAGGAAAATATGTACATAACTATATATAGAACTAGCTTTTGCCCACAACTTCGTATGTGAGTAGAAATCCGTTTCCCGTGGGAATTTCAGGAAATCCCTTCTTAGTGCTCCCCTACACTGTCCTAGGAACCTACACACCAAAATTTCAGCTTTCTACGCCCAGTAGTTTCGGCTGTGCGTTGTCTGTCAGTCCGTCAGTCACTTATTTTGGAAAACGCCCTTTTTAGGAAGTTGTCGTGAATTATAAAAGGGTTGCCATCTTCAGTGAATTAATTGATTGGAAAATGATGTGTGTGAACGATTCATTTCTATAATGCGCTAACAACAGGCCTACCATCAACTTTTACAGAGCGATTCTAATGCAACTCTTCAAATTGGGAACCTAAAATTTGCATTTATTTGAATTTGCGATGCAAATCAGTTTAGGTCCTGATCGCATTAACATATGATAGTAGGAACCCTTTATTCGCATAATTTTTTTTATCGTAACGAGTTAGGCATATATATTTTTGACATAATAATATTTTGACATACTTGTTTTTCGGCATAACTTTTCAATAAGCATAATTATAGTTTAGGCTAATGTATTTTACCATAATGTTGATTTGCATAAAGCTATAGGTTAGGGTGCGGTTTAATAGGTTATGCTTATAAATTGTTATGGTTATGGTAGGTATAAAATCTTATGCCAAATTAATAGCAAAAGTATGCCATGTTAAATTATGACATAAAATTGTATGCATAAAAATAGAGAACCATGATGATAAGCCCCCAGGTCGAGCTCCCCACATACTTTTCCAACTTACCATAGCGTTGATCTCCACCCTGTTCCTCTCCAACCCACTCTTATCCCCTCTTAGAGCCTCCAAAGTCTTCTGCATACTCTCTTTGTCTGACGTAAGTTGGTTAATATCAGCATTCGCCTGGTCCAACTTCGCTTGTAGATCCTGGAGCTTACTTTCAAGAGATCCTATAGTGTTGTCAGCAACTTCGCAGTGCTTGCGACTAGTTTGGAGTTGTTCGCGTGTATTTTGAAGTTTCACCTAATTAATAAAGTTTTTATTATTAAATTTACCAACTTAATAGAAGAGCGATCTTAAGGGAACTCTATATCTTTCTTTGTCTATGGTCAGAGAAATCATAAACAGATATAACATGATCTAGATAGGGGATTTCGTAGAAATCGTACAAGACAAACGCGTATTGGAAAATAAACGGAAGCTAATTATTATAAAGAGTTAAATATAACTGACTGAAACCATAAAAGAAATATAGATACATATATAAACAGTTCGTACTAACCTGAAGCTCGTGTATTTGAATCTGGTACTTGTGTAGAGCGGCTTGCACGGCCGATATGGTGCTCTCGGCGAAGGCTGTCGCGTTGGCCGACTGGGGTACGCTACGTTTTGGAGACCTAAGGTAACACACAGAGAAATAATAAAAATATGGTGGTATAAATATTGAACTTTTATCCTGTCACAGTCTCCAAATTATAACCACGAAGCAAGAGCAAAGAAGAGACATCTTGTACATTTTTATAAGAAAAGTTGAGTGACGATACGCGGGGCCGACGCAGACGAGTGGAGTAAGCGATTCTGCCGCGCTCTGTTCACAGATTAAGGGAAAACGTAATATGTGATTTGTCCATATATATTTTTGTGTTTGTATATTATATTCTTTGGGTAGGAAAATCAATTATCTCACCTGTCTGCGAGGTGTATGTGTGACGTGGGCATTATATCGGACTCTGAGTCTTGGATGAGAGCTCGAGCCACATCCTCCAGAGCTGCCCGCATAACACCAGCATCAGAACATTGTGCCTCGGCTATTTCACAACGCTCCTCCTGTTAGTATGTATTTATCATCTTCAATAGCTATTCAAACAACGTGCCCACTGGTGGGGCACAACCCTTCCTTATGGATAGAAAAGCCAGTGGTCCTAGGTTCGTATTTTACTCGAGCCACATGAGTTTGTATACCAATCTGACTCATGTATAGCAGCTTTCATCGATCACCACTTGCTTCCAGTGTTTAGTACAGTAAGTTTAATGCACTAGTGTGTATATTTGCCACTAGTTGGCATTCAGTTGTCGCAAAAGTCATGTCAGGTGTCCTTTAGGCGACTTGAAGAAAATCTGACACCATAACACACTCGATAAAAATGAATGAATGAGAAATAAAGAACATAAATAAGAGTCTCACCAATCCCTGCAGTTCGCCAAGTAGACGTTGAATACGTGCGTCTCTTTCCCTCAATTCAGCTAAAGCCTGATCTCTTTGAGAGGACATATCTCTCAGGTCCACTCTCAATGCTTCAAGACCAACGTTCGTTGACCCTTGACCCGATGACCCCTGGCCTAAGCCTGACAAATGGCAGATACATGACTGGCCCTGTCCGAAGGATGACATTCCAGACGTACCCGCGCCTTGCGAATCAGGCTGCAAAATAAATCAGTGAATCAATGCAAAATGTACCTTAACGACATGAAAAGACTTTTACAAGTAATTATGTTCATAAGTGTACATGATGAAAAACTATTGATTACCTAAAAAGGCATTTTGTTATATAGACCTCTTGATAGTTAGATGTTTTGCCACAAGGGCGATTAGCTAGCTAGGCAGATTGCTCATTAGACGTTTCGCTTGGTTGGACGTTTTGCTTCTTAGGCATTCTGATGGGAGGGGTAAATAATCAATTTCCATAAAACTGTGCAACAAAAGTTTTCAAAAATATTTTCCTATTTAAAATACAGTCATTTAATTTAAACAATTTTTAAAGAACAACCCTTAATCAAGTTTATAAATCAACTAGCGGCCCAACCCAGTTTCGCTCGAGTAACCATAAGTAGCCTATGTTACTCCTGAAGGTTTTGTCCATCTCTGTGCCAAATTTCAGTAATTTTTGAGTTTTTTCATTACAAACAAAAATACTAATCTTTTATCTTTATAACATTAATATGGACTAGGCTGGGATAACTATAATTGACTTGATACTATACTTATTAACTCCGAAATAACTAACCTTCAAAGTCTGAGCAGCAAAAGCATTGATGGAGTAACCACTGAGCATGCCCAGCAGCTCCCGGGCAGAAGAATCGAACTCGTTCCTCACTCGGTACAAATCCCGCTCCGTGGACGACTGCAGCTCGGCATACTGACGCTTCACGGAGACCACCTCGCGCCATAAGTTGAGCAGACGGTTGTGCTCACTTGAGTAGTAATCGTTGAAGGCCTGAAAAATATTTAGCAGTTGTACTTACCTCACTTGACCTGAACTTTAACCTTAGTAATTTAAAAGCAAATTCATCAACAGCATTAACATGGGGTCCTGGGAAACCTGGGACCTTTAGCGAAGCCATTGATTATTCAGCTTCTTGAAGGAGCTGGCCTGGCTCAACAAGCAGCAGCTATGTAGAACTATGTACAATGCAATACAATGCAGAACTATGTAGATAGTTTTGGCATTGTATAGAGTCAAACTAATGAAAACAAGAAACATTTATTCAGAAACTAGTGGCCTGTCCCGGCTTCGTAAAACCTCAGGTAAAAACATCATACATATAATTCTGGAATCACACTATCTATTGGTAAAACAGCATGAAAAAAATTTAGTTTTCGAATTTATTGAGAACAGACACCACAGAGGATTTTGTTTTATAATATGTAAGGATTAACATCACAGGCATTTTTTCACATCAAATAGTTTTAGTATAATTTTATCTGCTTATCCATGATGCAAATCTATCTGGTGCTGAAAGTTTATCTATATTGACAACTGAAAAAAATCTGTTTAAAATATACATTCACAAGTACCTGTTCTTCATCCTTCCACTCATCCTCCTTGATGGTCATCTCATCCCGCAGAGCCTCCCAGTCGTTGGTCAATTTCTGCAGGTCACCCGTGAGAGCTTCATTAAGCTGATGGGACTCCTCCAGTTGGTCACGGAGCAAGTTGTTCTGAGCCACAAGTTTCTCACATCTAAAAACAGTAAAACCTATTGTTGATGCCAAAACAGCCTATGTTTGACATAAGCAAATTTAGGCCAATTTCAATAAGTAGGAACCTACAGCTATTGAAATCGGTTACAGTAATGGTTAGCTAATAGACAAACTTCCACATTTATGTATGTTCATTAGTATGAACATCATAAGAAAAAAAAAAGATAAGCAGTATTGACAGACAATGATTATTTTTCACAAACCTGCGTTTCTCCTCATCCAGCCGCCTGAGGGCAGTTTCCAGGTCATTGATCCTCTCATCTTTTCGAGAGTCAATGCTGGAAGGGGTGGGCAGAGCGGCCGACGCCGGAAGGGCGATGCTTGTCTTGGGAGGCGTGGGACGGTACACATCACTCCGGGGGGTCGTCTCCAACATGTGCGACTCCAACTCCGAACATCTCTGCTTGTATTGGAGCACCTAAAAGAGTTGGAATTGCTATGGCTCATGTTTGGATTTGCTTGTGAAGAACTATTGAAATCGTTTTGTATATTGTGTCAGTGTAATAAGAACAATTTTAGTTGCATGTATAAAGAACCATTAATAAGTCTTTTTAGCTGAACTATACAATAAAAATAGAGAAAAGAAATTTAAGAAGTTAGGTAGGTACCAAAGTATGTTTTTGTTTACAAAAACAATTGACATTGACTTGACATTGGGTTTTTCTACTGTCACCTTGACAGTTAAAGCAAAGTTATCTCCGCTGTAGTTATGCCATTGAAAGTAACTTCTGATACCTACCTATGGCATGCCATGGTTAAGTTACCCGACTACGGCTAAGCGAAAAGAAGTGTTATAATTTTATCTATTGGTAGGTTTATTTGCATAAATATTTTCAAATTCAATAGTTAAAATTAGGATAAAATATTTTTATATGTTATGCCCCTATATGTATAAATAATTTAAATTTTCTTTTTCTTTTTTGTATTTTATGCACACGCTAGTCTGCATCTATGTACCACTTCTCCTCTCACGGGTCTATTGAAAGAGATTTCATTTGAAATAAGTAGCACCTTTGTGTAACTCATGTTTATAATGTAATTTATATTTTAAGTTTCTTGTGTACATAAATTGATAAATAAATAAAAATACTTTAATAATTTCCTACCTTAGCCTGAAGCCTAGACACCAAGGCAGCTTGCCCCTGCTGCGCGCGGCGGTAAGCATCCAGCCTGCGTTTGTGGTCGGCAGCCTCGCCGGCCAATCGCGCGCGCAGCTCCTCATTTTGTCGTCGTAAGTCGCTGCTAACGCTACCAACCGGCGAATCCATTTCTGGAGGTGTTTCCAGGGACTTCTGTAAACAAGAATTTCTAAGTTTCAATGGTTTGGACTCGTTCTACTAGAAACGCAGACAAGAAACTGTAAATAACCGGCCGGAACCCTTTTAGTTCATGGGCATTAATTTAAAATCACCTACTATTAAAATATTTATATAGGTTTCAAGCTACCGTGCACAAATCAACCAAAAAGAAAAAATACGTTATTAGTTAAGTAGGTCTACCATTGAAAGAATTACGAGTAATTAGGTAGGTATTTACCATTTGTATCAAAATAACTATTGAGAACAAATTATACTTATTTACAGAAGACATAAACATAAATACTTACCTAACTAAGTAAGTACAGTAACTATAGTAAGATCAAAAGTTCAAGAAAATTGGTTGAGCATTATAAATAATAGTTAGGCATTACTTAGGTAATAAACATCCCACCTCCTTCTTCAGCCGTTGATGAGGAAGAGCGCTCGTAGGCCGCCTGCTGATCGGAGCCCGCGCGCTCCGTGGCGTGGTCAAACCTTCCCTCGAAGGCAACTGAGAGTGAAGAAGAAAACACATAGGTAAATACCTAATATACCTAAGTCCCTCGCCTACTTAAGAAAGGTAAGTAGGTACATAACGTCTCAAATTCCCGACGTGAACTAAAAGAAACTATATAAAGATTTTAAAATAATTGGTAAAGTAAGAATATAAACGGATTAATGAACTTTAGATTTTAAACAAAACCGTATGATCGATTCGTTTCAGAGACTTAAATTTGTGCGCGAAAATCTGTAAGAAAATGCCTTCACATTATAGCCTTCATTACAATTTTCGGTAATATGCATAATTTAATGCAGTCAGTACATAGAAAATATAACTTAGGTCACTATAACTTCAAGTCTAAAAATCAATAATCATCAAAGGAAAATAAATATGACCTGAAATGAAACTTTTTTCTTCACTTTCCGCTTATGCTTAACTTCGAAATACATGTGCCGGGAAGATTTGGACTCAAGAGGCATTTTACTTCGTTACTCCTCCAAAATAGATCTACCGTGGAAAACTAAAATTATAAGGAAACGCGTAAAATACGGCCGTCTGGTAGCCCACGTAGGGAAAACTATGCTATCAGACCAAGGCATCTAATTACCACCCCGTAATGCACCAGACCCCTTGCAAGTTGCACTAAATCTGTCTCTTTCCAACACAAAATAAATATAAGTACCATTTGCATATTTTATGCCTTTGTGTGTACAGGTACTTAAAGTATTGTAGGTATCTGTGGTACAGATAATAAAGAAAATTACGGGTTGTCTACACGTGGGTCTAATAACTAGAAAAATAATAAAACAGGTACCTAGGTAAGTTGATTACTGTTCTACGTAGGTACTGTACGATAGTCAAAGTAAGTAGGTATAGAGGTTTTATAAAGTTTAGGTACCTCACAGGTTTTTATCTGTGAAGTTTTTATATCTGTTTATGCTTACATTAGCAAATCTATTAATCCTGTTTGCTTGCTAAGTAGTTGAAAAAAGATACAGAACCGAAAAGAAGAGAAAGCCAAGAAGAGCCTATAACGAAAAGAGAGAGCTACGTATAGACAAGACAACCCATAGAGCGAGAGAGCCACGATGGCTAAAGATAGAAAAAAATGGAAATAACTCCACCGACAAGTAGGTAGGTACCTTGTTCTGTAAACATATGAATGAAAAATGTATTTTATAACTTTCACACGCCTACAACTTAGATCATAAAACTATTATTAGATACGAGTATACTGATTTTAGTCTTCACTTGTAAAAAAGTGCATATATAATAGATAGATATGTGAATAAATAGCAGTATCAATTTCAATCATTCAACAAGAAAATTCATCTTAGTGAACTAAACACACTGTCTTTTGAACTTTAAATATTTAGTTCACCTGTAGTAATAAGCTCAGGTGAATTAAATCTACAGAGCTGTTTCATTATAAAAACTTCAAAATTCTACATTAGTACCAAGTTCTATTTTAGTGTCTATCTGTAACCTATACATTTGTATTATTACAGCAGTTTTATTTCATTCATAGACTCAAAATAACAGTCTAGCACTCAATTAATCTAGGTAACAGGTCAATTGCCTACACTAATGTATTAAAATGGCTGTAAACAAGTGCATTTAACCTTGCAATAAGGTAACCTTTCTAAAACAATATACATTTATTGAACCATACTTAAAGCGACACTATAAAATACCTTAACATAAGTTAGTCTTACCTATTTTGCGATCATAGAAACCGGATTTATGATTCACGACTCATTTTCACGAAAAAAATCCATTTCTTTGTACCTAATAGATAAACATCGCAGCCTAGCAACCCAATCAGGATATCACCATGTTGTATCAATATATATTTTTACTGATTCAATAAACTTGGAGATAACAATTCTTCGATGGCTTTTTAAATGTAAAGTCATCTACATTTTCATAGTAATGTTGTTCTTGTTTCGTTTCACATTTTATAGTTGTAGCGCCTGACAGTTTTAGATAGCAAAAATATTCTAGCAAACTAACGTTTGATTAGCGATTGTTTTCGACTTCTTACTATAGAATATTTTAATAATGCAATTTCACTATATGTGTTATTTTCACGGGCGTTTTTGTAGTACTGATTAAAAATTTAGTGCAGAGGGTGCGAGGTTCCGCGCTGCTGGTCACCACCCCCTCCAAAACATATTTTTTCGATATTGCCGTGAAGCTCTTGACGATATGTTAGGTTAGTTACAGTAGTATGCATTTATCGCTTGCGGCGAAGACAGAACAAATGATCATGAGTCTTATTTAACTAATTGTTGTGCACCAAGAATCAGAATAAATTCGACATCATAGAATCTACAAGACAACAGATTGCGTCACTGCTTCAGGCGGGTTCAATGTCCGATAACGCAATCCGTACTGATAAGGTCCCGCACATTCAAATTATGATTGTAACTGTCGATAGATATGGTTATTGTTAGAAAAGTTGAGAATATTGAAGCGTAACCTTGTTTGGCAATTTTAATGTGTCGATAATCTCTTGGTTAGAAAATAGTAGGTAGCTCAACTAGTATCCCAGACTTGTGGGATAATATATTACATTTTTAAATAAGTTTATTGTAAACGGTTAGTATTAAGTAGTAAGTACTTACATACATATTGCACCCAAAGGGCTTCACTCCCGTTATAAAAAGTAATAAGCAATATATTCATATTATTTATTCGCCAATTAAATAATGTACTAATTGTGCTATTTAACATTAATATTCTACTAAACATATTCGTATTCGTATATAACGTCTACTAGGCAAATTTCATCAAATTCTGCCTAGTAGACGTTGCTGGAATGACCAAGAAACATTACGCATATCAATTCTATACTTACGGCTTTTATTTGGATTAATTTTAAGGAATGAGACTCTCTAAATCGCTTTCTCCTTCATCTGCCTAGCCTGCTGCCTATCATCCTTTTCCTTACAAATTATAAAAAGAAGTCCTGTCGCGTATCTATTTGTATGAACGCGATAAACTCAAAAACTAACGAACGGAATTTCTTACGATTTTCATCAATAGATAGTGTGACACCTGGGGGAGATTTAGTGTATAAGGTTTTAAACTCTCGGGCGAAGTCAGGAAGGACTATTAATGAGAAAGAGAGAGAGAGAAGATAAAGTGGGTGCGCTAGGTACTTATCATAATAAATGGATTGTCATGGAAACTGAAGCGACGACGTGGAACTTTCAACGATTTAAGACAAGCGGAAGCAGGTGAAATTTGACTTAAAATAATTGATTACAGACAAACAGACATAGTGACTACTTAGTGTACTAAAATCAAAGCTTAAAAAAAAATCTTTATATCGATGTTTAATGGCAAATGTTCTAGACTTATTACGACTAATTCAACTGTTATGTTGTTATGTAATAAAATTTACTAAAACAAAAATAACAAACAATGACTTTCCTTTCGCAGTCATGTTGATAACTTCCAAATAAAAATAACGCGAGTGCGCATATGTTATCAGCATGTTTTTTTTTGTATGCACTTCGCTCTGTTCTATTTATTATTCATTCAAATTGTTTATATTTTCGTGCACCGTATCACACATAACCTCAAATATGTTATATTAATATTTTGTTATAATAATTTCAGCAATCTTGTATACGTAGCTGAAGGTTAGAACGTCCTTTACGATACGATCGATGAATCGAAATGCACTTTTTCAGTGATGAATTTATACTTCAAAATTTCTAAAAATAAATCGGTCTTATTGTAAACTTGGTGAAATGATTTTTCTTCGATTGCACGAAAATCGAAGTCCGGTCAGTGGGTAGCTTGACCACAGACGCCTAAATCTTCACATCCATCGACATCCTGAGAGGATATGATGTGGGAACAAGTGGTACTTAGTGTCTACTAAGTACCACTTGTTCCCAGTTTCACACATGATTTATTATTTTATTGCCGTTTATGTCAAAATATTGGGCAAAAGCCTCTCTCTCTTTCTTTCATGCTCAGCCCAGTGCTATATCATTCCATCATGTGTTGAACAACTTCAGTTCGTCATTCGGGTTCTTCCGAATGGCAAAAAGCGGTCGGGTCGTCCACGGATGGAGTCTGTGAGTTAAATATTTCACTCGCAAGAGATGCACCTCTAAAGTTATTAAAATTATAACTAGTGGCCCGTCCTGGCTTCGCTCGGATAAAAACATAACAGATTATGCCCCTAAACCTTCCACAGGAATCACTATCTAAAAAACCGCATGAAAATCCGTGCAGTAGTTTTTGAGTTTATGACGAACAGTCAGACAGGCGCGATAGAGGACGTTGTTTTTTATATATATGTAAGGATTACTTCTTTGCGCTATCCAGGATGAAAACAACGGAAAGCGTTTATATGAGAAATAAGGGAGTCCCCTTAATCAATAATTTATCCCTTATTAAATCCTTTAAACATAGATTAAAAGACTAACAGAAGATCTATGTATAGTCCTAGAAGTTTTATCTTTACTGAAATACCTAACTACTCACATGTTATTTTGCGTAAATAAATTTTTATCGTTCACATGTACCTATTACTTATAATAGGCATTACAAAAGTTGATAATCACATCATAACGTCGTTTTTTTATGTACCTATACTTAAAATATCAGATATAGTCCAAGAGCTTATCTACAGATCATCATTACAAGTATAAAACAAAGTCGCTTCCCGCTGTCTGTGTCTGTCCGTATGCTTAGATCTTTAAAACTTCACAACGGTTTTTAATACGTTTTTTTAAAAGATAGATAGATTCAAAAGAAAGGTTTAAATGTATAATTTATAATGGTTATGCCCGAGAGAAGAACCGGGACGAACTGCTAGTTTTAAATAAAATTTAATGTAATTTTAAAACTGATTAAAATTTAGTATATCAACCTAAACGTGTCTGAAACGTGTGTTTGAAATATCTGGGTAAGATATTTGTACTTTAATAAGGTACAATAGAAGATAAGCTAAGTACTTATCTGTAAATAGGTATGTACTTATAAATATATTCTGTAAAAAATAAACTAGTACCAAAGTACTTTGTTAAGCTTAGTTATATTTGAGTAGCTGATTTTGTTACATATCTTTACACAAACATTAAATCAGGTAAAAGAAAAGCTAAATGCAACAATAAAGGAAACTTCCTTAGTAACTTTTTAAAACCTAGAGACCATTAAACCCAAACTCCATATAAACCCAAAAATAAGCACATTTTGTAATATTTGTAATAACTAACATTATTTATTAAATTCTTTTTACTAATGCATATATGGATGTATTTTTCAGAAATAAATTTGATTTGATTAAGTAATGATGTTCAAAAAGTTATTCGACTCTACAGAGAAACGTAGTTACAATAGGGTAGTAATCACGGGAAAATAATCCATTTGAGAATAAAGGCCACATCCGTACAAAAATATAGCGAAGAAACACGCATCTGGATCTCGGTCTATACAAATGTGCCTATTGTAATAAAAGAAACTGACGCAAATCACTGGACCCAGCAAAGAGCGGTCATTGACACTAATTATCTTATCTCGTTGTTATTGATTTCTAACTTTGAATATTATTACTAAAGAAAATATACAATTACGCACTCAACACACCGATTTGATTTATTTTTATCATTCCACTCGCAGTACTCGAAAGCAACTCAAACAAATACCTATATTTCTAAATGAATTAACTAAAGGAATTATTGTACCTATTTGAAATGTAGTGGAAAATTCGTGTCATGCGAAGCCCCTGGCATAAGCTAGTCATTCATAACCTCAAATAACGTGCTATTGATTAAGAAATAATTATGAAACAACGAAATATATTTCCTTTTATGCAGCTATCTATTATGAAATAAAAGCATAATTAAATACATGTAAATTGATTATTGGATCGAGGGTTACCACCCTGGTGACTATTTCTTAGGTGTTATATCTGTCTTTTTCACTGCTGATCTCTATCAATCACAAGACAAAATCTGTGCACACGAGCTGGTCTTCCACGATATGGGAATACAATGGTACCTATTATGGTATCCGTTACCGTATGCGGAAATACGTATGCGTTTATGAAAATTGTGACAGCTAATTTTTTTTTTGACGATTTTTCTTTTTACTCCAATGGACTGATTCGGCGGCTATAGCGACAAATTACGGTATACTTATTTAGTGTCGTGTTGGCTTTGAATATAGGTACTTTATACTTACTTGATGTAAAATTACCATATAGAGTTGAAATTTAATTTTAATCACGGGAAGCAAACAACATAGAAGCAAAATTGGTTAACAACTCGGGAGTCTCCAATGCAATTTCTAAGTACAGTCGACGGCAAATAAACCTAATCAAATTCATAGCAAATTCGCCACTATTGCCACCTCATAGAGGTTCACGTAAGTCAGTTTGTCATGCTGGCTGTACCCACAGGACCAGTGCGTGCCGGTTGTAGGTTGTAAACTGGGTCGCAATAAACGTTTACGACATGATAAACCAGTGAATAATGAAGACGAACGCAACTTTCGGCTTATTCGATTTATATAATGTAAAAATCGCGCTATAACAATTTTATGTGAATAATTCGATTGTATTGGACAAATAGACCGATTATTCTATCTGTGTAGGTACCAAATTTAAAGGGCATTAAATAAACAACAATTACAAATTTTACGGGACCTTTTAATAGCAAAATCATCTATGATATTAGTTTATTATCTCCATTGCGTAGAGAAGAGGATTGATAATTTTCGACACAAATGAGTTTCTATGAAAATTTAACGTATTAGTATAAAAAAACATAGACAACTAGTGAACTTGTTTGATTTTTATCCTCTGAAATTAAGTGAGCTTCCTCTAAAATCTGTCGCTCCTAGGCCGCGGCCTAAATGGCCTACAAAATCCAGAACTAGGTATGACATAAAGTATTGGAGGAATCAGCCATTTTTTTACGTTTTTCAATATAAGAATTGTTACCAATTAGATTATTAATTAGGTACCAAATTATCGCCATCGATAGAGCTGGCCTTCAAGAATCAGTCTTAGAAATTGAAACTGAGGTCCCCTTTGTATGTGGCCAAAGAAACCAACTTACCTTCTTTTTCAAGGCAAAATCCCGGGCAAAAGACCTCCTGGCCGCCTTCGATGAAAGTGGTTTGATGACATAAAGGATTGGACTGGACATACATACAACACCCCATGATGATGGATGATGATGATAAAGCTGGTAACAAACCCGTATCGTGTGTTATTTTGTTCCAAAACGGTGATAATGTCAGTAAGTTGATAAAATTGATATACCTACCTGGTCTCTCCTATCTGTGTAAACAAATTATATGTACCAATATTAATCATTTTTATCCATAGGTACCTACATTTTATTAGCTTGACGTCAAAGCTATACACTACAAATAAAAGTACTTACATAAATCTGCTTTAATCAATGTAAAAATTGTTGTTGAGCTGTATTTATTTTAACCCTATGAATAATTAGAATCGGGCCGCGCGAGAATTGATATATTTAAGCTTGGTTAAACTAATTTTAATAATATACCTAACTTAAATGCGAAATCAGTTAATTGGCTGAGCGACGCCTGATGTTTTTAGTCAACTTGAATAAAATCTTACACTACCAGTGTTCACACACTCAATAAAAAAGAAAGAAAATATTTTTATAAAAACCAGCTCAATCGATGGCAGTAAAAAAATACATACTACTTAAATACTTATCTTAAAATCAACAATTCAGTAATTTTTTTTTTAAACGGCGACCGGTTCGGCATGTTGCCGTGGTAGAATGGCTTCTATCAGATTTTCAGCTGTCAGGTTAATGTTGACTGGTAACAAATATGTTGCTATAAATCCACCTTTGCACTCTAAATGAGTGCAAAGGTGGATTTATAGCAACATATTCATCAAAATTCATATGTTTAATTACAATTTTTAAGTTTTTTCTGCAAACGGTACATTAAAGAGTACACTTATCTATCCCACGAGAGCAGAGACTCGGGCATACACTGCTGAACCGATTTATGAAAACAATCGTCGTTATCAGCCATTACAATGTGGGTACCAAGGGGTGTAAATAAGGCCATGACCCACGCGGGCCCCAATATGGATTGGCTTCAGATTCAGATTGAAAACATCAAAAGTTTATTCGATAAAGTTCCAAAATCTTAGTTTAGTAAGTTCGGCTATTTGTTTGTTGGGTAAACTTTGCTCATTAACGTCAAACTTTTCATAGTAATGAATAACAGGCGATTACCCAAACCGACGGAAATCAAGTGTTTGTGCAGAGCTATTAATCAATACATATAATAAAATTGAAGAAAGGTCAAATTTGTACATTGGATATTTTTTAAAATTCTTCATGGAATTTACTTAGTTACTGATATAGATGACGAAAATACAGTTTTGGAAATTTTTGTCTGTCTGTCTGAACGCTCATCACTCGAAATGTACTGGACCGATTTGCTTGAAATATGGTATGTAAGTACCTTATATCCCTGTAAATGGTCAGGTTCCCGTAGGATAATTGAAAAACTTAATTATGAATCAAAAATACCTCAGAATCCCGGGTTAACATCTTATAGACATTTCATCCCGGAAAATGAGGAGGGTCCTGTAGAAAAATTAGACACATTTCATCCCGATAAATGGTCAGGCTCCCGTAGGATAATTGAAAAACTAATTATGAATCAAAACATTCCTCGGAATCCCAAGTCTTCCAGGACAGGAATCTTCTAGACATTTCATCCCGGAATATGACAGGACCCCCCCTGTAGGAAAATTAAAATAACAATCCACGGAGCCGATTTACTTTAAAATTTTGTAGAAAGGTGTAAACAGAATATAAACAAATTGTTTTAATCGATTAAAGTCTGATAGATATAATGGGCGCAGTATAAAACTCTTCCGTTACTGAATGACTGACAGACAACATATACCCGAAACTGCTGGGCGGGAGGCTGAAATTTGGCATGTAGGTGAGTGTAGGTGAGCACTAAGAGAAGATTTTTTGAAATTCTACTCCGAAGGGGGTGAAAGGGGTGAAAAGCTGTAAATATGAAAGTTCTACATTGTTGAAGTTAATTACTTGAAAATTTGGATTTTGTTTGATTACAACAAAGTTATGAATACGTGTTTCAGATTTTTCTGAAAATTAACCCACAACCCCTTCAAAAGGGGGTGAAAGATTGTATGGGACTTAATACAATTTTCAAGATAAAAAGCTGAAAATTGGCACATTTACTTTTTGTAGTAAATAACAGTAATAATAAATACAAAAAATGTTTAATTTACTTTTGTGGTTAATAAAAAACCGGGACGTAAAACGTCATGGAAAATGGGACGGCACGCGTTGCAGAAAGCGGAAGTGGCACAATATGTAGGAAACGGTACGGGATATCTACTTTACATTACATAGCAGGAAGCGGGATTGGACAAGTTTGCGGGACACGTCTCGTTCCGCAAACTTGTGCAACTCCCAAACCGCAATCAGCGGGAAACAGAAAATTGATATATGTTTACCAGTCTTACAGAGTACGCGATAAAAAAATTACCGAGATTTTGCTATGAAATACGCGCGGGCGAAGCCGCGGGCAAAAGCTAGTTAACTAATAAAAGTATTGGTTATACTGGCCTCTACTTATACTTTATTTTATACTTCTTGCCACTTCGCTTCTGTGAGTGCTTCGGGTTCTTTGCTAACTATGACTCACTTTAGAATGTCGGTGATCCATACCTCCATACCAATATTATCCTTTGTAATAATATTCCTTGGAACGAAATCACGGGTCTCTCTCTCTCTCTCTCTTATCTTAGCGTGGTCCTGGATACTTAAAAAAAATGTAAAGAAACAATAATGACGTGTGATAGGTATAATGTGATGATAGAGACAACCAAAATGTGTTTCTTTCGGCATTTCTTCTCAGCAGTGGTCGTTCCGAAATGCCAGTAATTTGTATCTTGTGAAAAATTACTATTTAATATAAAATTTGATGTGAAAAAGTACCAGTGAAGGTCTAATTTCTGAATAAATGATTTGATTTTATTTTTCAGCCGTGGAGCGTCGCAGCCCAGAGTCCGCTAAACTAGTTAGTATTGAAAATAAATCGCGTCTGTCTATATGAACGCATATAAACTCAACCGGGTACCTATTTTTGTACAATTTTCACCAATAGATACTATTCCTGAGGAAGGTATAGGTACCTAATGTACCTAATGTACCTAACATGGTATAACCGAGCGGAGCCGGGTCGGCCAGCTAGTATCCTATAAATTAAACGCAATATCTACGCAAAAGTTATTATTGTAAGTAAACATCGTATCAAATCGGCTAATGTGGTAGTTAGTAGCCAAATGTGTTTGTGTGTCTGGACATCCGGGAGAATAGGTTATCATGCAGATTGATTGATTTATTTGTGTGTTTTAGAATTATTTATTAGAAAACAAATATTACATAATAATGTATTTAAACCACGGTTTGCTAAATTATCTTATGATGCTAACGACGCGCCGCCGCCGCGCCGGTTTGCTCAGGTGCACAGGGTTGGCAAACTTATCTGGCCCGGTAAAGGTACCTAGTCGTTGATGTTGAATAAACTTGAAAAGAACAAAAAATTACTTTTGTAACTTTCCAATTTTAGTCGCAAAGTCCGTTTAAGCGCATAATTATAAAAGCGTAAAATGGTAAAAGAGCAAAATGATAAAAAAATCAAGAATATTTAGCTACCGAGTTGTCATGGTTTAGGTATGTTCCTTTGATATTAATCCTCATTTTCTGACTCCTCTCTTATCTCTTCATTAATTTTAAAGGAACAACATCTTAATCGATACTTTTCATAATTTACTATTTTACGCGGGGTACTAAGAGACAAACCACCAACTCGCTGGTCTGACTCTGTGCGGGAGGTGGCGGGGGTATCAGTCAACGAAGCGGTCCGACAAGCTGAAGACAGGAGGGCGTGGAGACGGCTCGTCAATTCCTCAACAAAGGCTTTCCAGAACCGGCACGACCGTTAGAAATGAAGACTACAACTGAAGAAGAAGAAGAGACAAACAGCTTTGGCATTTCATAGACATAATGGGATTCCCAAATTGACGTCGGGCGATCGGTTGCAAAATTACAGCTGAATCTTAAGGTTTTTTATACACCGACTACGGATTTCACGGCGTTACAGCCACGAATGTATCAAGGGAATATGCGAGAAAGTGAGAGGTTATATTTCTGGTGTATCGAATTCGAATACAGAAAGTAGGTACTCTGAATACATTACCAAAAATAACCCTATCATTTCGTGCCTTTTGAAATCGAAGGATGCGGATTAGTTAACAGAATATTCCCTAAATATAAATCTGCCGTGAATAGGAATCGTTGGTTTAGGCTACGAGTATATTTCCGCGGTTCGTGACGGTCTTGCATGTCTCCGCGAACTTGCCGCCCATAAATATTGTTTTATGTCATGTGTCACAGCGGCCATCTTGTTTCGCCGGTAAAATCAGAGACAACTTTACTGGTAATAACGTGACGTACCGCCTTAACTTGCGCGGGAAAAATATGGAGATTAGAGAAGCGACTTCGTGTGGTATGAAATCGATAGATAACGGTTGAGGAAGCATACGGGAAAAGCTCAGATAAGTAAAAGAGTCACGGAAGGTAACTTGATGACAATTAAATTGGATATAACTAATTACCGAAGAGAATCAATAAATAATTATATTAATACATGGAGAAATTAAATCTGATCAATGGGATAAAAATTCGCTTACAATCGTTTGTTTTACAACTACCTGCAAAGATCAATATTATATTAGTTTTAAGATTAAATTATCAATACCTATTATGATAAATAAATACTCTATTCTTAGTTTGTTTCAAAATATATATTTGAGCAAAGAGTTACTTTTGTAGTCTGTATAATTTGTGTCCTCAGTAAAGCCGAAATTTCAATGCGGGTTGTTTTTCCTCCGGCGAATTTTTACGAGCGGTAAAAAAATAGGAATGCTTGAATTTATCGATTGTGCCATCGTGTGCTTACCGCCGCCGATCTCGATTCCGACAATCGGTAATCGAGCAGTGCATTACTCTGATTGTAGCATCGAGTGATGAGTTGGGCGTTAACATCAGACACTCCAATTTCGAGTAAGTACTTTTTGTTTTATAGGAAATGTAGGATGTTTTGGTGTAGTAAGTGAGATAATAAAACACGTTTTTTTCTTCAAAATTAATGTTTTATATCACTACCACTATTACCCTAGTATTAGCGGCAGAAGTCACTTACACACTAGAGAACTAACAGTCAGCTGTAGGTATGCAGTTTTCCTTCACTAGAAGTAGTAAGGCAAATAGGAAGGTATTATTTTAAGACTCAAGTGACACTAGTAGGATTCGAACAATTTCAACAACAATTACACCATCACCAATTAATTTTTTATACCAGTGATATGCAATAGTGCATGCAGTAGGTAGATACCTACTGCATGGATGTATCTCAAGTGCCAATAAATCATTTTCAGGTCCCTAAGACTTACGCCGCGCTCAAACAGCAGTTAATCAATGAGTTTTGTCAAAACCGCGTGATGCACATTTTACCACCACGCAAGTACAATGCGGATTCATATATTATGTTTAGAAATATGATGTGTGCACCCACTAACAGACAGACAGACTTTCGCTCTTATAATATTAGTGTGGATTTGAAGGTAATTAATGAATATAGGGAAGAAAACAAATATATGAGAAGTTAATTCGAAATCAAGCCTCATTTGATCATTGTAATAACCATTATCAAGCTAATGAATGCTCCAATTTCACATAGGTAGGTACATTAATTTTTCCGTTTGCGGCACGGAGTTTCGGCAAATTGTCTCATTTGGCATTTTGCTTTTATTTCATTTCGCGCGTCACGCACCGCTAGTTTTTATTTACTATTGTTCATGTAGCCTTGACGACGATAATGTTGTCTATATAAAAATTAGGAAACAAAACCTTTCATTTTCAACCCCCGACGTCAGAAGAAGGGGGGGGAGTTATAAGTTTAACGTGTCTGTGCATGTCTGTCCGTGGCAACATAAAGCCAAACGGATGAACTGATGTTAATTTAGTTTGATTTTTATTTCAAAGAGAATTTAATCAAAAGTGATACTATGTTTGTATCTCTATCATTATCTTTTCTAGCACATGACACTTTTTTAATTTTTTTTTATTATTTCTTACATTTTCAGATGTCATTTTTGGGAAAAAAAATTACATTTAAATAAATGAAATTTATTTAAAAACAACTATATAAGAATAAAAGTATTTACAACATAAGGTACTATTAAGTTAAAATTAAAAATTAAAACTAAATACTAAATTAATTTCAATATAGTGTAAATATATAAGTATAGTGTAAAAAATTAGTGTAAGATATAATGTATGAAATACATAAATAAATCAATAAATAAATTTAAATAAATTGCTATCAACAACCTATTAAATACCTTGTTTATAATTACAATTTCCATTATTGCAATCAAGCATTCCATTATTGCAGCATGGCTTAATTTGATAATTAAATGGACTATGGTGATTGCAGCCAATACAATACTGATCACGAAACCTATACTAGCCGCTAGAAAACATAGAAAAGAAAAAGTCCTAAGCAGCAATAAGTTAACGGTATCTCAACCCAAATAAGGTGGGTGGACCATGTAAGGCCACTCTAACGAATAAACAGATTTTATTAGTTTATTTACTGGATAAATAAAAGAAAGTAATGATTAATTGACACTTTGTTTTAATGTGTATCATAAAAAATACTTTTTTTTATTCTAGATGTAATCACTATTTCTTAAACTTAACTTTTATAAAGCTTTTCTAAACGGCCTTGTAAGGAACAAGGCTCCATACAAGGCCAATATTATAAATCAGTCGTTTAACTTAAAACTAGAATTGAAATAATCAAAATATTCGCTTTTACTAAAACCACAGATAAAGCTCTTTCATTTAAATGAAAAATTAAATGCCTTACATATTATAATGTTCTTTAAAAAACTCAACAAACATTCCTTGAACATCATCGTAAAACTAAGAATATATTAATGGAAATTAAATAAAAATTATAGTCGTGAGTATTATATCGATAACAAATAAGTTTCCAATGCGTTTTACAATAAAATAATTAATATTTTTTTAAACCCGTAATGGCCTTCTTATGGGTCCGTTCTTTGTAAGGCCAAAATGTTCTTAAGAAGGCCAAACTAACAATTATCATCTATGACATATTTTTTTATATTGAATGTAATACCTGATAGACAGTAAAGACTACGTTCTCTAATTATTAAAAAAGTATAAATGGCACATAATCAGTCTTGTAGACAAAAATATTTCAATTCAATAATACCTAAAATTAAAAAACGAAAAAATAAGAAAGTAATAACTAAAATTCGGAAACAAACTTATAAACTAAAAAGGGTAAAAACTTTGGATATTTTAATCACAATCTGAGCATAAAAATGCGAGATCTTTTTTAGTGAGACCAACACACTCCTCGTGATACCACTTTTGACATTCGCTGCATTGCCTCATGACTTCGATTCTACACTCACCACATGCGTGGCAGTACCATTCCTTTTCTTCACCTTCTGCACTTCTCTTATCTATTAATCTTTTGCTTCCTGTTTTCAATCTTTTGCTTTCTTTTTTCACTCTTTTGCTGTTTTGTTGTTGTGCTTTTCTTTTCAGTAATTTTATGGAATCATTTTCATTGGTATTTTTCTTTTTTTGTTCTCGTTTACTTGTAGATTTTTCTTTTTTCTTACTTATTGTTTGCTTCAACTCGTCCTTTTTTACTTCAGTTTTAAATAAATCTTTAACTATTCTTTGTCCTTTATAATTAATAGCTTTTTGTCGTGGACGAGTAGATTTTATCTTAGCGTAGTTTGGAGTAGGCAAAAAAGTATGAAACGATTTTTCCTGAATTAGGTGAATTAACGGCTCGTCATCATCCGAAGATCCAGAGGGACTTATCTCATGACATTTTTTTTGAGCTTTTGTTTTAGGCCTGATTAATTGTTTTTTTGGAGTGATTCGTTCTTTCTGATCGGGATCTTCATGAGATGACGAAGAAGAAGTGTATAATTCGGAGATTTGAAGTTTACTCATGTAGTTATTTTTAATAAATGATTCACTAAGATTCAACTCAAGATCAGATTCAGGACTAGAATAATCATAATTTTCTTGTAGCCCGGACGTACTCGGAACCGGATTATCATAGAGAGATGGTAGAGCCTCATCAATCGTATCTGCGTCGTTGAACCGGTCTACTGAAGTTCGCAGAATGTGGCCGCACTGATCATTGACCGAATTATCTAATTCCATGTCAGAAGCATCAGTTGAAGGACTGTAAGGAACAAGAATTACTTTTCTATTTTCTGTCGCAGCTGAAAATTTTGGCGATGTTGATACGGTTTTCTCTTCGGAAGTTGATGGAAAAATGGAATATACGTAAGCATGAGCTGGCCTGCTTTCGTCTATCAGCGACGGAGATGACAATTCAGACACAGGAGACGATACTTGAACAGGTAGAAGCGGTTGGTCGATCTCGTTTTGTAATGTTTCCGGTAAAGGTCTTTTAGATATAATTGAAGGAGCATAGGCATCTTCGGGTATAACATCAGGATCAAGAGGGTATAAGCCAGTGGCTTTGAATCCATTTGTTATATTGGTTTGCGTTATACATTTCGGCCATGTTCGCGAGAAAATTTTATTAAATGCAACTTTGTTTAAAGTCCTCTCTAGAGAATTGCTTAGGTAGTTCAACACTTCTTCATCCCAGTGATGTTCGAAAGACCGATTAACTGATTTGTCCAGAGGTTGGAGTTCGTGCGTAGTGTTAGAAGGTAAGCAATACAGCACTGTATTATTTTTATCTGCTTCTTCCAGAGCCTCGTATGTTAAATGACACTTTGCACCATCAAAGATAAGGAGACACTTACCGGGTGCTTTATGTTGAGCAAAATGTTGAATGAACTCTACGAACAAGCTACTGGTCATGCTGCCTTTGGGTGCCATGCTCACCTTTGTTCCATGTGGCAAATTTGATCCTAATTCTGATCTGTACCTAATTCCTTTAAAAATAATCATTGGAGGTATGGCATTACCGACAGCATTTACACACATTGCTATAGTAACGTTCTCAGCGTGCTCCGGAGCAACAAGATGTACTCTGGTGTTTCCTTTTTCTGCCAAAACTACATTTTGTTTGTGAACCGTAATGCGACACCCCTTTTCATCCATGTTATACAAGCGTTCTGGATGTGCATTAATGTCTAACTCTTCATAAAGTTTTTTCACTTCTTCAAAATGATGTTTCACAATGGGCTTATTCATTTTTTGGGCTCTAGCTGGATTCATTAGCTGGGGTTTTCTTTTTGATATTGATGGGTTTCGAATTAAAAACATTTTAAGCCATTTGCGTCCAGCCATTCTTGTAGACATATTGAACGAATGCTTGATTTTGAACCTCTCACAAAATAAAAAGGCTTGTTTCCGAATAAATTTAGGAGTAAGTGGTATACCCAGTTTTGCAAAACGTTTGATTCGCTGCGATAAGTCTTCTTCTAATTCTTTTGTAAGAATAGTTGTCTTCCCAATAATTTTAGTACTGTTACCACTTAGTAAATGGTTTCTAAGGGTGCGTCTTGGAATATTAAATTTTAACGCAGCAGCATTTGTATTTAGTTCATTGTTTTGTACCGCTTCCATGGCACGTCTTAAACTATCTTCATCCCATGTACTACCCCTTTTTCTAGGTTTTGATCCTGACATTCTTGTAATCTGAAATAATGCGTATAAAATTTAAACAACTGTTCAATTATCGACTTATTCTTATAGCGACATTTACAGACATGACCTCTGTAAAATAAAGGAAATTTAAAGATATAACTGTAATAAAATAATTTTGAAGAAATATCTATTCAGTCTAAGTTAAAAAGTCGAATAATCCTTATAAATAATAAGATTATAATAATTGAACATTGCTTCAACTTCCCCGTTACGTATTATTATAATAAGTAAAAACTAAGTATTCAAATTTTATTAGTAAATGTTCCTGGTAAGGCCCGTGTTCCCTAGCAAGGCCAACCGTTAAATTTTTGATTGGCCTTATAAGGAACCATCGGCTTTCATAGGAACACTACCGATATTTTAACTAAAATCAAAGCAAAATTTTTATATTTTTTCTTTAGTACCACAAAAAATCCTAATATAACAACTTACAGTAAAAAGAATACGATAATAATAGGTTATTTACATAAAAACTCACCTTTAGCTGAGCGCGCGAATTACAATTTTAACCTCGCCGTCCGAAGTCTACAAAACGAGAGACCGCACTGACAAAATAGCAACGCGAGCGACTCGTCGCCGCGTCTGTGTCCTTGAGTTTGATGGAGCTTCGTGTGAGTGGAAGGAATTTGTAATCACGTGACTATAAATATGAGTTTTTTATAATCGGCCTTCAAAGGAGCATGGCCTTCCATGGTCCACCCACCTTAGCTTCACAATCACGTCTGGCCAAGATTCGGGTTATCCACACCTTCGACCCAAAGCCGTGACCACCAGATTACCATTATCATAGGTCAGTTCCGTGTGCAAGGTCGTGATAATGTGCACATGATGTCTGTGCATGTGACGACTGTTAAATGGACGCCTGAATCATGCGCAGCTATTCGAATTTCGATTTTTGAGGAAAGATTTCGTCATAGTACATAGGTTGTGATTGTTGAATTAATTTGAAATGACTAAGTAATTAGTTTTCCTTGTAGAATTATTGATAGTAGTTGCATCACTCAATGATGATATATATATTATATTCTAATGGATAATTACCGACATTTTAGTATGACTTTGTTTAAGATATTCAAATGTTGTCTGTATTAAAATCAAGTAATTAACCAAAATTGATGTCATTCGACGTTTAGAAATAGATGCGTTCCGAACAATGTCACTCTAATATGTGAGTCTGAAACGGTTCTCCGACAATTGCTTCGTCTACGAACGTTTCTGAAGTTTCAGACTCCTAATATAAGCGTGCTATATTATTATTTTTTTTTAAATAAAAATAAAAAATCTTTAATTTCATCATCTACAAGTTTGATGTGTATAAACTAGTTGACGGAGCCTCCTTTTGAGCATTTCAATGCCTGTGCCAGGAACCCCCGCTCTTTCTTAGCTCTAAACATACATTATATCTATATCTATGAATGAATAAATAAATAAATAAATCTATTTATTTATATGCTTACGTAAACATACACTACAATGATTTTAAAATATAGTTTTATTATTTGTAATCGAAGATTTAAAACTACCATTTTTTTTGAAAGGTATTTATTTGCTATTAAGGAGTTTTACCTACCTTCTCATGAAAAAAGTTTATTTGCATGCTCCATTTCTAGTAAGTACATAGTTTTGATTGATGTTTCCAAAGAAGATTTATCTGTCTTCATTCGAAACCCGTTTCCAAAAGAGAATTATGTATCTTTATTGGAAACCCGGTTTCTAAAAAAGTAAAATATATCTGGTTAGGAAACCAGTTTCCAACCGATAGTTTCCAATGAAGGGGAAAGAGCCGAAGGGAAGTTTTTTTCTTTTTTTTAAATCATCAATAAAAAAACTTGGCCTTTTTAAAAGAAAGTTGGTGTAAATGAATTCTGTGGATTGTTTGGTTTTAAAGAAAAACAAAACCACAAATATAAAGTATAATATAAAATGTTATACTTTAAAAGAATAAAAGTATAATCTTAAAAACCTTTGCATGTTGAAGTATCGCCAATAATTCTTTCTGTCTAGAAAATTATGGCTTCCTTTCTTACGGGTCCGAAGCACGATACCGTCAGCAATTGCTTTTCAATATTCTCAAATTATATCAAAAAACATTCAATGTGTCAGTTTCAGTTTTTATTTAATAAGATTTAAATCACTGGAACGCGAATTGCACTTGGATAAATTAAATTAAAATTGACCATTAATTAAAAATGGATTTAAGTTAAACGACTTGAATCCATAATAAAGAAAATGTTTAAAACATGAGTTATTTTCTAACGTATAAACGCAGTACGATTTGAAAAAAGAACGGGTAGTTTGATAGGTATGTATGATGGTCAGTATGTTTTTCAAAAATTCACGAATAAAACTAAACTACGCTGCTACGTAATATAAATCAGTGATTGCTACGCAATTTCGTAGCCTTTTATCGTAGCACATTCGTAGCAGTGTCGTAGGTTATAAAAATTTTACTACTTTTGTATATATTAAAAAAAAAAAGATCTCTAATAGTTCATTGGCCTTTATACTATTATATCTGTATATTACTTACGCTGTCTATATATTTTTTTAATGTAGTTTATCCGTGAAATATAGAATAAATGGAGATAAATAAACTAAATAATATTGATAAAAATTTATTAAAATAACCAACACATCTCATTTCCGACAATAAGCTTACCGTACAGCTAAACGCGACTTACGATTTTCGCAACTCTGTCTATCCCGTAATGGATAATAATATGATAGTGGTACAGTATTCCTCATTGAATAAAATATCACAATTGAAAAGGGTCAAGGGCACAAAGTGTAAAATATTCCAGTAGTTCTGCGACTCCCGGGCATATCAACATTACTACATCATCGCCTTAACACCACGCGGTGCGCGCGTGGTATAATCGCGTCGTTATGCTAATTAATATGTAATTATCTACCTTATGCTATTCTGTTTGTTTGTTTGTTACTGTGGCTGTGATGATTTCTTTTACAACATGTGAGTCGTGATGTAAATCCATATATCCATGGATTAGTATCCATACTACTCATATGAATGCTTCCATGTAATATTATAAAGAGAAAAAAAAATGTATTTTAGTTTTTTCGTTTGTAATGAATAAACTAAAAAACTACTTGATCGGTTTTGATGACATTCGGCACAGAGACAGACGAAACATTCAGGAGTAACATAGGCTGCTTTTGTATTACCAGAGCGAAGCCGGAACGGGCCACTAGTCAACTCACAAAGTAGATATGAATATTGCGTGTGGTCCCCGCCCTAGAATAGAAATAATATGTTTACCCTAGTATTCCTATATATAGCTTTTAATTTACGTAGATGTGCTTCAAAAAGGTATACACTGGCCCTTGTAAGAAAGAATTCTCGCTATGTGAATATACATTTAATTTTGTATTATCTAATAAAGTACGTTATTTATCGATTGTCTTTTAATCGTATCAATAAATTAAACCTATGTAATATATAATTCCGTAAGTATTATGTCTAGACATAAAATATCTAGGCAATAAATTGATTGATTATGACATAAACAAAAATCGCGGGTGGTGCTTTCTAGAAGCTAATTATATGTACTTTCAGATGATATCTACTTAATATTTTTTTATTAGTAATCTTATCAGAAAAGTAACAATTTTTCCATTTAATAACAACTGACTACGTGACATGCTACAGTTTTCAGCCATACTGTTAAGAAATACACAGCGGGAATGTTGATAAAAATAAAAATAAAATCATCTGGCTCGCACGTTCATAGATCTAATTGGTTACCCAGCTTCTCTTACATATTTCTGTCCTGTTTCACGAAATCACTCCCCCAGATTGCAGAGAAGCGAGAGACAAGATTAATCATCGGTACATAGGTAAGTACGTGTTTCTTTACATAGTAAAACAAAGTCGCTTCCCGCTTTCTATCTGTCTCTATGTATGCTTAGGTCATTAAAACTACGCAACGGATTTAGATGCGGTTTTTTCAATAGATAGTTTGATTCCTGAGGAAGGTTTAGGTGTATAATTTATCATGGTTTTACCCGAGCGAAGCCGGGACGGGCCACTAGTGATACATAGAATCGGAAGTTAAACAATAAACACTTTCAATCAGAGTGCATCCGCTGATAAAAGCAGCTATATATCTATATTTAATGCACAGGAAATTCAGTTCATTGTGCATTGTGACACCGGCTTAGTTTTGCAGTGCTATTAGTTCATATTATTACTGTAATAAAGATCATTATCACGTTTTATGATAGTGCAAGTTTGTGGACGTAAGATAGGCGCCGCCGGTTATTTGTGCCAGTATCAAACGGCACTGAAAGTTTTGATGTTATTTAGCGCTATATAAAAGTTGCAACAAAAAGACATGTTAAGATTTTATACTCTTATTGTCCTAAACGTTGACTACACATAATTGACGAAAGTTAAAAAAAATATTGCGTCATTTTAATTAAGTATAACTTAATTCGACGTAAAATAACATACTTAAGTAGTAACATACTTAAATCAAACTTTGTACCAATTATTTATCTTGCCTAAAGAATATTTATCAATTTTATTCATTGGTTTGTCTAGTCATTATCCAAGGAAACAGTCTGGTTTATTCCGTTTTTATAATAATCTGATTATATAATTGATGGCATCCTTGATTAACTTTGCTTTGATCTTATTTGAGATGATAAACACATTAATTATTATTGTTTTAGCAGATCCACATAATATATTAACCTGCGGTCGTAAAAAGATAAACGCGACATCTGACATTTTTTTATTGAGTACCTAATAACAGAAATAGCTACAATACTAGTCTAATTTGCTGAGAGGTTTTCATTGATAATTTTTTTATAACTACACAAGTCACAATGAGTGCGTATGTAACATATTATTGTGAGCTATATAATATTTGCCTAAATGTGTTCAGTGACCTAATTTCCTCGATATGGTTCCCACTGGTTTTTGTGTTTCCTTCAACATGGCAAAATGAGGCAGGGGCGTTTATTTTCCCACGCATATAGCCTTCGTTGTGCATTTTGCGTTCTGTATGCCGTGATAGAGGAACATTAGCGAGGCTATCGAGCAATCGGCACATCTATCGCGCCATAGATATAAACAATTTTCTTTTTAACGGCCGCGCTGTCATAACTTTTATTTGTTTGCAGTTTTTCGCAAACGTCTCAGTTTTCGTATTCCTTTACACAGAAATTGGAATAATTATATTTCGATTTCTGTGCCGTTAAGGAATTATTGATCTTTTGTTACACTACTACGCTACGATTCCGAGACTCTCTGCTATAATTTCGAAAACACCTTTTCGGAATAATACAGATTTCGTTCTACCCATACACCAAATGTCATCCAAATAAATTTGTTATTGTGTGATTCAGTGGCAAATATAATCATCGGATTTTTTGTAAGTCGAAAATAATCTACAAATAGCTAAATTAATCATGATTTTTATTCGATGCTTCAACTAGCTATCCCAGTTCCGTGGGTACAAAAATGGGGGTAGATCCCGATTCCCGATTACGTGATGGCATGACTGGCGGGTATTCCTGTATTGATGGAGAACTTCTGCTCCGATATCGATCAAAATGGAGTCTTCCACGTGCATGCATGCACTATTATCGCATCCATCATTTAGATATTGATAGCTATATGAAATTTCAATTAGGTAGTAAAATATCATATATATAGTTATATATATATAGTTAAATAACTATAAATATAAAGATTGACGAGAAAAAGTGCCTGTGAAGGTCTAATTTCTGAATAAATGATTTGAATTTGAATTTGTTAAATTATTTTTTTTGTTTGTACTAACATAGTAATAAGCACCACTAACAAATTATTTATTTACGAGTTATTGTTACTTAAAAAAATACTAAAAAATATTTTTAGATATTATGAATTAGCTTAGATTATAAGTATTGGCTGCTATTAATCCCTACCTAAGTTCGTAATAACGTAAATGCTACTTAATCCTACTAATATAATAAATGCAAAAGTTTCCGAGAATGTATGTGTGTATGTATTTTACTCTTTCACACACAATCTATTGGACCGATTATTATGAAATTTGGTACACGGGTTGAAGGAATATACTTAACCCGAAAACACATAGGGTACTTTTTATCCCGAAATTCTCACGGGAGCGAAACCCCGGGGCGCAGCTAGTACTTCATATTTAATGTTACGTCCTTTTCAGTATTTTAAATTAATTTTCGCTCTTCATTCTAATTAATAACATTTAGATGATATTTCATAAGATTAAATTGGCTCTGCCGTATATGGCTAAATAAATAAATATAAATATATTAGGACAAATCACACAGAAATGTTTGTTTAGAGGTATAAAAAGAGCAGTATTTTCTTAATTAGATATTTTCATCACTATATAGTAATGAATAGATCTAAACCCAAATATAGGTACCAATATTTTAAGACATCACAACTGAAATTATTATACTAGTTTGTTTGACATTTTCGTAGCAACCACATCGCAGTGTAAACAACACGTATTTTACTTTAGTTTCTGTGTTTTTCCGTGCCTTACCTCACACCACTATTCTTAAGTCTTAAAACTACAACCTACGCACATTTTGCATTGGATTCTACCCAAATCATGATCGAAATTTTGTAGAGAATTGAATATGATACGCACCGGCATGTTTTCCTTCGCTGCACGTAGTCCGCCCTCCGCGCCCGCCGCCCTACTGCCACGAGGAAGCAACCTCCACTGTGCCAGTCCACCACCTGGCCCCATCTGAAGCCTCCTCGCGTGACAGGCACCCTCAACCGCATTTTCAACCTTAAAATCACCATCCACAAGGCTCAAATCCGATCCATCTTCCCCATCACGATTCGCATTCAAATTTGATGTTCCTTCAACATTGTCTCCGGTTATAATAATCGTCGGAATTCTTTTTCGAATGTCTATTTTATTTCCATCGGTATTAGGATGTATATTGGAACAGGAGACATCGCTAAATTTTTCTTTCAGTGAATTAATGACCGCCTTTCTTGCTTGTTCAAACCTCGCTCTCGCCTGTCGATCCCTCCATTCTTTCAGAACTTTATCTTTGGGTTCGTCACTGGCGATATTTTTTAAATTATCATAGTTTTTCGATGCTATCTCTGCTTGTGCATTCCGAGTGCAAGTCGATTTGTTTACAAACATTTTTGTTTCAGTCACTTCGGATTCATTTTGTACATAATATTGTGAGGTTGTGCTTGTACCCTCGGTTCCATACAGATCCCACCACTTGACTCCCGCTTCGTCAAGAGGAGCTCGTGATCGTGCAGCATGAGTTGATTTTGCGGCATCTTCCATTGGTGTAACTTCTTCCTTTAGACACTGGAAGATGCACAAAAAGTCTGTTGAAGTCTGATAAGATTAAAAAAAAAACAATAACTGGCCACTGTAGTACACACGAAAAAGAAAAAAAAATGGTTTACCTTCTTCTACTGCCCAAAAATGACTGCTTGCTAAAGGATCTGTAGACCCGGTTTCGAAAATTGCAAGTCACTATCTTTTTAAGTAATTTCCTTTTATAAATTGTTTTGATCCTTTCTAACTTCAAATAGTAAATAAGGATAGAAAACATGATGACTTGTTGATTTGGTAAAAATAACTACAATAGCTATTGTGTCCTTTATTAATGATCGTGTATAGCTATTTTAGTAGGTCAGTAGTATGTTAGGGTGAACGACCATTCCTAAAAAGATTCATACCGTAATAGTTTTTGCTGCTGCTAAATGCAAAAAATCAGTATATATAAGCAAACTATATAATATAATATACTACTATATATATAATATGTTACGTATAATTCTATGATCTTGGTATTTTCTATATCTAAGTGCACTGCCTAAAATTCATTATTCATTCAATAAAAATACTATAATAAGGAAGGCAGTCGTAATAAACCATTTTTTTCTATGTAGATTAGCTCGTCTCTACACGTGCGTAAGCTTTCCAATCTCTTTTCTTTCATTCTTATTTTGTACTAGCGCCTCGTCCCGGCTTCTCTCGGGTAAAACCATAATAAATTATACACATAAATCTTACTTACATATAATTACTTATATCGATAATCCGCATCAAAATTCGTTGCTTAGTTTATCTTTTTTTTTTTTACTAAACAATCTATCACTTCCTCACTTCCTGTGTTTCTGTGCGCGGTAATATCTAAATCTGATAGTACAGGTTAACATCCAAATATAGACCACCTTGGTCGAAGTGCAGTGATAAAATCCCGGATCCGCGTTATCTGTGGACTTCAGTCGCTTGACCTGTGCCTGCGACCCTGTTTTTACACCAATTACCGGATTGCGTAATTTACACATGAAGTGTTGATCGGCCCTACACGTGAGCTCATCTTGTTACCGCAACTTGAACGGAAGAGTTCATAAAAACTTAGAAAACCATATTTAATAATTGCAAAAAAAAAAAACTCGAACTTGTCACCTTTCAAACAAAACAAAAAGGACCGGTCAGGTGCGAGTGGGTGCGAGTCAACTTAAAAGCGCCGACAGTTCTGTGAAATTTGTTATTTGTTTGTTATATTACCAGAAAATATGAGATACTATGGTAATTTGTGGTCATGTCTTATATTCGCGTTGACATACCTACGGATTTTACATAGCTAAAAATTTTTAATGATGACGACCTCGGTGGCGAAGTGGTAAAGTGCTTGCCTCTGAACCGAGAGGTCCCGGGTTCGATCCCCGGTCGGGTCATGATGGAAAATGATCTTTTTCTGATTGGCCCGGGTCTTGGATGTTTATCTATATATGTATTTGTTATAAAATATAGTATCGTTGAGTTAGTATCCCGTAACACAAGTCTCGAACTTACTTTGGGGCTAGCTCAATCGGTGTGATTTGTCCTAATAGATTTATTTATTATTTATTTATTTATTTTAATACAAACATTTAATTATTGACACAAGCTTTTATTTTATTTACTGACTGTTGTTAGAGAGCTCTTATTCAATTTGTGATAAAAAACTCATTCAGGTTTCAACCGTTCAGGAGTTCCCATGTCTGGTTTCGTCCGTTCCTACGTGCATCATCAGGTTATGCTTATTATAACAAAGTCATCAAAACTAAACGTGTGTACAAAATTTCAGGTCATTTGGTTGAAGATATTTGCTTCAAAATTGAGTTGCAAGATTCCACTCGAGACATAGGCACATAGGAAAATATTTACATACATTGCAAGTTATATGAAAGCATGTTAAAAAAAAGTACTCAATATAGCCGACAATGTAAATAACGAGAGAGACAAGGTGTTCTGAAAAATATAATAAATAACAAACATTGTACGGCTGTCATTCACATTATGTCGATACTAGCCACCGCTCTGGGGGCCTACCATCAACTATTACAAAATGATTCAATTGTAGGGCAGTTCAGTTTAGGAACCTAATATGAATCGCGTTATTTGGCACCACCAACTAATCTTAACAAAGTCGCATTTGAATCGTAAGGAGTGAATGAAATCAATTAAAAAAATAAAAATTGTTTCTGAATCGTAGGGACTTCTTTCGTGGAAACCTATCTGAAATAGTAACTTTATTTGAATCGCCAATTTTGACAGCTAAGCGATCCAGTTTACCTTCTCAGTGCACATCATGGTACCGAATTGTATGCAAAATGAGTGAATGAAATCGAATTGGCGTATTGTTTTGGTCACTACCTATAATGGATCGTTATATCATCTTGATGGTACGAATTAGCGATGCAGATCAGTTTAGCTCCTGAACTGAAGCGCATTAAGAGATGATGGTAAGCCCCCTGGTATCTACACCAGCGGCCGGCCAGTATCGAGACCAGACATTCATTGAACCCATCACGCTTTTAGGTTCTGCCGAGTAGGGTGACTATTTGTCCGGAATCTTTCACCTTTCATTGGTAAAATTGTCTTTCCGGACAGGGATTTACGGCCAATTTCTTCCAAAAAAGCCAAACAATGGATGTGCATGAAACAATGATTTTTATAAACTAATATATATATATATATAAACGAAAATATACATATATAATATATACATATATAAACGAAATATACAAGGAAAGAAATGGGTCTACGGTTAAATTATTTTTTCCATGATCCCGTCAATGGGACATACAATGGAACTACGGAAAAGAAGGGGGGATTTCCCCCCTTCTTGGTGGTGAGTGGAGGTGAGATTATCATATCGAGTAAATAGGCTATAACCTACACACCAGGCATATATCAAAAAAAAAGAAAAAAACACGCCTCAGATAATGCTGAAAAGCTAATATCAGGTGTCGTACTGGTCCTCACTGATTTCCAAGATATCTAAGTCATCTGAACAACTTTCACGACTACGGCCATTTAATGGCAGTAGTAACGTCTACACACTAATAAAATCGTGAAATCATCGTGAGGAAACCTGCACATTGAACAGTTTAGTTCACTAGTGTGTATCCGACTACCTGCCAATAGTTGGGATAGGAAGTCGTAAAAGGGTTGAATAAAATCTGACACCAGTGTTAGCAAAAACACACTTGATATGACGATGACTAATAAAATACATTAATAGTCATACTATAAACACGTAACGTGCGCTCTAACCATTCACATCCAATGGTTAATGAATGAAATTTGAATTTTATTATTCACAACCATCCTTAGATATTCTATCTACGTCGCAAGTAAGTAATTAAGATTGTTATGTCTAGCTAGTCGATTGATATTTAATGGCAATCTAGCATATTAGATCGTAGGTCCTTCGTAGTCTACAAGACATAACATTGCTACGAATGCTACGATAATGGTCCATTTGAGGATTTTTTTATTGAATTAATGTTAATAATTTGATTAAACCTGTTTCTTTTATAATTAGTGTTAGTTTAGTTTATTGTAATTAATTACCTCAAATTAGTTCTAAAGCTAACCACTCGATTTATGTATGAGTTCTACGATAATTATTGTGTCGTATAGTACCGCTCTATAGTGGGACCACTCTACTTCCTCACATGGAAGTTGTACGAGGCGATTAAGGGAAACATAGCCATGACTTCTGGTAGTCAGTAAAAAAGTTAATTCTTTACGCTAATCTCGGGCTTCCCGGTGTCACAGTCTCGAATGCTACCAAATGCGAAACTGTGTTAACCAATCACCGGTTAACTGTAACTATAAGAGATCGAACAAGTCGGCCTTTGTGTATATGTATCTTTTTTGTATGAATTTCAATTTATGTACTTATTTTTGTAACAAACAAACAATTGAGAGAGAGATAGTCGCGATGATATAAAAAAATGTCAATTCCCAGAATGCAAGTGAATGATATGCACCAGCTGGCCACAGATATATTATCTAGAGAATATGTCTAATTAAGACGCGTGGAATATTCCTCAACATCCGTACAGACTGATCATGTTTGGATGTGGTACTTTTTTAAAACGTCAACTCGGATATGCAGCCCACCTGATAGGGTTGGTCACTGCAGCCACACCGCAGTCATAGACGCCTGAATAAATCTTATCGCGAGACCTTCACGTCATCATGGTTGGAATCATTACTGGTCACTGTGTACTATACAAACACCTTTTCACCCTAGGTCTTACACACACAGCCCATTGTGCAGAGCATGCACGGAGGCTGAGGAAACTGCAAGCCACCTCCTATTTAGTGTAGCCCTCCATGGCGTCGCCTCATCAAGAGAAGAGTTCCTGGGAAATCCAGGGACCATGAGCGAAGCCTGCCGTACGCCATTGGAGGTGCTCCGCTTCCTGAAGAAGCTGGGCTGGCTGGAATGATCAGCGGCTCAGACTCCGCACGCAAAAAGGGCCCAGACAAGGAAAATTGTCCTCAAGGGAAGTAAGAAGTAATAGACTCTCACGTATTTTTTATAGTACTGAGCAAGCAAACAGGCATGCGGCCACCTGGGACCCAACACCAAGAGTGTTACACAAATCTTTTCACGCTCATTTCGAAGAACTTCATGTTGTAGCCTCTGGGGAAACCCTAGTAGGGAGCTCATTCCACTACCTCAGAGTATATCGGAGGATGTTATAAAACAAAAACGCTCCTTATCTCCTGAGATTACCTAATTATATTAATTATACTTAATCTTTTTATATTAATTATTTTCTTCCTATACTGAAAGCAAATTATAGGCACTAATCACTGCTAATTAAACGATGATCCTTTAGGTAATCACAGATTAAATATAAAAAAGGAATATCCATACTTCCTACATGGACCCAGGTCAGGTTGTCTGAGCACTGCTTTGAACCCAATTAACCCAGGTGCAGTGTTATCACAGACACATTAAATCATGCTGTAATCGCTTTTATATTTATTACTCTAGAGTTTAAATTCGGTGACTGGCTATTGATATTCTGAATTTGGTTTTACTGTTTAAAAAAAAATAAGATAATTAGCAGAATATGGATAAAACGGTTCCGCTTCGATTTGGCAATTAGTTGTTTATTTTAGGATAATTTATTTTAGGTCACGCGCTTATCAGTTTAAAAAAAGTTCGACACACTTCGAATTTTACGCCACGTCGAGCTTGTCTACGAAAACTCGTAGCTCTGGCTACGACGCTACGAGCTTACCACTATCTGCTGCCCAAATATCTACAATCTATGTAATTATAATTAAATTTCCTTTCTTACCTCAGGTTTACTGTGTGGCATTACTAGTAGCGCCTTGGGGAATTGCTGCTCCCTTAGGCACAAATGTCCTGGAAGTTAAAGATATCAGAAATAGAGGAAAACCCAATCAAAGGTGGATGGATTGCATTAAAAAAGCTTGAATAAGATGTAGTAAGAAGTATTGAGGGTAATGTAATGCAAGTGATGGGTTTAACGAGGAGTTAATATACTGTGCTGACCTCGTATAAGTGGGAAGAAGGTGAAGCAGAAGAAGACAAAAGATATTTTGTCACCTTTTCAAGCTGAAAATTTTAAAAACCCTAAACGCAAGATTTGGATGGAAGAAGAATCTATGAACATCATGATTGCTAGGAAGCGACTGGACCTCGGAGCTGCATATCCATAGTTGGAGGACTACAGGCATTCCTCGCCAGGTGACATTCTGAAGATTATGCCTTCAGAAGCATAGATGAGCACAGTATGGGACGAGCACAGAGACAAGATTCGAAGTGTCACCACAATGGACCCTGCAAAAGAACAATATTATCCGTAGGTCTAAATTTACAGCATGATAGTTATACATAATACCCATTTGATTTGGATTCGATTTATGATTTACGAGTAAATTTACTTTCATGCAGATAATTTGATAAGAAATTTGCTTTCTTTTTTTACAAAGCAAAAAAAAATAAAAAAAGATATTATTTATCTGTAATTATTCTAATATAGATTTTGATGAAATTGAAAATAGCACGTAATACGAGTACATCTGAATATATACCAATAAGCAGTAACAGGATATGTATATGGATAAGTAATCCAAAAATAATCTATAAATTCTAATTATTGATAAAATTAGTCATTGACATAAATAAACATGCATCGTTTTCCTGTGTTTACTTGTTGTCCGTCGCAAGTAGGCCGCCGTGTCTGGGCTGTATCGGTCGAACTTTGGACGTCTCGTGGAGTCGTGGCAATGTACGAGGATGGAATGTTACATATTATATGTAATGTAGTTTTACCTTTTTGTAAAAAAAAATACATTTACGATATCTGTAAATAGAGAGGCGCCGGTTATTTTAGTTCGTTTTTTGTCTGACTATTTTCGACGTACTTATCTCAATACTTTTTTTCTGTCAACATCTAATATTACCCTCTTATAGTATAGTGGGCAAATGACCGTGCGGATTGCCTGATAGTAAGCAAACACTGCAGCTCATTGACACCTTCAACCCGACACGGGTCACCGGTTATTGCCGACTTTTTGAGATGGTGATAAACCTTACGTTTCGATGTCTCTCGGAGACAATGAAGCAGGAACAATCCATGGATCTCTTGTTTTGCCCAAACTGCCCCTCCTCCAGCTCCGTAGAGAACCTGAATGAGGCCATGACAGAACAATTGCTGTGGCTACATACTGGTTTAAATTTATATATCAACTATATAGTCTATACATACTATATACAGTCATTTATAGACTATACATATATAGTCTGTTCGCCAATTAGACTCAAGAAGAAGGAAAGAAGACGAAAAAGAAAATATTTTTCCTTCTGAATGAGTACGTATTAGGCTGTGCCGTGTGGTTCCGCGTTCCGCCCTATAATAGGGCCGTTCCATATCTTCCTATGGATATCCTACGAGGCGTCTAAGGGACACAGCCAGATGAGTATCCTCGAAGAAGGTTGACGTAGAAAGCGGTCGGTTGTAAAATTACAGCCAAATATTAAAATTTTTATTTTTTGTACTAATCCTGGGCTTCCCGATGTTATATGCCCAAACGCAACAGGGAACATAGGAAAATAAGAGAGATAGATAATAGTAACTAGACTGTTGCAAGGTTGAGTTCGGGTTGGGTTACCATCTGACCGGATAAATAGACCGGATTTTCTAGGAATAAACCGGATTCCATCCGGATTTCAATTGAGATTGAAATAAGAAATAATATGAGCGCCACACCCGTTTCTACGCGTAGCACACGCCATTAAATATGTGAAGAATTTTACAACAAAATTTCTAGTAAAATTACTTTTTGAAAGCTAATTTGTTAAATTAAAAAATTGCCTTCAGTGAAGTAAATTAAATACCTGCCGCTATTTTTTAATTGCTTTCTATTTTCTCATCAATATATAAACAAAAATATATACAGTACTTAAATAAATTGTTTATATTATTATCTTAGAGATAAATATACGCTCCTAATCAACTTCCGTGTCATAAAAGTGATTAAATTAAATATGTCGTAAAAATGTCTACATTATATAATGTATTATAATGTATACGTCCAAATACTATAGTATTTATATTATTAAAAAAAAAACATTTACGATATCTATAAATAAAGAGGTGCCAGTTATTTTAATTCGTTTTGTCTGACAGTTTTTGGGGGTATCTCAATATACTTTTTTCTATTAACATCTAATAATACTCTATTATAGTATACTTAGTGGGCAAACGAGCATGCGGATTGCCTGATGGTAAGCAAACACCGCAGCCCATAGATACCGGCAACCTGAACTAGTACTTCACTAGTGCCTAATGAAACACAACATCGTATTTTTAAGGTCGAAGATTAAATTTACCAAATACTTAACTACACACTAGTTTTCAGACTGGAAAACTAGTGAACCAAGTCCAGCACACTTTAAAGTCATGGATCCCATGGACACAAATATAGAAATTAGTTCAATACACCCGCTACATAGACGACCGATGAATGTGTAAAGGATATAGAAGATTTCCATGTAACTTCCTGGCCCATAGCCCATTCCATATACGGCTAATATCATTTTAAAATGGCACATTGACAAAATTTACCGCGCTCGTGTACTTCGTGTCACTTGCCCACTACGCCACGGATGTGTTTTGTTATGTTACTCATTATTAAAGTAGGTCGTTCCCAATTCCAAAACTAAGCTTGATAAAAAGCATATACCTCGCTGATAACGTTCTAATCGACTCGTCTGCGATGCGTCTGCAATGCAGCCTTGAGACCACTACGACACACAGACTTTAATTCTATCGCCGGACAATCGGCTTTGTAATGATACAGATAAATTAATTAGGTACCTATACGAGCAACCAGCCGATGAATGATGTGTTATGATAATTCTTGAAAGAGGCGTGAAAGACATTTCTGGGTCGACATTGTTTGAGTGAAGCAGGTAACACGGTCAGTACGAATTTTTTCTCTCATCCTCGCGTGTTCATGTTTGCATTCGGGGCTGTGACGTCACGGCTTCGTTAGCAGCCAGGCTGGTTGTCAATAATCAGAGCCGAATCTTCATTTTTCTTTACTTTGCGGCGATGCAACACGTGATGAAGAAAGAAAGAAAATTCTCGGAAATTTAAGTTTTCTAAAATTTCAAATTCCGATCACAATTGTTTTTCCGATCAATTCATTATTACTTTATTTACTTAATAGGAATAACAAATAGCAACACTACAAACAGTAAATAAAAACATAATTTCTTAATTCGCATCGTTGTCAAATTAAATTCATGTCGGATTGCCCCCATTACCCAGTTGTTTCGGCCGATTCCACGGCCAAGCAAACATCCTTTAATTAGCTTTCTGTTTGGGGTCAAGTGTACAAAATATCGGACCCTCGTACCCGGAACAGCACTTTGGGCAAATCAGTTTATCGCTAATTAGAGTCACGCGTTGTGTCATCTTCGGGAGATGATCTTAGGAGTTACTAACATAAAAATTAAATTAAATAAGAAACACTTTATATTTCGAAATAGCTGGCATATCTCTCATTAGCTAAAAAAGCTGACGGATAGACGTATATTTTGCAAAAACAGCAAACAAGCTATTTTCAAATAAAAAATACTAAATCAAAATAGTTTTACCCGCTTGGCTGCTACGATGCTACGGACAGATATAGATACACAGACATGTTAAACTTATAACACCCTTCCTTCGGTCGTTGGTGGATAAAAAAATACCGTTTTACCAATAGTGGGAAGAGAGAATAATTTTTTGTCATTTACGTAATTGAGGCCATTAGACTTCGCGGGCAATAGCTAGTTAATATGGATGTATGTGAAAGTATGTTTTGTTGTTTATCCTTCTTTCACGTCATAACAGAGCGATAATAATGTGTGATTTTGGATGGCGATAGTTGGAAGTGTGCTATAGTGACATAGATTACTTTTAGCTCGAGCGAAGTCGCGGGCAACAGCTGGAGCATAAGTCCAATCCCATTTACCTAACTAGTAAATAAACAAATTAAGTTATAACAAGTGGCTTGTTTTGATTATTTACGATGTCTTGGGAAATTACCAAGCAAACAAAACACAGACTTTGGCAGACACGCTGCAAACTACTGACCGTCTGGCGTACCAAATAGACCATGATAAGGACACACGAACGTGACGCAGAGAACGTAGCTACCACGCAGTCACGCAGCACATGAGATATTTTTAAATAACCCCGAGCTTGGATGTGATGATATTCACCCAGCATAACTCGGCGGAGCTGTTGCTGAACTCTGCTGAACAAATGTTGCCGACCAATTCTTGCGGGCATATATTGCTAGCCAAATAATTATTTTGCTGGCCATATCTTGCTGACCAAATCTTGCTGCCCAAATAATGAGTTTGCTGACCTAAATATAAGCATATTTAAACTGCTGACCATTACCACGATTTTTTGCGGAACAAGAATTGCTGCCTGGATTTTTTTATTGCCTACCAACTCATTATTTTAAAATGGCTGACCAAATAAAATTAATCCCCGTAAGTTATCGATAAAAACGTTCATAAAAACATGCTTCGATATAGGTGTAGGTAACAAAAATTTAAAGTTGTAAACAATTTAATTAACAAAAATAGTGATTTCTTTTGTATCAATATTTATAAATAACTATTAATGACTGTTAATTTCGTAAGAAAATAGATATTCGTGTTGATTATTACATTACTTTGATAATAAACTGTGCTTTAATTAATGATCATTGCGTATAAGAATCTAACCTAAATAGTATTAAGCTTAAGTAATGTGAAGTACTATCTAGAATTGAGATTTTGCGCGATTATATCAAACATTTCAACGGTACATCCAAACTTTAGTTCTAAAGAATCTCTGTAATGACGCAAGTGCAGAGTACCATATATTTATAAATAGGTATGTTCTTGTTTATTATACAGGGTTAAGGGTCTAATTTCATCTTTCTTCCCTTGACATTGGAACTTTTATCTAACTTAGTTTAATTTTTATTTATACTTAACTACTTGTAACACAATATAAACTCATAACTAATAAATAATTGAGTTACAATACCTACAACAACTGATAAATATGAAATTGTTCAGTCTGGCAAGTCTGTTATGGTCTGCGGTTTCTCTGGCGTGAATTTCCCACCTGCCTTATGTCCTTCTCCTTCCGTATTTCTTAATATTTTATGTATTACTGCTGCGCCCCGGGGCTTCGCTGCCGTGGGAATTAGGGGGATAAAAGTACCTTATATGTTCCAGGTTATATTCTACCCGTGTACCAAATTTCATAACAATCCGTCGTTTGAATCAAAGTAGTATAACATCAAGACCTTTGAACACATTCGATCAGAGGATTACAATAAAATTGATTTATCTCAAGCATTCCAGAGGATATTGCCAAATCACTTATTAATCACTTCGGTATCATTCAATGCCCTTTCTTCGCAATAAAATAACGTCGATTACTTTTTAGTATCACCCGTCGTTCTAGATAAGCGACGAAACACTGCCCGACCAACGAGGTGCGACGTTGCAGTGTTAATTGTACATCTAAACCTTCCTCAATAATTACACGGTGAAAACCGTACAAAAATCTGTCCGGAAGTTCAATAACTTAGTTTATTTTGTACAGACAGGCAGACGCGATAGATGGACTTATTTTATAATATATAAGGACAAGGACGGTAGACGACGGAGCCAAGTATTGCAAAACTAGACGTCTACGTAGCAGTATAGCCTGAATGACAGGTTTAATGGTGAAATTGAGGTTGAAGTAGCGAAAGGTTGCTAACAACGGCACCAGAAGTATCTCCAGTGTTTTTCTTTTATTCATTATTATAATTATCGTGGAAAGAGAATCAATAGGCACATTCTGTCATGTCTTTCTTTCGCTCCCAGACCCGCAGATATAAGAACATTACATGTAATGTTCTAATATCTGTGCCCAGACCAGACTAACGTATCTATTAGTAACTGTACCTATGTACTTACATAATATACGCCAATATGAAATGTATCTAACATTTGATATTGGCGTATCGCGCCGCGTTGGTACACTCTTTCACGTCGCTTTTGTCAATCACTTAGGACACCGGGTTACAGTTGCGTTGATAACACTAGCTAATAACATAAATGAATCTACGTTTTAATGAATGTATATATCATAATATGTTGTGATTGAAGTTATTTATACTCTAATCTAATCATTCTAAATTATTTACTTGTATTTCTATTACGCAAATGATGAATCTTCATTTACTCTCGTATCTTCGCGTGTTCCCGCTTACAATCACGACTGTGGCGCCTGAAGTCCGAGGTCCGCGTAAACAATACACCTTTTTGGAGATTTGGCTCTGTTTTTATCACAGCCCGCGTGCCTGACGTCAACCCTCTTTGGGAATGTTGGCTATAATTTTCTGTTAACAAATTATGACAACCTATATCTCGAGCTTATGATACGAACCTATAAAATTTAAAACTTCTTTTGTAACTCATCGAGCGTCCGCAAAAGTGGCTTCGGGGCGTCACAGCCAGAAGCACATAAGCACACTCCGATAATAGAGGGAGATAGAGAACTAGCGTATATAGTTGTGGAACAGTAAGCAAGTTATTTTTCCACGAGAAAGGTGTGACCTTTGCCCCGTCGGACTCTGATAGCCACTATCACTCCAAGTGCACCAAGATACCTACTGTCCACGTCTGACAAACATCGGCAAACAACATATTTGTACTTTATTTCATCTATAGCAAATCGATTTTTCAGAAAATTCCGGTACTTTCTCAAAAAAATTATACATATTGTGTACACGAGCGTGGGTGTAAATACTCCATACATTTGAATTTAATCTGAGACACGACGACAGATTTATGTATATATTTTTTAATTAGCTGTTTAAGTCCCATTGCTGGTCAAAAGCCTCCCCTAACTTCCTGAGCGCATTCCTATCCTTGGTGTTCTCTTGCCATTCTTTGTCGAATTTTTCGCAATTTTTGATGTCATCCGATCATTCATTATACGTTAAATTAAATTTGAAGTTAATTTTAAGCAGCGCGGCGCTAACGCAAAATGATGTTGTTATGGTTTTTCTGCGCACGTTGAAGCTAACGTCAAAATCAACGGTGCAACCCGCCCTTAGAATTAAAAGATCAACGGCGTTTCTGGGTTAGCCCATACCTCAAAAAGGAAACACGGAACCCCTTTCTGTTTGGTAGTCCGACTTTCAAAGTTAGTTGGCTCCAAAATTTATGAAACCGATTGAGTTGAAATTTAGCACATCTAATGTAGATACTTACTAGGCACCTAAGTATGAGACCCAAAAACGTCAAAATTTTTAATTAGGTACTTTAATTAATAAATTATATTTTAGGAAAATTCGCAAAATATTCGAATGTTTTGAAGATTAGAAAAATAAGTAAGTAGGTATTATAACACTCAGTGTTGTAGTACCTACTTACTTATTTTGAGTGGAATATTCAAATTTATTAGCAGAATTGCTAGGTGCTATAATTAGTACTTTTTTATAATTCCGTCTCAAATCAAGACCTGGATGAACGGTACCCTACGTACCAACGTCCTTCTCCATACTTCAAATTACTTGTGTGCAAAGTTTGGAGATGATTGGTTGAGTAAATAGAGCGTGAAGAGGTAACAAACTTACTTTCGCATTAGGTAGGATTACCTACCTGATTTTTTCGAAAACTTAGGGCTAGTGGTTTTTGACATCAGAGAGAATCGCGTCCCATCCTCGATCTGGCAATGGACACGTGAAACAATTCATGAAAAATATTCAGGAACAAACCTATTTAATTAGATAATAACAAATCACTGCGTTTATTCCTGTAGGTAGGTATGTCCGGTAGGTATTTTCGGAACCATAACCTTGCTCGAGACCCGGCACTTGGCGAAGTTTTTTTAATTGTCACCACTTTTTGCGATTTATTTACCTATTACTAAAGACCTACCTAATTAACTAAACTATTTTATAGTCCCCTGCCTAACCAAATTATATTAGGTAGGTACCTATTCATGATTATGTATTTCTAAAATGTTATTGTTTATTTCACTGCTAACTACTGCTAATGATGATATTGTCTGCAAACTAGGAAACGTTTGATATACAAATCGGAGTTTTATAGTTATTTAATCTAGTGTTTATAGTGATAACAAAACATATTAACGGAACATCATTGATGTACGGTACAATATTCAAGGGTCTGATAAACTGTTTGATTATTTCACGTGACTTTTCTTTTGAGCCGGATACATAAAGCTAGACAAAGTAGGTGATTACTTGAAGCAAAGGGGATCGCATTTGACCTATACTTAGTCGATTAGATATCTATGTTATTTTAGACTGAGATATTGTATGCACAAATAAGCCTTATTAACATACTTACCTACACGTGGTCATTTACATATTTGAAAACCAAAATAACAATGAAACAATGAATACATTATGAATATTTTTATTACCATCTTAACTTAAGTATAATATTTGGTATCAACAGTACGCGTACTTATATCGAATCTACTTAGTAGTTACAAACATGTCATATCGTCCCTCGACCCCTGCGCTACTTGATATGCATCCGAGTAAAGGACAAATGACGGAGCGTGACATGGCACAAACGGAGAAAATCTCCCACTCACGAACTCTTCAGGTACTTGAGTGTCTTAATAAATATCCTATTGAGTTAAATATCTCTCAAAGAGGCATGTTAGGGGGCGTCTTGCACGGTTCTGGAGGAGGCAGTCGCCTCTCTTCTGGCAGCCGTGACTGGTAGTACGCGCAGTACGGCAACGGGTCCCAGAACGCGAACAGAGCTTCACGTGTGTCAAGCACGGTGTCCAGCAGCTTCCCGACAGTGGCTGTGTGGCCGCATCGTGTCGGCCCTTGGCATAAATACGGCAATGATACCCCTACTCGTGCCCCAATCGCCACTAGCTTGTTGGTGTGCCCGTTAGTTGCACTTTCTTCACGCACGAGCCGGAATGAAATGTGTCCAGTCATAGGCCTCGCTGGAGCAAGGTTGGAGACAAACTTTTGCACCCAAGCGTCGGCTTCGTCATCCTTCTGTGGCACCAAACCTTTCCTTGTAGAGTCTACACGGCACGTCACATTATTGACGGCGCGAGAATCTTTCAAAGTGGTACATGTCACTATACGTTCTCCTTTAGGTTCTCTTACAATTACCCATGGCTTCTCAGCGCTTATTTCTCGTGGGAATCTGAACTGTGTTCTGTCTTCAGGCATAACAAAACGCAGTCGATCCCTTGCGCCTCTGGCGCCAGCACTGGCAATGAAATGACGTCCCTCCTTGGACGCTCCGCTATCGTACCATGCACGAACATCTTCATCACTGACTACGACCCAAAACTGTGGCGTTTGCAGTCCTGCAGCACGGCATACGCGGATTAACTCGAGAGGGTCGTCCAAAGTAACAACATCACGGGCACACGGCACGAAACATTGGCAACCCGCTATCTCCAAATGAGGTTTAGCAAGAGCGTCGTAGTAACCTGGAGTAGTTGAACTGACAGGAACATAAAACACCACTGATTCGCGCTCAACTATTTCTTTGAGAGCTCTAGCGTATGCAAGCGGATCCGCGGGGTTCGGTCGCGGCACTGTGTAGAATCTGTGCACTGCTGCAGAATATTTCAACAACGCAAACTGTCCTTCAATTTCAAAGGCGACGACTCTCGCACCTGCTGAATGGAAATTTCTTGCCAAATGTAGTGCTTGCACCGAACTTCCTCCGCTGATAAGGACTGTGCGCGGCTTGTTAGGGCTCTGGGAACTGAGCGCGCGTCCAATCATTTTTAGCACTCCGATCGGGGTTTGTACACACTTCCAAAATATGAATAACGACGCGGCAATCCATAGCGTCGGAAGCACTATCAGGATTTGCTTCCAAGCGGGATGCCAGATGAGGTTGAAGAGAGCGAAGAATGGTCTGAGGAATAGTCTGGGCCCCCATGTGACGATGCGGAGAAGTCGCGGTAGCGGCGGAGGTCGTTCAGGGGAGATGGCTCGTTCCTCAGGTATCAGAGAGAAGGTGGAGGAGAAAGAGCGCCTCAGAGCGGTGAAGGTGGGCGGCGGTTGGTGCGAGCAACGCTTGACTCGCGGCGAGAACACGAGCTCAGTGTTGGAGCGCGCGAGGCGGCTGTACTCGGGCGCGCAGGCCGGCATGGCGGGACACTGGCGCGCGCGCCTCCCGCCGCCGCATATAAACCGCTTCGTTATCTGCCGGCGCCGCGCGACACTCCTCAAACCGCTCATCTTTGCACCCAATTAACGGCTACCTATTTAGAAAAAAATAACGAGACGCGCAAATAATTTTTTTAATCACTGCAATTTGTGATATCTGAACTTAGAGGTGGTAAAAAAATGCTAAAAGTCCTGATATTGAAAATTTATTATCAACAATCAATTTAAAATACATTTATATGATATCTAAGTACCTATTTCTCTGATATAACACTGAAAAATAATATACATCTACAAATGAGACTAGCAAAAGTGAAATATATCACACAAAAAAAAATTAAGGAACTGTAATTGGGACATACAACCTTAGACTCATATCTAATAAAAATACTTGAAAGGATAGAATGACCTCCAATAAATCGAAAACTGCATTGATACCTAATTATATTTTATAGAGAATTTAATTATTGCTTTCATAAGGATAGGTATATTTATGCATATTTTACAACAACATTATGTATACAGTAAATGAAACAAAATAGTAAGTTCGATATCATTTCCTGATTACATTACCTAAATATCAATAGTCTTGAATATAGGTATTTATTTAGGATCTGCAATATAAATAGGTACCTACTTATAGTAAATACAATGAATATGGACATTAACATGTCTTTAAATTGACAAATGATTACAAATATTACTAAATTAAAATTGACAACAACCACTTAGGGTTAATGGAAACTATATACTTGAACAATCAACAACCTACATCAATTTAGCCATGCTAAAAACAAATTAGTATGATAATGACATTTTCTTAATGATGTTTATAATAATGTTAGATCATGGAAGACAACAAGACGGACACGTCAACGATAATTTGAATTCTTTATATAAATGATGAGTAGAAATAACATTATATTCTTCAAAAGAACTTCTTGATAACTACATGATTCTACTAAAGATTTGCTTATGGCAATTATAGTTGGAAACCATAGTTCAACAATAAAGAAAAAAATAAAAACATTTTATGTGCTAACTAGTTGTACAGTTTAGAAATGATGAAGCATAAAAAATTTTTACGCTTTACTTACCATTTTCAAAATGTTATATTTCAAAACCATGAAAGTAATGACGCTTTTGAGTATTGTAATGAAGTAGTAAATCCATGGTTCTAGGATAACTCGGAGACATCATTTTATAGCACATTTTATTAGCTTACTTTTAATATTGTTTCTATCCAAATATTATCAAGTTTGCGCTAACAACCTTCCAATAATTGTTATAATCTGTATTTATATGATGCAAAATAAATGCATGGGATCATAATTTCTGTTAATCAAAGAAAAAAAATTTTCATTATTTTTGATATTCTTGAAAATATAGAATGATTGATGTTTTTACTGGATTAACGATTGCAAGTCAGCATTTAATGTGACTATAACTACTCATTAAAAATAGCCTCATAATGATTTAGATCTACAATCATTAGACAGTTAATATGTAATACATGTATTTCATAAATTGTTTAGTTTAAATAAAGCAAGCAAGCTCATCATATACAAACAATACAATATTCACTAATACAACTATCAAATATACTAAGTGAGTTATATGAGAAATGGCATGCTTGTCTCTTTCAACTCTATAGAGCCATTCTTACAGACTATATGCAACTCGTTGTCCGGTTCACCTTCAAATCTGAACCTCTTCGGATGGGAATCATCCATAAATCTTCCCAACTTCAATATCTTGTCGTCTACCTTGATTCTATCTGCAATTAAATTTGTTGCAGGCAAATTTTTTAAAATATCATGTATCAACAGCTCAACTTTTCCTTTTTCATGAATAAAAATACTGCTTTTGTCTTTCAGTTGTGATGCGTGCATGAACACCTCACCGCTCTTCAACGAAGCCTGCAGGTTGCCGCAGAAACCTGTAATGTGCAGGTTTCCTTGTTGTATCACATCTATCATCACCGATCTATGTAAATGATCCAGATTAATATTCCCCATTAGTGTTGTAAAATGTGATTTATCACTGTAACAGGACTTTACAGCTATGGGTCCAGCGTGGGTAGTAACCATAAAGGTATTCGCCATGATATTATTACAACAAATGCCAGAGTTAAGACCAGTTTTCAAATCTATATTACTAGCTTGGAGTCGGCCGTCTGTGTGCACCTCTCCTTCTACACTTTCCACTTTGATATTTTGAGCCTTAACATCCGACACTTTCACGGATCCTTTTTCTGTTTTTACGACGAACTCATCACCTTCCAATTTTGTTAAAAATACTGAAGCCTTTTCTGTTGTTGTGACCTGCACATTTAGCTGATACGGTACTCTTATTAAACAAATATCATTGCGATCCGAAGACTTATTCTTGCTGAACAACTCCAGGCGCTTCGACGTCTGCTTGACCTGGAAATCACTTGTTTCCTTCCCCTGACTGTACAACGTCATAACAAGTTTGTTATGAGCTTTCATATCGTTTACATCGATCGGTTGCACCTTCACGTGTATGGGGCTCTCAATAAATATGCTCGTATTGTTATCTATAGTCTTCTCCACAGTCCTGACCACGTTCAAGTTCTTGAAGTCAGGCGAGTTGCTGAAGTCTACAAAACTTAACCTCAAAATTTTGAGGCACTTATATAAGACCCGCTGCCCTCCTAGGGAGAACATTTTTGCGTATTTTTTAACTAAATAAATATGAAAACATATTTTAGTTTAATTCAATTATTATTTTTCTCATTCTTCCTAGGTTGAGAAAAATGACAGAACTCATCTGACTTTGACAATTCCTTTTCTAAAATTAAAGTCACCATTTGTACGCAAACAGCGTGCTAAATCTAATGAATTATATGTAATTATAATTACAAAAAACTATTCGTTTTCACAAAATTGAACAAAAAGTTAACAAAATAAAATTTTCATCATTGAAATAATAATTATAGATTATCAAAATGTACAAATTATTTCCTAATATCTAATCTATTCTATTTATTTATTCCCTTGTTCAGTAAAAAGGAATATACAACAAACTACAACGGTTTTGATAACAACTGTCACTGTCATTAATTGTCAATTGCAATCTTATACCTACCTAGTCGTTTCACGAGCATTGCATGCATTTGCAATTTTGCATGAATTTTTGCACACAATTACATATTACAATAAGAATTAAATTATTTATTAAATTGCAATGCGAAAAAGTATATTTTAAAGACTAAGTTCTAGTGACTCTTCGTTATATGACGGGTATAAATATACGCACAATAATTATTGTAAAGACAAAGGCACAAACTATATAATAATAATGTTGAAAATGAACGGCGACATAAAAGAGGCATTTTCTATCATAAAACCAGTTTGCGATGTGGTAATGGTGTGTCCATCGCCTGAAACAATAGCAGCCTTCACATCCAGAGTTTCGAATTTGAAGAAGGAGGTAGTTCAAGAACTTCAACAGTACTTGCTGTTTCCGTTCATCACACACATAAAATCTTCTGAAATTGCGTATGTAATTTCTATAATAGTAATGTTTTATTATCCTATCAGTAATGTTTTATTGTTTTATGTTGTAATTTTTGTCTAAGGTAACTTTGATAATTCAGTTCAACATTCAATTGATCCAATTCTCCTAATATTCCCATGGTAATCGAGTTGTAGGAGTTGCATGAATATCAAATTGCCACTTAATCACCAAATCCACTGTTTTTACAACAAAATTATTCAGGATATTTATATTTTATAAGTAGGTAGTACAAGAATATTTCCATAGCTGAAAAATTACTATATGCATAGCTCCAAGTACAGTAACATTTTTAAAATTAAATAAAATAGTACTATGATTAACACAGCAGAAATCTCTATGCAAATAATAATTTTATTCCACTTTCTTGACATCGAGTTGAACAATACACACATACTCATTTCTATAGTTTTATAGCTACCCACATATAAAATTAAATTGTTTAGTAAGTACTTTTTGAGTAAATATTAATGTACCTATCTAATTAACATGAAAACACAGGCATGATGTAGAAATTATGTTTTACCTTTGGGTTATTAAATAAATTTAAGAACTAGGTTCTTGTTGATAGTGTATTTTACACTAGCGGCCGGTCCTGGCTTCACTTGGGTAAAACCATAATAAAAATAATCTAGTAATACTGAAGGTTCTACTGTCTTTGTATCGAATTTTACCAAAATGGGTCCAGTTGTTTTTGAGTTTATTCAATACAAACAAAAATACAAATCTTTTCTCTTTATAATACCTATTATATCTTTTACATTTCTCAGACTTTTTTTTTAAATCTATTTTCTGTCGAGGCTTCAGTTGCTTGGTGCGACTATGCCAACCTCATGGGGAAATTCCATTTTATTTGGTGTTATGTCTGCCTTTGCGTCATCACCCCTCTTCAGAATGTATAAATACATCTGGCCTCCCGAGACAACGGTTGTTCAACGTAATGTTGATCTCACCATTGCCCAAAGAGAGATCATGCAGGAGTTTATTTCTTAAGCTTGAGTACTGGTCACATTCCAAAAAAAACATGAAGCAAATCTTCAGTTTTATTGCACACATTACATGCATCCGAATGGGATTTTTTAATAAGAAAATAAAACTTTTTAACTGGAACATGATCTGATCTCACTCGAAAAACAGATACTAAAATCTCAGACTTGAATTCGAACTCTATGATGATGAATGATACTATTCATGAATAAACCGAAAAATTGATAAAATTAACCAGTAATCAGTCAGAATTATTATTAAATGAATAATCCACTTTGGACTTTAGTCAGACAGATAAAATATTATTGCCCAAAAAATTTGTGTACTTAAAAGAATTGAACTTTGTACTGATCTATATTTTTTACACTGTCCGAAGTGTAATCAAAGTTCAATAAACGGAATTTACAACATTACTTGTTGACTGTATGTAATATTCACGCAACATTTAATTCTTATCAGTTTATTTTGTGATGATGAAATAATTTTATTTGCACTATTAATTTTTTAGCTTATATGTGTTTGTAAGAAAGGCCCACGTGGAAAGAGAGAGGGGAGGCTTTTGCCCAGCAGCGGGACATGTTATAGCTACTGAAAAAAAATGTGCATGCAATGTAACTATACCTACTTATAGTTTTTTGAAATAAATATTGGATTGAATAAAATAAACTACCCTCAGTAAAGCTGTTGGTACTTACTTCCTTCAAGAATCTCTTATTGTGTTTAATTAGTGATTGCATACTATGCTATATATTATGCTATATAAATTGTACCTATATACATATATAGGTATAATTTGTAGATAACATTTGTAATTTTGTACAGACAATTGAATAACAATAAAAACGCAGTTCGATTGGGCGGCGTTTGAACTGAGTAGTTAAATAAATAATAATAAAATAAAATCTTATGGGACAATCACACAAATTCACCATAATTACTTATGTTTTAAGCATCTTATCACACTTATGAACTGATAAATGCTACATTTATATTTGATTAACTTTTCGTCCGCGTACATTTCCCACGGGAACAGTAATTTTCCGGGATGAAAGGTACACTTAGTCCATCTCCACACTTCAAACTACATGTATGCAAAATTGCAAGAAGATAGGTTGAGTAAATATAACGTGAAGAGGTAACAAACAAACAAACTTACTTTCGCATGTATAATATTAGTTATGATGAATACTAATTCCTTCTCTCCAAAAGTATGAAAGTTGTGAGTTACAACCAACCTTGAACCAAAACAATTGTAAACACAAAGGCAATTTGATTTCTTTTTAATTATACAGAAAAAAGTACGAGCTACAATGCCGCTTGATAGACGCTATGAGAGTGGTGCTAGAACGGGTGACGGTGAACAGCCCGGAGATGTGTCTGAAGATAGAGACAGGTCTGCTGCAGCTGGTGTTCGATAACTCCAAGGCTGGCATGAGTAAGATTCAAATTATGCTATGGTTAAAGTAGAATCTTTCTCAACTTCTGTATATCACATTCATCATCGTCATCAGCCTGTAGCAGTCTACTGCCACTGTTGTCGATTTTGGGTTTTTCACATCCAGTTGTAACCTGTAACATATTACATTACTGTATATCTAAGTATCATGTAATGATCATTTCCAAGCAAATGTTTAAAAACGTTTTATTTTCAGTCGCCGACGTGCCAGAAGAGCTGAAGTACAGCGTGATGCGGACACTCACAGTGCTCGTGTTGAACCTCGACAAGCACTTCAGGGAGAGGCTGCTCAAGACTCAAGTACCTCTCCTGGCGCAAGTCATATTTGTTGCTGTTCATATCGCCAAACTGGAGAAAATGAGAGCCCTTAGGTATTTATTATTGCTGTTTAGTGTCTCTCTGTCTCTCACTTAGCATACACCAAACCTAAAATAAAGCTTTGAATTTTCAAGCGTTATTTTCTAACACAGATATACAAATACAATATTGCGTCTCTATCCCATACGGGTTTGACAGAGACAAGAATTGCGAAACTCAATCGAAATGCCAATGGTCTGACCAATAGGAATACCGACGACCGTGGAGACAAAATGGACTCCGGCGGTCAACGGCTGAGGAAGTAACCCGGAAAACGCTCAGATGAGAAAAAGACTATGTATAGTCAAGATTAATAACAAAATATTTTTCAATGTGTCACCCAGGCTATCAGCCATAGACTGCCTCACAGCGCACACGTCGACGCACGCGCAGTTGACCAACAGCAAGTGTCACGTGACAGACGCCAATCTGGAGAAGGCCGTGGTGGAGATGCTGTCCAGCATCCTGCCGGGCGTGCTGGCTGCCTTGCAAGACGTCGCCACGTGCACTGACAATCCGGGACATGCCCTTGTTGCGGTAATGTAGACACTAGATCATTTAAATTGTAGACACTAGATGGCGTTACTTGTAAAAGGTTTGTCTGTTGCTTTTAAGCGACTTGAATATTACCAATGAAAGAATGACGGAACTACGTATGTACGCAATCTATTACTACTAATATTACAAAAAGGATTTTTTGTATTTTTCTTTGCTATAAATGAAGTCTGTTTTTTATACTACTGAGCAAGTAAAAAGTCATGCCGCAAACAATTTATTTATAATTTTTAATATATATATAAGACCTATATTTGTTAATTGACGTCCTTGGAGAAAAGGCTGCGGTGAAGTTTGTTGCGCCGCTTCTTCTTCACTTGCGCTTTGGAAGCTGGCAGTAGACTTAGTTTAAGTAATTTTTTTGATGTCAATAAGTGATGTATATCATCCTAAATTGATAAAGAATTTTGAATTTGAATTTGAAACGTGATGGGAAGTAGTCACCGCAGAGTTAAGACTGTAACTTTAGGTGTTATAGACTAGGGCGGATGAAGTAGCGGGCGGCCGCTAGTGACTGATATTTTTCTCAGCTTAACTAGCGTCCGTAGTCGGTTTAGCTTCATTAAAAAAGTTATTTGCAGGCGTCAATAGAGGCGACCCATCGCATCCTTTGCATGGTGATGCACGACAAACATATAATAAAGAAAACTGACGTCACAGCCGAAGACATTGCCAAGATGGTGCATGAGAAATTCAATATGGCCGATACAGAAGTAAGCAGTAAGGGTAATTAGTAATTTTGGAGAATTTTTATAGGTGTATGTGGGTAGTTTTAAGTTTTAAGATACAGTATCGATTCCTTACGTGGTTGATTATTTGTTGCCGTCATTTGTCAAATCAAATGTTTTAGACATTTTAGACAACAAATGAAACAAAAAAGTCAACGAAGTTAATTTTTTTTTTTTTCGATAAGCTGGTTCTATCGTGAATATCTATTAACGAAAATGTATTGCCATCAGTTAAATATGTTAAATGTACAGTTCCTTTTTGACACGATAGAGGCTCTGCTCTATGGCCTAATTTAATAATAATAAAATACGTTTGTATTTTTTCAATTATTCATTAAATTAAATAAATATAAAACTTACAAATATGAAAACTTTTTTTTATACTTCTCACTGCAAACAATTCTTCCAGCGAAAGAAAAACGTAAAAAAGTGACATTGGCTTGTACATTATATCTTGTCCTTATCTTTAAGAACTCACGTTGTTCTCTGTTGTTTTCTATAAATTTTGACATTGGCGTGCGTTGACGTTCATACAATGTCTGCGTTGGTATACGTTGTTTGTAGACGTATGTCAAAATGACGGAGCGCGACTGAGCAATAGTGCATGGCCCTTAAGAGCTAAATAATTTCAGAAGACCCGAAAGACGTGCCGAAACGTTCGCCGGAATGGTACGCGATGGCGGGGGACAAATTGACCCTTATTACGAAGAGCTTAGCGCCTCTGAGGACGCACGAGCACTGGAAAGTGAGGAAGGAACTGGCAGTGTTCTGTCAGAGAATTCTGCAGGAGTGTCACACGTATGTTGAATTATATAATAAACTTAAAGCTGAAATATGTTTTGTCGCTATTGCTTGCGCCCGATTTATCACTTGAATTTTATAATTATTAGCTGCGCCCGGGGCTTCGCACCCCTGGGAATTTCATGATAAATACCCTATGTGTTATTCCAGGTTATATTCTACCCATGTACCATATAATCTGTTTCGCATGTATAATATTATTAGGATTATGTATTTGCATATGCAATATAAGAACTAACACTTTTTTTGACGGGTGATTAAAGTTAAGATAAAGTTGGGTGCGCACACCTGCAAAGGGACACTACATCGTGGTGGGGACCATTATTCGCCTATAAAAAGGGCCTTAGCTTTAAGTCGCGCGCATTTCATTCGAATGCGTCTCGGTGGACGGACGTTGCCTATGACATTAGTCACCACTTGTGACTAATGTCACTCTGCCCAAACTCCTATTTATGATGACAAAAGATTGTCACGGACGTGCGTATTGCGACTTTACTTATTTCTCACCAATGAGACGCAGCTAACCAATCACAGCGCGCCACTGTGACGCAACGACAACCAAACCGCAATGTGATTGGTTCGCTGTCATGCAAACCCGCGTGAAATGCTGGCGCTCTGCTCTCTAGTTCCATCATGTATCGTTAAACAGTTAATTGATTAATCCTAGCCTTATTTCTTATTCCAAATATAGAAACTTCTATATCCATTGTGGGTAAGAATGAGGGCGATGCCATCTCAACATATTCATAAGTTGAAGCATACTTTATAAAGTATGTTTGGTCTCATTCTGACTATTGTCAAATATTGTAAAACAATTATGATCGTGACAAAACATGTTGCAACTTAAAGTTTGCTTTAACTTTATCCATACCAATATAATAAATACAAAATATTGATATTTTTGTTTGTATTGAATAAACTCAAAAACTACACGACGGATTTTGATGAAATTTGGCACAAAGATAGACGAAACGTTCAAGAGTAACACAGGCTACATTTTATGCTTTTACCTGAGCGAAGCCGAGACGGGTAGTAAATCTTAACTAATATTATAAATGCGAAATTAAGTTGGTATATTACCTCTTCACACTCAATTTTGAAGTATAGTATTATATAGGGTACTTTTTATCCCGGAAAAATAACCGTTCCCGTGGGAAATTTACGCGGGCGTAGCCACGGGCAACAGCTAGTACTGACTACATAAATAAATAAAACTTTTTAGGAGCATGCAGTCCTCGGTGCCTATAGTGCTCGACATCCTGATCTCCCTGTCAAAAGACGAGTATCCAGCAGTCTCGCAGTATTGTACCGCCGCCGTTAACAGGTACTTCGGCACAAACAGACACACAACCACGGACGGCTTGTGCGATAACCTGATGGATGCGCTGAATTGTTTTCCAAAGGTTATGAATAATATTGGTGAGTTTTTATTTGTTTTTTTTACTTCGATGATTTGTTAATGTGCGACGTGTGGATCTTTAAAATGTGACCACTCGATGTCTTTACATGCATGTCTCGTGTCGTACGTCGTATAACCTTGGCAGCTTAGATGCAACAATTGCATCTCAAAAGAGAGTGTCAGGCATGCGGACGATTGGTGATGTTTATTTGTTTCATTAAACTTTATTGCACAGCAATACAAAAAAGTAAAATAGCCGGACTTAATGCTAAAAGCATTATCTAACTTTTTGAATGGATTTTATACATGTCACACGCATGCTTTTTAATATATTTTTGAAGATAATTATTAGATGAAAAAATTCTGGGATCGAGTGGGAATTGAACCCGCGCCCCTGTCTATCCGGGACAGTGCTCTTGACAGGCATTATCTAACGGTCAAACTTTGGATCAAGCAGAGATTGTAGTATTATTAAACGACAGGTATTGTTAAACGCGCACATCTAGTTAAAAAGGTAGACTGTATTATGTTAGTACATGACGACCGGCCGGCCTTTTTAAATGAGTTTCTTTCGACATTTCTCAGATATAGTCGTTTAGAAAAGTTAGTAGTTTGTAGTTTTTCTAGAGATACTATACATATATAAATTGAAGTTTGACGTGAAAAAGTGCCTGTTGAGGTCAAATTCATGTGGCGCTACGTAGTCGTAAAAGTCATGTCAAATGCCTCTAGGCGACTTGTATAAAATCTGCCACCAGTGTTAGTAATAACATGCTCGATATTAATAAATAAATGTTGCAAGAAATGATAAATATGACAAGATAAACGCGTTATATTTATCAATTTATATATACACGTTATATGTAGTGTAATCTATATTTGTGTGTGTGTGTGAAATCTATATTTTTCTTCTCGAACTTAGATCATTTAATACACTATCAATTCCCTAGATTCTGCGCGAAAACTCTCAGCTCTGAACCTCGTTCATGGCTACATTCAAGTGATGTCGGACGGTTCTCGTCCTCAACAACTGACGACAGCGTTGAGTGTTCACACCAACATGGAGTGTTTGTGCAGCGCGCTGGCAGAGGTCGCTAGTGTACACACAGATCTGACCATGCTGACCCAGCATTGTATTAGAGGTATGTATTTTTACAGGTTTTTATTTAACTTGCAATGCAATGTAACTGTCAGTATGTCCCTATGTATATTCGGGTGGAATCTTGCAACTCAATTTTGAAGCATCCAATTTCAACCTTTGGATTCAAGCCTTCAAAGTTTGGATGATAATGCACCATTTTGATAAGCATGACCTTGATGGTTCATCCAGGAACGCCTCCAGACGTGAAAACTTCTCCACGATTTATTGCACGAGCATGATTTTTTTGTCACACATTGAATGCATTGAGATTCTCTTTGACAACAATAAATTCTTGTGTTATAAATATTGGCTTTGTAGATCTGAATGCCCTTATTAATTAAAGTTCCTTTATATTAAATCATTTTATTTCTCTTCTATTTCTATCTGCTACATTTTAACGTATTACAAATTCAAAACATTTTTCACAACAACAATGTCACTCTATGAGATAACCATAAACAATATATTATAATAGAATATAACCTTTAAATGTGGTGGCTGTCCACTAACTTACTTATACTCAACAATAAATTTCATTATTGTGAAATTTTTTACCTATATACACGTTTACTTGATGACTATGCATTATTGTCATTGATGACTTATAACCTGCACCTAAGATCAGTTCCCGACGAGAGAACTACTCAACAGCTCTAAATGAAACATCTGTGATGACAATAAAACGTTTTGTCAAAAATTTCATTTTTCAAAAAAAAAAAAACTTATACTTCCCGCAGACGTCACGTCCCCTCCCCCCGCCGCCTCCCCCTGGTGTCGCCTGCGCCTCTGCGACTCCCCGCAGTGCGAGCGGACGTTACGAGATATATGCGCTCTATTATCTGCGGCAGAATGTGCGGAACTATTGTTGGATCGGTTGCTGGAATTGTTTCAAGGTCAAAGAAGCTGCGAACATGCCTGTTTGATCAACTGGATGGTGGCTGGTGAGTTGAACGATATTATACTCTCTATCGTTTTATAATAAGTAATTTCTGAACAAATGCCAAATTAACACATAGGGTACTTTATATCCCGAAATTTGTATCTCACACAAACTAATTTTATCAAAGTCAAGACTTTGCGGCAAATATGTAATATTATTTATAGAATATTAGCTGCCCCCGGGGCTTCGCTTCCGTGGGAATTTCCGGATTAAAAGTAATCCAGGTTATATTCTAAACAATCCGTTCAGTAGATTTTGTGTGAAGTAGTAACAAACATATACACATGATTTTGCGTTAAAGTGTAACGAACACACACACATATATGTACATCCTCACAAACTTTCTCATTTAATATTAGTAGGATTATTTAACTTTTAGGTCCGAACTCATCGCCAAGCCTATCGCGACGCGTCCTAGACACCTACATAACCTCAGATATATGGTACCTGCCGCTAGAGGTCGCTAATTCAGACGCGCCGCTGACGTCACAGGATACATATGACGTCACTGTGTACAACCCGCGCGCGTGGCACAAGGACAGTGTGCCTGGTATGTTGATATTCAGATATATTTTTGAACCACGGCTTCGCCTGCATAAATTGCCCACGAGAACACTACTTTTGCCTACGATGTAACCTATACCAGATTTTAAGTTAGACCTTCCGCTATACAACTGTAAAAACCGCATCAAATTCCATCCAGTAGTCCAGACATAGCTCACAGTTTTATTATATGTATAGATTATCATTGTTAGTAACTTTTCACTCTTTGTTAAAAATAGAACATAATATAGGATTCCAATTGGGGCTAACGCCAGCGATTTGCACTGTAAAATATTTTTTAATATCATGGGAACATTGTTCACTCTCTTCGTTTGACGACCTCGGTGGCGCAGTGGTAAAGTTCTTGCCACTGAACCGAGGGGTCCCGGGTTCGATCCCCGGTCGGGTCATGATGGAAAATGATCTTTTTCTGATTGGCCCGGGTCTTGGATGTTTATTTATATATGTATCTATTTATAAAATATAGTATCGTTGAGTTAGTATCCCATAACACAAGTCTCGAACTTACTTTGGGGCTAGGTCAATCTGTGTGATTTGTCCTAATATATTCTTCTCTTTTGCGACTGTGAATCCGATACAATTGCCTATATACTGTATAAATAACAAAAAAATATTTCATTTTTTGTATTTTTTATCAGCACATTACAAACGTCAATATTTTGTTTGAAAACGGAACTTTAACAACACCATCGCCCCTAGCGGTGAATTCTCTGGTCCCTATGGCTGTTAATTTCCTCCGCAGACCTATACGAAGGCGCAACAGAGATCCGTTACACGGACATCAGTTACCAAACGCCGCGTCAGCCGCCACTCCGCCACCCGAACAGTTGCGCCACTCTCAAGGAAGCCCAACACAACATGGCCTTGAGTTGTCTGCTCACAGAGGGCGTTGGCATCGCCGCCATCAGACTGGGAGATATGTACCAGCCTTATTTATTGAAGACGCTGTGTCTTTTGTTGGAAAGAGTAGGTAAGTATTTGTAATTATATCCTGTGCTATATTTTGCCCGCAACTCCAACCGCGGTTAAGAATAGCCTACGTAAATTTTCAGCTCTGCAACTATATCTCCACACCGAAAATCACTTCAATCCAATTTGACGTGAATGAAAGACAAACACAAAGACACATTCACATTTATATTAGTATATATGGATTGTCATTTAGTTATCTGGTTATTTAATTATAAATAAGCAATAAAATAACTTTATAGTGTTTAGAAATGCATTGGTTTCACGCATACTTTTTGCCGAGAGCGAATGTGGTTCCGCCCTAAAATAGGACCACACCCTAATAGGGTTGACGTCAAGCAGGGAGTGTAAAAAATCGGTGACCTGCCTTCTTATCTCTATTATCTTTTGCAACTACCTACCGCCATCGTGGTAGTGGACAGTAGTCGCATATACACAAGTAAACTAAATAGTCGCAATAGCGCAGTTGTCCACGGCGTTTTCCTTCACCGGAATCAAGTGGTGGCCTATGAAAACAGCTGTACACGTGATTGGTATACAAACTCGTCTATATGTATGTATGTGTATGAATAGGATTCGAACCTGTGAATCACATGTGATGTTGTTCCAGGCAGTAAATACGAGATGCTCCATCTGGCGGGACTGAAAGCTATCAATGACGTGGCGAAGGCGTGTGGACATTCAAATGTAGGAGAACTTATACGATGTAACGCTGATTACTTCACTAGCCAAGTCACGCTTAGACTCAAAAAGGTAACTAACGGTCTAGATATTATTATGAAATGAGTATGTTACAAAAAAAATATATATTTTCTTAACTCCAATCTTTTATGTTAATCAAAATTCTCTCGTTGGAAGCAGATCTTTGTAAAAAATCGACCAAGCTACACCGCTGACTGCTAGAACATAATTTAAATTTTTTATTATACTTTTAGGCTTGGAACAGCGAGTCAGCGTTACAGATTTTATCCGTCGTCATGGAATACAGTGACTCCAGTATATTAGACTGTCTGTACGGGATTGTTGAAGATGTGAGTTGATTTAAACCATACATGCCCTAATTTCCAAATTATTTATTTCGACTAAAAATTCACTTATTAAGGCCGGTGCACACATTCTTCGTACCGCGTATTGTTTTTTTTATTTGGAATAGAGATGTTGACTGATTTGTTTTACTATTTCGATTGGTACGTATTGATTCAATAAATATGACGGTAGAATTCATTTTTTTAACTAATCGAAAAATTTTAAATAAATGTTCAAAATCCAAATATTCGGTCATGTATAAGTATGGAGATCATGATGTTAAATTTTCATTTCAATTAAATTATATTTCATCAGTAAATCTAGTCTATTTATAAAGAGTTGAAAACTTGAGAGAGTTGAGTTTAACAGGCTACATTTTTTTTTTGCTATTGCAATACAAAATAGACATTAAAGATTAAGCATATAGCAATTTTTTTAAATTGCAGTTTTTAGTATTAGTCTTTTAGATGAATGCGTTTCAGCAATCATTCAAACATTTCAGGTTTTAGTCCAAAGCTGTGATAAATACTACGAGAAGAATCTACAATCATACTTGCAAGTGTTCGTAACATTCATAGAATGCATACGGCGGTGGTTCCCTCTAGCGGAAAACACAGAAAACAAATCCACAAATATAGATATAGACGTTTTTAGAGATGTCACAGAACATATAAAGAATAAAGAAGAGTCAGAAAAGTTGATGAGTAATGAAGAGTTTGAAAGAAATACCGGGAAGAGTGTAGAAGAGATGTATAGAGAGGATATCAAGAAGAAAGAAGATGATTTTTTAGATTACGACGACACAGTCACGAGTGAGTTTTTTTAATTCTAAATATGTGTTCGACTTAAAGGTATATGTGATTATTTTTACTTTTTGTATTTCTCGCTTGTTTCTCACTTGACCTTGTCGGTATTTTAAGATGCCATTTTTTTATCACGTTAAATATACATGGCAAACAATAATATCAAATAGACACTGCTTTTGAGCTTAAACAACCTAGTCATTATTATCGTGTGAATTACCTAATTTCTTCATAGATTTCTCATCATATATTCAGGTGAGAAACCGCCCCTACCACAGCATATAAAAGTGACAGTGACGATAATAAAGCGCTGCCTCCACTTCGTGACGCCGTGGAGGCGAGACGAGGCGATACTGGCGATGCAAGTGCTGACCGCAGCGTTGCCGCTGCTGCGAGATTATGAAGACGAATTGTTGCCCCTTGTGAGCCATTTTCTTAATAGTTTCATTTCTCGTGGTGTTAAAATATGCCTGTAAAGGTCTAATTTCTGAATATGTAGCACACAGGACAACTTCTTGGGCAATATTAATGGTGTTTCTATTGCCTTCTTCAGTTATCTGATAAATATCATGTTTGCATGTTTTATCAAAAAAATCGCGCGTCTCTCGACTTATTCAATATCGTCAAAGCAATATGCGATTGTTGACGAAATTCTTGATGGGCAATAAAGCTGTTGCGTTATTGCGGTTGTTCATGTTAGGCGCCCTTTACTATAAAAAATATCAACTACACGAAACTATTATCGTGCTACTAATTTCTTAATGAAAACAAAAAGATCTTCGTCTAATCAGCTTATAAGTGAACAGTAACTTGATTGACCCATGGGAATTTCGGGATAACTACCCTATGTGTAATTCCAGGTACTCAATTTCAACAAACATACACACATACCTCACAATCTTTAGCGATTATAATATTAGTAGGATATAATGTTTAATTTCCTGGCGATCGAAGTGAAAAGTTAGAGCATTTGCCTCGATCGTAAATCGACATTCATCCCTCTGCGTAACTATTTATTCTTTCATAAGCTTAAATCTGTCTTTACAATTCACACCAATGCGATAGATAAGCAACCCATTTCAATTATTATTTTAACTTGTAATATAAAGCCGTTGTTATGAATGCACTGATCTGCAAATAGCCCCTGTCTCTGCAGGTGCACCAATCGTGGTCGGGGCTGGTGTGTGTGGTCGGCGCTCAGCAGCCGGCCGCGCTGCGCGGTGCGCTGAGTCTGCTAACTGTGATGGCCGCGCTGGCCAAAGACTTCATACTCAACAGAGCTGTCAAGTCAGTCTATTTATATATTCTTCATTCTATTGATCCACTCACATCTTTGAGAAATCAGTCTCGTGCTAAATATTTTAAAATGCTTTTAAAATGGTACAGGGGCGTAATGCAAACTTTTAGATTTTACTACCTGTAGCCCGCGTCTCCGCGTATGTCAAACTACGTAGATAAAGTGTGAAGAGGTAACAAATAACATACTTTCTCATTTATACATTTAGAATTATAGCGAAAGAGTGACTACTTGGGTCCCTACCTTGGGTCCCGACTGATGGCAGAAGATGGAAAAGCAAGCAGAGGATATAATGGTATTTTTTCATTACGCTATGTCGCTTGCCGTTACTGTTAGGTCCGTCTTTATAAAAAATATTTGATACTAGCTGCGCCCCGGGGTTTCGCTCCCGTGGGAATTTCGAGATAAAAAATATGTCCTATATCTTATTCCAGGTTATTTTCTACCCATGTACCAAATTTCATAACAATCGGTTCAGTAAATAATGCGTGAAGAGGTAACAAACAAGGGAACTTCGTTCGTATTTATAATGTTAATTGGGATTTTTCAGAGAGGTACTCCCGCACATATACAAGTACCTCCACACGTCATCATCAGACAGCTATCTTAAGGACGCAGGGTCCTCCTACCGCACCAGCCAAGCGTATTCCCTGCAAGTGGCCGCACTCACGGCCTTACCGGATTTGGCTGTGAATCTCAAAATAGAGGACGATAGGTTGGAGGACACTATGAATTGTGTTGATGCGTATTTGTGTAATAAACAGCCGAAGCCTTTGCAGGTGAGTTTGAAGGTTTTAATGTGACAGTGTTCGGTTATTGGTATGCAACGTTTTGAATGTTATGTTCGTTGTATTCGTAATTTAAGACTTGCTGAAAACTGTTTTCGATTGCGAATAGAATGAATAATGATCTTAGCCCATTCGAAATATGCATTTTCGGTGACTTCAGTATTAAAAGTAGCGCTCCTGATTAGTTTCCAACCACACAAGAATTAAAAAAACATATATTTCTGTAATTTTTCAGGCGCTGGCAGTGGAATTCTTCAAAAAGATCTTGGATTACGACTTCTGTGCCGCTTGGTATCACCTACGTAAACTCTGCGACAACACCCATGTCTTGGAACCTCGTGATATTCAACAAATGAAACTAGAAACAATTGTCGGTACACCTTTCGAAGCCACTAATAAAGAATACGATGCCAATATAAAACTGATATTCAATCACGCAACAAGTTAAATTTTTAATTCCAAGTAAATTATCTACTCATTAAAAATGTAAATAAAACACTCAAATGGCATTTAATATTTTATTTTATAAAACACAGTATTCACTGAAATAATACCCTTCAATGTACATGTTTATTCTATTGATCCACTCACATCTTTGAGAAATCAGTCTCGTGCATATTTAAAAATGCATACTAATAATACCTTTTTGCTTGGTCGATGTTTTAAATTGGCAAAATTTTGTGATACTTCAAGTGATTTCATTACATTGTAAGATGTGAGGTAAGACAAACTCCCATTCCATTCCATTATAAATGATAAATAAAATTATTTTAGACCATACCGTAACTTAATACCTTACAAATGATTTGGTAACCTTAAAATTGTAGAATTCACCACGAGCATATACAATTATATACCCTATAAAGACCCCTTTTTCTTGAATATCTCCTATGAACGGGGACTTTTTCTTGATTATTTCTTATGAACAAACAGGCCAATTACAGTTTCAATATATGTATCCTAAAAGATCGTGAAAATTGAAAATGTATCCCTAGAGACGCGTGACGTTAATTTATATTACTTTAGATTTAGGAACTGAATTAGACCCGCTATTTATATTTGGCCATAATTGGAAACATGACCAACAAATGTGCAATTACTGTTTTAGATTTGTAAACAAAAAAAACTTGTAATGTGCAGATTAACTATAGACAAGTCTCGGCGTGCGATCTACGATTTAATATATATGTGCCACACAGCATGTTAGATAACACTTCTTATCTTTGTCGCACTTTCGTAACTATTTGCTAAAGAAGAGAGACAACAAATGGTGTCTAATATTTTATAACATCCTGTGTTTGAATATCATATAGGGAATATTTACTCACTTTGACATTTGCCAATGTGAATATAGAGATGTCTATTTGATTACAGTAGAAAGAGAAACTCAAAAGGGCACTATACGTACTTACACAAAGCAGAACAATAACAAAGTACAAAATGCAACAGTTACAAATCGTAAAAAGATTAACAAAAAATCATATGTTTATTCTAGATATAGACAACATTTTTATGAGCAAATTTAAACATACTGTTATTTCGGAGCTAATTAGTTACTGGTGATATCAATATCCTACACGAGTTACAAGTGCAATTATAAAACATTTTCTAACGAATTGCTCCACACAATTTACAAAAGGCGCTACAAGACTGCTTTTATATAAATATTTTTATATACAATAAAAATATTTATGAAAAAAAAAAAGTTTGCTTAAAATTAATAAACATTCCTTACCCAGTACACCATGTACTCGAAATCCTAACATTATAATATTAAAACAAAACATAAGTATTTCAACGTTTGTTATAACACTTTTTCGACCAAAAATGCACAAATGTGGTGGTATAAAGTCGTGTTACATTATGTCAATCAATGTTAGCAACGAACGATGGTAGTCAGTAGTCTTGGTCTATTCGTGTATATGACTGTATTTGTAGATAAAATATAATTGAAATATTCACTTGAAAATCAAAATCTTGGCAGATTAATTACTTTATAAATCAGAAATGTGCTAATATATTTTAAGTGAATATTTCCATAAAAAGGCATGTAAAGATTGTTTACCAACGATTTAAATACGTAAACAAATACATTATAAATTCATCGATGTTCTCATTATTAAGAGCCGTCACGACCGCTAGATTACGATCGCGATTCACAACTAGCGATGTGCCTCTGAGTAATTCTGTTCTCAGAAATTTCGCAAAAACGATATGAAGAAAATTCCCGGGAATTTTCGAAAATATTTCCGGGTCCTGTCCGTGCATTCTCGAAAATTTTGAGAACGGTACATCACTATATACAACCTAAACGTTCTTATAATTTGGGCATCGGGTTTGCTTATGATGTCATAATAATGACTCGATAGTGCTCAAACTTTTGTGCTATAAAAAAATTGGCGTTAACAGAGCCGCCATCGCCTAGTATTTAACTAGGAATTTCCAAATAAGGAATATTTCATTCCTATGGTATTCGAAAAGATGACTGACATAAGGCGCAGGCGCAAAGATTGCAACATATCTACTAAATACGTAATTTGACTTTTTATTGCAGATACTCAAAATGCTTTTATTTGATCGTGTGAATGTTGTGACAGTAGGCAGTTGTAACTGAGAGAAAAAAAAATATTGCTGTGTAATTAGAAAAGTGTGCAATAAAATCTAATTTATTCGACATATTTCTTATTAGTGTCTCCCCCTTCCAAATACTGCGACCGCGCCTGACAAAGCGAAGCCCATGTTACACGAACACTATGACTACTATATTTTTAGTTTCTTACAATGATATTATATTGGAATGGTTCCGATTGAAATATATTAAATCATTTACAAACCACTCTTAATAAATAATACATCTAAATTGCACTAGCTAATTTTTACATCCGACTATTAAACAACTTAAAATATGAAGAACTGAAAATTGTAGGACTTCGACAATTCTGTAATAATCGTTTATAATATAAAGACGAAATATTCCTCAACATCCATCTCTAGCTAACTCCAAGCTAATCTAACTTAGTTGGCGATGGCCGATCGCTTAATAATTTAGGACTTAAGATGGTCACAATAGGGATCTTATTACAAGAGTTGTCAATAAATCTTGTCCTTTAATTAAATAAAATTGATCGTTTCGCCGTTCAACATATGATTTTAACTTAAATTTTGAAACAAAAATTATATTGCAGGCTAAAGTGCTCAAAAAATAATGAAATAGTGACAAAACACCCCATTAAATATTTTTTTAATTTCCTAACCTATCCCACGACCTGGTTAGGATTTCGGGTCCGGATCGGAATAATTCATTCTACTGGGACCACTTTCTCAAGGCCTCAATATCTAAATTTGTCTACTAATTAGAATAATTAAGCTTAATACTTTAGAATATTTTTTATTATATCATACGAATTGAAGTTTCACACCACACTAATGTATCTGTCTTATTTATTTATAAAGTTATGTTGCAATACTTCAAAAAGGGATCATTGCATCTCCATTCCCTCGTAAATAAAATATATATTTTTACAAACCACCCCGTGACAAAACAATTAGAATGATAATACGTTATTAGATCGGATATTACCCGACTATGTTGCGTACGTAGTTAACTTATGTGAACACTCACTAAGCACGACCACTCCTATTCGTTCATATAGTCTACCTATTATAACTAGAGGCATTTGGCCTGTATTTTAACGGCAGTGGCTTTCATTTATTCTCCTAAATAGTAAAGATATTGCCTTTTAGGATCACTGTCAATAAAGTTTGGGATTTAGAATCGTGCTAAGGTATAGTACGATTCTAAATTTGACCAATCATAGAGACGCATCGAGCATTGTGATTGGTCGGTTCTTGAAGACGCCTTTTTATTGGCAGTGAGGCCAAATGCTAAATTTTTAATATGTAAAATTCTATTATATTTCAGATTAAAACTTAACTTCCAGAGTTGATCGTAACTATATTAAAATTACAAATGTATAATGTTTGTCCGTCTTCATGTGGCTACACAACAAATATCAAAAGGTAAAACATTGTAAACCGAAACATTTTAGTGTTAAATGTTGCCATAATAATTAAAATGTTAATTTAAGATACCATTATAAATTCAATACAGTGGACCTTATTTTATCAAATAAGAGCTAAATGACATTTCTGCCCCGAGTTGAAGACAATAAGAGAATTCATAGTCAGATAATTTTCCTTTGTCATACAGCCACAAGAAAACCTGTCCATGTCAAAGCTTCAGATATTAAGATATACAAACCTGTCTATCACCAAATCACTTCCAAGCCATTTTGAGCATCTTCCTGGAGGCAAAGTACTTGGTGCTGTACGAGGCTACGATCAGACCTACCAGTACGATGGTGATCAGGTAGTAGTCGAAATCATCCTTCAGAAGATCGAAGGTTTTTGATGGCGCCACGCGCGTGTAGAATAGGTCTGTGTGGAAAAATTTTAATGTACAAATTTCAAGCTAAATTGTAAATTATTTGATTTGATATTGAACGAAATATATTAACAGAAAAATAATCACTGACATTTTAAAACTTTCAAATCAAGCTAAAATTAAATTTGTCACCTCTTGGCTGGCAACACTGAGTATATCAACCAATCTTGACCTTTAGATTTAGTATTGCAACGTCAAAAAATTATAGTTCGTATTGAATCAGTTTTCTGGTTGACAGTTTTGTTCCCTAGTGTGTATGCGACTACCTGCCACTAGATGGAGGTAAGTAGTCGTAAAAGTCATGTCAGATGCCTTTAGGCGACTTCAATAAAATCTGACACCAGTGTTAGCAATAACACACTCGATACGACGATGAGTTTTCTATTCTTATACAGTCTATATAGCGTTTCGTTACAATAAATGCAAGTTTCGTTACAATAATTACATAAAAATAGCTTTTTTAATCTACCATGTTTATTTTACTAGATTTTAATAAGTTCAATTAATGGCAATCAACAGCTCGGATAATGGTAAGCCCTTCTGACATGATAGGGACCAATACTGTTCAAATGAGTTTGGCATCTCTTCTCAGCAGTGGTCGTTCCGAAATGCCAGTAGTTTGTAGCTTGTGAGAAATTACTATTTAATATAAAAATTAACGTGAAAAAGTGCCTGTGAAGGTCTAATTTCTGAAGAAATTATTTGAATTTGAATTCGAGAGCATTCTAGATCTAACAGATGTTTGTACTTACCCAATCCAGTAGCTAACACCAAACTGGTAGATTCCAACCCTGACGGCGCTGTGTATATCGCATGGATCCTATGTAACGTGTTGTTATAGTTGATGATAGCGTCTGCTGGGAGCGGCAGCTCAGGCGCGTAGGGGATGAGGCCCTCCTCCTGGGTCTCCGGGGTGGGGCTGACGGGCCGCTGGGGCCGGAGGAACGCCCACGGCATTTCTATTATGGCGCCCGTTGACATCGCCACTGTGGTAAATAAGTAAGGTAAATAGTTTTTTTTTTTCTTGTTTTATTATTTTCATTCCAGTGAAGGAGAAGGCAATGGCAAAACCAGTCCATTAATAATGCCAAGAAAGTTGTTACGTGTGTTTCATTCCATGTAATGACCTCGACCCTCAGTCATGAGTGAAGAAGATTATTTTCATTTAGGTAACTTTTGTCAAATATTCGTTGTAACGTTGATCAAAAATATTGGAATAAAAAAATGTAGTTCAATTTTGATTATTGTTTTCTGTTTACCAATCCTAGGTACGTACATAGGTAATGGAACCGGGAAAGTTGCATTCGGGACTACGTTGCCATGAAGGCCGGGGTCAGCGTAAAAAATATTTTTTAATATTCGGCTGTGCCTGTACAACCGCCTGTCTGACGTCACTCTTTGGGAATGCTATGATGTTCATGGGATGAGTTCTCGAAAACACTCTTAGATATTTGTACTTTTTTTTGTATTTTATAGAGTTGTTACAAACAAACATGTTAAGCGGTCAGAATGTCAAATGAACTATCTGGTAACTCTGACCTTTTAAAAGCTTTTTTGTATTTTATTATGTACAATATAGTTTATTTATTTATTTACACAAGAAACTTAAATTATAGATTATATTATAAAAATTAGTACAAGGGTGCTACTTATTTCCAATGAAATCTCTCCCAGTGAGAGGATATGTGGTAAGCTGAGGCAGAGTTGTTACAAACACGTTAAGTAATCCTACTTTCTACTAATATTATAAATGCGAAAGTTTGTGAGGATGTGTGCATGTTTGTTACTCTTTCACGCAAAATCTTCTGGACCGTTTGTTATGAAATTTGGTATACGGGTAGAATATATCCTGGAATAAGACATAGGGTACTTTTTATTCCGAAATTCTCACGGGAGCGAAGCCCCGGGGCGCAGCTAGTCAAAACATAAACTGGATACTTTTTATCCCGAAATTCTCAAAAGAGCGAAGCCCCGGGGCTTCGCTAGTCAAAACATAATGTAAGTGACGAGACTCACGCAGCACATGTTTGTCGGTGAGCGAGCGCTCGGTGGCGGTGCCGGCGACGGCGGAGGCGGGCTGCGGCAGGATGTAGGCCGCGCGGTCCACGAGCGGCGCCAGCGACGCCGACAGCGAACTGAACGCCGCGTGCGCGCCCAGCCAGCGCTGGTGCCCGGAGTACAGCTCCATCGTTGCTGCGGAACCATTTCAAGTTAATTCATTATGCGTGCTCTAAAACGTAGATTTTATCGAGAGATTAAAATATATATATATATACAGGGTGTTTTTTTATCCAGTGTCCAAATTTATGTATTATATTCTTTGTCGAAAATAATAAGACGCGTATTTTTTCGTTATGTACCTCTCCATACAAAAAAAAAGAAATAAAGCGTGCTAAAGTTATCCCAAAAGTGTTTACAATAGTTGACACCGCGCGCCATAAACACGGTAGGTAAGATCACGCGCTTTCAGTCGCCCCGCCTCTCGTGGGCATTGACCCCTTCCATTTCCATTGACAAAATACAGATTTTTCGTAGTTGCTGTGTACATAAGTTGCAAATTTTCCCTTCATACTTTCCGGGCTTAGGACCGTCAAATTGCAAAAGGCTTTTAATTATATACTTATTGGATTCCAATAAAATTACCAATAAGAATAGGTACGAGTAAGAACAAAAAAAAACCACGTGCAATCAGGCGTATTTAAAACATTTGAATCAACTTATGTACAAAATTAAAAATCAACTAATTAAAAGTTCACTAAAATCAACTTACGTGTAGTTACGAGGGCACCTACACTATCAGTCACAATACTTCAGGACCTGTTCGAAATGTAAACCGTCTATTTCTAAGCAGATCCTGGCTCTTTTTCTTAAATTACCTTTTAACTTATTAAGCACCAAAGTGTCTCTTTTCACTGTGTCAAATGTACGCACTATTTGTGTTTTTAACATATCGAGGCTTTGGGCCTCTTCACCGTAAACAAGTCTTTTCACTTCACCCCACAAGTAAAAGTCTAAGGGCGTAAGGTCTGGTGACCGAGGTGGCCATGCGACGGGCCAATGCCGATCTGCCATCTCCTCTCCTGCAGTAAACTGGCCATGATCCAAGAGCCTTTGGTTAGCTCGCAAAATTGTTCTACGGTGAGAAACTGCTGGTTCCAGTATGCCCGTAGCGCGAATTCGAGGAATACTTTCGGCCTTATACATCCTCTGGCTGCTAAACTTTCACCACTCAAAATGTAGCACCGCACCATTTCGTAGTACTCACGGTTCCAGTACATTGTAGAAAATTAAAAATACGAACAAGTTCCTATCGCGAATCACGAAATGAGCCGATTGCATAAGAGCGCACGCGTACGTCACGGGAGCTGGCGACTGGCGGCGCGGCGTTTGCGCAGAGGTTTCAAAGCCGCCGCCGGCACCCCCGTCTACCCCTTCCCTCCCCCGTTACTACAATTGCCTTCCCTTTCGGCGGGGCGCGGCCGGCGCATGAGTACTGTTTACTCGGGTGTCCATATTGAAAGGATACTCGGTACAAGAAAATTATTTCTAATTTGAAATTTTCATACTGTTTTTTTTTAAATAATCAATGTATTAATGGTACTTAATACCTAGAAAAAATTTGGACACTGGATAAAAAATCACCCTGTATATATTTGCGATGTCAAGTGTCAAGATTAATGCAGTTATACTTGTATATTATAAAAGCATTTACCCATGAGCCAATTAAATAAGTATTATGATCCTGCTAATATTATAAATGCGAAAATTAAGGATGTATGTGTATTATTCTTTCGTGCAAAATCTATTGGACGGATTTTTATTAAATTTAGTACACGGGTACAATGTAACCTGAAATAAAACATATGGTATTTTTGATCTTGGAGTTATTTTTTTTTGACGTCAATAATTGTTGATATCCTAAATTGAATAAAGAATTTTTAATTTTGTCCCAAAATTTCCACGAAAGCGAAGCCCCGGGCGCAACTAGTGATGAGTGATATAAATTTGACATGAAAGTGTCTAATTTCTGAATAAATGCTAAATAGACTCACCAATCTCAGTGCGTCGATGTTTGTCGTTGTAATAGAGGTAGGCCATGAAGTTCTCCGTGTGCACCGCGAGAGGCGTTGCGCGTGCGCGGCGCTGCGCTTGTGACGTCACCACCGCGCCCGACACCGCGTCCACGCACGTCGCCACCACCACGTCTGCAGTACAAATTGAAATAATGAATATATGTACAGTCTGTGAAAAAATAGGGTAGTTGCCATATAGTCAAATTAGGTACTTATTTCAATGTGTCTAAAACCTGTTTCACGAATTTAGATTTATTAACCAACAGGCGTTAAAATGTTGTATAATATAAATAAGAATTCCATCAATTGCGAAATGTAACATCATCTTTTTGGAATATTCATGTACCTGATTCGTTTTTACGACATCAAACTGAAGAACGCGTCATAACAGCTGCTACTCACTCACTCGCGCGATCGACTAAGTCTAGCCAGGAATCAGAGTCCACCTAGTATTATTACCCGTGCAAGCTTGATGGCGCGTGCGTTTCGCTTTTCTATTAGCAGGGATAAGCATAGCTTTAGCCTCTTCATTCCAACAGCACTTAATGGTGTAGACAGATAATCTAAGATATACAGGGTTACTGGTATCAAACGCAAAACCTCCTAAAGACTACTTGGGTACATGAAAACAAGCAACTTTTATTCTACGAATTTTAGTAATTTGTAATTTTTTTTTTCATATAAAAAAATACAATCTAATTTGCGATTGTACACATATTAACTAGCCAAGCAACGCGGACAGTACAGTAGCGTTACGTAGCGGAATCGAACATAGAGTTAACGTTTTATAGAAACGACATTAAAACTAAAAAAAAGGAAAACGTTTTTATTTATTACGTTTAGACAAAAGTCGTAGAACAAAAGATGTTAGTCTCTATGTACCTTATGCGCCTTTGGAAGGTTATACGTTAGATACCAGTAATTCTGTATATTGTATATACCTCTGTCAATAAATACTAGTTTATTTTTAACTAGCTGATGTGACTTCGTTCGCGTGGCCGAACAATTTTTGGTAAGGAGTCAAAATTATTAGAGAAATTTAATTGTACAGACAAATGTAACAAGAATGAAGATGCTAATCAGACTGAAAAAGTATATTTTCTATAGTTTAGCTGAACTATTATGACTCTTCTTCAGGTGTTCCAGATCTTCGATTTTTATACCTCAACAGAAAATGCTCATCAGACTGAATAACTTTTATTAGAGCGTCATTTCTATGTTTCCTATAGTTTAGCTGTACCATCATTGTCCGTCAGGTGTTCCAGTTTTGAAAATATTTTATACCCTATATGTTGCCCAGGCATAGCTGTATAACAAAAAAAGTTTCATTCAAATCCGTCCAGTAGTTCCGAAGATTAGCGTGTACAAACAGACAGACATACAGACAAACATTTTTTTTTTCAAATTCTTACTCTGTTGCTTTGACTCTATAGCCAAATTTTATTTTTATGTAAATTTATTAAATGTACAGGATTTTTTTTCTGTTTTATTATATGTATTGATTGATTATAAGAACGTGACCTTTGTGCGTGAGGTCTGGTCCCTCGGTGACGAACAGCACGAGGTTGGGGTTGAGGTACTTGTACAGCAGCTGGCGGTCGCCGAGTACGCGGCCGGGCGAGTGCACGCGCTCGCGAGGTTTCCCGCGTAACGCCGCGATGCGGTGCCCCTGCAGCTGCAGCGACCACGTGCGCGACGCTGTTACCGTCTTTGCGGGAACATTCAAACAATCATTCAATTAAATACATTTATTTCTTTATTTATTTATCAATTTATGTACACAAAAAACTTAAAAATATTATAAAAATTAGTACAAGGTAGTAGCACTACTTATTTCATATGAAATCTCTTCCAGTATACCCGTGAGATGAGATTTTGTACATAGAGGCAGACTGGCGTGTGCATAAAAAAATAAATAAATGAAAAAAATACATTTATTTGCAAACACGGTAAAAATACGTTCGGACAAAATGTCAGTTTCATTTGATCAAGCGTGTTGCACCAACAATCGGCATGCAAATATTCAACTAAACACACGTTGTCGCACCAAAAACAAAACAGATTTTAAAACAATTCCATTTTTACAACAAACGAATAAAACTAGAACGATATGCATAAAGAGTAGAAATTAATTAAAGTGCAACTAATTTTTTTCCATACAAAATTGTTGCCATACTTCAGCATTTTACGTCAAAAATGTGACAGCTACGCAAAATATAGCGCCCCCATTTTTTGTCATCTCTTTATGGTCAAGCTGTACAATGAGCAGCGTTGAAAGAGACATTCGAAAATCTATTCATTTAGGGCCGTCAACACGCGTGGCTGCGATAACCACTTTCCATCATGTGGCACGCGTGCCAATTGCTTACTCAGTAGTATGGATTCGATCCGCACTCGAAATTATATGAAGTCTACTACCGACTCCATGCAGGCAAAGAAAAAATAAATAAATTAACAAATGCGGGTCTTTCACATTACAACTTCAAAACACATTGCATCCGTCAGGATCAGGATGTGTTTTGAAACTTGCCTTTGCTTGCCTTGAAACCGCATGCATTCCAAAAGTATGTATGTACGGAAGATTTTAATCTACTATACACTCACCCTTCCATCGTATCTGAGAGCATATCCGTTGACTTTCGCGGTGTCCTTGTGCGCGACATACATGAACAAGTTCTCGACGAGTGGCGCCGCTGATCCCGGTAGTACCTGTGAAGTAATTACTGAGATAACATATTTCAACTACACATTACTCCACCAGCGATAACCTATGTTAGACCACAGGTCATAAAATTCCAAATTTTATCAAAATCGGCCCAGCGATATATCCGTGAAAACGTAACAGAAAGACTTTAGCTTTAAATATTAGTATTGATATAAACCCTGAAGTGGGGTAGTAATTGCGCACTGGCAACATTGCGAGACTAGCGCCACCGCGGCGGCTGCGGCAGCACGAGGGCAACAACAGGAACAAGGGCACGCATACGCGCGAGTAAACGTCAAGAGAGACAGGTGTCACTTAAAGATAGCTGGCGAATAATATTTTGTTGTGTTATGAAAAGTGCATTTGCGATGTTGTTTAAAATATAAATAAATTATGACAAATTACACAGATTGAGCTAGCCCCAAAGTAAGTTCGAGACTAGTGTTATGGAATGCTAACTCAACGACACTATATTTTATAACAAATACATAAATAGATAAACATCCACGACCCGGGCCAATTAGAAAAAGATCATTTTCCATCATGACCCGACGGGGGATCGAACACGAGACCTCTCGGTTCAGAGGCAAGCACTTCACCACTGCGCCACCGAGATCGTCAAAAACCACCGAGGCTGTTGAACTACTTGTTCTACTGGTAGGGACGAGGGTTAATTGAACTTCACCTGCACATTTTCATCGCTGTCCAGTAAGACCAGAGCATGTAGCTTCTCTTCGTCAGCGTTGGGCAATATCGCCACTTGTAACAACTGAGTGTCGAGCTTCATGAAGCGTTCGCCGACCGGAGTGCCGCGGATCGGATTGATACTGATAATTAGGCCTTCTTTTGTCTCCTATAATTATAATATGGCGAACATTAGAGCAGGATAGAGAATGTTGGCGTCGTAGAGAGGCATATGTTCCGCATCGGGGAGAAAAGATGATTATGATTGGTTAGTTAAAACGCAATCTCAGATGCCTTATTCATGTAGCATATTTTCTAAGATCGTAAAGCTTAATTCTTGTCTTTAAAAATTGACGAAGTTTCATATAATCTTGAATACCCGTCTTTGACCCTTTAGGGATGGAATTTCGGAATGTGTTACTCTTAAGTCATAGATCCATTACTATGCCTTTATATTGCCTATAGATCTTTATATTTGACGAGAAAAGGTGCCTGTGAAAGTATTTGTGTTTAACTATTTATTTGATGTTATTACAAAAGGTAAACGGCGGGCATAAAGCCTAGGGCTTTTTCTAACGAAAGATTTAGAAAAACTGTCGACATGAATGAACTCACCACATGTTTCCCGACTATAGTGAGATATGCGTCCAACGGCGGGTGCCTCGCGGAGCGGCGCGTGAACAGCAGAGTGTGACGCGCGTCCAGCGCGGGCTCGTGTCGGGACCACAGGATCTCGCCGGAGAGATTGTCCATGCCGAAGATCTATGGGGAATTTTCGAGAAAACAACATGTGACGTCACCTTTGAACGCCAAAGATTTGTGGAATAAAATATTGAAACGGAACAAAAATTTTTTAGAAGTCTTTCGTATCCTAAATTTACGTTTGGTAATTTGCAAACTCATTTGATATAACAAATAACTATTTAAAAAACTCTAGATTTAAGACGCATTATTAAGAATGAGTGCGTTAGGTGAAGAAAAAACAAAACCCCATTCCCAGTTAACTTAAATCTTTTAAAAACTTTTTTGTAAGCAAAAAAAAAGTGGTTCTTAAAATACGAACTGATTTCAAAATGGAGTTCATCAATATTTAATGCACTATTCAGAACTGTGTAAATATGTTCAAGTCAACTCTGTGCTAAATTGAAAAGTACACTTTATTGAACTGTTAATTTGTAGGACCACTCCAAAATGCGGAAGGAAACTTTTATTCGAAGTACTTGGATAGATACAGCTTTCCATGTTTTCTATTACCTTGCCGACTTTGGTAACCAGCACTATAATCTTGTGCAAATTGAAGTAATCCCTCACAAGCGGAGACTGGCTATCCTTGCTGGCTTGGGACTGTCCGTCAAACGACGTCAACAACGTGTGCAGCTGTTGGAACTGCGTGTGCAGGCGACGGGAGAACGCCGCCCAGATTGAACCTAAAGGCATAAAGTAGTCGTTTACAACACGATGGCACGAAGCGTTTGTAACTAAGGGCGAGTGCTGCGTTAAGCAAGCTACGGGTTTCAGATGGCCTCGTTGCTGCGTTGTGTCGACGCAGCGATTCTGGTCCGTGGTTTTACATTGACCTTTGTACGTCAACAACGCACTTGTGACATACAATTGTCGAAGCGTAACAGAGCAGTGAGGCCTCGCTCGTAATCGTGACGTTCACAATCACACGCGTGACTGAAATAGACGCAATGGATTCGTTCCATCTCTTTCGCGCTTAAGATATGTGACCCGAGACGGAATGAAACGGTCGCGTGCGCAGCAAAACACAGCGCGCGCCCTTAATTAATTTTTTATAGCGGCCGTACACATTCGGCGAATTCAAACGCATGCGGACGTGAATAAAGGTACATTATAACGTGAGTTTTGCATCAACATGATGAAAATCCAGTATTGTACGTCGAATTCCACTATTCGGCGAATTCTTCGCCGACAGTGTATAGATTAGTTACTTGAATAAAAATAAACATTTTAACATGACTTTTAATTACATTTACCACTTTTCCCTGTCATTCATAAAAAAGTTAAAATATGTTTTGTCTTTTTCGGTCAATTTCGATTATTATAAAGTGCGATAGTGATAAAACATATTTTAGCTTAAAGTATGTTTTAACTTTATGAATAACGGGGTTACAAATCAATACAGATGTTTGTTCATGCCAGATTGTTTACCCTTATCGATTAGGTACCTCAAAATGGAGTGTAGAAAAATAAATGTTCTTGTTGTGTTATCACAACGAATGCATCAGTCTACATTTGCATTCCAAAACAAAATAAGAAACACAAGCCAGAGAGGATATAAAGACACAGAACATGAAATTTCCCAAACATCTCAGATTCTAGATACAGAAGAATTTTTATACACAATGCCAATACATCAGTGGAACATACTAAAAAGTCAGTCAGTCACTAACATGAAATAATACAAATATATAAAAATAATAACTGGCAATTCTCAGAAGAGTTAGTCGGATTTCTAGAAACGTCAATCACTAACATCAAATAAGTAACACAAATCGGAATCATACATTACGGGCTTACGATCTCAATACTTACTATACATCTTGGCAGCTAGAAAAAAAGATTATCACATCAATATTTACAATTATAATTTAGATAATTTTGAATATGTACTTTTATATATTTTGATATATATATTTTTTAATATGCATTTTGACACACAATAATAGTAAATGACAATAAAAATTTAAGTAAATGTCCGCGCGTCATAAAAAGGCAAAGTGCCCAGAACACTGGCTATATATTACGCCGGCTACACGCTATCGCCGAACTCGAAAAAATGTTGACGCGAATGCATGATCATTGCGTAGTTTGTACGAGAGATTTTATTTGCCCCAATGAAAAAAGTTCGGCAGGACACAGATTACGTATTGATGAAAAAAGCACGATTTCATTCATTCATATCGGGTGTGTCATTACTAACCCTCGTGTCAGATTTTATTAAAGTCGCCTAAAGGCTTCTGACATGACTTTTACGACTACCTACCAAATCTCATAAACACTAATAATGAAAACACAGTATAAATACCTTCTTTCTGATCGAACTCAGATTCGATGGCGGCATCCAGGTCGGAGACGGGGAGGTCAACGAACTCCACCGCCACCACCGCCGCCAGCGCCTCCTCGCGGCTCCACAACACGCGACCTACGAATTACTTGTTGAATTGGCCACTTGACGGTAAAAAATAAGTGCATCATCATCAATCAATTTAAGAACATATTCTTGTCGATGGAGTAAAAATATTGGTAATGTCTATGGCTAGGAAGGCGGCGTTATTTACTATTTTTTGTTCTTATTAAATCATCATTAAATGCGTGACGTCATAACGTCATTGTAAAACAAGCTCCAGATAGATTTTTTTTTTTGTTTTTGACATAAGAAATCTGATTCATTTATTAATTGATGTACCTACACCAACAATATGATGTAAATATAAAACTTACAAATAGCTGACACTTAGTATAAAGGTGCTACTTAGAGCTGGCCATTTGCTCAGTCGTGCTTAGTATCGTACTCCGCTGTTGAAGTTCCGTTGTGCTCCGCTTTTTTTCTATAGTTTATGACACTAACGTGTGAACTTCATACAATTTCTGCGTTGTCCCTGTTGACAGATGTCAACGTGATGGAAGACGACGGAGCACAACGGAGCGATGGGTTCTAGGCAACTTTGCACCTAATACCCAACGGAATAATTTATATTTTTCATTTTCTTCTGACTTAAGAAGTACGACTATAATTTATTTTATTTTTTTTTTTTTACATTAATTATGTGTCCCCACATATCAAACAAGCTATAGACAAACAAATATTTGTTCAAGTATTCTCACCATCTAGCTGCAACAAGTGTACGGAATGGTCGGCGCCGGTGACGAGCACGCGGCACGCGCGCGCGCACGTGACGGCCGCCAGCTCAGGCTGCGGCGCGGCCTGCTGCTGCTGCTGCTGCTGCTGCGGCGGCCTCGCGTGCTCCAGCTGCTGCCCGGACTGCAGGCTGTGCGCGTGCAGGTGGAATTGCTGCAATGTACTCCGGCTGATAAGGAACGATATAAGTGCTAACGGTCTGACAACTAGGGATGCCGGATTGCCGACGATCGTGTGAAGTGAACACTAGGATGAGAGTCCGGTCAGTAAGGGAATTTTAGTAGAATCCGCGACGGCGCTCGACATTTATGTCGAGCGCCGTCGCGGCGTTCAATATTTATTGAATCTCGATATTTATATCGAGATTTATGAGCTCAAAACGTATATGTGAATCTACTCAAAATATCGCAAAAAAAAATTATGTTTTTTTTGCGCGATATAAGCGAGATAAAATAAAAAGATGCGTCGTACAAAAACTTATGAAATTCTTAAAAAAGAACTTTTACAACAATGTGACAATTAACAACAGCAGTGTGGCTCCACTCTATTTTCCCTATTACTACATTTAAATTTATATTTATTATGAACAAGTATTCGGCGCACGTTCGCGCATAATGTCCAGTAAACGTCTTCATCTTGTATTTAAAATATAGTGGCCTTGTGTAAGTGGATTCATTAAACCCGTAGAATTATTTATCTTAAACCTAAACTGTCCTCTGGAATCACACTCTATAAATTGTATAAAAATCCATCGTTGTTTGTGAGTTTAGTGCATTCATTTATAATATGGAAGGATCATTCTCAACACCTGTGAGCTGTACATGAAGTCCTATGCACAGCTATGTTTTATGAAAAGACTGACTTTCTCATAACTGCCAACAACACATGAATAAAAAAAATACCTTTGAATCATCAGTCCATGTTTGCACCAATATTGGTCCTGTGGCCGTATCAGTCACCAGGGCTGACGCCAAACGGTCGAGTAACTGGACCTTAGCCACTTCAAAGCTATTATCCTTTATTAGCACCACCACTTTGCCATTTAGAATGACTCCGGGAGTCACAGTGTTGTGCGATAGCGGGCGCATGAGCGGGCTCGGTTGTGCTGTGAATGTTGAAAGCGGTTTGCTTATGATCTGAACAGTGTTCGAGGTAACATCTAATGCGATCAAGTTTTCGCTCCCTTCGGGTCCGCTGATGCATATGTAGTATGGACCGCTCAGTATACATCTGTAAGAAAAAAATGTGTTTGTAACGTCAGGTAGGTATTAGGTAGGCTACAAAGCTCTGCTCCCAAAGGGATTTTGGTATAGCTAAACAATTAGTTTTAGGTCAGCTCTACTGTTTGTTTATACTTACAAAAACTTAATCACCATATTTCTAGATCATTTAAATAAAGTACAAATACACTAATCGAAATAGAAATCATCTGCTATGTATATATCGAAAGTTCACAATATTTAAAAGACATCAAGCAGTCAAAAAATAGTCTTTGGAAGCTAAAGAAAATATCTTTGTGAATGCTATTGTTATTTAGCTACCAGGGCTATGTGACTCAGTCGCCTCATACAACATCTGTAGGACGATATGGAGTGGTTCTCTTCTAGGACTACTCCATATCCTAATCCATAGCCAATATGCCCATCAATCTATCTCTCTTTTTCCTTCCCTCTTTTCCCTCTTCTACTTTCAACAGTTTCAAGTATGAGCTTTCTTCTCCTACTCTACTACAGTAAAATGATTTTCTCTTATCTGAATATTTTTCTAGTTACCTGGGCAGGGCCAGCCCAGGGTAATTGCTTTCCTACATTTTCAGTCAGACCATTGACAAGCATTGGCTTGTCAATGGTCTTATTTTCTCAGGTACAGTATAAAGTTTAAATGGATTTGTTATACATGTCACAAATGCTTTTTAACTTATTTTTGAAAATAATAATGAGATGAAAAAATTCTGTACATCGGCGTAAGACGTAAAAGAGATGAATTAATTCAGCCGAACTGGCATGGTCTCTATAACTCAGTAGTCAAGAGCACCGTCCCAGATAGACTGGGTTCAATTCGATAAAACTGTACTGATTATTATTTTCACAGTATAACATTTACCCGTCATTAACCCAAGGCGCGGGCAGCTTGGAAGTGAGGCCGCTGTTGTGCCCCGAGCGCAGCGCGTACTGCGACAGCGCGAGCGCTGAGTGCGCGTGCGCGCGCTGCACGTGCACCAGCACGTCGCGTCGCGCGCTCCACTGCGACATCGCCTCACCGCTCTGCAGCGTGAGCGACCACTCCCAGAGTAACACGCCTGGTGTCACATTGTTATATTTCAATTTTACTTCGCGTGCTTATAAAGTTTGACATTTATATTGGATGTAAGTCCCTTAATATTCTAGAGCATGAAGTATAATGTACATCATTAAGTGACATGAAACAAATTCAACTTTATGGTATTTAATAAAAATGAGTGTCGAAACACATATAACAACTTCCTTGGTTTGAAATGGAGTGTCATACCTTCTCCCTTTCACACTGTAGAGTTTGTTGGTAGTAGTGAAGCTGATAGTTATGGAGTGCAGGAGGAAAAGATCATCAAACAATCACAATAGTAAAGTATATTGTAGAGTTACAAATTAATGACATTGGCTATTCCTTTCCGAGTAGGTTTTAATGCACTCTAATTAGGTTAACAAAGTATCAACTTTAAATATGATAATATAGCGCGCGTGCCATGAGGTTTACCGGGTAAGCATAAATATGTACAGACTAGATGATATCATCAACTAGACTGCAGTTTGAATCTTACAAAATACTTTTTAAATAATTGTAATACTAGTAACAAGCTCCAGCTTCACACAGAGACAATATTATGCATGTTACTTAAAATCAACTATTGTATGCAAAGATTATTATTTGCCAATAATGAATAGATCATATTATGCAATAAAATGTGGCCATCCAAATCATAAGGGACCTTATGGCAGCTAGCACTTACTCTTTATTGCCGTTGTTTGAATACATAACAACGGCAATAATGGCGCAAGTGCCAAGGGCCATAAGGACCCTTTTGATTTGGACGGCCACAAATATTGAGTATAACCAACCTGTGTCAGAATCCCATCCCCTCACAAGGTATGGATTTGAGCCTGTGATTGTCACCACATTCTCCGAGAGGTGCAACAGCTGAATATTGCCTGATGGGCCCGTCTCAAACACATGACGCCATACTACCTGACCTGAAAGGTTTATACTTTTGACATACCAGTAACAACAAATATAACATTCATGCCTCTCTCATCTCCACGTGTTTCCGGTTGCGTTTAGTGCTGGGTGGCTGCTAAGGCCAACAATGTAAGAAAAATAAGTTATTGAAAATTTTACTTTTCGAAGATTTGGATGTGATTTTACAACCGGCCACCTGCCTAACGTCAACCCTCCTTGAGAATGCTAAACATTTTGACAGTTCATATTGTTTAAGATAACAAAAATAATGTGTTGGAATGACTGGCTGTTTTATTATGATCATTCAATAACTATTCGGATAATTTGTTGAAGACATAATATAGTACACGAAGATTGTTTTCGTTAATTTATAAATAAGATGTATGTAATAAAAATCAATTATGTACCTACCTGTCTTCAAATTCAACGCCGCAAGAACATTCTCTTCTGTAGCCACAATAATTTTCTTAGCCGTGGATACTGTATCAAATTGGGAGAATTTTATCCTGCCAACGTAAGTTTGACGCCTGAAAACGATAATTTCATTAAAAAATTAAATAACTTGGTCTCATCGGTGACATAGATACCATAACCTATAATATTAAATTACCAGTCGAATTTTCCAATCTGATCCTCGTAAATGCATTCAGAAAGATTTAATAAACTAAAGAACACAATTAACCAGTTTATACTGTTCAAAGATTTCAATAAACCCAAGAAATTGGGTTTAAAACGAATTAACAGCATCCCCATTGCTGATTGACTGAAAAATGTAGTGTTGCCACACTAAACACGTATAGTTTTGTTTTTGATAAATTAAGCTTATTGCTTAGCTTGATAACGTTATTTTAAATTCACACTATTAGTAACGTTATATCAGTAAAGTTATAACTGGAATAGTATATACCGTAGGCAGAAATAGCGATAGATACTATATTATTATCTTCATAAGATCATCGTACAAGAAAGAGATGTGCGTATTAGAAATTCATGACAAGAAACGAGACCGTAGATATAGATTTATTGGTCTTTGATAACGTTACAACAATTTAATGTTAAAAAAAAAATTACCATTTTTTTTTCAATACAAATTTGTTACAAAGTTATTTTTGCCCTTTCCAGCATATTATTTTAATATTAGGTACATTTGTTAATAACTTTACTTCCATTTGATATCGGTAACTTTAGCAAAATTTTACGTTGTAGGCCTGTATTGCCAGTTTCTAGAGTGTATATTTAAAACCATGGAGTAAAATTCCATGGATAAAACCGAAACGCGGGGGCCCTTCTACATGGGTAAAACCATGTACTTACTAAATCATAATACCATGTATATAATAAATAATAGTGGGTAAAACATTCAAGGGGGGCAGCCTTTCAGTTTGGTCCCTTCTCCATTTTAACGTCAGGATGGAGGGACCGTCGTTTTTTCAAAATATTTATAAATAATTATACTTCATTAAGATGTATCAAAATTTTACTAAAGCTAGGCTAATAATAGATTTATAGTAGTTAGGTACTATCCTATAAAATAAAAAAGAAAATTCTTGAATTAACCATCTGTAACGTGAGTCTCTTCGAGATTGGCATAAAATATGAAAAGATCAAGATAGATTTAGAAGGGCCCCGCGCATCAAGATCTAATCAATCAATTACCTAATTATTCTATCAATTTACTCTATGATCAAGATTCTCGATTAAGTCATTTCAATGAGTACTTAGGTACTCCGTAGTACCTACTAATTCCATGCATTTTACAAAAACTCTTTACATTGTTAGATCAATAAACTTGAGTTTTAACCTGTGGTTTTAACTATGCGACATAAAAAATAACTGTAGGTAAGTAAGTTTTTGTTGAAAACTGCTCAGCAACATGCTACAGAACTACTGTGGTCGAAGCCATAACGGCGCTTGTATTTCAGCTTGCACCGCTTGCACCATGAGGCAGGAGGGGCAGGAGGTAAGGTGGCTTGTAAACAAAGCGAAAAGGTAATATAATAAAAAATAAACATCCGATATAAAGACGGTAAATAATTCCTTTTGAACATCAATCTTAGAGCAAAATACCTAAATCACACTCCTTTTTCCTTTACGTAGGTAACGGTGTAAAAATGTTCCATATTATACGCGGATATAGGGAGGCTCGAGTCGTGTTACATGATCGCTAGATTACGCCTTCACCCTTATAATGAAAGGGTTCAATACCCTCTCTGAAAAAAAAAACACAAAGCGAGTGAAAGACTTAATTCCCGATATTAAAAGTGACCCTTGTGATTTAGTATTAAACGTGATGAAATGGGTCTAGGCAACGAATAAACGGAGATAAAGCTTCATAATAATAAAATTTAATAAAAACTTTTTTGAGACAAGCCAATATTCAACCGTCAGAGATCATGTTGCATTCAATGCGTTACAAAATAAAACATAGCCGTGCAGTTAACGTGTTGAGGTGTTCTCTTGTTGGGGACCGATCCTGGGTATCACATTATCAGGTCATGCAATCATAATGCATTGTCATCCAATTTGTATGACATTGCTTAGTGTATTGAAATATTGTAATTTTGTATACAAAATTTCAGCGCAATCGGTTGCTTGAAGATAAGCTTCAAAATTAAATACCAAGATTAAATCAGAACAAACATAGAGTTGCTAAATATTTATCTACATATATTGCAAGCTAGTCAAAAAATAAATGGTTAATACCTAAAATAAACACAATAAGAAATTGTAGTCGACTCTTAACTAGGGTCTTAGTATATAATTGTAGGAATCAAAATTTTTAACATAACCCTACAAATATATGAAGGTTTGGTTGTGAATTAATTGAATTGCCACTGAGAAATTACCTATCTGTTCTCGAACATTTCTTTCGTTTCCCGAGAAAAACTTATCATATCGGTAATTTTCTAAAGAAATTTCTACAATATACCATTAAAAATAAGAAAATGTACTTAGTAGGTACTGGTACATGTCTTGGTAGCTATCTAGCTGCATACGAAATCTCGAACTTTACTTCTACAACCTAAATGTTTTGAGGTCTAGATAAAAAGCGAATGAAAAATTCATACAAAAGCTATAGGGGTACAGAAGTGGGCTGGCTAGGCGAGCTTTCTCCGGGAGCGATCCAGGTGCAAAGGCGGCCTCGTGATATGCAGTTTTAGGGTGCCCAAGCATATAGGGAAAGTGGGAGAAGATTTTATTTTAAGAATTAAAAGTGGGTAAACATGAACTACAGAAGAAGAATTGACCTTAGTATGTAGTTATACAATACATAAACCGATAGGAAAATCTTGACGACCTCGGTGGCGCAGTGGTAAAGTGCTTGCCTCTGAACCGAGAGGTCCCGGGTTCGATCCCCGGTCGGGTCATGATGGAAAATGATCTTTTTTTGATTGGACATGATCCGGGTCTTGGATGTTTATTTATATGTTATAACAATATAGTACCGTTGAGTTAGTATCCCATAACGCAAGTATCGAACTTACTTTGGGGCTAGCTCAATCCGTGTGATTTGTCCTAATATATGTAAGTATATGTATTTCGATTTTGTGTGTGTTAATTACTGGAACTAGTAAAATGTCCACATTTATTCAAGAGCATGCGCGACCATTGCTAGCAAACCGAAACTCCCACGGAAGCGAAGCACAGACAACCAGCATATTCAGATAAAGATGTGCTTAAGTAGATACTTAGTAACCTCAGTTCTTTTCAAACTTCTAACTTCTTCATGTTTGTTTTTATGTTTCCCACACAAATATAAACCCTAACGTCCGATTGTCATGAAAATCTAAATGGTTATATAATTAATTGTTTTTTGAAAACAACGATGAACATTGAGGATTTTGTAACATGCCTCTCTCGACCAATTTCTACTCATAGGGCTATTTGTATGTAATCCACAGAAATCCCATCTCCAGGTTCAAGGGTCGTTAGCGTTTCGATTCGAACGCTGCGACCGCTGTGTCATTCAATTGTTTCAAATTCTAACAAGGACAAGAATTAGTTTTATTATCTGACTTTAAAATAATTAATCTGTGCTGTGGTAATTTTATGAATTGATTGATTTTGGAAATTATTCCTTCCTCAAGAAAATTGACGGATCGTAATGAGGGGTGGTTCTCAAACATACAAACTTAGTAGTTTATAGTTTAGTTATTATAGTACTCCACTTCGCATGCAAGTTTCAATGGGTACCTATACATAGCTTGTATGTTCTCCCTCAACAATCAATAAAATTATATAATAATACTTAAGTTGAACTGGCAGACAATAGGTATTCAACCTTATTTTTCTTTCCTCCTTTCGGATTCTAATGCCAGCTCCACAATGTCGTCGAACAGTTTGTCAATCGTTGGCGTATTCGGTATACATTGCTGGTTTCTCATTGCAGTAAATAAAAGCAGTCATACTAACTACGCAATGATCACGCATTCGCATCGGCATGTGTCTGAGTTCGGCGACAGTGTGGAGCTGGCAAGGCTTGCTTAACTATCTCATAAAGTTACGTACGTGCTATAAACTTAAATAAATGCAAATACGCAAACCAAGTAGCAATTTTTTATATACAAGAATGCACCTAATAAAAAGGACCTAGGGTTCTTGAAGCTGTGGGCGAAGTGCGGATTTGCATTTCACTTCTCACCATAGAATCGATTCGAAGTGATACGCAGCGAACCAATCATATTGCGCCATTGTGACGCACTGCAATGTGATTGGTTCGCTGCGTCTCACTTCGAATCGACTGGTGATAAGTTAAATGCAAACCCGCACTAGGTCTCTAATAAAGTTTGAAAGTTATAGCCATGCTGTAGCATATGATACGTTCTGTTTGAGAATCCATTGCAAATTGCAACTTTTATTGATACTTTCAGCCTTGAACGGCAAATAAATTTACGATTTTGAGCTTATGTGGTAGAAGTATTTTTGCGACGTTACTATAAAATGCCAATACTTAAACGAAATGATTCTTTTGTTCTGGGTATTTATCATAGAATTATAATTTATCCAGTTTCATTACATAGTAGGTAAGTATTCCTCAAAACCCAAACTGAGTTAATCAACTGCTACCTAAATATTTAATTACACTTAATAAAGTACAATATGGAATAACTTTAAAATCTTCAGGAAAATTATAATATTAAATTACTACTTATAGTTTTTTTACAAACTTTTATTTAACTTGTCTAAACTAAATTTTGAAGATATGATCAGATCCGAATGAGTTGAAATTTTGTACACATGTTTAGTTTGGAAGACAATGCATTATTCCGACAAGGATGATCAGATGGTGCCTAGGAACAGCTCCAGGCGTGGCAACTCCTCAACAGTTTACTGGGCGGACATTATTATTTTTGTCACACATTGAACGCAATAAGATCACTTTGACAACAATAATTAAGCTTGTCCCAAAAACTCCATTTTTGTAGAAAAAAACTAATTTATTAATTGATTAAGTTCAACTTTTTAATCAACGTTCATCCAGTCAGCGCGATACAAAAAAAAAACATTTCAAGTTTTCTTTTTCGCCAGCCAGTGCTAAAGTTGAAACTGAGAGACACGCAGCCTATTTTTAGAAAAGCTTGGAATCATGGTCACCGCTTTACCAGCTGTCCTCTGTCTTGTATGTGTGTACCGCATTCACATACATAACTACATGTTTACGCCTACATACAAGCTGCTCTACTGCATCGCATTGCAGTGTCGTTGTATTGTATGCATTTTGCGTGGGGTTTATTAATTTTACAGGGATAGTGGTGAAGTTTCTATATATTTTATGTAGATATATATGTATATGTGGTTTATAAATGCCTAATTTCATGTCATAACATTTAGCTACAGCTATATATTATATTAATTAATTAATATGATTATAAATTACTAGCTGCACTCACATGGGAATTCCAGTATAAATAGTACGCTATGAGATTATAACCAAACAAACAAATCGGTCTGGTACATTTTACGTGAAATAGTAACAAACACACATATACCTCTCCTCACAAATTTTCGCATTTGTAATATTAGTAGGATAGTCGTTTAGGTCAGATTAAAATCCAGTCTAAGTAGTTTATTATATATACTGTAAGTAATATTTATATTTATCTAGCTATTATCCGCAGCTACGCTCGTAATATTTGGCTCTTTTTTTTGTTACAAGTGTAATAAAACAGGGAAACTCAGATATCCGCACTTAGACATACTCAGTCTGGGGTTATAATTGAGAGTGCAGTGCAGACATATGGCGGACGACACTTCACACATGCACACACGCCCTGCACTTTCTAAGGCTTCTATTTTGTGGATAGTCTCGCGCAACAAGGGACATGTTGTGTCATGGAATATTATGTGACGTACCTGACACATGAGGTCTAAGGTATCATGTATTCATATGTGTCATACATAAGGTACTTTTAATCCCGAAAATCCCACGGGAGCGAAGCCCTAGGGCGCATCTACCATCTTTTCAAGTGTTTGAAGGTTACATATCTATTAGTTAGGTCATTAGGTCGAGTATGTCATGCACACTCAAATGGTCAAACCGGTGGCGGCGTCATAGGTCGGGTCGAAAGATTCCCTCTGTTGTGGTTGAGTTTCGCGATGGCTGACCCAAGCGTCAACTCGTGAAAAGGTTCTGCCGAGAGGAGCTGGTCAGTTCACTCTCTTATTAAAATTATTTCTTCTGGTTAATCGTACATATATAATTTTTTTTTCATCATGTTTCTATATACCATACCTTTCGATCATTTACTTTATTGTATAGGTACTTACATTGTTATATTACTGACATAAAATTATATATACATACTAGCGTTTATGAAAACCAATGCTCATTTATTCCTTCGTCTCATCATCATGGGGTGCCATCTTCGAATTGAAGTTTGGAGGTCAGCATACGGAAATCCTCACGGCTTTGGGCCGCTATTTTCAGTTGGTTGTATTTAAGTCCGGTCCAATCCTTTTTCGAGGGCGGCCAGGAGGTCTTCTTTCCTTCGTCTAGCTGATGTTATATTGAGGAATCATCGAGATATCCATCGATTTTGCATGCACCTATCAAAAACTGCTTTACTCGGTAATAGTATAGTGTGTATGGCACCGAAAATTTACAACAAAATTCCAAATCAATATATATTAGGTCCTTACATATGAAATTCGAATATTTTTAATATAATATATTTATTTAATCAAAGTAAGAATCATTATTATCTATGCACTTTTGCCATCTCATAGGTAGTTCATTGATCCCTTTACTAAAAAACCATTAGAACGGGAATCAATAAAATCTTTGAAGGCGGTTTGGACCCTATCGTAGTTGAATTTTTTCCCTTGAAAGAAGTTATCCGAATTTCGAAAAAAATCGTAATCTGTTGGAGCAAGGTCCGGGGAGTAGTCTGTAATGAACGACACTGGCACTAGTCCACCAAGCGCTTACAAGTAACTTTTTTGGGTCAATTTTCGCTTTGGGCAGGATTTGGCTGGCTGGCCAGAGTCCAGCCATTGCGATGAGCGTTTCCGATTATCGTAGAGAATCCACTTTTTATCACAGGTAATGATTTGATTTAAAAATCCTTCATTATTGTGCCAGTTAAGTAATGTAACGCAGCAGTCGACACGCGTTTGCCGGTTTGCTTCACTCAATTCGTGAGGTTTCTTAATCTTCCCAATTTTCTTTCAAGTTTCTTAATCTTCCCAATTTGCTTAAAGTGGATTAAAATAGTTTTATCACTAACACCGAAGCCTGAAGCTAACTCGGACGTGGTTTGCGATGGATCCGCTTCCACAATAGCCAATTCTTTATTATCAACCAGGGTCTCCGGCCGTCCACGGGGCTTGTTCTGCAGGTCGAAATTTCCAGAACGAAAACGTTGGAACCAAAAACGCACTGTGTTTTCTTTTGCGACATGATCGCCATACACATCTTTAACCCTACGAGCCGTTTCCGCAGCACTCCATTTTGTAAACTGTGTGACGCAAACAGAAAAATCAGGAGAAAAAGAAACAAATGAATGACACAAATACATGTGTAAATAGCTGGATAAATTTGAATTTGCAATTCCTAACCAAAGAGGAGAAATTTGTGATTAAATTGGTCAGTACAACAAAACACCAATTTCATATGTAAGGACCTAATAAAAGCTTTAATTTAAATCTATTTAAAAAGCACCTCAAGTTTTTATTAACTGATAAATGTTATTATACTTTAGATAGACTCAGATAGAATTTAGTGCTAGTATACATTACAATTCTTTTTTTTTGTTATTTGTAGTGGATAGCATGCTCCTCTTTATTTATTTATATTTGCACACCTATATTCGGTAAAACATGTAGGTTTAATTCATTTTGACATCAATTTTTATATTTGTACTCATATTTTTGGCAAATAAATGTTTTCTTTCTTTTGCCCGCGGATTCGCACGCGTGAATTTCAGTTCTTAAAAGGAATCGAAGTAAAATTTCAGTTGTTCTTTTATCGCGTATTCTAAGATTGGTAAAATTTATTTATTACTATGATTCTTATCTTCTCTTTTTACCAACTACAAATTGAAATAAAAAATTTCATGTGTCTCATTTCAAAAATGACGATGTTTCATACAAACTGGCAACCCCTTTCACCCTCTTAGGGATGGAATTTCGAAATATCCTTTCTTAGCGGACGTCTCCTAGTCACAATCTACCTTCCTGCCAAATTTCATCTTCATGGGCTCAGTAGTTTTCGAGATTACATGATACGTGAGTGAGTGTTTTTCGCTTTTATATACCTATAGATATATAAATTTTATATTTATCTATATTTAAAAAAATGGTAAGCCTTTTGGCAAGAGTGGGACCAACACTGTTTAAGTGAATTTCTTGAGAGCCGACTCGGCTGTCACTCCAGTATTAGTTAAACCAGTATGACACAGAATAATATTTTTCCTGACATTCACACTATTTCAGCACTTTTTCTCAGCAGTGGTTTTTCCGAAAGGAAAAGAAAAGGAAAGGCCTTATTTTCATCCTTACTAATATTATAAATGCGAAAGTGTGTTTGTTTGTTGGTTACCGCTTCACGCTCTATCTACTCAACCAATCTTATTGAAAATTTACATAGAATTAACCACATTAGAACCATTACATCATTCCGGAAAAATAACTGTTCCCGTGGGTAATTCACGCGTGCAAAGCCGCGGACAAAAGCTGTAGCGGTTTCTGAATATTTTTTTACTTTTGATTTGATCGATATTACATCGAAGTATACCTTCATTACATGGCTTTTGAATTTATCTAAGGTTTAGAGACACCCAGATGCCAGAGCATTCCATTTAATTTACAATAGTTGGAATAACAATTGGGCACAAAGCCATACCACTTTAGGCAATATGCCCGAATACATAGCATTTCGTAGTCGTACATAACGCCCATTAGCTTCAGCGAACAACCTGCAAGTTAATTTATGAGATATCTCGCTGAATTTTCTACCATTTTTACCGCCATTCATTACCGTCCATCAAAGTGAAGAACCTTTCTAATATTAAAAATCAATTATTGATAAAATTTTACACTACCCCCAATACAGATTATTATTTTTAAATTAGGATAGTAAGGAGATTCTTGTCAAAGTCTTGTCTTGTCGAAATTGAAGTCTTGCGTAAATGCTCAAAAATTCACCCAACTAGGTATTTACAGGGCAAAAAATACGGTCTAGGCTAAGGTTCTAAAAAAAAGTTTTTCTTACGTTCGTCGAAAGATTTCATTGCAGCAAAAAACCTACTGGCCTGCCAAAACGACCTACTTATAATTTAATTATTCCCATCTGAAAAAGCATCGTTTACTGCAAGAAAAAAAAAGAAAGCGTTCCATAATAAAGGAAAGGATGTGACACAATTGCATAATGGAAATAAAGCACCTATTGAACAGTTTAATTGAACCTTTTCAAAAGTAAAAGCAGTAAAAGTCATCAGTCTTTCACACGTGTAAAAAATGCCTAGGTCTCGAAAGGGCTTTGACTATTATCTAGTAAATCCAGTTAGGGTTCTAGTCAATAGTTACAAAACTCGTGGGTTCAGCCATGCGCGCCGTTACTGGTTCTCACAGTGCCTAGGCTCTAGGCGATTGCGACATTTGAGTCTAGACTATCGGTGTGAAACGCACCTTCCATTGCTTTCGGATTTCAATGGTTGAGACTTTAGATTGATCGAGAGAACCGGTCGTGACGGGTGTAGGCCTCGTTCGGCCCTTTTGGTATATGCTCAGTATTATAAAGATGCTAAAGTTAGTTTTGGACACAGGAGTATAAGGAATCGGAGTTGAGAGAGTTGTTTGTGTAAATAAATGTATAGGAATAGGATCCTACAGATTACGTATCAATCGCATTCTTAATTACTATATCCTTCAAATCTGTCGTGCGTTCAATGCAATTTTGCGTTGCGTCAAAATGTTGATACTATCATTAACCTACAGAAAAGTGCAAAACAGTATCAGACAGGCAGACAAGACTGCCCACACAAGATAATCCATGTTATGGCTGCCGAAACGACGCGAACCCGCTCTCATCCGCCAGCCGGCTCTCCGCGAGGGGGCGCTGAGCTCAGACCGGATCGCAGACCCTAAAATAAAAACATCTATCCAAATAATAATACGCACTTACTCGGAGACTTGGTCCGGACAAGTACGCGAAACGAGTGGCGTTGACCCCCCGACTATTCCCAGGACAACTTGCCGACCAACTGGATTTTTCTTAATGGTAGGGTGGTACTACGATCCTGAATAGGCCTTTCAAACTGTGTTTGGACTTATTAGCTTTTATTTCTAAGACTAGCTTTCATGGGAGCTGTGGGATGCAATTGATGGATGACTGTCTCTCGCGTGCGAATTAAGTATTTACATGGAATTTACGCCGTTTATGTTTTTGCTAGGGACGCGTTTTTGTTTCAAGAAAAGGACGCACTTATTGCAGTTTTATGGAACCGGTACGTGCGTTTTGTTTTTGCTGTTATTTTTAAACTTGCAGTTGTCTGCGTCCTCGAACATGTACAAAGCATCGCATATAAATCAGCTGCCATCATAAGACCCATTGTAATCAGTTCAGATAGTATTGGCGCTGATACCGATTAAACGTCGAGTCAGACTGCACGTGTGAATAAAGAGCAACCAAAAATTATAAATTTGCAAGCGGTTTCGTCACAATAGTTTACTAATTTACTAATCTTACGCAACTATTACGAGGGTAGACATAATACCATTGTCAAATCTGACACTCAGTCGTCAACGTAAACGATCTTGGAAAATATATCAAGTACGTACGTAGTGCTAAAGAAAAATTATAGATTTGATACTTTCATTTATTCATTCTAGGTATATTTGAATCGTCATAGAAAAAAGTGCAAATTAATATATTGTAGTTAAACAGATTTTCTTTTAATATTTTCGATAAAAACAAAATAGGTAAGTATATAGGTAATTAAATTATTGAAAGCATGTAACAGAAGTGTGTGTCTGTGACATTAGTACTTCTTTATGAAGTACCATAAAATAAAAACGTATTTCCGTATTCAATACAAGCCCCGAAAACCAAATAAACGTTGGTAATTATTATTATAAAAAATCGCTCCAAATTATTGCCCAACAGCCACACGACAATATTCATCATATCCAGTCTGATAAATTTAGTAGTTAAATTTCTTTCGCCCAAAATGGCTTGTCCATATTCAAAGTGCCCGGGCATTATCAATAATGTTATAATTAATCACCTGGTCCATTATCATCTCACATACCTAAAGAAGCACAGCAAGCTAGACAAGCGACAATTAGCGCAAAAAATTGGTGATTGTCATGTACCTAATAATCTTCTCCCAAAGTCACAAAATTTCAAAGTGTTAAGTACATTTTCGTGAAAAGGCAATTCAGGAGGATACAAGGGTTCATACTAAAATGTGGGCAAGGTACCTAACTAGTACCATAGTTTTTTTTTATGTAGTCGTATGGCGTAATTATGGTCAAAGTTCAAATAATTTCACCTTCGGTTCACTTGCGACCTATCACCATACCCTGTTCTCATTTTTCTCGCGACCTGCCCCATCTCAATTGAATGAATAATTTAAACACGCCGTTTCATCCATTCTGCTTTTGTTCGCTAGGGGCAGAATGGACACATAAACCCGTTGTGTCCTCAAAGAAAAAAAATTAATGGATGTTCGGACAAAGGCGAAGAAATTGTGATAGGTGAGAGTAATCTCGGTTGCCGACCATGCCGATAGTTTATTTCTTACGGAGATACCCCAATTTAGAAGACTGCCAAGTGCATATTGCATTATATGCATGAGGGTTCCGCAGCCAGACGAAATACTTCTATGAAAAATGTTTTTCTTGAAGGATCTTTCTTCAAATAATAGATTTGGAAGTTAGAGAATAATTCTTTGTTTTTTAGTTTTCAAAAACTTTGAATGGAAGCTGAAAGTACATACAAGTCATGGCAAATATGACAGAAAATTAGAGAAAGTTTAAATCTGGTAGGTCTCCAAGTTTGGTCCAAAATGGAACCCTAAAAAGGGTGATTTCTTTAGCTTTAATTCTAATTTTGAATTGTACATTTTAGTTGTATTCCATCACTTGTTTGCTCTTTTGTAGAAGTCTAATAGGATTAATTCTAATAGGTACCTTTATTCAGAGTTTTTAAAGAATGAATAGAATTTCAAGACAATTGCTTTAGTTTAGTCAAGCAGTTTGTAGATACATATTGTTAATCAATCAAAAAATAAGTTACGTAAAAGTAGGAAAGCGTTCGCTGAACTCCGACGAATTACGGCTGAGGAAGAAACCGGGAAAACGCTCAGAAACATCGTTATTGGGCTAGCATCGCTATTTAATCGATTTACTCCAAATAACAGATAAGTTTACAAAAAAGACAATGTTTTGCCGTATCTGTAAGCGACTGCAGCGGTAATGGTGCAATGCGGCGGCTGCAGTTCCGTAGATGTAAGTACCTCGGCTAGTGCAGTAGAATACCAGGTCACAGCTGCCCGTAATATACCTATACAGGGTGACTTTTTATACATTGGCAATATTTTGTCTACATGCTCAGTCCATGATTCTGAACAACTTTTAGTATGGGAGTAACTCCGAAATCGCGAAAAAAAAAATCAGCTGTTCCATACAAAATTAAATACCTAAATTGTTGATCAGCCGATTTTTTTCGCGATTTCAAGGTTCTTCCATACGAGAAGTTGTTCAGTACCATCGACTGAGCATGTAGATAAAATAAAGGCAATGTAGCTTATAAGAAACCACCTGTATGTACCTAAAATTATTTTTGTTTATTTTATTGAATGCTATTTATTAGTTCACATCTCTCTTTCCACCCAAAGGTAGAAGAAAAGATAAGTCCGCCTTTGCGCTAATTTATCTTTGAATACCTAGGTGTAATATTTCTGTGGGTGCAATAAAGAGTTCAGCTAGGTATGTCTATCTATCTTTTTTGGGCTTTAATACAAATGTATGGAGGAGCATACTTTTACAGCGATGAGGGCGCCGCTTCTGGCAAAAGATTTGCTCTAGAATAAGCCACTCCATATTCATCCGTGGGCCAGTGGATGTCCGAATGAGGAAACTTCGCATTAGCATCTGCTAGGCGACAATTTAAGGAGAAAGATAATAGTCTTCTTTCTAGTTTTATTATAGGCTGTGTGTTAGATTTTTTTCAAGTAGCTCCAAGGCATTAACGTCTTAATGACCATCCAGAAACTTTTTTGATCGTTATTGCGCCCCGCAGCTCTCCTAGAAATTCGTCCAGTTGTTTTTATGTGAATAAATAAAAAGCCAACTTTCGCGTATTTAATGAGTAAGTGGGACAATATTGTTATTTATGGTTCAAAATTCTTTATATTCAATTTACACATGGAATTAGTAGGTACTCCGTTGTACGAAGTACTTACTAAATCCATGGATATGACATCACTTATTGACGTCAAAAAATTACATAAACTAAGTAAGTCTAGTGCCTACTTCCAATCCAAAGCGCAGGTGAAGAAGAAGCAGCGCAATAAACTTCACCGCAGCCTGTTCTCCAAGGACGTCAATTAACAAATGTAGGTCTTATATTAAAAAAAAAAGTGTTGTGGTTATTGTGGTCATTTGACATCTACTAATGTCAACGGAAGATCGTAGGAGACTATTCTTATTACAACACGATGGACAGTAATCTCTCATCCCTAATCCATACTAACATTAAATGCGTAAGTTTGCGCTTTCACGACTAAATTGCTGGGCTAATTTTAATGAAATTTGGAACAGATATTACAGACCTAATGACCCGAGGTTAAACTACAAGGCAATTTTGGCAGTGTATTTTCAGCGTACTTGATAGTATTCTTTATTATACTGTGCTACTAGTTACGAGCGAGCTGCCCATAAATATGCGACGCCGCGCACTTGACAGAGGTCGAAAACCTCGTGGCAACAATAGACAAGCAAGATGCTATCACAGAAAGGCACAATAGTACCTACATAACTGCTTTTAAATCACAGTATTCGCAACACTAACAGCACTTTGGCTGTTTGAATTGCTTACTTTTGTCCCGTTTCTATAAAAAACAAAACAATATCGTGCCCTTGAAATCTTCATGTCGAAAAAAAAAAATAAACAAATAGCAATGACCTCGGCACACACATGAGCGACGATAGACGATTGCTATTATTCACAACTTCACAAGCAGGTCAGATTAGGGCAAGTATTATAATGTACAGTGCGCTTTGTGAATACGTTTATAAACTAGAACTAGAATCACCGGCTAGTTTAATTTGATAGTGTGACGTCACAGTCGTCTGGGCCCCCAATTTGACGTCAGCTAGTACGGTGGGTGACCCACAAATCTACAGACACAATAAATTCACCAACGTACGGTGCGAATCTGCGCGGGTCGTTGAACTGTTGACGTATTTAAAATACGCACAAAGTAGGTACCTTATCGCGTTTGCGAATGTAGTGGGTAGGTAGATCAGTTGCGGTGGCTTGCTATGCTATACTTTGCAAAAATGTTATGTTATAATGGACAACAATGCAATTTATACATGTGTGTGTTCGTAACGGATAATCAGTGATTTTAATAAGATCTAACCTAATCGGGTAAGTAGAAATTGGACAATATTTTCATTTACAAACTGGACTAACTTAATTTTAAAAACTATGTACCTAATGAGGCAATTATGAATAGTAATTTACACCCACCTGGGTAATAAACACAGGTACGTATCTATCTATTCACTATTTTCTTTCATTCTCTTGTAAATGAACGGCTGATTATAGGTACCAAAGAGAAAAATTACAAACAATTACATAATAAACATTAAATAGGTCATAAAACACCTTGTTTAGGTCCGATTAATGTTGACGTCACGAAAAAACAAGCCGAAAATAAACAAAATAAAATTTAGAACAATTTGAATTGACACCTTCATTGAAAAGTTTTAGTGAATGACTCATTCAAGAATTTTTACACTATGGACATTTCTATTTTTACTATTCATTCAATTTTGCATTCTAATCCGGAAATAAATAGTGTTGCCCTAAATTCCTAATATTACACAATTGTTTTACCGGTTTTTAGAGTAAAACATATTTTTTACTTATAATAAATATATTGTTACAAAATCGTTTTATGCATAATTATTTGTTTAGTTTCAAATTAAACGAATCTAATTCTGTAAACTTCACATAGAATCTATTGTAAGAAATTAAAGGCGTGAGCGAAATCTTTCTCAGGAACATCCAACGTTGGCCGGATACTCGGTGAGAGTTCATTTTACTGCAATATTTTAATGCTATTGATATAAGAAAATGTGAGAAAGGAAGTGTGTCTGTCGTGCTGCTACAGACACCCGTGTTTTATAAAGAAATGAAGAGTATATGGTCAGCTACACGATTTTCGACATGACAGACTTATCGAGTAAGATTCATATTGGCGTCGGGTTGTAAGGGCTTAGTAAGAACCTTGTCTAAATAATACGAGGCACCCGCAGTAGCCGCCCTACCTACCCAGATATTGCGGCGGATACAGATCAGAGTTTCTTACACATGCACATGAAGTACAAAACGAAGGCCAGTTTTAAGTATGTGTATGTGTCGCGAATACATACGGCTTCGATGATCAGCAGGTGTAAGCGAACTGAAGTAAGGGGTTACTGCGATTAACTCTTTTATCCCTTCGTTTCCATATCAAAGAGTAATGAACCTTGTTCCACTATTGGACCATGTCGATTAGTAACCGTGTGATCTTTATAGAGTGAATACACGTATAATACAATGATTGCTAGTTGATTCAATTTAAATTTAAATTTGAATCTGTAAGTCTTAAAAATTATCTTATAAGTACGAATAGTTGCTATATGTTCATAGGTATAGTGTTTTCCAATTTATATTAGTATATTAATTTAAATATTCATATAAGAAAATACAAAAACATGGTTGATTTTACGTATTACAAATGGATATTATTTTATTAACATAAATGTTATGTTAGGTGATTATTTACGTGTAACTATATCTACACATAAATAAGATACATTAAGTGAAAGGTGTGATATATTAAAAAAAAAAATGCAATAACAAAGGCGAAACTCCGAGACTCTGACAGTGAATCGATTACGAGTAACGAAGGTCAAAGGGTTTGCAAGTGTGCGTATGCATGCAAGTATGCAGCGAGCTCGGTACGGCGTCGTCGCTGCTGCACCGCCGGTTGCAACACCCTCCCCCCCTCACTCTCGGCTTCTCGCTCGCCGCCGTCTTGCCGCTAGCCTGTCTCACCTCGCGGCCGGCAGCCTTGCGCGACGCGCCGCGCTCTTTCACATTCAAAATTATTCGCAACCATTGCAAAAACTCTCTGTGCAATAAAATTTTAATTTTATATTTCGATGCGGTCGCAATTGGTCTTTCAAGCAGAGAGATTGTTAAATCATTTAAAACAAATTAAAGTGCCTTTAAAACTTTGAATGCACTCCTCGTTGCATGTCCCGCGCGCGTCGTTATGAGAACCCCGTACCGGCGGTCACGTTGACGTCGCGCGGTGCCGCCATATCTGTCTCGGCCACTATCTAGCAAAATTAATAGGTAATTATTTCAATATACAGTGCTCTTAGTATTTTTTTTTTCATTTGGTGATTGTGAAATATAGTGTTTTGTAACTTCTGGAATTTCCTCAATTCTTTCCAATTGGATTCTTTTTGGAAATCGAGGGTCGCGCCGCCGGCCGGTTCTTATCGGGTGCAATGCAGTTGCAGTCTCAACTTATTGCAGTTTTGCATACAGTAAAGATTCATGCGCGGAAAGTTTCTAGTGTTTGTATTTTGTTACAAAAGGACTGTAAAAGTGATTTAAAGTGAATATTGTTGAAAGTGTAAAGTGTAATAGTTTATAGGGAGCTGTCACAATTTACTCTGCTGTGTTATTTCGGTCATTGACCGCCGGATTTCGCATCTTCTTTTATGTTAGTGCCGTGTTCGATTTTTTTTTCATAATTTTTCGATTTTTCGTTTTTAGGCCCTGCTAAAAAGATAGTGTCCCTTCACTACAAGAATACAATGACCCGCGCATTCGGTTTTTGAAATTTATCCTTCACCGATGGAATGAGGAGTGCAAAATACCATTGTTTCACATTTTCATATGTTTGAACATCATTTGTTTTTTTGTTTTTCGGACGATTAGAGAGCAATCATTTTCTTCCAAAATTACAAAAATTACAATTTAAAGGTAAATATTTATTTATGTAATTTTACAAATATTAAAACTAGTAAGTTTATGAAGTATTCAAGTATAAATGCGTGGCCTTCTTGATATTTTGATGACATCACCTACGAGGTATACGAGGTCATAAGGAGTTCCAGCATTTAGTGCAGGAATAACTCCATCAAAGATATAACCAACTTGTGATAATTCTGATGCATAAGTTGCAGTAGAACAGTGCAGTGTGTGTATTCCTACATGTAAAAAAATTTGTGCAGAATGGCGGAGGGTAATGGAGAAATATCCATTGAAGAGGTACCTGGGAAGGACTCCGAAGTTGGCCGAACACCGGATTACCGCAAACTCATCGACTATGGCTTGGATCCTAAGGTAGGCCTCAAGTCAATTATTTTGCATGTGTTTGACTGATTAAATCTAATGTTATAGTTATAGATTACTATTTACACAATATTTCCACTGATTTTACAAATAAAAAGCAAATTGAGTTTGTTGCGAACCCAAATGAAAAAAATTTTTTTCCTTGTATGACTTGTCCAAGTAACCATTTTTGCTTACATAATAATTTGACACTTACATACTACTATGGATAGTGTATTAATTAAACAAAAAAAAATATTTAAAATGCATATTTTCAGTCTGGAACATTTGTCGGCTTGTTCACTTTAAAAATTTTAACAATGTCTCTTGTTGTGCTTTGGAAACAAAGGCAAACCTTTATTTATAGATATCAGGAGATGTAAAAGGCCACTTGGTATTAACCTTAAAGCAAATTATCAGTGCTGTAATAAACTTATTGGAATCTTTCTTGGACAAATTTACATGTCAATATTCTTATAAGAATCTTTTATGAACTTATTAACATTTGTAATAAGTGTTAGTAATTATTTTCTCTATTTTTTTGAGACTTAGGTATTCCATGGACATAATATTTTTATTAATTATGTAATGTAGTTTAATTTACTCTACCCATTTATAAATTTGTATTACCCATGAGGTTACTAGTTTGGCATGTTATGTAAATTTATATGTTATTACATATTTCTTAATCTGTTACCAATTGTATAAAATATTTACCTTTTACAACCTATAAAGCCTTTGGAATGAAAAAAAAATTGGAACAGAATAAGTTATGTTGAGTCAGAATATGAGTAGTTTGACCACACCTATAATTTCTTATATACATATATCCTAATGTTTTGTATGAAACATGATGTACATGATGCAGGTGAATGTAACATGGTGTACAGTTGAATACATAAGTGAATTGACCATATGGTCTCTACTAAAATGTCGTTTTTTAAAAATAAACATTAGGCCCAACAAGTGCATTTTTCACATGTCCAAAAGTGGGTTCTGCTTAGCCAGTTAGATTTCAGTTTGACCACACCTCACGTTTTCTTATATCAGTGTACTGTTGATAACCAGTATTAACGATACATACGTGTGCCATTTGCAATGCACTTTCACTGCGATACAAAGTGACCTCTGCCATTCTTATCTCTGTTCAGTACCTGCAAAAACATTCATACATGCTTAAAAATTGTTGCTATGTACCTTTGAAGTTTATAAAAAGAATTGATTTTAGCTCGTCAGTCTTGCCGTTCATAAACATCAACCGCGAGTCTTAATAATATGTAAAAGGTTACTCAAATGGCGAGTTGAGTAAATTCAAAAACTAGCGAATAAAAGGCTGCATACGCTTTGCCAAGTATGGAGTTCTGAAGGTTGGCGAACAGAGCGGACAGGCAACAGAGGCTAGACGGGTGATTTTTCTCGACAGCCTCTCGGCTTACGCGCGTTTCACCACGTGGTAAAAGGCGCCGACTGGTGGAAAATTTCTGAAACTGGCACGGCGTCGCTGCGCTAGAAAAGCGCGCGAATACACGACCTATCACAGACGCTGTGACACTACCTGGGTATTTCCAACTAGACCTGTTTGCATGACGTTCAGTTGAAATACCAAGCCTCTGTATTGTGCAATGAAAGTAGGCATACTCGCCTCGCCTACAGAGATGAGCTAACACGCCTAACGCCTCAGTGATAAGACTATGATTCACTACTTTGACTTAGATTACCTACTTGGGGTTTAGTACTCATTTCTTATCGGAGGATGATCCCAACTCGATTAAACACATAGAATACTAAACCTTACTCTATTGTCTAGACTTCCAGCCATTATGGCTTCTGATAGCGGACACATAATACTTAAAATTCTACTAAAAGATCTACTAAAACATAGCTAAATATTAACGATTTTGCAATTATACCTATTTGCTGCTGATGATAATGGTCAAATGGAGTGCAGCTTGTCTCTCGATGTTTTCCTTCATCGAAATAAGGTGGGGGTCAATGAAAACTATACTATACACGAGTCTGACTGGTTTACAATCTCATGTGGTCTTTATCAAAATTATTACAGTATCAGAATGGCAACTTTCAAATGTCCCATTATCAGAATGACTACTGTACCAAATTTACTATTTTACCATCGATACACATGCGTCTCAACCACAGACATGAGTAGGGGTCTCAACCTTTAGAAAAGTTATTTTTTGGTTTTCTAGAGGAGGATAAAGACTTGACAAACGTGGCTTCTTAGGACCTTTGTCCTTTTCGGGGTAGAAAAAGCCAAGAGTTGCGAAACTCGAAGTCCACATTTAGCTGTCCAAGCTGTCTTATGTTGTATGTCGGTGTGTGTCTTATATTTTTAATTAGTAAACATTGTCTAATGAAAGGTCCCTCGTTTTCAGGTGGCTGCAAAGCTGGACGACATTTATAAGACTGGAAAGCTAGCGCACGCGGAGTTGGATGAGCGTGCGTTAGATGCCTTAAAAGAATTTCCATCCGACGGTGCTTTAAGTGTACTTGGACAGTTTTTAGATTCAAATCTCGAGCATGTATCTAATAAGAGTGCCTATTTATGTGGAGTCATGAAAACTTATAGGTAAGTAATTTTTTCGCTTGGCAACACAATGAAAACATTGGCGGGGAGCCAACTGCAGCCTCCTATTTGGGTCGCAATCTCGAAAAATTGATTTGACACACTACAATAGTCAACCGTTGGAATTTAATTCCGAACGAAATTATATGGACCACTGGTTCGCCAGACGGTAGGTATTGATAATTTGTATTTTTTGTCGTGTCGTCTTTGCGGCCATTCCAGTAACAATGACTTGAATATTTCCCAAGAGATCTTTGTCCTTTGTAGGAGGTTACTAATATGCGTCAAATTAGCACTTCTTGCTGAAAACTGCACAAAGGGGAATGCACCTTGTTATCTATAAATTATTTCTTATAACATATGTTTATCGTTATGGAATGGACTGGAGTTTATTGCTCCAATACGAAGATCGAAAATCGAGAACGTGTATTAATAATATCCTCATAAAGCCATATTGCAATAAAATATTCTCTGATGGCATCTCAAAATAATATTATGGATAGTATTATCAGATACTGATGTTGATACGACTTGCTATTAAACTATCTTTAAATGTAGATTTTATCATTAGAGCATGACCGGATTGGGAGATCCGGGAGCAATAAAATATCGGCTGAATCCCCTAATTTTATGAGTAAATAGAAGGAGCTGGTGCAAGTGAAAAGTAAAACGTTATTGTAAAAGTGCGATCACTGATAAATAAAACGTTGCTTTTTGAAATTGTTCCAAAATGTAATGGTCGCCGCAGGTCCTCGACATTCGTATAATTTTTCGACATTCTCGTTTATATTATTTCATGCAATTTAAAGAAGTATTGTTATTCCGGAGCTATTCTAAATTTGGACCATGCAGTCCAACTTACGGCAAGAATAAAATTAAAAACTTAAATCATGATATGCGGCTGAATTTCTAGAGATGTACTGTACAGAGTCCATTCATTTCTTATGTAAGGAGGAGATAAAATATCTCTTACAGAAGAAATATTTCTTAAGGAGATCCTAGGATAGTAGCGCCCTCCCCTAAGGCGTTAGCTCCTATGAGATAACTACAGCTCCAATAGATCAAATTTGATATTATATTGGTTATTAACCTGTTCACTTACATCTGCGAGGTTCTTAAGCTCGTTAGCAAGTCTGGCCATGTGACCTTATACATATTTTTATTTCGAGATATCCGCTATATTTTACGACCGTCGATGGCGAAACAAGACGGAATTCCCTAAGCATTCAGCTATTGTAGTTCCAAGTTTTTGCATGATTATAATCTTGTAAGCGCATAGGCTATCTATTTTGTACCTATATTATTTTCTACCTTACCTATTTTGTTTAAGTGCAAATTGCAGTAAAAAAAATATTAATGAGTAGGTCATGGTTTTGAACTATAATTTAAAAATGAGGTATTTAAAAAAACAACTCAGATCATCAGGGAAACATTAAAAGAAATAACAAACAGTATAGTGTGAAGGTTTAACTTTTGTTATATCTACATAATATTAATTCAAATAATAAGTGGCTAGCTTATTGCTTATTACAGAATAACTCTAGTCGTGTTTTTAAATAATAACATCCTTTGTTCTATAATGACTAATATAATAATTACTAAATACTCGTCATTGTCATATGTATTGGTGTTATTCAAAGATACATAGGTTTACGCCTAGTGTTTTAAATTTTTATTTTTATTTAGTCATCAAACAGTCATATGTAATTGGTAACGTATGAATCTATTTTGCCAATACCTCAAACTGGAATAGTAGATTAAGTAGATTATTAGATAAGATCTGAAAGGCAATTCCCTTATGAGGTAATTGGCTATTCGACAGGAGGGTGAAAAATTATGTGTGGAGGTATTTAAATAACCAAACACGATAATTAAATGTCACATTAATTGATCACTTTTAAGATTTACAATTTTTTAGGTCTCATTAATTATTTAAATTAATTATTATTAAGTATTTTAGAAATGCTTTTTGTCTTCAAAATTCGTGACTTCGCAAGCTCCTTATATACTTTGTTTTTGACATTAGTAAAAAGTATCTGATTTAACTATTTGGAGAATAGCCAATAAGAACCGAATGCATCGAAGTCTTTCTAAAATTTAAAATATGGACACAGCGATACATAACAATACTTACAATAACAATATCGTCGCATTTTCTTTTTGATATTTAATCTCGCAAAATGTACTGAACAGATTTTAATAAAATTATAAAACCTGAGAACCACACTTGTGGAAACCGTACAAAAATCCGTTCGGTAGTATGAGCTTATCGCGTTCATATGCGACAGGCGCGACAGGGGTACTTTATAATATCTAATGATTTAACACGTTTGACATGAACAAGTGCCTGTGAAGGTATAATCCCTGAAATAAAAATGGTGTGACTGTGACAAGAGATGCGGTGTTTCAGACAGAAAAGCAGAGCGGGTGTGCAGGGGGCGCCGGCGCTGGCGGCCGCGGTGCCGGCCAAGGGGCCCGACGAGGACAAGATCAAGCAGATCCTCGCTCGGACCGGGTACACGTTAGATGTCACTACAGGTTAGCATTATAATAGTTTATTTGCCACAAACAAAAAAAAAGCATTAGAATAATATTCGCCACGCCTTAAAGATATTACAATTTGTGAATAAAAAAATATTTTTTTAATAGCCCACAATGTGTCCCACAGCTGGGTAAAGGCCTCTTTGTCTTCCAAAGGTCTCTATTTTAAACAATTTGTTGCCAACCACGCTGAAACTTGAAATAGAACATAACAATTTTTAAAAATTTTATATTTGCCATATACATTTTGAGAGATCTTCTAGCATTCAACGCGTGACAAATGTATGTGATGTAACCGTTGAAGGGTTCCCTCGTTGGTCGCCAATGCTGGGTGCACCATTAGGTGCACTAATAGGCGAAAAATAGGTGTATTTTTTAATTAACTGTAGTACTTTTGTCTTGCAGGTCAACGCAAGTATGGCGGGCCTCCGCCGGGCTGGGAGGGCGGCACGCCCGGCGCCGGCTGCGAGGTGTTCTGCGGGAAGATTCCCAAGGACCTCTACGAGGTAACGACCACCGTCCAAAGTACTCTTAGACATAGAAACCTATAGACTCAGATTTAGTGTATGACCGAAATGTAGTCCATAGTTCTTTTTCAGAAACTTTTGGTTTTGCAAGGCCCAATCTGCCGCTTTGTATGAGATAAATAAATAAATATGTATCGACAAATCTCACAGATTGCGTTAACCGCAAACTAACTTTGAGACTTGTTATGGGATACTAACTCAACGATATTATATTCTATGAAAATAGATAAAGATGTTTATTATGATTTATCATGTCATGCTACATGCGTATTAAGAGATTAAAAGCCTTAATGGCAACAGTAGCATTCCGAAAAAGGGTTGACGTCAGACTCAAATTCGCTGCTGAATATTAAAAAATTACATTCGGCAATCGAGAGTAGGCTCAGTTGAGAGAGAAGGAGAGAGAGTAAGACGGCAGTGGGCCCCCAGGACGAGCTGATCCCGCTGTTCGAGCGGTGCGGCACGATCTGGGACCTGCGGCTGATGATGGACCCCATGACGGGCACCAACCGCGGCTACGCCTTCGTCACCTTCACCACGCGCGACGCCACGCAGCGCGCCGTCATCGAGGTTTGTATACGCTCCACCACAGCCCCACAGCTTCACGCCCGTACACAGAGACAACTATACACTACGTTTCGCTCGTACAAGAAAGAGAAACGCGTACTATATATACAGGAGTAAGCGGGATAGAGTGCTAATGTCTTTTGTCCGTGTGCCCGGTACAAGGCCCAATCTACCGTGCTGTATGAGATCGCCCTGGTTGAATGGTAATCTTCCATCTCATTAGGGTACGCGAGCCCTTTTTTAGCCAAAAGCAATTGTCAAAAGAATACATATAGACAATATGTGCCCGAGTGAGAGACGCTGTTGTCTATCAAATTAGAGTAAATTTAATACCTGTTTTAAGTAATTTAAAAACGCGATAGTTTAAAATTAGCTAACTTCTTTCAAGACTAGGTCCATCTTTATCAAACTACACTATTTTTGGCTCTCTAAGTCATTTATCTGCGATCGCAATATTCCATGTAAAATGTCAATGTGACGTATCACCTCTGGCGTCGGTAGGTCATTAGATTCTGATGTCGCTTATTACAGAGGGCGAAGTTCGGGTATGCATTTCACTCCTCACCATCGAATCGGTTCGGAGTGAGACTCAGTGAACCAATCACATTGCAGTATGGTTGACGTTGCGTCACAATGGCGCACTGTGATTGGTTAGCTGCGTCTCACTTTGAGTCGACTCGATTGTGAGATGTAAATAGCAAAACTGCGCTACGCACGGACGTGAAACAAAAAAAAAAGGATCATAATAATAATACATGTAGTTATTGTCCGTAAATCGTAATTGCGCGCTCAAAATAAACTGTTTATATGTGGTTAACAGTCTTTATTTCTGATGTCTTGATTGTTTTAATGTCGAAAGGATTTAAATTCAGTTCCGTATAGAATATTTGACTACTAATACTTTATCTGTGACACTTGATGCATGCATAGAGTCCGCGCCACGAATATGTAAGTCAATAATAAGATCTAGCCATGTTGCTGTTAGCGATTCTAGCGCCGCGTTTGCCGAACTACTATTGTGGCGAGTGAATCTTGTTGCCCCGCGGTATTATAATCATGTCTAGGCACTGCAATAGATTTTTTTTTTAAATTTTTGAATCCTTTTGACATGATTTGTTTTATGAAGGAATGGTTGTTCCACTTCTCGTAATGAAAAATCGTGTTCGTGTTTAATGTACTGTAAATATTCGGGATTTAATGTTGCTTTTATTGTTTTGAGGGGAATATTTTTCATCATTTTGCGAAGTAACTATTCCTGAGTTTTGCCGCGGCATCGGACAACTAACATAATTTGTCATTCGCTCCGTCTGTTTGTAGGTTGACAATTTTTGGTTCGCGCATAAACTATTATAGATCTATCTAGGCTCAATTTACAATACGACCAATCACCCTATATGATATCGGTCATGAGCCGATCCATTAATCTGTCGAAGTTTTCAGGAAATGACAAATTTTTGACATTGATCTATTTCAAATTTTCTTTCTGAAGCATTACATTTTGATTCGGTAATACTCAAGTACATGTACTCAATTGATATCTAGGTCAATGTTAAAAAACACTATTTACACATTAGCGCGTACTTGCGGAAATTAATCGCACAAAATTTTTGAATTGAGGTCATGGCAGGTATGCCCGATTCGTCATCGTTCAAGATAAAAATACTCCACGCGCTAAAATTTGTCGACCTGCAAGCTTTACGATTTTGATTCAAAAATTGATGCCAAAGTTCATCGCACTGTCGAATGCTCCTTTTACAACCTTGATGATTCGTTTGACCCAAAAGTGCGATTGACGGCACCAATTTTAGACGTTTATTTATATTACATGGATGTTATCGTACTTATCTGTAAACGACATATACAGCACACTATCGCAAGAAATTGCATTCCGTTATCAGTAAATTTCAATTGGTAACACGAAATTGAGTCAAAAGTTAGCCTTTTGTTGTTTACTCTGTTACATTTTAATGTTTGATTGGTGTATTAATTTGAAACAAAATTTATTCTAATTTGACATCTACTTTCCAGGTGAATCGCCGAATGTTTAAGTACAATCCCAAAGATTAACAGAATCACAGCACATGCTGCCGACGGTTTGGCGATTTCTATTTGTCACTCTATTTATATTGTCATAAGAGTTATTTTAATTTGACCAATTTACCCGCGTCGTAATTGCATTATCTATTAGTTGAATCTTTCGAATCTATACCTTTTACTGTCTAATATAAGGTCTAGATTTGAATAGCGATTATTTCGGCAATTTACATTATCTTACCAAATAGTTCTGAAGTCACCAAACCAAGGCGTCACTTGCAAGACTACTAGTAATCATCAGTATTTTTGCAAGTCCCAATCATTTGCCTGTCGATATAGTCAGTCACATTGGGAGACATAGATTTAAGCTTCTTCTATCATTTTAAAGCATGATATTAATATCCCACCACTCGGCGGCCACTTGCATGGTAATTTTAGGCGTTTTACCAAAACCACATGACGTTTCAATGGCGTACATTGACCTATTTTTTGCACTCCTCTGATCATTAGTTCTGTTTCTTTTTCACAGTTGAAACAAATGAACTGTGCGACTGAATGCGCAGACATATACGTGAAGGACTAGGATATATAAATATATTGTACTATATTGACTCGTCATCTTTTTGGTGTTCAAAATTTGTATATTGTCTTCCACGCGTTTGGCCGCCATCTTTGTATAATCACTGATTTGTGTAAAACCCAATCAGGGATATGTGAGATCTAAAATTCAAATTTGCTTTTTATGACTTAGAACACATAACTGAGACACTTACATGAACTCCTTACGAACAATTTTTCACTACACTACACTTTATTTTTTGACTGAAATGTCCTACGAAACGTCAGATGTGTTATAAGTGAAAACAGTTCGCTGAAGTCTTGTTAATAAACATTCTAAAATTCTATAAATAATATTTTAAATTGATCACATATTTCTGGTTTATAATTATTGTGCAAACATAACTCCTATAATGATCTAGCCTCGCTTGTCCTGAGATATCATCCCTTACTGTTGCACCTCGTTCAATTTTAAGTTGCTTTGACTTTATTTTTTTTTTTGTTTCCATCACACTTATGCTTCTTTTTATTTTCACTTCATCAAACGGTCCACTTACAGGGTTAACTTTGAATTGGCTTCGAAAAGTTCTCCAACTGAGAACTTTAAGATCTCAGGCTCTCCTCTTTGCTAAATACAACACTTTGGCTTATCATCAAAGACAGTTAACTCATCCGATTGGCTCTAACCGTCATGTTTCGGGCGATCTGCGCGCGCGCCTCATCGTAACCTTCAAAATTCATCAAAACTGCAAAATTCCCGTTTTTCCCGCACGGCGTCGGTCGTCGGCCCGGACCAACCGATCACTTTTCAAAATTGTTCCCTTGTTATTTTTCCCACAGCTCGATAATCACGAAATAAAACCAGGGAAGACTCTGAGAATTAAGATTAGCGTTCCGAATCTGCGACTTTTCGTCGGCAACATTCCCAAGTCTAAAGGCAAAGAGGAGATACTGGAAGAGTTTGGTAAATTAACAGGTAATGTCATTGAATGATTAAGTTATGGTGGGTTGATGCGTGGGCTTGGTGTGGACCGCTGGGTGCCCGCTTGCTCTGGTCTGCTGCGGCGATGTGCTGTTGTCTATGGTCACGTCATTCATAGCTACAGCCGTGGAGGTGTCGAAGCTATCAGAGCTATATAAGTATTCAATATCAACTAGTTATCGCTGTTCCCTTTTTTCTCAAAAAAAACGAATCGATTGTAATTTTTTAAAAACGTCAAAAAATGAGCTACCCTTTCAGTTTATCTCAACTATTATTGTCAGAATTTACACATCACCATGTCTGGCAATCGTACACACCAGAATCCGATGACGTGACCATGGAACAACTTAGACCCTCCCGGGTCAGTAGGCAGCACATTGTTGTACCAGGCGTCCCGCTTGGTCCGCTCCCCCTCCCGCTGCACCGTCCCCCCGCCTCCGCCCCCGCCCGCCCCCCGCCCCCGCTCCACTGCGCTCCCCTCCCCCACCCCCGCGTCTCCAGTCATTGGGCCCGGAGAGGCCGCCGCTGCGCGACTCTACCCCGGCCGTTGGCTATTCTCCCTCGATTGTTCTTGCAGCTGAATGATTATGAAATTCGAAAGGGGAAAAAGATTGGCGTTACAGTCTCCTTTAACAATCACCGGTTATTCGTGGGGAATATCCCTAAGAACCGAGATCGGGACGATTTGTTTGAGGAGTTTACTAGGCACGCACGTAAGTCCTTGTCGAATTCATAATAAGTGCTATTCGGTTCGTAGTGGCGAGGCGCGGTGGTCGCAGTGAACCTTAGTCGCAAGCATCGGAAATGGTTGTTAATATTGGAAACCATTGCATAAAAAGTCTATCACCCATTTTATTCGTAGCAAAATTTTGAGCCGATAGATTGCCATCTATTTTTAAATGAGGCTCTAAAAGTAATTTATATTTGAAAATATAAAAAATATCTTTATAGAATGTCATAGAATGTCACTAGGATTTAAGCTTAATATAGGTACATAAACATTATTATTTGTTACATGCAATTTAGTCTTCTTCATTCGCGTAAATGACACACTTCTAATACCAAATCTTATCGACTATTCAGATCTAAATTAGAAGTATTCTTGCATGCCCCAAAATTTCGTACACATAAGAATTGGAATGGTTGTGAATAAGGGTATTTAAGCCCATTGCTGAAACGGCCGCCGCGCCTCGCGTACTGTACGTTTGAACTATAATTGATTGATTGGCGTCGAGAATGCTCACCGTAATGACTGGAGAATCTTGCTGTTGTTCTCTAGAATAGACTTCTTCAGTGCCGTATATGTTCTCCTGAAATATTGTTTGATTTGCTTAATATTTTCGTAGCCTTGAAGGAATGAATGCGCGAGGGGCAGAGGGAAGCTTGTGTTGTGGTCAAATTGGTAATTTTTTGTGACGACATTGAAGTCTGGACTGGTTTCCGCGATCTTTGTTCTCTGTAAGGATTGTGCTTTTATCAATTGATCTAGTGTACGATAACCACAAATCTCTTCACTTTAATTTTGTGATATTAATCTAATACTAGAAATGTCTTTGTTAATAACAATTTAGTAACGTTTAAGAATTTACTGATTTTTTTTACCAGAGTTAAAAGTATAATTTGCACGCAGGAAAGAGATCGCGGGTTAAAATCCAACTTAGTTATGTCCCCATCGCAAATTGTCAGTTTAACCACATCACTTAGCATTAGCTATAAATCGATTGTAACACTAGGAGCACGTCATTCCGCTATTGTAATCGTGGTGTGTTTGCAGCTGGCCTCGTGGAAGTAATAATATATAGTTCGCCCGATGACAAGAAGAAAAATAGAGGATTTTGTTTTTTGGAATACGAGTCTCACAAAGCTGCGTCGCTAGCTAAGCGCAGGCTTGGCACCGGTAGAATAAAGGTATAACCTTAGGCCTAAGTATTAATATTTGTCAGTCGCGTGGATCAGAAAGAATTTTCTCGAGCATGTTTTAGAAGTGTCAGAATCTTTGCTGCTGGAAATGTAGGATCAATTAAAATAATGATTATTTTAATTCAATACGCAGTATTTAATTTAGTCTGTGGGTAAATACTTGCAGATCCAGTTAAGATTTTTTATTTCATATTATGTATATCTTTATCCTGAAACTTTAATTCTGAGAAATTTTGAAATGTTCTCGACTTTCAACTTTATGTAGCCATTAAATTTATGTAGCCATTAAATTCTTTCCGTTCCACGATCCGTTTTAGACAATGAAACTATTTTAAATGTATTAATATTTTTCATTTTTCATCACCATTGGATAGCAGCTGGCTAGTCTGAAAGAATTAAGTGAATTTCATTTCTAGGAATGATCGATGTTGCATGGAATGTATATACATGTCTCCATTAGTCGTAGTACCGCATGAATATTTAATTGTATATTATTTTTAAGGCTTGTATTAAATAAGTCGAACATCCACGGCTATCTACATATTTATTATCATAATATGGAAAATAAAATTGGTCTAAACTATTAGACCTAAACTAACCTAGGTCTAAACTATTAGACTGTATGTCTACTAAGACATACAGTTGTCGCAAAATTGCAGGTCTGCTGCGAGAGAGAAAATAAGAAAGGACTTATTGAGTTTGTACTAAAATATAATTTTGTACGGGCTCAGTAACTTAAATTTATGTATGGTTCACATGCAATTTTTCTTTCATTGATTCGTCATAGTTTACGTTGGATATATACGAAAAAAAAACTCTTTCATTCAAAGTGGATGTTTGACTTAATCCTTTTCATATGTTAAGTTCTTCAAGACATCGGCTGAATTTTGTTTATACCGCGGCATATGTCAGCATTGCGTGGGTTATTGTGTTAATGTATATATTTATGTAAACAGGTTTGGGGCTGTGATATAATAGTGGATTGGGCGGACCCTCAAGAAGAGCCCGACGAACAAACTATGAGTAAGGTAAGGGTTTCTAATAGGTTATGACCAACTAAGATGTTTTGGTTCTAAGTAGATTTTTCTCGAGTGAAAACCGAGCGTCTGCATGGTATGAAACCTCCCCGGTCTGAGCAACTGCCAGGATCTTTAATATCAAAAATCAACAGTGATGCATCTTGGGAGAGAAATTGAAATTCTATGGATGATGACGGATGTTGTTCTTTTGGTAGAAACTGTACAAAATAGTAAGAGCTAATACATTAAGTACTTAATTGGCGGGCCGCCACGGTGTCGCTATCGTAAAATCGTAATAAATTATAAACCTCGGGAATTCGTGAAAACCTACATAAATCCGTCTGGCAGTTTTTGATTTTATCCCGTTCATACAGACAGACAGTCGCGACATAATACCACTAGCTTCTTCTAGAGACATCGAAATTTGACTTTAATATTTCACTGATCACAAAAAGTGTTCAGCATTCTATACTTATCGTGTGTGCTTAGGTGAAGGTACTATACGTGAGAAATCTAACACAAGAGATATCAGAAGAGGCGCTGAAGGAGGAGTTCGAGCGTTACGGGACCGTCGAGCGAGTGAAGAAGATCAAGGATTACGCGTTCGTGCACTTCGATGACCGGGACTGCGCAGTAAAGGTAACTTAATAAATATATAGGGACAAATCGAACAGATTGAGTTAGCCCATGGGTGAATTTCACGTCGCACATTTTCTTGAATAAGCATTTTTTTAAATTAAACATTTATAAAATTAAAATTGTACCAATACTTTACTTATTTATAAAATAGAATAACTAAATTGATTACTGTGTATGGTACAATTTAATAAACACTAATGATAGCCCACGGCGGCGTTCAAAACGCTCGTGAAATTCACCCATAACTCGATTCTTTGAATTTGAGTTTCCATGTAAGCGAACCCGCTGTCGAATATACTCTTCTGTCATAAGCTTTTTATATAAGACTAGCTGCGCTCCGGGGCTTCGCTCACGTGGGAATTTCGGGATAAAAAGTATCCTAAGTATTATTCCAGGTTACACCCGTGTACCAAATTTCGTAGCCATGGGTCCGGTAGATTTCTTTTTGGCAATGGCAATTGAATGGACATTTGCCTTCTCCATTTATGTAAATAATGTGGGTCTGAGTACGCCGTGCAGGATATAGATAGATCATTTATCCCTTGCGACATGCTGATACAGCGATGCTATAGTAATAAGGTATAGCATACGCAGTGAAATCCGGGTTCAGCGTAAAAAATCCTCACATTTGGAAGATTCGGCTGTGATTTTATAACTGGTCTAACGTCAACTCTCTTTGGGAATGTAATTGTTGCCTGACAGTGAACGACGCTTAATAGCTTCGTAAAACATCAAAGGAAGAAGTGGTTCCTATTCTAGTGCAGAATCACACGCCAGAATATTCTTCATGTAACGCGTGGTATATGTGATGGCAGGCGATGCAGGAGCTGGACGGCAAGGAGATGGGCGGGGCGCGGCTGGAGGTGTCGCTGGCCAAACCGCCGTCCGACAAGAAGAAGAAGGAGGAGATCCTGCGCGCGCGCGAGCGCCGCATGATGCAGACGCTTCACGTGCGCGGCGGGTGAGTGCGCCGCGGCGCTGGTGTTCGCTGCTGGTGGGGGAAATAAATAAGCGTGCTCCGATATATACATAGAAATTTGAAGTTAAAAACGTGTAGTTTTATATTCTGGTTTCTTTAGTCTTTGATGAACTTTTTTTGAATTTTTTTTTTTGCCTTTTGATCGTCTATTTTGTTTCGGAATCGTTTAATACACCACGTGTTTCAGCGAGCTAAAGTTTACATCTCTTACCATTGGCAAATGCTCGCACCAGAACTCAATTTCTCATTTTTTTTTATTCAATAAATGTAGGGACCAAGAATTGGGGTAAAATTGCTTGTTAAATTTATTTCTCCTTTACTGTCGTGCACGTATTATTTTTATTTGACTGTTTCTTGTATCTGTTTTGATTTCCTTTCTTATTTATTTGTTGTCATTACTTATTATTTGCAAGCCCACAATTATTCCGCAGGCGAAACGCAAATTTAGATTTGGCCACGAAAACTAAAGTGTATTTATGACACAAAAGTTATGTCCCAGTTTCTCTACAATCTACTTGTGTAGCTATTTCAATATCTATTTGTAATAGAGCACATAACATTGGCATCCCGTCTTCAATTTCAATAGTTTTCATAAGTTGTAGAAATAAAGTACAGATTTTTGATTACCAGTTGCATTACATTACATTTATAGTTGGATTACATACTTAGTATGAAATGTCCCGCTATACTATAGAGTTTAACTGACACACATTATTAGTAAAGAAACTCGATAAGAAGCAGTTGTATAAATAGCGATTAATCTAAAACATCATTAGTTTTCGTGGTCGTGCACTAATAGAGTAGAAACCCACGTGCGTTGCGCTAGCGTTCCGGGCAAAGGCAAGGTTGAGCTAGGAGCAACGATAACGTGTGGCTATTAACCGTCAGATTTGATTGGTGCAGCTGCTCGCCCGTGCACGCGATGCGCGGGCGCACGCCGCAGCCGCGTCCGCCGCAGCCCCGCCCAGACTATGGTCAGTATTGACGACATTCGCCTTCTGACTTGTACGACGCCGCTCCCAACAATATGACCTTAATTATAAGGACATTACGCACAATATGACTTTCTCCGAGAACATACGCAAAGGACATCGCAGATTAAAATTTGTTAACTATGGAAGACTTGTCAATGTCAACGCTGTTACATCAAATGCTAGTGCTGTTCTTTATCGTGGTAACTTGTATTACGCTTGGGCATCATTTCTTGAGGTTACATCGACCACAGCGAGCTGTCCGCCAATTTGTTGTCAATGTGAAGTATGTTTACAGAGGACGCTTTTACAACTCAAATTTTGCCGGATGGGAGCGGTGTCGTATGAATCAGCTATGACATTACACAAATACATATTACTCGGATTTTGGGGGTGAAGACGTGGGATACGATTTTGAGCTGTTGTCATTGTTCTTTTTGTGTTTGACTATTTTATGCGGTGAGTTTATTTAATGTGCATTTAATCAGTTTCAATGTTATGAATATTTATCATATTGAAAAGGTAGCGTATCAAAATCTTATTCGACTCCCCACCTAAGAATACATGAAACACAAAGCACTTAATTACTACCTACGTCTTAATACTGAAGATAGGTCGAAGGACCCCGATAACCGTTAATATTTGTTTCGATCAAAAGTGGTGGATTTGTCCCTCGGTCTATCTGCAGAGTAACCCCACAGATGACACATGAAGTGTACCCACACGGTGTGGTCTCCACGCGCACACTCGCACATCCGCTACTTTCCCTACTAACAAGATGGCCGCTACTATACACTGTGGATTACCCGTTTCAGTGCTGCCATTAACATCCCTAGTATTACCATAACAAAAAATAAATTGAAGTGTATCGTTAAGGCCACACAACATGTTTCATTAACGCTATCTCCTAGGCTAGATATTAATGAGCTAGGACTAGGTACGTGCATGGTTTCAGCCGAAGACGTAGAACCAAGTTTTTTTGAGAGGTAGGGCATACAGGCTTATGAACAGACGAACATTTCCATCACTGTGTTGTAACAAATGACTTAATGCATGCGACATTTTACATCGATTCATAACATTTTGATGACAGATGTCTTCAGACGTCTGGAGTCGTCGTTTAGTAGTAGATCTCGGTGGTGGGAGAAGTCCATGTGCGAACCCGAAGTGCAGAGATGTCCTTAACAGGCAGAGAGCATGTTTGATGATCGAGGGTTTGGAGGCCTCGATGCATGTAGTTTGACGACGTACGGCGAGCCCCGTACCCGATGTGTGTGAGCGAGAAGGAAGGTGTCGGAGTTGCCCGTTTGAACCCAGTTAAGTGACAGCATGCGTTCCAAAAGTACGAGTGTCGTGGAGTCTCGCAATGCCGCGGTAGATTGTAAGTTAGAGTTAGTTTAGCTTAGCCTCTAAAAGGCCTGTGTTGTGTGTTTATAGATTATGATTACGACTATTACGGGTACGGTGATTACCGAGGTGGCTACAATGAGCCATTTTACCGGTACGATGAGTTCTATTTTGATTACTCGGGGCCACCGCAACCGTCCGCCGTCCGCCAACCTCCCAACAGAGCGCAACCGGTGGGTCCCACACACACTCACTAATTATCACTCTTATTTACTAGTCACTAGTCGCTGTACTCATCATTCGGTTTTTTGAGTTGCCAAATTTTTTTTTTCATGTTGTTTTTTTAATCCCATCCACGAATGGAGTTAGTGACTCGGTAAAGACTAGTGGTGTAAAAGACTCTGTCTTTTAAAGCCTATACACTCGCCTCGATAATACGGGACTTAATCTTAGCGACAAAATTGTTTATTAAAAAGACATCTAAAACCTAATGAGTCTAAAAATATGGCTCCAGGACAATTTCAATGCTCTGTGTTTATAAAACTGCCAAGCACCATGTAAGCACATTTTATTTTGTGAGGCGAAAAGAAGCAACCTTTTTTATTTTTTTAGGGTTGCAAGTCAAAGTTAGAATGCCGAAGGCCTTATTCAATTTTTATAAACCATGTATTTTCTGGAGTTGCGAGCAAAAATAAGCCAGAACGACAGTCTCTAAAGTCGTACGATATATCGTACTTTAAAAATAAAATGATAATGTTTGTTTTGTCTCCACAACATCAGTAAGCATAATGATAAATATTTTGATCACTATAACTGAACTAAGTAGATATCCACGAGACAAGAGAACCTGTCTTAGTACTTGTCAGTAACTATCTAGACAGAACAAGACAATTCTGGCACTTAAACAGAGTCTAGACCCATTAGAAAGGCGTTAAGAGAGTGAGTCTTAACCACTAGACGGTAGTGTGTAGGCCTGACGGTGGTGATGTGAAGCGGCGGGCGGGCAGGCGGGCGCGGGAGTGCCGCGATCGCACCATCAGGTCTACCTGCGCCGGCCCACTAACACGCCCAACACCCGCCACTGCACACGCTGGTGCCAAGCCCAACAACTTGACAAAGTCTCAACGCGGAACGTCACTGTCACTAAATGTCATTGTGAAAAGTTGGCCCTCTTCACGTCGCTTTAACAAAATTTCATTTTCGAAATGTTATTCATTTTTTTCTCTATTGAGACTTAAAACCAAAGTTCCCAGAGAGGGAGAAAATGTAGAAGACATTTCGCAAAAATGACGTTTTGGGAAATTATGCGAGAGACCGTATTTTTCACGATGCCATTTCGCGAAAGCGTCGTTTTGCGTCAAGACCTTGACAAAGACGATTGCGTTATCGAAGGAATTTGATTTTAGGCAGCTTACATACGATGCGATCTGTTGTATGATTTGAGCAAGATCATCAAGTTCGGCCATTTAGGTTCCCGCTGTTGGGACACTGGTCTTCCCTATGGATGGACAGAGAAAAATGACCCAGTTAATAGAAAGAGAAGTGAATACTTCCTTATCTGTTCTATATCTTTAACGTCATATATCTGATTATATCCTGAATAGAACCTCTTGCGCTCGTTAAGATAAGAAACAATATACGCGTAGCATCTCATGCTATCTTGCTCAGGATCATATGGGAGGTGGAAGATGGCATGATATGTTGCACGCCAAAAGTATAATGCAGTATGCAGACTACACCGCAATCGTATTGGTGGAAGGTCTGTCATGATGGTGAAATAAAGCCGGCCAGCATCTCTTTTCAGAAAAGCTTATATGGAATGCACGAATGCCAAACTGGATAAAATGTTATATATAAGCTGAGCCTCGATGTTCTCAGATATTACGTTCGGCGTTAATTTTAAATATCCATAACCATGTGTCTCAAATATTTGGGCCGACACGTAAGGACAGATTAAAGATCGTATCAATTCCTATCGATTGTTTAACGAATCGTCTTTGAAAAGCTAGATTGCTAGTATAGACCATCAGTAAAGTCAGTCCGCGTCGGCGTTAGTATTTGCAGTGGCGCCCGTGTATATTGTTTTCAGTTGCCATTTCACGTTTGTACCGCTTGAGGTCACCGCGCCCCCATCTCGTAGCGCTTCGCTTTGCTTGTACTAGTGTTGCCGATTGCCGATCGATAGTCCATTATCGATATAGTTTATTGATAGTAACTAAAGCAATAGTATCGATAGTATTGCACTAATTCGATAGTGTTACTTGAATTCTATTGATATCCTAGATTTTCCAAGTCGATAGTAAAACTATTGATTTTTCGGCAACACTAGCTTGTACTAACCCGATAACACGCTTGGAGCTCGCCCCACCCCGCACCCCCGTGTTTTCCGCAGCTTGGGACGCTCGAGTAATGTTTAATTTCTCGTTACTCAACGAGGTAGAGAATATGTTAAGAAGACTTACTGACCCGCTTGGTAAATGCCTCACTCAGGACGATGAGCTCGGAATCGGGCCCAACTCGCTTTACTACGATCTAACCGGAGGCATTCAGGTACCGTTGATGTTTCAAAATTAATAAGTGTACTCTATTAGTAGGTAAACTTTAGCGAGGCGTACTCTATGATCAGTAAATCTAGTGAATGTTAATCTATGTTTAGAATGTAGCTATAATGTACTATTATATCTAGCTTATTGTTAAAAATTATAATTTGGATCTAGAATGTTCTTGACTGTTTGGTCGCTTCATTAGGTACCTGATTGTTTCGCAAATTTGTCTATGAAATTATCTAAACGTACGTAAGTTTTAGTGTAGCATAGTCGCGGCAAAGACGTTTAGTTTCGTATTTAGATTTAGTGTCGTAGCGTCATTGCCACGAAATATAGCGAACGTCTTGAATTAGATCTTTTAGATTTAGTCCTTTCTGTAGTACTTATGACTACTACCTATATTCAGTGGTTTTGAACCGCAAGGCGACTGTAATTGCATGTATTTCCTATTAATTTAAATTTAGCAAGACAAAGTAACCTAGGAAACCAAATGTTTTATTAATTTCACAATTATTGTCTTTCTGAATTATATAGTTCGTAGTAAAAGTTTTGATCAATCCTGATTTTGAAAAAAGTTGGTGTGTAGTTTAGTTGCATGTGTCATGTATCTAACACACACTACAATAATTTATTTTTTAAACTAAGCACACTTAAATTTCTTATTTAAATTGTGGAAATTTCTTTTCTTATATAACGTCTGCTTATGTTTTTTTTTTTCATAACAAATATTGATCAGATCTTTCCAGCATATTTTTAGTTAGTCTTGTTTCTATAATAATATTAAATCTAATATTACTATAAGAACAATGACGTAAGCTAACTGTTGCATTATGCAATTTTATTTCGTAACTCGTTTCGTAATTCGTTGTCACAAAACGCCTATTCACGGTTCCAACGCGTCATCAATTTTAATGTCGGAAATGAAAAAAAAAACAATCTCCATTGTATCAGTGCATTTTAAGAGGCGGGGCTATAGATATAGGCCCTTTTATTGGTCCGTTGACTGCATGCGTGATGCACTATCGCATCGCAGCTGCAAGCGTAGCATCTGTCATTTCTAGTCCCCTCCATTATTTTGAATGCACTTCCTATGGTACCTTGTCACAGTAACATCCATACTTCCGCAAGATTTTATTAATCCGCATTAAATATTGATAAAAACATTTCAATTTAAATATTTAATTGGATAGATTTTGTCTGCTAACGACATTCTTACTTGCAATTGTTATTCTAATATGTTTGTTGTAATATTTGAGAAGTATTTATTAAAAATTATTGGCCTTTCGCAAGTAAAGCGAAATGTGTATAAATTGTTAATCGGTGAGATTATTTTTATAAAGTGGGAAGTCAAGATAATTGACTAGTTATTAGCTAATATAACATTGCGAATCTTAAATATAACTTATTTTAATATAATATTTATATTGTATTCACATCACGAACCTAATGCGACAAAGTCCCGCAAGATGTTTCCGACTCCGCACGCACCATGCACTGTTGCACCAATTGCATTCCCGCATTCTCGTAGGCGGGATATTTCTATCCTATTATCTTATTTTTTGTCGACAAGGGCGTGAACTCACTATCGCTCGACCTATTTTCCTTCAACCTTATTGGCCCATATTCTCTAAGGCGATTTTTTGATTGAAGGGCCAAGAGATAGAAGCTATATGCTGATTATCACTGCTTTTATTCTTTAGGATCTTCTATAGAGATTTTAGCTATATCGGAACGCTCTTGAGATGCACTTTTACATTAGCTTTGACATAAATCATAGACAAAGCATAGATCATAGATTTGATCTGTAACTATTCTAGCGTTAATTGTAAGAAATGTTTAGTGGGACCGCGTTAGGCTTTTGTGAGTACGTAGATACAATTCTGAACACGATTGCACGAGTTCAATCTGCAGTTGAAGCAGACTGCTAGTCTTATTGGATTCTCATTCTAATCAGTATATTTCAAAGTCGAATAAGAAATATTCCAAATTCATATTTTGAATTTTGATGTTACTAAATTGTCATGTAAACAATGACGTGCAGTCTGCCGTTGTTGCTTTACTTTGCCATGTTCAGACTGAGCGAGTAAGCTAATGGGGAGTGAAGAAGACTTCTTATTCGAGTTGTGTCAAATGCAAAAAAATTAAGTGTCCTTCATAATTGCAACCTATTATTAATCTTGCCATCTTTTTATATGGCGTAAAGTCGACAATTTGTGCCCACGGTTGACACCTGATGCCGATAACCGCGAAGCTGTCTCCTTTGCCTCTTTTGATGAGTTGTAGTTATAAGAAGTTATAAGAATAGTCCCAATAGTTGCTCGCTCAGTAAAAAGCTGGCTTGCAATCGTGTTCAGCATACATGAACACTAGTCTGAAAGTTGGGTGTGCTCAGGGAGCTGGGTCGTGTGGGACGGGCGGGCGATGGGCGCGGCGCGGGGGGGCGGCGGCGGGCGCGGCTGGGCCCCGCTGTGGTGCGCGGCGCGCCGCGCGTGGACGCCGCACGCCCAGCGCCATTCGTGGCAACCCGCGCGCCAAGCCAAGTTTACCAGGTGAGTGCTATGCTAAAGTCGCACAGTAGGGTAGTTGCCATCAAGTCAAATCAGATACTTTTTTCCATGTGTCGAAAACAAAATAATAATGGGGCTTATGACAGTGGGCACAAGTGACGTCACAAATGTCAAAAGCGTCTAAATAGTAATAAAAAAAATGTTACTATGATTTATTCATAGTTAAATAAAAAATTAAATTAAATTGAACTTTGACTATCGTGTTCATTATGTGAATGAATTTATACATTGTATTTTATACATAGGCAACTATCCTATTATTAAACAAAGGCGAAGCGAAGGCGAAAATATTTCTTATCTGTGTTTGTAAAACTACACACGTGACCTGAAGCGTTTTCTAGAGATACCACTGCTATCCATCTCCTTTAGTTTCTGTGTGTGGCGACTTTCAAGGATGTATTTTGATTTAGCTGCCGCTGTCTTATCTCTGAGCTCCGAGGGTCCGACATTATCCGATATGTGGCAATGAAAAGGGAAGCCTATGCCCTGCTCGAAAACTGTTGAGAATTATATTTTTTCAAACGGATGCCACACTATTCTAGTAAACTTAGTCTTGAATGACAAAGTTTATATATCGCCGCATAAAATATTTTTTTCACCATTAGTGCGTTTTCTCGTGGCGCGACATCTAAATTTGTTGTTTGCTTAGGAGTAGATTTGGCTGCAATAATTGGAAAATGCAAAATTTGATCTATGTCCTATATTGCTGAATTATCATTTTATAACTTCCTGGGTGGCCAACAACCCAGTACATAAAACCAAATTCAAAATTGTAGCTACGAAAACATTGGACTCTTTTCTTTTTTTCGGTCGAGCAAATCATTGCCTTGATAACTTTCTGGAAACTTCTATTTCAGCATGTTTGATGGTTTGCGTCTAATCTGGATTATGATACTTTTGTATATCGGTAAATATCCTCACCCTATCCTCACACATCACCCTAGTTACCCCTCTGAGCAGGGCTACCACAAACTTTAGCTTTGTACGATGACTTTTCGATCGAACAGAGTCCCATGTTTTCTTAGCTCTCGTTAATAAAGTTTGTGGGAGACCTTCGTAATCTTTGTAAATTGCTGGCATAAATCTGGCTACGCTTATTGTTAAAAAAGTAATTACAATTTTTTTATTTTATTGATTTCTGACGTTAAATGCCAGGTCATCAATTTACTACATATTCTTTGTACTTAGCTAGAAAGTAGTTAAAAATCCTAGTCCTTTTATAGTTTACCTAATATATAATACCTATCCGACGATGGTCTAACTAGGCCATCACTTATCATTTAATTTTCAAGCCAGAATAGATTAAAACTTTACATATCAGTCATATCCTGACTTGAAACTAGCATCTTAAGGTACCTACTTGTTGTGTATTAGTTAGTGGAGATAGATCGTAGAGGCAACTGTTGTCCCTTGACTAGAAGATATAACCGTCGTGTTTTCAGGCAAACGTAAATACGACGGGGGTCACCAGAACCAAGGGGGCGAGACGAAGCGGCGGCTAGGAGCGGCGGCGGCGGCGGCGGCCGGTTGGGGCGGGCCGCAGCCGGCGCCGAGCTAGTCCCCCGGGCCCGCGCACGGATGACCCCTGTCTGGAGACACGACAAGCTGCGCAGGGGAGCCCTCGTCCGAATGACGCGCCCGCTACGTCCGGTCCCCGCTCTGTACCGAGGGGATCGCTCTTTTTCTATATAAATGTGTTTTTTATTTGATTTTCAATTTTCGATTTTGTAACGCATCGATTCCGTAAAAATCTTAAAGTAGGACGTTATGAAATGTTTCGAATGTAAGTTTCCCGTTATGCTTATGTTTTTCAGTCGTATTAGTCGTATATATTATTTAATATATACTTTATTATACGTGAGGCGCGGCCGCGGTTGCCTGTTTGCGGTCGCGCGCTCGGGTCGACGACCCATCGACTGTCTGTTTTTTTAATACATGTTATTCAATATATTTTATTCCCGCGAACGCATTTTGCGATGTGATGTGTATTTTAGCAGTAATTATTATATTATAAGGAGTTTGACTGTTGTTTTTGACATACTTACAACTTAGGTTACATGAGGATGAATTAATGGAATGAAATGAACTCGACTCTAGCAATTACGGCTAAAATAAAACCACCCATGTCTGTATCGATAACATTTCCGACTTAGTTCCTGCTTTAGTTTTTTTGCTTTATTTTTATTACATACATATTTCCCATTAAAATGCATTAGTGTGAAGAAGTAGTATTGTAAAGTCAGGATTTCTGTAATGTTTATTATACTCTACTAAACTTTTTTGTAATTCGACCACATAGCGCATGTCCATACTGTTAGAACTCGACTTGTATCAATCTTGTATCAGTTTAATATGTGGAATAAATTTGCAAAACTGTGTTTGCCTTATTATAACTACTCGTTTTCTTTCTTGATCCCTATCACGTTTATTGCGCCGAGAAACCTGTATAAACTTCATTGTTGGAACAACTCAACAATTAAGTTTGTTTTGTATGACAGCTCGACCGAAGCGGTAGAAAGTCTCTGAGAAACACCTGTTGCAGTTAATAATGAGAAACTTATAAAAAACTAACTTTATTTTAAAAACATTTTACGATTTTACTATATTGTTGCAGTTTCTCATCATGAGAAACTTAATTATACAGTAATGCTCGTTGCATTGCAAAGTTGTTCGATTCAAATAAATAATAGTTTCAAACCAAGTAGGTCCCTTCAGAAACTTTTCAAATGAAGCCCTATGAGATCATACATGAAAATCGATGCTCACAATCTGTTAAACTAGGGATCATCAGAATAAAATACAAGTTACGTTAAAGTGGTGTATTTAACTATATATATGTGTGAGCGGCGCTTGCCGGCGCCGGCGCTTCGTCATACAGTGTCCTGCGGCGCTGCGAGGCGAGCGGCGAGTGCGCGGGGCGGCGGGCGCGGCGGGGGCGGGGGCGCGCGCGGCCGCGAGCGGCGACGGCGCCGGCACCACGCACCCAGCGCTGCGCAACCACCCGCGCCTCCCGCCGCCGCCAGCCACCACGCCGCGCCCCAGCCGGCGCCCCCTACTGCAGCCGCACCACCGCCAACGCCTGCCACCATCCACAACTCCAGCCTTTGCATCGCTTCTGACGATTCGAGCCTCAATTCAAAGTTTTTAAATTTCGCTTTTATGGTTGAACTTTGAATTGACACACGGTTAAGAGCTTGTCAAACTGCTTTACAAAATTCAAACTTAATGGGCAAAAATTGGAATTTGCAAATTTTTTTTTAGGTGTACCTAAATACGATGGGATATACTGACATTGGGAATTAACTTTCTCCGACACCAACTTCCAACAAAGACCAACCTACAAATTTCAGTTCGATAATTATGTGGATTTTAATTATTTTTGACAAGTCACATTATACAATTTGCACACAATACAGTCAACCGAATGTCAAGTTACCCTGCAGAAACTCCATGGAACAGTAATAGGATCGAATTTGCAATGATTTTACTCAGGTCGATGTAATATATAAGTACATCGAAATAACACTGTACTCGTATTTTGCTAAAATCTTCAATAACTTTTGATCATTTTCTACATACAAAGATCCATCTTGGAGCCTATAGAAAGTATAATGTGATTTGTCAGTTTATTTTGAATGTTGTAAAGCTTATTTAGGTCTCCGTTTAAAGGTTTCTTTTATAACACTACTTTATACAACATGCGACATAATGATTTATTAGATTGATTTAATGAAGCGTTATGATATGCGTGGTTAAGCGATGTATTTAGGTATCCAACAATTTTAATACTCTTAATGAAAGTGCTCAAAGTGAGATATTCAAAACCCCAAAATGTGTACATGTTTGATGTGAGTAGCTGAAACTACAATAAACAAAAAGCACTCTTAAGCATTGCCGCCTGATTTGTTCTTTCGAGGTTACACAAAGTCACATTCAAGTGGATATTGGATTTTTTCCTGTTTTAAAGGAAGAAAATATGGGAATCTGACATTTGCAAATACTGGCACTTTAAGTGGACTTAGCGTTCAATATACTTAATGACAACTGATTGCCACTCAATCGTAACATATACCTACAAATACAAAGCCGAAAGATACCAAATGTTGCCCAATTTGCAGCTGTTAAGAATGAAATAGAAGATGGCAGAATAACGCCAAGCGCGAACATGAGAAGCGGGTATATGACGGTCGTGCGAGGCGGAGCCTGGTAGGGATGAGGGATGGGTGGACGGTGTAAGTAGACTCACGTGTGCGCCCGGTCAGAGCGGGGCGGCGAGCACAAGCGAAAGGACGACGAGTGCGGCGCGCGGCGCCACGTGGCCGGCCGCCCCGCCTGCGACACCGCCGCCACATCAGCCCGGGGCCCCGCGATCCGCTAGCCCCGGCACATTCTGACCTAACCTCCTTACAGTCAACTTGGCTCTCATCTTCAGAATACATCACGGACTTTCATATATTAGATCAGAATGTGCTACTAGTATCAAGTTTAGCGGACGCGGTGCCCCGGGCCACATAGTGCGATGACTCAATGCAAGCTTCGTCTATTGGAATTTTAAAATAAACAAACGCTAGCAAAACTACACAAACATTTTCATCTACACAGCGGAAAATGAAAGATTTAAATCGAATAGAATTTAGATTGGTCTATCCTGAGTCATCACAGTATTTCAGAAAGACTAAGAATAAAGAAAAGAGAAACGATTCAAAGTGGAATTCGTGGATGTTAAAATGAATTTATATGAAAACATTCAGATAGTTTCAAAAATGTCAAAGAGGATGCAGTTTTTAAATAAAAAAATCAGTAATCTTGCAACATAGTCAATATATTCTGCTATTCAACCAACAATAATATATGTCTTCGTTTTAAACTCTCTAATCTATCTCCCTAATGTTACACAGAAACTGTCGTTTAGACAAAGATTGCATTGAACCATCAATAGTAAATCGAGAAATTTAGTATTGTGAACATAACATTATCCATTTAAAGAACCTTTAGTTAATAGAGCTACGGTATTTAAAGAACAATATTTTACAACAATATAGAAGATAAAGCAGGAGTAAGCAGCAGCTAATATGGATATGAAAAGCGCGCCAACTCAGGACAATCGTTTCTTCAAAAGCAATTTTCGCTCAGTTGCATAATAAAATACTGCTTACTCCATTTAAGTATCATTAACAAGCTACATTTTATGTTAGAAATTTAATATAAGTAACTCCCTAATAATGCGACGACAAAATGCAACAGTGTAGATACAATAATATTAAGTGGAAATGCAAAGTGCGGTGCCAATTGGATATTATACAGTGTTAGTCAATTTGGAAAACCATTAATATACTAAGCCGCAAGTGACGCAAAGAATTCTACCAGTAAAGACAGACATTTCAAGTGAACTGAATCTTCGGAGGGATAACATCTAGAAAACACCAATATGTTATATATCGATAAGTATGTTCATTCATTTGTATCAATTACAACATTTTACACACATAAAAATTATCCGGGCATCGAATCCCAACCCGGTTGCATGCCACCTGTGTGAATAAGATTAATAAAATCTACGAGAGGTCCAATGTAATTGATTTTTGGATTTAGGCGATCAGGGAGGTCTTATATATTGAGTAGACAAAGTTCGCCGATATATAGCTCAGAGATCTACCATTGCGTATGTGTTTGAATTTGGTTGCGTGTGTGCTTAAAGTGCGTTACTATCATTATGCCTGATCTGTTCATCTTCAGCACATGTTTATTATCAGCATTCTTAATCGGGTTCACGATAGTGTATCTTATCTTACCTATTCGTTCGGTGCTTAGAAGCAATAAGCTTAGATACTTTACGATCTGTGCGTTTTGTAATAAGCTGTGTGATTCGCAAATGTTAGATCTCCAATTTCTTTTTGAAGTGGCCAAACATAATATAAATAGCATATTTTTCTTAAAAAAATGAATCTACATCAAAGACTGTTTGTTATATAAGATTTTTATATCTGAGCAAAGATTAGTGCGTTGCATAATTTTCTATAAGAAATTCCTTAAAACTTGTTAAAATCGGCGAGCATTGTTACTAGGGAATGGGTGTGTATAGAAATGAATTGCCTCGCATTAGATTGGTACTAAAACTTTGAATTGAATGTTATGCATTATTATACTTACAATTTTAAATATATGCTCTAAATATTGAATAGCTCATTAATTCGTAATTAACTTACATTTACACAGTTAGAACCAGGAATTTAATTTATGTATGGAACAAACGGGCAGCTTTTTTAAACAGATGAGGCTACATAAAGCAATGTCAACATAATTTTAATTAATAGTTTTAGTAGCAATATCACACGAGTCATCTCTATACAGCAGAAGAGTACAAGCCACGTGATACTAACAGTGCGGGGGCTCGGTGGTGGGCATGACAGCGCAGTGTTTGAGGCCGGAGCAGAGCGCGTGCGACGGCAGACATGCGCCCGCGCACTCCGCCTCGGGCTCCGCGCACGGGCCCGCCGTCACCTCCGTCCACACCGCGCGCCATCCCGCCGCGCCTACTGCTTTGTCTGCTATTATAAACCTGCAACGATGTCATGGAACGTAGACAGAGAAAATCTATACCATTATTATAAAGAGGTAAGCATTTGTGAGTGTGTAAGTTTGTATGTTTGAGGCGGGTAATCTCCGAAACTACCGAACCGATTTAGATAGATAGATAGATAAATCATTTATTCGTACTACTGTTTCACACCAACATACAATAACAATCTTAAGAAAATTTTAAAGATTACAAATCTAACATAACATGCAGTAAGTGTGCACAGGCGCACAAACAGGCTACAGCTCAGCTCAATGTTGCCCGGGGAGAGCAACCGCTGATTTTCAGCTGTCACCTCAGCGAGGACGCAAGCAAACATAATTCAATGATCAAATAGTGTAAATAGAAATTAATAATTAAAATTTAAAGGTGCTAATATTTGTACATAATACAAATGCAACAATTTAAATGATACAAAATATAAATCATGCAACAAACATACAAAAAAAATATATAATTCAAATGCAATAATATTTAATCAACATACATACAAAATTATATAATTCAAATGCAATAATATTTAATGGAAGATATAAATTAATTAAGGAATTAACACAGCAAAAATAAAATAATTATTGTATAAATATTAATCAAGATCTATTATTAAACCAAAAAAATAGGGTTTGGTTATAAGTTTTGGGTAAACTTTTGTCTACGCGGCAACAAAATTGTTAGAGAAATTCGTTTTCTGTATTTCAAGCAAATAAGTTTTGAATTTTTCCTTGAATGTGAGTTTAGTATTAAGAGACCTTATTGGTGGGGGAATATTGTTCCAACATTTTGTTGCCGCGTATTTAAAACTACCCTTAAATGCTTTAGTTTTATGTTTTTGTATTGCCAGAACAGGGCGAGTCGATCTAGGATGACGTTGTGAGGTGAGCGTTAATTTACTAAATAAGTATTCAGGCTTCTCAAATTTCAAAATGCCAAAAAGTAGACTAGCCAGATGCAGTTGCCTTCGAGATTCCATGTTTAGCAAAGAAGATTTAACTAGAAAGGGTGTAATATGTGCACGCGGAGGGATATCGAAGCAAAAACGTAAACATGCATTTTGAACTCTCTGCACCAGCCTTTTAGTATTAGATAAAAGTCTCGGCCCATATACCAAATCGCCATAATTGAATCTTGAGAGAATCAGAGACTCGCAAATATTTTGACGCGATGCTAAAAATTCTTTCACCATTAGAAAGGTTTATTATCTAATATTGCTATAGGCTATATTTTAACCTTAAAATTCCCACGGGAGTGAAGCCCCGGGCAATAATTAGTTTATCAATAATTATGTTAAATATTTATGGACAAATCACGAATTCCGATGAAGCCATCGAAACGACTCGGTTCTGGCAAGAATATATTTAGCACCGAATAGAGCGCTGATTTGCCATCGACACGTAAAGAAGATAAATAATTAGTCCAAAGTAAGTTCGAGACTTGTGTGTGTCTTGTATTTGTTCCCCATCGTGTATCTTGTCGCTTTGTATATAAGATGGGTCATAATTCTACGATCCTGACAAACCTTATTCTCTGAAAGGAATACATGGATGGACATGCGATGAGAAGGGAAGTGTGTGTGACAAAAAGGTGATGAATATGAATGTGGAGGAAGACCGAGGAAAAGCTGGAAGAAACTATATGAAAGTCTCAAAAGTGAATGATGGTATACCAGGAAACAGACAGCTATGGAAGGAAAAATACATTATGCGCCGACCCCATTTAAAATGGAATTTGGTTGGCAACAAGAAGACTGTGATAAGAGATACTCACGAGAGACGGAGCGAGTTGGAGGAAGACAAGTACTGCCAGCGGTCGGAAGGCGCCTTCTCCCCGCACAGCTCGAGCGGCGGCCCCGGGCTCTCGTACCACAGTCTTAGCACCGCCGCCGGGCACCCACGCTCTGAAAATATGTTAAGGGAACAAGTTAAGTTGCACCAGTGTTTGACAGTGTTTAACTTTAACTTGCACGTCGCTGGCGATTAGATAAAAAGTGCGTTGATGTGCGCAGAATAATAAACAAAGTTGCCTGATGCAACGCTGCTGTTGTGGCACCAGTCGACTTTGACGCTGACTTTAACCTGCGCGCCGCAGCCGATGAGATAAAATGAATGTCGAACATTGTATTGTTGTGTGCACAATAAAACGTCAAAGTTGACTGGTGCATTATTCCCTTAGTCAAAATACTAAACTCAATTTAACACTAGAAAGGTGTATAAAAGGCGCTAGTGCAATCACTTCCAGGCTATAAAACTATCTTCTATTTTGTCGAAAAAGAGAATTGTCCACCTGAAATGCTCATTTTGCATACCTAATATAATTTAATATTAGTTTTCATTTCTGGTGCAACACTAGCGCCATTGAGTACACTCAAATTCAATGGCGTACACTATCGTGTACGCCATTGGGTTTGAATGTAGGCGTCATGTCTACGAAGTGCTACGACGGCGTAGCGTTCCCCGCTATGGAGCATCACGTACTGGCTACGGCAGCTTAGGTATTAATTTATTACATGAGAAAGCTAAATCGTAACATCACAAATTTATAATCCTAATTTTTTGTAAGATGAAGGAACAAAATTTTCAAAAACGGAACAGATAAAAAAAAAAACTACTAAAGTTTTAAATGATGACTTGCCAGTGAGATGCCCTTCGACGGCGAATTGTTCGAAATTGAGCAAGAGTCTCTTCCCGGGGCGCGCCGTGACAAACCAGTTGCAGACCCGGGACGCAGCGCCCCGGCTCGGCTGCTCGTACGGCAGCGGGTGTCTGGGCGACGTGATCACGCCCCACTCCGCCCCCGACATGTTGCCGCCGCAGTCGCCGAAGATTGACTTGGCTGGCTGGAAAGATAGATATTATATCGGCTATATGGGGGAGGACTATATGTCCAGCAGTGGGCTTGTGGCTGCGATGATGATGAGAGGCGCAAGAAGCAACATCACGACAGAAGTCACAGAAGTCAACTGCTGGTGGAATAAAACAAGATTGTTTACAAGCTTGTTATTTTGTTTGTTTGTTGAAAAAATTCTGTGGACATGTGGTATCAAATTTCTTACTGAGGATAAGTTTCTTGATTGGTACTAAAACGCTGGATTCGATTAATACTGGATTAAACAGTGAAGAGGAACTGAACAGGTAGATTAACTTCGAGAAAGTTACCTCGAAAACATATCTGGCTTTGAATCCAGAGGCGACGCTATCATAGTCGGTGTGCAGTGCGATGAGGAGCCCTAGGGCTCCGCGCGGGGACTGCAGCGGGCCGGGCGTGGCGAGCCCGCACCAGCGCCCGAGCGGCACACGCGAACCCTCGCGACCCGTCCACCACGCCTCCACCCAGTCCTCGCTGCAAGTTGTGCCACTGAAAACATATGATTCAACTCATCATCAATTTATGAACTTTTTTCTTTGTCGGTGGAGCATTTTCCATCTTATTCTGTCCTCAGCCATCGATTTGACCTCATACGACACGACCTCTGCCTTCACTATTATTTCATCTAGGAATGCCCTTCTTGGCTTTCCTTTTCCTCTTCTTGCTTCGATTTTTCCTTCAATCAGATTTTTCATAAAGTTGTCGTGTCGTATAAGGTGGCCAAACATCTTTCCCCTTCTTGTGTCTATTGCTTTCAATAACGTTCTTCTCTTTTTGATCTTGTCTTAATTGATGAAAATTGCATCATAAAAATACTGCGAATGGAATTGTGCAGGATGAAAATACATCTTAGGGCATTTCAATTTCCATTCCGACAAATTAAAATTTTAGTTTGTGCCGAATGGAAATCGAAGAAGTACGTTTTTAAATTATTCAATTACTTACTCGGTCTAATTTTAGACACTTTTGATTTTGTTTTCGCGACCTCAAATTACAAGTGCTAAATAAGTTAAAAAAGGAAAATAATTTCAATTTAGTGTTTTATTACAGATCTAAATGAACGGAAGAGGAACATTTCTTAGAATGGAAAAGGAATAGACTTCTTCGGAACTCACCCGTAAAGTCCAGCGGTAGCGTTCCACGTATCCGCCTTGACCTTAAAATGGTCAAACACCACGGTGACCTGCTCATTGGGCGTCGCATCCAAGGTGTAAGTACAGTTGGTGCGCGATGGGTAGTTGGAGGGGTACCGCGGGGAGTTGAACTCCCCTCGTTTCTTGGCCTCTGAGCGGTAAGTGAAAGCGCATTCACCGCTTGGTGCCGCGGTTCCTGGCACGCGGTATTCTGAAAGACAATTATTATTAAACTAAACTGGAAACTCGGTTCATCAAAAAAAAATCAGGTTATTAATGATTCACAATTAAGAGCTTAAACATTTTAATCATTATTTTTAATAATCAAGTGAATCCATCCATGCCATTCGATCCTACAATCTTGAGTCAATAGACTCTACGTCACGTAGATCTACGTCAATAGACATCAGAGCAGTATAAACTATAATCTATATATATATATATATATATATATATATATATATACAAGATTAAAAGATGTCTGAAGCGTACCAGTCTCGAAAGTATACTTGGCCTTAAACCCTCGCCCCTGCAGCTCTCCAGAGCTGAACACCATAACCAGCCGTGGACCATCAGACATCAGAGTCGGGGGGAAGGCGGGTGGGCCCAAGTCCCCCTCCCCGCACAACTCTGCGTCGTGCTTGTCGTACGAGTCGGTGGCTTCCTGTCCGCGGAGGTATACCTTCAGGTAGCCTTCGTTACATGTACTAGAAAAGGAAAGATGAGATGATGAACATATTGGAAATCCCAATCACAACTAATATTATAAATGCGAAAGTACCTAAGTTTGTTTGTTACCTCTTCACGCATTATCTACTGGACCGATTGTTATGAAATTTGGTACACGGGTAGAAAATAACCTGGAATAACACATAGGGTACTTTTTATCCCGAAATTCCCACGGGAGCGAAGCCCTGGAGCGCAGCTAGTAGAATATGAAGGAAATGCGACGAAGACAAAATCAGTGGACTGAAGAGGAAAAGAAAGTATCCAACGATCTAACACAAATTTATCTTAGAATAGACCAGTAAAGCGAAGAATAACAATATCCTAGGATTCTCTTGTGGATCAAGCAAGATAGTGGATCCATGTGGACAGAGGAATTAATCATTAATCACCTAAGACCCATAGAGAAAGAATGAAAATGAATTACTCAAGATCAACAGTATTTATGTACTACTTATAATGAAATGTGGGCATACTTACTCCGGTTTAGTGTTATTGAATCCTCTTGGTATAGAAAAGTTATGGAAGTCTAATCGCACCCTCTCCAAATTTTGCGAATCTTGCATACCATATATAAAATATCTGCAATAAATAAAACACATTAAAAATGTTTCCGTTCTAATACATTTTCTATTCTAAGCTCACCTGCGATCTATATAGGTATGCTAATAGGGTTTTTAATATGCTTCTTAGATAGACCTCGTGTCACAACTTCCTCATTGTAACTCTTGTAATTCTGAACAGTGCGTGTCAATCCTCAACTCTAGTTATTGCTGTTATTCTGCATTTTTTATGAGGAGCTTGATTGCCTTCTTTGCTAATAATTTCTATTATGTATTTTTGGGTATTGCTTTTTAAATATAAAATAAAGTATTCAAAAAACTTGCAAATACTAAAGATGACTCACCTACAAACAACTTTTTGTATATAGGGGAATGGATAATTTGGATGGTACACGAATCCCGTGGACTCCTTTTTACTAAGGATCTTCTGATCGCACTCCGAGCCACGGATGTGCTCGGCATCATGTTTACTTATAAAATCTGAAAAAAATATGATCATATTTATTAGCATAACACCAAACCACACCTAAGGAAGAGACGAGATATGTTATGAAGCATTCTAGACGGATCAATATCCTTGTCATACGGCATGTGTATGAGTCAATATTTAACGTCATATATAAAAATATTTTAAGCGCCACTCCTCGAATATGAAATTCTTTAGGTCCTGGTAAACTAGCGTCTGCGTCACATACACAACGTATATATAGCTTTCGATAACCAATATAATAAATTGACAAAAATATCATGGTGACCAACCCGCATATTTCGGCCTATTCTTAAAATAGGTACTGGATAGAATAATAAATAAATATATTACGACAAATCACACAGATTGAGCAATAGATTCAGAGCATTTCGAATACCCACCTAACTTAACAAAACTCTCGGAAAACTCGAAGATACCCTTAAACCCTCTATTCTGCGTGCTGGCTGCGCGCGGCAGCGTGTAGAACGTAACGAGCAATCTCTCGTCGCTGGAGTAGAGCACGAGGTTTCGTTGTTGGCCGCAGTACGTGCCGATCACAGCCGATGTATTGTCGGGACCGTCGTATACCCGCACCCAGTCGAAAGGGCAGCTGGAAGGGACAAAGATGGCTTTTGTAATTTTCTAGTTACCTTAATACGCTGACAACTAAGGTGTGCGTGAGAAATGGAGAAGAATAATAATATTTATAACAGTAGAAAGGCGGCGTCGATACTTCGTGATGTAGAAAAAAAGAAAAAAGAAAGGAAAACTCTCAGGTAACCGAAAGCTGATCCGGAACCATCGAACCTTTGGAAATAGGTATGTTTTGTTTTTCTAAGAATGCGTCCCTTCTCGGTTTCAATGGGAAATAAAAAATTGCACTAAAAATAATACAAAACAAAATAGTTACAAGTCACGGTTTTATAAAAGGCGGCTACTATTACATCGTCTAAATAATTCCCAAACTCACTGAGGCCCGCCGAAGAACAAATCGAAGTCCCTGAACTCCAGTCGTATCCTCTGCCCCGGCTGACCGTGGAACATGTAGTTGCAGGTTATGTCCTTGGGGTAGATCCCGGGGTAGGTCGGGGACAGTAGCAGCCCTGTCTTCCGCTTGTTGACGTCTATCACGAACGAACACAACGTATTTGGCACTGGGGTTCCCACCTCGAATTCCGCTGAAAATTTTACAAAATTTTAGTCTAATGCAATGACCCCGTAATTTTGTGTGTGAGACACAACATTTAAAATATAGTGGTTATAAGTTTGGTCAGTGGTGTGATTGTAAATGATTTTATTTTAGGATGAAGATAAATAAATTAGTATCTAATAATTTATTTACCAATCATTTTAATTCCCTCAGAAGTGTTCAAATAAAAAACAATCTGAAATAGATACTTTTGTCACAAGCTATTTTAAAAAGTAATTAATTACAATTAAAAGAAATGGTTTGTCAGAATTACATTACATGTTTACCTATTTACTTGATAGACTCTTAAAATATATATATATATATATTATTATCCTGTTTTCTCATGAGTAAAGTTTGTCAAGTTTGTTTGTTTCAAATAGTTCTTGAATATTTCCTGTTTCTTATTGTTTACACACAATTCCAGTAGACATAAATTCCCGAATCTCAGCGACCGCGACACGAAACGTTGTAATAGAACAACCGTCCTTGGTAACTTCACTGAAAATGTTAATTCAGCTTTATCCTAATAAGAAAACAAGCTCGTTTCCTTATAGGTTATTGCGACAAACGCGGCATCATATAACGATGTTGCTTATATAATTTAATTTCCCTAACAAAATGCTTCTAAACCTTTTCCTTTGAGAGAGATAAAGGACATTTTCGTGATATTCGCCCTTTAAATAGAGTTCAAAAGGGATAATGTACACGCATCGCGTTTTATCGTGCCCTCTGATGTTATTTATGCTAGGAAAATTCCTGCTGATGTTACAACGAAATCTAACATAGCCATGCTACTATAATAAATAGCCATTTATTATAGTATACGTGGGTGAACTTTTTCTATCGTTTTACGGGCTAAGAAGCTGCATGATACTGAATTTCATGCACATATATTTATGGAAGAAATCTGAATACTATTTTAAATGAGTGCTCAGAAATCAATATTTCTGAGCACTCATTTAAAACAATGCCCATATTTCTTTAAAATATCACGCTTTAATCACGTGATTAAATTTAATTTATATGGATGCCTATATTGGTCCAGAGCCAGACCAAACCCGCTGTCTATATACATCGGCGAACTCGGTCAGATGCCGACGTGAAAGCTCACTTAGAATCTACGCAATGAACGTAACATTGCCTAGCTTCTATGTCAGCTTTTTTATCGCAAGGAAAAACCAGCAATGATTGTCGAAACCGCCAATTTTGGCGAATTGTGTGTGTTTAAAAAGAGATACTCACAGGCGTTGATAAAGCGGTAAGTCCCTGTGAACAGTGTGGGCGGCGTGTACATCTTGTCGGTGTAGAAAGACAGCGCCACAGCTCTGTGGAGCGACACCCTTCGACGCGGGGGTATGGGCCCGCAGTAGCGGCCCCCGAAGGCAGAGTTGACGAGCTCGACCGTCTCCAACGACGCCATCTCGGAGTATATGTCCATGTACTCGTGCATACATCTGTCATGTAAGGGTTTACCCTTTGGCTTAGGCAAATTTCCCGCGTGCAATGAAACACAACGGGGTGTAGTTACATAGTGGTTGTTTTAGATAGGTATAATATCTGGATACATAAATTTTAATAAGTTCTTCTCATTTTGTCACAGTCTATAAATCTATACAACGTGTTATCGTCATTTTTCACAGCACGCGAGCAAGATACCTCACTTTATAATATATTTATGTATTGAACCAAATTACTACGTAAAATTTTACAGAACAACTTATCAGGAGCTAAACTAGGTTTATTATAGGTATGTTCCGTATTGTAAAATACATAGGAAACCAAATCTTGATATATGTATGTTACTTTAAATAATCAATTTCACCTTAACATCTAATATTGGTACATCACCAGCTTCTAATATTTAATTCTACATGACATGGTCTCATACTACATAGTTAAATGTAGTTTTGCTTTGCATTAAGTAAATAACTTATTTTGTTTTATCTTTCACATCACCTTGCTTAGCGATATTTATGGGATCTACTTTATCATAGAGCATTGTCATTTCTATTTCTATAAAATATGTGGTGAATAAATCAACGAGCATCTGAATCAAGGTCCCAGGGAAGTTTGACCTCATTCCCGCATCAATGCGAAACAATAATAAGTCGCCACGAAGAAAACATGTTTGCGTCGCATAATTTACTCTGAAGTTGTCAAGGAGTGAAAGAGAGAGAGGTGTACTTACGCTGGAAGCTCCCCCACCGCGGCGCCACTGAAAAAAAAGTTTACCATCAGATATCTACATCGAATCGATTAATCTTTTGTTGTACTTAGTAGCGTTCTTTCTACCTCCATATTAGTGGAAAGAAAACTTTTGTTTTAAAATTAAAAAACTAATAAATAATCGTACAGCGTATAGGTATACAAAATCATTAAGTAGGTAAAACTTAAGTTTCTATCTGTCTTATGAATATATTTTTGTTAGATAATTTATAAGTGCTAACTAACCAATTTTAGAACTTTATGCTAAACAAGTTATTAGCCGCGGCTTCGCGCGCCTAAATTTGCCACGGGATTAGTAATATTTTTCAGTGATGAATGTTAGCCTATGTCTTTCTCCGTACTCCTATTATATACATACAAATGATTGGTTGAGTAGACAAAACGAGAAGAGTTAACTAACAAATTTACTTTCGCATTTATGTTAGGTAATTAACAATACAAAAAGACCCTTCTTTTTTTAGTAGATCCCTATATCAATCAGTAAAATCGTGATTAATTACGAAATGGAACGTAGAAGCTTTGTAATTCGTTCAAAGCAAATAGTGAATTCGACGAAGCCGTACAATCAGTCCGTCGCAGTGTGCATGAGTGAATTCCGTCGCTTCGGGACTAATATCCTTTGAAGCATTAACAGTATGTGCATCGAGCGCTGCAATCAACCACCAGCTCTCACGAAACTCAATCTAGTCGCGACGATTAGGTTAGCGAGTTTGTTAAAGTTCGCTCACGGGAACATTTCCTCATCAATGTAGTTATAATTTACAGGAAGAATTTTCCATTTTTAGTCCAGTACTTAGTATCGGAGATTAGGAAGTTCTTATTTGTATAGATATTTTATATAGTACTAGCGCCCCGTCCCGGCTTCGCCCGGGTTAAACCATAATAAATTATACACCTTAACCTTCCTCAGGAATCACACTATCTACTAAAAAAAAACCCGCACTAAAATCCGTTGCGTAGTTTTAAAGATCTAAGCATACATAGGGACAGACAGAGAAGCAACTTTAGTTTTATACTATGTAGTGATAGCCCATGCGAGAGAACACGATAAACTATGAATTGGAATAATTTGAGTTTCAAACTACGTCCATAAATTCATTGATATTTTGGGATAAACGCAAACCTTGGCATATTAAATAATATTAAATGTAATGGTGTATAGATACCACCACAATATAGATAGTTTAACCCACATACCAACAAAATAGACGCATGCAACTTGCTACATACATTAATATATATATATATATATTAAGTCATTTAAGTTTCGCCGCCATTTAAGTTTAAAGTCGCCATTTAAGTTTCTATATATTTTATTTCATTAGCCATGAGCGCACATTGGTTGGGTGCCATCAATACAATATACTCGTAGCACTGGCGACTATGGTTGCCAGAGTTAAGAAGTGAGATACATACTCTGGCGGCTTTCCTCTCAGGTCGAAGGTGCGGAACTCGACGAGCACGCGTTGGCCTGGTGCCGCCAAGAAGGTGTACAGACACTGGCGACTGTGGTTGCCTGGGTTGACTAGCTCCGGCGCGTGGAAAGTCCCGTTGCTCGCGCCGCCGCGGCTCACGAATGTGCGGTCGCACTCTGGGAAAATTACGTTACTGTTACATTATGTTCTCTGTTTCGCAATGTAATTCAAATTTGTCAGAAATAATGTACATACAATCAGGAGGCAAATTGGAGAGCAGGGTCACAAAGTTAGGATGGATTAAGATCTGTAGACCAGAGGAGTTATGAAGTTATGCCATCAATCCAATGTGGTAATGGTATTTCGCACATTAGTAGACGAAAGCTAAGCTTTAGGTTAGACTCCTAGAACACTTATTGGTTTAGAAGGTAAGGTTAAATAGGCTTGTGTTAAAAAAACATCTTATAAACTTATTTCTATATCAATGGGCAAAGTAATCCGAGAAAGACAACAAACTAAATGAAATATAACAAATCTACGACGACGGGAGTATCGTAGAAAAGTATGGAGTGCCGCGAGCTATTATAAGCTATTAGAAGTTTCAAAAGTTCCATTCGAGGGGAGCTAATTTTCACACAGTCCTTCACGAGTTCTAAGAAATATTTTTGTACTTGTAAGTGAATATTTTTTTTATAAAACCAAGCACGTTTACTTTTTGACTTGTTTTCACAAACGTTTTGGCAATTTGACATTACACCTACCTATTATTTTAATGTGTAATAAATTTGAGAATTGTTTTAAATCAAAATGCACAAATTTATGCACGTCTGCTTGCGGACTGAATAACATGAGATTATTATGATGTATTACAAAATATTGTACTGTATTCCGGCAAATAAACATTTCTGATTTAGTTAAATAAAGCTGCCTGGCACAAAGTGATATTCAAATATTTTAAATCCGAGTGGCCATTTCCACTCCAGCGAGATTAATTACAGCGTGCGTCATAATCACACGCCTATCGTCATTCGACAGACGACAGTAATGACGCACTGGTAATGACTGATATCTACGAAAATCCTGAAATACGTAACTCATCGATGTTTTTCGTTGACCCACTTATGTATTTTCATCGAAAAAATAACCGGCTTTGATTTGATAAGTATTTACCTGCTAATTCCAAAAACGTAAAGATACAAAGTGTTCCTATATATAGAAATCTAAGTTACAATGTAAGTTCCTATATACAAATCAAATCATTTGATTTGATTATTGTATAAGTAACAAATCTATCATCTAGCGTATAAATAAATTCAACACTGACTTATCATTCCATAAGGAATTAAATACTTCCATCTTGTTTAACTGACCTTTCGTAAAAAACTATATGTATAACTACTGCTATATGTATTACGACTGCCGTTGTTAAAATTAACAAAAAATGACATTTCAAAATTGCTCAGTTTCCAATTTTCGTCGCCGGGTCACATACAGTATAACACACGTAGTTTAAGTAGTTAAATAGTTTTATTAATGTATCTGTAAGTGATATGTTTTTGTCTAGTAATAGTTATGCTCCTAGGCTCACAGCATGTGTTAGGTAACTAAGTGTTGTGTGTATCTTTTATAATTAATAAATTAATAACTACTTATTTATCGACATCCATCGTCTAAACCTAGATGGTACCTAAAATACCCCGCATTTTAATAAAGCGTCGACTGTATAGCATACAATCTAAATATGCTTTGAAGTTACCTTTACAGTACGAGCGTTTCCAAGCTGGCAGCGTTCAACCTCTTTTGTTTTGCGTTTTAATTTCAGTGAAAAATTGCGATAAAATTTCACCGGGATTGCTGCACTTAATAATAATATCTTTATTTACTGTTTAGTATAAAAAGGAACGGTTGGTATGGGGAGATAAGGGTATCAGACGTCGGCGCATGACATGAGGGTAACATGTAGCGGATTTTGCTTTCGAACAAAGTGACTGTGATAATTTACCAATTTGTGATGTAGGTGTAGTTTGACGTGTATATTATTTTTCAAAAGATCGGGCGAATATACTAATTTCATTAAACTATCAAATAAGTATTTAGCGTGTTAAAATACTTGTCCTGCATCTGTGAATTTGTCAAATTGATTAGTTTTGTTTCTTTCGGTAAGTAGGTTACATCACAAATTGATCTTACTTACATCCCAAACGTTTCATTAAAAATCTAGGTCCACTACATTACTCGTATGGTTGGCAGAATATTTATCTTCTTTGACACATTAAATGCACCGAGCGACGCAAAAGAACTTCCTTTCAGAGGCACTTGGCCCAGAATAACGAACTTACCGATGGAGTTGCCTGTCTTTAGTTTTTTTGTAAATCAGAAGTGGTGTACGTTAGAAATTTATGCGTAGGCATGTTCAAAAAATAATAGAAAAAAAGACCCAAAGTTATTACACCTAGTAGGTCAACATTTAATGCGAATTTAATTCTGTTTTAACATTTTCGTAACGACATCATATTATGTGATAAGAGAAGACTCATTCAGAAACGCATAACAGTATATACGTATAAATATGAGAAGAAAACGAGCTTTATCAATTATCACCATCTCGTCTCCACTATGGAAAAAATCCTAGTGTTATGGAACTATGGGAAATTCTAACTATCGGGGTAACACTTTTCACACTCAGTAAAGTATGTAATTTATAGAAGCGGTGATGGTGTAATGGTTAAGACGCCCGCCTGTGGATCGAAAGTTCCCAGGTTCGAATTCTACTCGTGCATATTGGTTTCTATACCAATCTGACTCATGTATAGTTGTTTTCATCGTCCACCACTTGCATCCGGTGAAGTAAAACATCGTGAGGAAACCTGCACACTGGTTGATTATTATTAACTTGTGTGTGAAATGGAGAAGGCAATGGCAAACCACTCCATTAATAATGCCAAGAAAGTTGTTGTGTGTGTTTAATTCCACGTAATAACCACGACCCTCAGCCATGAGGAATACGACTATGAAGAAGAAAGTAGGTATCTAATCCGTATTTCTATATTTTTGTCGTGTAGGAAATTCTAAAGCTACGGATATTCATGCTCGGCTGGGTAAAGGGAGAGTACCGGAGCTCGACTGAGTTGCCACATGTTTGTCTAAATCTGTTCTCGATGAAGTTAGACTCCAGTCTCGAGTTGTTCGCGTGGAATAAACAATGAGGTGTTGGAACTTCGTGGATACCACCTTGTTCATTAAAAACATGTTATTTTTTCAAAGCAAATACTTGGGTTTGTATTTACCTACACGTGGAAATTAAAAAAATATTTTGATTACGTTAACTTTGATATATTTGAATGTTTCATAACTGAAAGATACACTCAGGCCCTTTATAAAATTTCAAATCGATGCGTGTATGATTCTAAAGATACGAAACCCTATAAAAATTATCGATTTAATAAAACTTATTGCAATTATCTTACATTAATCAAATGACTAGATGTAAGTACTATACTTTTAATTGTATATAAAAAAATATTTATATTATAATAAAGCATCTAGTCTAGGTATTATCTAAATGCGATGCGATATTTGTATAGAAATACATTAAAATTTCGACCGCATACTCTCATTAAGACCTACATAATTATACTCTGCAATTCCGTGGGATAATGGGCAGGTAAAACTGAGGTCAAGTTACGTAGGTAACTAAAGGTAAGGTTACGTAGGTAAGGTTAGGTCTTTCCGTCGAGCTCACCAGCAGCCCATTAAAAGTTTCTCGGCACTGTAGGTACCACAAAATCGATTAAAAACTTCATTACCCGCGGCAGATTTCATACATAACTTTTACATAACTCCAGAAACTTTTATATTTAACTTTGCAACTACTGATCATGCCAAACTATAAATTGCATCAGCAAAGGACCCCAAAAAACAAGTGATAAGGATCTACATTGTGCCAGGGGTTGCGCAAATTGGAAAAATGCCAAAATTAATGTCCATTTTCCGCTCTGCGTTAGCTTGGTCATCAATTTTTAATATTCGGGTCTGCCTTTGTGGTCAATAATTTTTTATTACGCTTTTAAAAAAAAAAGTGATCAGTATGGATTATACGGAATTCTCAATGACGTACAGGGGTGCTCTAATTTTGTGCTTAATAACGTAATATTAAAATGCCATAATAAGATCTCACTAATCTACTTTACAAAGTTTTGCCAAGTGATAATTTTGCGTTTCGGAACTGGGCAGTTGGAATTAGGAGGCACCATTGTGAACACAACTCATTAAAAGCCTGTCCTGAGTTGTTCCGTCCGTGTTCCAATTTCGATATCTAAACTTTATCTGACTGTCAAAATGTCGGTCGGTAAACTTCACCAAATCTATGGTACCTATACATTTATTATTTAGGCTGGGATATTTAAATTCAAAAAAAATCCTTGCATTCGTTAGACAGAAATGTAATTAGGCGTTCTAATTTATTGTTTTAAAGATGGAAGAATATCGAGATGGGTTTATTTTTGGTAGCGAGATCTTACTGCGGCTATATTTAAGAGAAACGTACTTGGCAGTTTAGTAGGCGCGGGTTCCGCGAGCGCCGGCCCGCTCGAGAGCGCCGACTGCGCGCCCGCTGCACAGAAATAACAACTTGTTACAGTCTGCACTTTATTTATACCTTCTTTTTGTTAAGAAGACAACCTAGATTTGGCCACTGACTTCATTTGAGAAAATGCACTTATTGTTTGTTATATATGAACATTGGAACCGCTTTGTAATAAAAAGATAAAGTATTGAATATATTATATTTTTGGGTTAGGTACCATTAGGTACCTTATTTAATAAGGGTGGAGTTAGTTTAAGAGTTATCCTCATCTAAGAACCTAGGTTATTTATTCCTATGTTTTAGTTTGTCAATTTCAATTTACAAAAACTACACCATACCCATTCTTAATTTTGTGCATATCTACATAAGCTATTTTATTTTCCTGTTTATGAACCACCTTTACAAGTTTCATGAATAAGAAAGCTAGCACAATCTATTGCTATGATTCGTCCATTATATCCATAAAAAAAAAATATTTTCGATCATAACTGGGTGTATTTAAAATTTAAGCGCGTCCGACATACTCGCTGCTGTAAAGTTGGCGAACTATCTCGATCGCCGGCAGCATATGAATAATTAACTCGAGGCCTCCAGAGTAAAGCCGGTTACACACTCCCACGGGATATATAATTACGTATATGTAACATTACCATGGAGGGACAAATAAACGTCTACGTAACGCGGCAACTAATAACCGTAGTTTTATAACATCAAAAATCACGTTATGACAAATTAAATCGTAAATTACACACGAAGATGACTCATAATCCAATCTCTCTCCCGTGACATAACTAGAGATTGTAAAATGTGTAAATATGGCACTTATGACATCGCAATACACGTCAAACAAACTGCCATTCGTCTGACAGTTGCACACCTAATGATTGTGAGAGTCGATCTAAAACACTACCTATAAGTAATCATGAAATTAGTCATGAACACGTCTTGTATCCTTGGCGACAGACTTAACTCCAATTACTTTCCGAAGAATCCATCCAAACTTGAAGGCGCCAAGTATTTACAAATAAGCAAGTAGCAAGCTCTCCAAAGTTAGACACGACTTGGCAAAATATCCGCAGAGCGAAACTTTATGAAATTTTGTCCGTGTTCGAGTAAATGAAGTATATCTACGTTTCATTACGAGGCTTATATGTAATCGAGTTATAATATAAAATGTCAAAAAGAATGTCCATTTTCCGATCGTTCACACTCTAAATTATTTAAGTAATACCTCAATGAAAAAGCCATTCTATCTTCTTCATTATTTAGCCAATAACATAGATTGTTCTTCGCCACCACTCTCGCCTTGTAAAACGAACATTACAATCCAAGTTACATCTAAAATCTCCAGTGTATTTTATCATATGTTCATTTGAAGGTAGAAATCAGTCTGGGGAGCTTTGGAGAGCTTTGGAAAGCTTTATTTCCTGCTTGAACATGAACAAACTTAGTTATCGTGGACCCCGGAGGTTGGACATCGAAATATAGAGGCTTCCTTACAATACATCACTTTTTGTCGTTTTCCTAATGAAGGATATTGTGCGTTTTGTAAGATATAAAATAGATCTAAAACTCATGGTCTTTTCCTGTTTTAGAGTAAACTTGAATTAGAAGACCCTATAAATTGTTGAGTTTCCTGTTCTCTTCAACTGTTTTCTCCTTTTAAAAGTAATGAACGAAATTAAAACTGAGTGAAATAGTTTTCTAATACCTAATTTTCCTATCGGAAAAAAACTTGTAAGAGAGTTAAGAAAATCTATATACCTACTTATATCAGAATTACTTATCAAAAATACTTAAATCGTAACTATATACTATAATTTTATGAAGTAACTATTTTCGTCCACAATCATTACACTATAGAAATATAGAAATAATAACTGATTGTGTGGACATAATTTCAAATTCTAAACCTTATATTTGCTGTGCTGAGTAGCAAACATCCGTCATATAACTGATAAAGCAATTCACAAACCAGATAGTATTTGCATACATACAAAAACCTAAAACCTGCAGCACCCACGTCTTCCTAAGGGATAAATTTATTCATTTTTTTTCAATAAACCTAGCTCAGATAAATATTTTAATGAAACGAAATTTCGAATAATAAAAATGTTTTCTACAAGCTGTTTGATAAATTTCTATAAATCATGCAAAAAAATTAAGACTTTGTATTATTTTTTTACACTAATAGTATAATAATGATCTTATAACACAGTATAATAAAGACAAGAGTATATGCTAAAGTATAAGACCAAACTCGACAATCCGTATCGCAATGGTCATAATTGGATACACAAATAAGTAGATATCTGGGATATAATTTTAATAGATATAACAAAACGTAAGAGTCCCCAAAAATAAATACCCGAAATCCCCACAACAGGGAATATAATGATCGAATAGAGCTTTACCAGTCTTACTTAACTATTGCAAAACTGTGTGTTTAGTGTCAGAGGAACGAAGCTTCCGGTTTGGATGCACAGACATACTCACAACTTTGTTCCACGTTTCCGGATCGCCTCGACTCGACTGTCCGGTATATTGGACGGTACATCTACTAATATTATAAATGCGAAAGTTTGTGATGATGTATATGTATGTTTGTTACTCTTTCACGCAAAATATACAGGACGGATTGTAATGAAATTTGGTACACGGGTAGAATATAACCTGTAATAATACACAGGGTACTTTTTATCCCGAAATTTCCATGGGAGCGAAGCTCCGGGGCGCAGCCAGTTTAAGTATATATTTACCTACTAGCGGCTCGTTCCGGCTCGGGTAAAACCATGCATGAATTTATGCACCTAAACTTTCCTCACGAATCACTAGCTATTAGTGAAAACCGACCAAAAATCCGTCCAATAGGTTTAGACTTTATCGCGTTCATATCTGTATAAACGCGTTCATATCTGTATAAAATAATATGTAATCCTAATTTATGTAAATTATGAACCTGTGATGACGTTGTCATCACGTGAAATGAAACACTGTTAATTAACAATAACGAATGAGTACCTATTGTACCTATACACGACATGACTAAGAGGCTACCCTATGACAAACCCCTTCTGTTATATGAGTGCCTATAATAAAATAATACTAGGTATGTTCCTATAAATTCCGTTAAAATTCATTTTAGACCAGTTTTTCAGCAGAATGCTACATTAATATTTAATTTTTCAAGGATATGCAGCCTCGCTACCACCGGAAGTTAGCAACTTTCAAATAAATAAATTAGTACACAATTTCTGTTCGAGAAGAAACAAGTTTAAAATTCGTGGACATTGTAATTTGTCGAGACAAAGTTTTCTTGATTTTATTTATTAGATTTATGAGCTGAAGAAGATATGTGTCGTTTTATGTATATAAAAAGTGAGTGATAGACGTACGAACTTATAGTGAGCTGACGACACACGTGAAGCTTGCTCACAATGAGCGATGCGATGTCGTCAACATAATAAGCTTTGTGTTATTTAGGAATAATATAAATTTCATATAGGCTCGCGGTTATGCTCGCAATACTAGAGGCGAGCTACGACCAAAATTTCAACCAATTGGATCGCCGATGATCGAACTATCTAATGTGTATCATTAAATTAGATAGTTCGATTCAATTACATTCAATATTATTAGAACAAAAACCGATATTGCTTTATCATTTTATTTTGATTTACCAAAGGGCTTATTTTTACTGATCAATTTGTATTCTGGTCGTATGGCTCTGACTGGACCCTTCTGTACCAGTTCAGTTTTATGATTATTGAATTGAAATAGATGCCCTACTAATGCCATATATGTGATAGACTAGCGGGCGGTCCCGTATTCACAAGAGTAAACTCAATGATACACGTAAACCTTCCTCAGAAAACACTAACTGTTGGTGAAAACCGTGCAAAAATCCGTCCAGATGTTTTAAAGTTTATCGCTTAATGACAGACAGATGCGTCATTTTATAATGTAAGGATGGGATAGGTAAATTTCGTATTTTTAATGTTTTGATAATCTGAAAACTTGATAATGATTTGATTTCGACGAAATTAAACAGAGATGGATATAAAAATCAAAAGAGCTATCTAAACAATTCTAAACACTAGGCAAAAAAGACAATAAGCTTAGAGACTAAGCTGACGCCCGTCATTAAATTATATCTATATACATACTCCAAATATCATCAAAATTTGGTTTACCCATGAAACATTGACAAACAGACTTTATAACATTAGTATAGATATGGAATTATGGATTCTTAATCGAAAGACAAATAGCTGTAGATTACTATCTACAGCGTCTTTCGATCGACAAAGCGAAAATTTTATACTCAGTTAAAGGGAAAGTTTATGCTCGCAATATTCCGTAGATTTCTGGCGAGAAGATTTACTGTTTTGCTTGCTGGAATTCTAAATCTAACAGATATGCGAATTATTTGGAATAGGTACTGTAAATTCTTTTGCGATTATTTTTCTAGTGGACAGACCTAGCTGTTTAGGTTAATCTTTAAGTATATTTCGCCATGTAACGCGTGTGATTTGTATTTAATTCCAACGAGACTAATTTTCATAGTTTCACATAGCAAAGAGATGGGAATAACGACATAATTCACTTTTAGCAATCTTACCAATCAATAATTCTTTCATTCCTTATCTTGGGGATATACCTATCTCTCCTATACCTTCCTTCCTAAATCTTGGGTTAAAAAGTTGGCAATAAATCCAAGTCCGTTCCTAAAATTTGAATATTTAACCCGACAGCAGACATAAAGGTTTGTCATCAAAACAATGCTCGGGTCGCCACGTCAGCAAACAGTATTTATGGGCTTTTATCAGCGTTTTCGGCGGACATCTGTCCAGACAGACCAACATGCGAAAATTTATTGTGTACGAAATGCGGTCAGGTCGTTATTGACGAAAGGGGTTGAAGTCGAAAGGGGACGAAATCCGAATATTGAACATTTTATAAAATGAGTACGTACCTAGTTATGTGTATTTAATTTAACCTCTAAGACTTTATAATAATAATAATAAACTTTACTAACTATTGATAAAAGATAAATTTAAAAACTACTTTACAATTACTTCATGAAAATGGAACAAAAAATGGTAGAAGCCAACAATTTTTCATGAATTTTTTCTATATTATAATCATCATAATGTTGAAAAAAGTAGAACCGTTGAAGATATCTTTATTGCTACCTTCTGTATCAAACGCCAATACAATTCAATTAATAATTAAATTGAACAGGCTGCACAATGAAAAAAAAATATTGAAACAAAACCGAACTCCAAACCTAGTTTGTTTATATTTAGGAGCTCCTTTTAAAATAAATGGCGGCACTTAGTATGCGTAGGGGCGGAGCGCCGGAGAGCGACCTGCCGCCGGCAGATCACCCGACGCCATTTCTCACCGGAGCCCTAACAAACGACCTTCTGTACTGCCAGGCTCAGTACACACCTTTACGGCTTCGAATCGATTACATCTGGAGGAAAACTTTTTGGAAACCTCGCAGGTAAAAATAAATAAGCGTTACTTTTTTCCTAATGAAAATAAAAAAAATTTTAATCCTAAATGTGGAATCGTAGGTTTATATCGACGCACTTCTTGTACCTATCTAAGATATCATACCTCTCTCTTTCTCTCATCCGAGCAATTTCCTGATTGCTTCCTCAGCCATAGACGTTTACAGCGTCAGAGCCCAGGGCCAGGTAGCAGTCACTCAAAAATATATATAAATTAAGAGGGCTTATTTATGGTCTTGCTCAACGTCCAAAGTAATTCTATAAACGGTGACAACCAAATTGAAACCGAATATAAAATTTAACACTGAACCAGTGGCCTCTTGTGAAATATGCAAACCGCTAACCTCCAAAATCCATCGAAAAATATATTCGAAACAGTTGGAAAATCGCCAGTTACTCTCATCGAAACTGTTAATTTCCGCTAGATTATGGCTCTTGTCCCTGGTTTCTGGTGACATCATGAATATTCCAAGTGTTTAAAATATTACTGCATAATCTGTGAAAAACATTTCAAATCAAATTATCTCTTTCCGATCACAGGTAAAACAGTAACAGTTAGTACAGCAAAAAACTTAATACCATGTAAGTACTATGAGCGTTGTAGTTAATCTGACACATATTCTAAAACAATATAGATGCACAGCACAACATGGCGGCCGGAAGCGGCGCCATCTTGATTGTACCAGGATATTGGAAATGGCGGCGAGCTGTGTAATTGGCGCGATATTGCCTTTGCCTGTTTGTACCTGCACACTGATATAAGTGTTTGTTTATCTACAGTTTACACTAATGATCGTACAACACATTTATGCGATAGTGTCATTCTGATACAACTGAACTAACAACTGGCCAATCATAGCCAACAAATGAATCACGATTCAAACGAATCCTATGTAAATATTTACTCTCTACGCTTTAGATAGGTATATATCACTATCTTAAGGAAATGAATATTTATATTTAAAAAAAAAACATTATAGGTGCCAAAACAAAGAGCTTGGAGCCATGGAATTAGTAGGTACTCCGACGAAGTATTTACTAAATTCATGCTTGGAACCAAATAGCTGATTTGATTTCAGAAATTATGAATCATTCAATTCTGGCTGGAAATAATAAATCATAGAAATAGCAATGGTACTTGAGATATGCCAATGCATTGGCGGAAGCCCAGCGTGCATAGATCAAAAAAAAGAAGAAAAAAAAACCCGGCCAATGTGCGATCAAAACGACATTTTATTTTACTAATGCTATGCATATATACGGCCGGTAAAAATTTACTTGGGGAGATAGCTTTTTCACAGAGAAGCCAAAAATCAAACTATGTAAGGTTTGTGATTTTGCTTTTTTATGTTCATCAAGAGTTAATGATAATTGTTAACTCAGAGAAAACCCGCCTTTAACGATTATAGTCATTAAGGGAGTTTTTACATACTTACCACGTGAGTTCTATTTCTATGGAGGCTGTATTATGAAAAACTATTTCAGAGGTTCCAGCAACACAGTGGTGGTGTAACTATAAGATAACCGCGTAGACTCTAGTGCAGAAGAATCTGGGGTAATCCAAAGCTCTGTCTCTTGTATTCCCAGTTTCTTACTCAGCTATTAAGCGTCGTAGTCCAGGTCTCTTTACAACTAAGCTATTTAAGTTGTATTATAAAAAATGTTTTTTTTTAAACAATCAAACTGGCATCCAACGCACCTGATGATCACCACAGCCAGTGGACGCCTGGAATACCTTGGTGTTACACGAGCGTCGTCGCCGACTTTGTGACCAAGAGTCTTTGGCCACTATTCTGTAATTGCATCTCTCTCACAGTTCAAACCGGAACACAACAATGCATGCAGTCTGTTTAGCGGCGGTAATAGATGAGCACCCATAGCAGACGACCATGTACCTCTGGTAAATGTGTGTCAAAAAAATAGATTCTGATTCGAGAGCCCCTAAGAGTGAGACACCTGGTGTAGTGCATAGTCCGTTGATAGCTACGTCACTGAGCAGACGGTCTGTCGCCATGCATATTCTATATCCACGTGTGAATGGGGGCGAGCTTTTAAAAGCTCGTTTTGTGGCGGCCCACGTAGTCTCATTTGCATTCACGCCTGCACTGCCTAGAGATACAAATTCCCTTAGAAAGCACTCCATAACTAGGTTTTCTTAACAAGCTTTTATGGATCAGGAAAAGCTTATGAATCTGTTATCCGGTTAGGGAAATTTGGATTTAATTAAATCGGTACGTATTACTTATATTATATAAATAATTTTGATAGTGCTGAGAAACACAAGAGTCCATTTCATCCCGACAAAAGTACTGTTTCTGTAGCTCGCGACTTCGCCCCCGTGTATTTAATGACAAGAGAAGTCGCATGCGAAATGTAGCTTTAAATACATTTAGTTTTAATTGAGTAATAACTAATTGAGTTCATCTCAGCGCCGTCAACTTAATGAATGCGATCGGAACCGCGTATTTCCGTTAATCTCATCATATTCACTCTAACTTGATTAGTTAATTCCATCGCGTGGTAGAGGAGCCTCTCTCTTATTTGAACGTGCTTCATTCTTGGCTTCGACGGCCCGAAGCCTGATGCCTATTTCAAAAATAAACATTGAAATGGAAATTCATTTGTGATTTCACGACCGGCCACCTTCTTGACATCAACCCTGTTTGAGAATAATGTTATTGTTGCCTATGAGCTTTCGCAAGACTTTTTAGTCTCCTCGTGCGATGTCCACCGGAGTAAAAGAGTAGTTTCTTTTTTTTTCAAATCTAACCGAGTTCACTCATAAGTGTACCGCCAGGAACACGATAGAGATAGTGGGCAAAGACATCGGCGCAAGCTACTACTAACACACACCGGCTTATCCCCTTTACGAAGTTAAATTAGGCAGAATAAACAAATACAGGCTAATACGTTAACGTCAAAGGAATAAGAAATGATTTCGTAACATTGTCATCGTGCTGGAAATAGATTGTAAGGTTCACATTGCACGAGTTAGTCGTATCAACTTGTTCATAAACATCATTTTATAGCGAGTAACTCGAAACAAATAGAGGGCGGAGTGCGGGTTTACATTTCACTTCTATAACTACTCGATACTCGACATCTCGAATCGACACTTCGAATCGATTCGAAGTGAGACGCAGCGAACCGTTGCGGTGTGGTTGTAGTTGCGTCACAATGGCGCAACTGTGATTGGTTCGCTGGTTCGTTGCGTCTCACTTTGAAAACTTTCGACGGTCGATATCGAATGGTGTAAACTCGTACCATCAGAACAAAAAAAAAACTTCGAATGTTCGATTTCATGGCAGCGAAAGAAGAATATAAAATGTGCCAGATCTTCTACTCTTGCGCAGATTGTAAAAGTAAATCTACAAAGGGCAATAAACTGGAGATTCTTCTCATAGGCGATAGGTTTGACGATCAGTCATTATTTCATTTCGATTTCACTAAAACACCCGCAATACAACGTGTTTTTTTGTTGTTTTACAACTCTTGACTCTGTATACCATGGTAAAGAAAAGTGCCTGCGAATGTCTATTTTCGGAATGAATGCTTTGACTTTGAAGAATAGTTAAACCCGAAGCAAATGCTGGGCTGTTTACTTAGCTAACAATTTTTTCTGAATATTATCTCCTCCTAGCTCTATGTTTAAAAATATTTTTTAATATCTCTGTAACTATATACCCAAGTATTTATATAAACTACTTAACGACTTAAAATATTTAATAGATCAGCTAATTAATTGGTTTCGGAAAAAAAATTTTTGAGCAACTTGCCTAAGTATAAAGAAACATATGAAGCAGGCCTAAACTAATTATAATACTATTTCTGTATGATAGAATATGTGAACCAGTGATCCATCAGGAGTCAGGTGGAAGCAAGGTCGGGAACTAATGGCATAATCCAGTGCCGGATTAGTCACTCATCATACGGGCCCGTGGCATGGGGAACCGCGACTACGTCCCTACAATAATATTACAAGTTTCAAAACCTAGCTTGCGACAGCCTCCTAACACGCATTAATTTATTTTATTTATCAAAGACTAACATCTTACAATAATTAATAGGGCATACCTACGCATAATGAAACAATATAATCAATTGTTATTTTATTTTACAAATTTTATTTATAGTAACATTTTGTATTTTTTTTATTAAAGTATAATTAAAACGCTTTTTGAATCCAACATTTATGACGTCACTTGTGATCACTGTTATAAAAATCCCAATACTATTGTTGTTTAGACACGTCATGGAAAAAAGTATCTGATTTAACTAATGGCCATTATCGTATTAGTAGATAAAAAATGGAAAAGCTCAACGGCCCACACTAGGTGCAAAACATGTATCGTCAGCCCGATGAACAGAACACAAACAGCACAGTCAGAGCCAAAGACAAAAATCGGTGAAAATTAACACGAACAAATATTAGCCTGCACTGAAGTTGTCGATCGGTAATTAAAAGTCGCAAAGGCAGCTTCGTGGCATCTTTATAATGTCTATGTACGTATGTGTAAATGTAATCTTCTAATAAGAAGGGTTACCATTTTCTATGGGCCCCCAGCGACTTAACGCGGCACTGGTATAATCTTTATTCGGAGCCATCGAACCGGTATAATTTTGGGTCCAAGATCGTCCATTACGACCCAATATTTGAACAAAGGGTCGCTTTAGAAAAGTTTAATTTAGAAGTTCTTTTGTTTTCATGTTGGCAACACCACAGAATTAGCTGTTTCTGATCGCTCGTCACTCATTATAGGTTTTTAATGAAGTCTGCATTGAAAAATGACTTTCAGATATTTTTTCTTTTGATTTATTGAATGCCGTTATTCCAAAGATGCTGATTTTGCAAGAAAACTTTTGTGCTAGAATGTGGATTTAGGTAGATTTAGGTAAATTCACATTTATTGGTCTTTGATAAATCGAATCAAATCAAAGTTACGGTAAGGTGTATGAGTATGGTAAAAACATAATAAATTATTTACTTAAACCTTCCTCAGGAATTACACTATCTAATGGTGACCACAATAAACTTTGTGCATTCGTTTTTAGTACTTTGTAGAGTTTATTGCGAACAGACAGACAGACGCGGCAGAGGACTATAATATGTAAGGATATCGAATCTAGTATCCTATCCAATCCACCAATATCAATTTCAAATTCAATTCATTTATTCATAAAACAAAGTTGGTACATTACATTCCAATATAGGTACAACACCACGCTGTCGTATCAGTTACATTCTGTGATTAAATTCACCAAACGATCATTTACAATTCCGATTTTTAAATCAAACCGTTCTGTCAGGTTTCACCAATTTACTACCTAATGAATATTCAATATCTTCTCAAAGAATCAAGTGAATACTTAATGATTTAGACATAAATATAAGTCTATACAAACTAACGAAGTCTATACTATAGTCTTGAACGAAAAGTTCAAGACGTGGTCTCCAGAGTCGCGACATTAAAATGGAATTGGGCTGGGCACCTGGCTAGAAGGAATGGTGGAAGGTTGAGTAAAGCTGTAACTGAGTGGTACCCCAGAACTGATACTGGAAGTATTGAAAAGGCGACCGAACACAAAAATATGAGTCCTAAAAATTAGTAACCTGGCATAGGTAAACACATATATATATAGGTACACATTTACAAAACAATAATAACAAAATATAATTATGCAGTCAGAAGTAACTATTCTAAGCTGACGATGTCGCGGGTAACTTAGTAAATACTAGCTGTATTTAATAAATGTATTTTAAATATATAATTTATTATTTAGCCCTTTCTTAATCTTTCCCCTCCCGGGTCTGCTGGAAGATATTTCTTTGGACATAATCGGCACCAGAAATTTTTATTTTAGCATATATGTATTTCATGTGTAGAAGTTGTTAATAAATAGGTAAATAATAAGAACAAAAATCCCGTTAAAAAGTATCCGTCGTTTTTAGTTTGTCACTAATTCGCCCGCCATTTTGTTTTGCGAGGTGTGATTTAAGATGGCGTCGCGATTCTCATTAGCGACGGCGTTGCACTAATTGCAACGCCACTCAAGAGATCTGGGGAGTGAAAATAAAACTATATTCATTTCAGAAATATTGTGCTGGTTTCGCGGAAATGGAGCGGCAAATCACTGTGGCCTTTATGAGTGGTCGGTGGTCTATAATCGTTGTGCAATAGTAGCCATAGGTAATATTGGAAAGAACTTTGATATAAATTAATAGACTTGACCTTCAAATAAATTAGGCAGTATTGATTATTACCACTAACTACACAGTAACATACTTGCAAGATATCGCTGGTAAACTTTCTACTTCGCGTTCCTGTTTTACGTTAAATGTTGAAAAAACATAGTTTTGAAAAATTATGATGTTGTAGTCACCGAGATAAAAGTAATTAGTTATACTTGCAGTAATTCCCTTTTACGCTCAAATCCTTACCTGAAAAAGAAGATTTTAAAAGTTAAACTTTGCAATGACAGCATATGCAGACATACAGATAGGTACATAGATAAGTCAAACATATAACTCCTTCTGTCGTCGGGATTAAAAAAACGTCCGTGCGGACGAGAGTTTCGACAGGTACATCAAAAACTCCAAATATACTCGCAGTTGGAACTGGCATAACTAAACCAACAATCATAGATCTCCAACCTTCGGTTTTGGACGGGTAATTTGAGATTTGGGATCGTAATGAGGGCACAGAATAAAAATGGCGGTCGTAAATCAGTTTGGAGGACCGCTATCTGCTGGAGGACGCTTTGGTACTAGGAATATACCTACGGGTCTTGAATACCCGAGGTTTTCCACCGTGAAATCAGCTCTCGTACTTTTCTTGTTTGAGAAATTGTAGTTTTTGTTGATTGTAATGTTTTTGAAGTGAAAACTTCTTTAGCGGCGTTGTGCACTTTTGTGATGGGTGAAAAATGTTAAACTCGCGTCAGGACACGTTACCTGATCAAAAATTCGTGAGACGTCAAAAATGCACAACGTTAATATTCAAGTTTTCACTTTTACCGACACTGGCGGAGTGCAACCCGTTTTTTTACATTTGCAATGCCTCCTAACTACCCCCCCCCCCCCCTACCCCTAACCCCTAACTACCACGCAATTAAATGTGTTACTTTTTCCTTCACCGTACTACTTTTTATATGTATGAAAAATTTCATAATTGGTTGAGTTGATAGAACGTGAAGAAGTAACAAACAAACTTACTTTCGCATTTATTATATTAGTTGGAATTGGGATTTATATAATAAACACAGTTTCTATAGGTTTATACTTAATGATGTTATAACTTTGGAATTGAAGACAAGAAAATTCTTGCTGGAATTTTAAAATGTCTTTATAATATAAATGAATATTTTAGTGAAACAAATATTCTGCTTGAATATGATTCTTCGCATCTTGAAATTGGAATATAAGTATACGAACAAATCACACAGATTGAGTTAGCCCCAAAATGGCCCCAAAGTGTGTTCGAACTTCTGTTATAGGATATACGAACTCAACGATACTATTTTCTATACCATATACATACCCATACAATCTGAAAAATCTGTCAATCTGAAAAATATAATTTTTCAATTTGACTTGACAGGGGTCCCGGAACCCGGGACCTCCTGTGTAGCAGTGCGGCGTGATGACCATTAGGCCACGGAGGACGTCAATTTCATATTAATTGATGCAATTTTAATGGAAATTGGTCATTCAACAACATTCAGAACGTGAATAAACATAACAGTAGCACATTAATATGGAAAATCAGTGAATTGGATTCCGCACACCGTGGTTGATCGAGCTTGTGTGACGTGATTGCGGTTTCTGAACGCAACGAATTTCATTGTTCTATGTATTGATTTGAATCTCCACGGAGAGAAATCCTATTCTAAGGCGGAAACCATACGCTGAAAATAAAAGAATTGTGTTACCACTATATATATACGTAAGTAATGGCGCCATCTATATGTGACACGTCCCTGTTTGTCTTTTGTTTTTTTTTTCTTTCTGTTCAGTTTAAAACTTTCTAATTTACAAAATGAGAATCTGTAATTGGCTTTAAGTTTAACCCTGTAAGATTAGACGTAATGATCAAAACTCTGATAAGTAGATGACACAAAAAGTTTTTGAAAGATAAGAAATAAGCTGTTTCCTTATAAAAAAACATAATCACTATAGCCGTCCATGATACACTCAAATGTACTCAAATGTGTGTACTTATAACGGTAGGTTTATATCAAAACCATATCACAGGAGTTGTCCGTTCGCTTTTACTCATAACGATTGGAGTTGCGAGTCGAATACTCGATTGACTTGAATACTCGATACGTCACTCGATGCGAGGGCTCTCAGATGAATGATTACAGTGCTCTCGACGCATGCCACTTGAGCTCCTCGCTCTTATTTCTCATTCCCTGAAACTTCATTTCATTCATGTTTCGGTGTTTTTTTTTTCACTTTTTTTTTAAATTGCATATAAAGGCTTTTTTTTAAACTAGAATATCGCGAAAGCAAGTTTCAATTTTATTTTCTGCCCTTATACCAAAATTCATAGTAATGATTTTTTTTTGTCATGAGAGTACGAAAAAACCTCGCAAGTACACAACACACTCTCACGTTCAAACCACGAACCAGGTGGGCCAGGTACAAAATTTTGTTTAATACTAGTGGCTCCACTCTATCTATTGGTGTAAACCGCATGAAAATCTGTGCAGTCGTTTTCGAGTTCATCGAAAACAGATAGACAGACGCGGTAGAAGACTTTGTTTTATAATATGTAAGGATTTAATAAGTTCTTTATTCATATTGTGTTGTTTTCGATTTTTTACTATAGTCTCTCGACTGATCTGTGATTGATCTGTGATCTGTGATTTACGAGTCTTATGCCTCCTTTTCTCTAACACAGGCTCGAGGTGGGTCTTGGAAAACTTGTGTTAGATGAGTCGTAGTTCAGATAAAGTTGGGAAGCATTATATAGGTAGTTAGTGGTAGCACAGGTACAATGTCAGAGTTCTCAACTGCAAAAAGGAACCCCTTTTTTAACCAGTAATTATGTATTTTTTGAACAGTCTCTAAGAATTGATTTCCTAAAGTAAATCTAGCGATTAAAATAAAATGCCACCATAGAACTTCATAAACACCCTTATTAAGCTATCTATACACATGTAGCATCCGGCCCTGCATGACGAAGGTCGCGTATTGTCCCACAGCCTCATGTACCACGTTTATAGGTCAACAGTCGCTGTTTAATCTGTGACCTTATAACTATGGAGATCTATTTGCTGCCCGCGGCTCCACCCGTACAATAAATCATATGGTGTATTTTTGACACAAATTTTCACCCCAAATCACAGATTAGATTTTTGAAAAGAGTTGTATTTGTAAAAATATACGCTGGCATATTTGTACCAAATTTTAAATTTTTAAAAGACACAAAGTTATATTTTTGAATTTCAAAGTTTTGGTGGTTTTTAGGCTCCTTCATCGAAATTAAAAATCTCGATATAAATTTGTTATCTAAAATAATGCCAATTTTTTTTTCTAGTTATTCATATTCCACTGCTGGGCAAATAGCCTCCCCAAATTTATTTTTTAAAGTTACCTCAAAAGGAAAAAAACGGAACGGAACCCTTTTATTGGACAACTTTGCTTTTGCTACTATTATATATATATTTTTTCCTCAAATTCCAAATGAAAAGTATGATGTTTGACACTGTTTAATGTCATCAACTCTTTTTTAAATAAATACCTTTTATGAGATCTTCTATTACAATGTAAACATGCCCTACATATCTTCGTTTTAAAACAATAAATTATTCACCATTTGAAAGTATTATTTTAATACGATGATTTCAGTTGCGTTTCAAATTACAAAAGGTTTTTTTCGGCGATCAATTTGACAGAGGAACACAATTTGTAAGCTAAATTTATCACAGGTCATTTTTTTAAACATTATATATCGTTTTAAAGAGGATTATATAGATTGGAAAACCATCCTGAAAACTCACTATTCTGGACTGCAAGAGCAGACTGAAACATCGCAGACTCCTAGAACTGAACAAGTCGGATTGAGCTCTAAAAATAAAATAACATATCTGCTCACTTGCTCTGATTTACCATGGAAAAAAATAAAAAGCGTATTTAAATTTTATTCCAAAATTAATCGCGATTATTCCGAAATGAATCGCCGCTGTGCTCTTAATCCCCCAAATTAAGGCTGTCGTTTAAATTAATCTGGGATTCATTATCGTTTTATTCAAACTTCTACATAATGTATCAAGTATTTAACAGTTTGGATCGAGATAGCACTGCCTTTTCAATAAACTTGTATCTCTGACTATTTGGTGGCACGAAACAATAAATATTTAAATTTATTTTATCAAGCTCTAAGGCACGTTATAATTTTCATTAATTTCAATCATACGTCTATACTATCCATACTAATATTCTAAACTCAAAAACTACTGGCCTGATATTTAGTGAAATTTGTCACACAGAGACAGACAAAACCTTCAAAAGTAACATGTGAAGTCATGCCGGGCCGTTAGTCGTTTATAATGGTGTGTTTTTTACTTTGATGTTTTTATATATATAGCCTGGGCAACAATGACTCAGCTGCTTAGCTTATTCAAATACTTCTAATGAAACTGAGGTCAGTCAAATCGGTTAAGTAGTCTTCTAATTTTGAAAGATATTACTACTTGTCACTTTCTAAATGTTTTGTATAGGATTACATGATTGGTTATAACCAGCAATAGCTTCTGGGGTTCTTTTTATCCCTAAATTCTTACTAAACGGGCGCAACTGGTCTATAAATAAATACTTCATCTTCTCTTTCTAAAATTAGTTAAGATTTAGAGAGATTAAGCTAGTGATGCTGAGTCGAGTAAATCTGAAGAACTGCGGAAGTAGGTCAACTTGGTATGGAGAGGGCCGCGCACAGCAAGCGTTAGCTTCGAGAGTTCAGACCTTGGATGGAAATGTGACAAGGAATCTTTCCTCTTTTCACACAATATTCAAAGGCAAGTGAACCAGCGAACGAAAGGGATAGATAATTGCTCAGTTTTCCAGTTTTAAATAAATACCTTTTATGAGATCTTCTATTACAATGTAAACATGCCCTACATATCTTCGTTTTAAAACAATAAATTATTCACCATTTGAAAGTATTATTTTAATACGATGATTTCAGTTGCGTTTCAAATTACAAAAGGTTTTTTTCGGCGATCAATTTGACAGAGGAACACAATTTGTAAGCTAAATTTATCACAGGTCATTTTTTTAAACATTATATATCGTTTTAAAGAGGATTATATAGATTGGAAAACCATCCTGAAAACTCACTATTCTGGACTGCAAGAGCAGACTGAAACATCGCAGACTCCTAGAACTGAACAAGTCGGATTGAGCTCTAAAAATAAAATAACATATCTGCTCACTTGCTCTGATTTACCATGGAAAAAAATAAAAAGCGTATTTAAATTTTATTCCAAAATTAATCGCGATTATTCCGAAATGAATCGCCGCTGTGCTCTTAATCCCCCAAATTAAGGCTGTCGTTTAAATTAATCTGGGATTCATTATCGTTTTATTCAAACTTCTACATAATGTATCAAGTATTTAACAGTTTGGATCGAGATAGCACTGCCTTTTCAATAAACTTGTATCTCTGACTATTTGGTGGCACGAAACAATAAATATTTAAATTTATTTTATCAAGCTCTAAGGCACGTTATAATTTTCATTAATTTCAATCATACGTCTATACTATCCATACTAATATTCTAAACTCAAAAACTACTGGCCTGATATTTAGTGAAATTTGTCACACAGAGACAGACAAAACCTTCAAAAGTAACATGTGAAGTCATGCCGGGCCGTTAGTCGTTTATAATGGTGTGTTTTTTACTTTGATGTTTTTATATATATAGCCTGGGCAACAATGACTCAGCTGCTTAGCTTATTCAAATACTTCTAATGAAACTGAGGTCAGTCAAATCGGTTAAGTAGTCTTCTAATTTTGAAAGATATTACTACTTGTCACTTTCTAAATGTTTTGTATAGGATTACATGATTGGTTATAACCAGCAATAGCTTCTGGGGTTCTTTTTATCCCTAAATTCTTACTAAACGGGCGCAACTGGTCTATAAATAAATACTTCATCTTCTCTTTCTAAAATTAGTTAAGATTTAGAGAGATTAAGCTAGTGATGCTGAGTCGAGTAAATCTGAAGAACTGCGGAAGTAGGTCAACTTGGTATGGAGAGGGCCGCGCACAGCAAGCGTTAGCTTCGAGAGTTCAGACCTTGGATGGAAATGTGACAAGGAATCTTTCCTCTTTTCACACAATATTCAAAGGCAAGTGAACCAGCGAACGAAAGGGATAGATAATTGCTCAGTTTTCCTGGTCCAAAAATATGTGTTTACTTTATAATCCGTACCTACTGCCAACAGAACTTTTGGGAACAAATCAATCACCATAAGCATATGAATCTCTGTGTGTAAAAATGAAGGTGTTTCGAAAATAAGCAAATAGATTTTTTCTTTGAATACACAAAGTTTGTATCTACTTTAGATGTGTGTATCATGTGTCCTTCATTTTAACTCCCACACATGGGTATTTAGGACGAAGACTGTAGAAAAACGTCTTCGAATTATTATACGGGAGTTTGCCCGAATATTTTTATATGTTAAGACGCGGAAAAAAGGGGATACAGGATATACTTTAATTCTTTCCCAGGCCCTACTTCCGTAGCTCATGGTTTAAAAAAAATATTTATTTATTTTAGTGCGGAGGGGCGATATTCAATTTGCTTTGGAATAAATTGAAATTTACCATAGTATTTTCCCCACATGTGTTTTATTCCACTCCAATAACGAATACATCAGTAGACGTCCTATTTCGCGCGTAGACTTGAACATAAAATTTACGACTTGTGACTGTAATTTAACGGTTATTGCCCTCGTAAATGTTTCCGATACCAACACAGAAATTATATATTTTCCACTCGATATTCTTATAGCAATATAATAAGACAAGAGCTTCTTTTTTCAGAATCTAATCTGTGAACCGTAAGGTCCCAGTGTATATGTTCACTCGTGCGCCTGTCCGTCCGTCCGTCAGTCTCTCACAGCTAATTGGATCCGAATCTCTTGGACCAAATCAGGTGAAATTAGGTAAGACGATGTAATCCTAAGACCTAAACATAGACGTGCAGAGTAAATAAATATTTTGTGAAACAAGGGACTTTCGGAAGCCTTCAATTTTGTTAACCGGGCCAGATAACTTTGTCAGTCTGTATATCCTCCTAGCATGGGGCATAATTGGCGCGAGTTAGACACGTGGACACAGACTTCTTTAAAGTAATATACGTGCCGCGACAAAAAGTATACAAAGTATAATATATTATCTAAAAACCACCTCAAGTAACACACAGAAGCTTCAAGTGTCTTAAGAATATCCTTTAAGTAAATATTTACTTGTGAACAAATACTTATTTGCACAAGCACTCGCCGTTTTCCGTCAATTTCTATTTTTGTTTGTTCGGCGTGACTTTTATTGATTGTCGATCAAACAATAATATTTTTCGACATCTGTTTATTGCTTTAACTAAAAGGAAGGTTGTTCTGTCAGTAGATGTTCTTCGATTATATTGAAATATTAGGTTAGAAAAAAAAAATCTGGAATATTTAACTTCTACTATTTGTTTCCCGGCGCAATTTCGGTATACAAAATCGGATAAGTACCCTGTATTTATTTATTTGTTCTACCAAACTAACATCATCTCATCTCTGCATGATTGTCCTCGCCTAGAAGCCCGGGGTCTGCGTAAAAAAATCCTTTAAAGTTTCCTCCTTGGGAATTCATGGCTGTGTCCCTGAGTCATCTCGTTCGACATCCACGGGAGAATACAGAGTGGTCCTATTCTATGGCGGAATCACACACCACTCTATCAAAATAACAAAATTTCATTGAAATTCGTCCTGTAGATTTAAGTCTCTGAGCATATTGAAATGTATGCATCTTCACATCAATTTTACGGAATCGCAGACAAAAGCAAATCCGATATAAAACAATCAACAATCAATTTTCAACGTGAATATTTCATTGATTTTATTTGGTAGAATTCACATCACGTACTTACTCCTTTATATGCATGACCAGAGAATAATTACCATAGAGCTATAAATATGAGCTTGTATTTTGTTTATTTAATTTTGTTTGTGGCAACCAAGAATTATGATGGGGATAAAACAGGCGAAAAAAATGCCTATATCACTTAGTATAAATAAAAGTTTTGTGTTATTTTCACCATATTTAAGGATGTACGTAACAACGAAATATTCTGTAATATAGAAGCAAATTGTAGTCTAAAAATGTATAGGTTTAATTTTGACCCGCTTAATTACATGCACTTCAATATATCCAAATAACTCGTAAAATTTTCCGATACCACCAAAAAAATATATATTTTCAAAACCATATGCACGCTCTATGATAAGCTACTCTATGTGCAAAATGGAAATATTCGAAATTAAATTCCTATTGTTGTTCCACTTGTTCGTTTGCACAGTTTTTGTTTACTTAATGGAAATTAAATTGTTATCGGCTACGAGCGCGCTACGACATCAGCTACGAGTGCTACGTCGCGTAGACGTTTGCGTAGCGGTTTGCGAATCGTAGCAATGTAGTAATAAGAGCAACGCAACCTCATAATATTTTGAAAATAAATTTTGTTTTGCAAAATGGTATTTGCAAATTTAATTTGTTTTAAACAGATATGATCGATATAGAACATTTCTAAATACATTACTTTTTGTAACGAATAAAAATAGTCTTCGCTGTCACTATACAAGAATACTTTATTTTATTTTATTTGGTAAAATGGTTCAAAGTACGAAGTTTTCTATGCCAACAAAGATTTTCTTGAACAGTGACAGGGAAGACTATTTCTATTTGTCACAAAAAGTAGTGTTTTTAGAAAGTTCCCATCGAGATGTTTCCACGGTATGGCGATAAATTCATTTTCCATTCACAAATGATCGATGGTCCATGCATTGCATTCGCGAATGGTTTTAGTTCATGTTGGCTCACAGAACTAGAAAGGCACAGAAATAGCTATAGTTAATTTTTATGTTTTGTCTATGTATATTACGGAAAATTTTCACGGTCGATCCGTTTCTCAAGGACAGCACGTAGAGAATGAAATATTAATTAACGGTATCGATACGGTATTGCTTTTTGAAAAAAATAAAAGCCTAATAATGTTCAGGATAATAAACTGCTATAAAACACGAATCTTCACACAGAAGAGGTTTAAAAATAACGAAACATGTTAACGAAACAAATTGTGAATGTTTATGTGTTACCCATCCATTCTGTTCACTATTAATTCTGTGGTGTCCTCTGTAATCCCACGCTGCACTACTCGGAACATCACGTAAGCACACATGAGCCCATACACCGTAAATAAATCGCATTTTGTACTTTGTATGCAGCTGTATCGGATGCTGGTTACACGCCCCAATTTCTGAAATTGATCGTCTGTGCTGAGAACACGGACTTATGATATTGGCAGAATAAATAGGAGTACCACTACTTGTTCAAGAAACAAATTAACAAAAGTATTAAAATAAAATAAAATAAACATGCGAGAAGATTATGTCGGAAAAGCATAGCATAGCTGTACTTTTTTGAAGTCGGTTAAAAAAGCAATTATCATTTTCCGTGAGAATTTCAGGATAAATATATATTTAATGTTTTACCATGTAACATTTGCATAGCATTCTCGTAAACTTTCCACATGTAAAATATTAAAACCACATTAAAACTAAGCGGTCCCTGTGGATTTTAAAACTCTCATCAAACATTTTAATATGCTCAAACTTTTTCACAATACTAATCATTTAAAAGTATTTGAAATGATTAAAATGCGTTTAAAAGCATTTAATAACATTACTTGAAGACCTACCAACGTTTAAATTTATTTTAGCTACTCTAAACACCATCGAAAAATCTGTGGTATCGAGTTCGAGCGATATATGGATACTTTTGTGGAGAAAAGCCGCTTATCCTACTTATGAATATTTCAGCTCTGTCACAGAATACATCTGCAGTACAGAAAGTCCGCTGTCCGAACGTGGTTCAAACGAAATGGAAACTTATCACGTGGTACGAGCGTTTATATTGGAATGACGCCTCACTAACTCCCGCAACTATAAAATGTCTCCTTAAAAAAGCTTGTGTTTTAATTTGAAGTGTCAGTGACACTAAAAGCAAACGCAAGTTTTTTACAAAAATTACATTTTTGACACAATTGTCAGAAAGATCATATTGCATTCAATGTGTGACAAAAAAAATTCCGTACAGTAAACCGTTGAGGAGTTCCCACGTCTAGAACCTTTCCTGGGTGCACCATCAGGTCATGCTTTTCTGTTAATTGTCATCCAAACCAAAGATGTACAAAATTTCAGCTAAATCAGTTGAAGAAATCTGCTTCAAAATTGTACCGATTGCAAGATTCCACCCGAGACATAGTTACATTGCAAGTTAAATAAATGCTTGTAATATGGCCTATCACGAACGTTCATATTCCATTGTGGGTACAACAAAACTTGATTATGAAGTAAGGGTGGGTTGCACCGTCAACTTGTTAATTTTAGCGTGCACAGGATAACGCAAAGTACGCTATTTTAGACTTTTTCGACAGAAGGTACTTTGTTATATACTGTGGTCACCCTGAAAAATACACCCCTCAATGAGGTCCAGTCGATTGTGCCTACAACCTCATATCCTTTGTACGTTCAGTTATTTCGAGAGTGAGTAGCGTTTTTAAAATTTATGGTCTATTACGAGTAATCGCTTTTTTTCGTGACGTGAAGTGTTCGGTCGCTTTCTGGGCTCCGTGATCGATGGTGGGACAGCCGTGTCTTAAATAAGTGATACCTAACACGTGTTTTTACATTACAATAGAGAAGTATTTATATATATATATATATATATATATATATATATATATATATATATATATATATATATATATATACTAACGTCGCGTCCCGGTTTCGCTCGTGTAAAAATACAATAAATCATACACGTAAACCTCCTCCTGAGGAAGGTTTACGTCCTCTATCCCGTCTGTCTGTCTATTAGCGATAAACTCAAAAAAAAATCGGTTTTCACCAATAGATATTGGGGTTCAGGAACCCCAATATCTATTCGTGAAAACGGCATGAAAATCCGTGCAGTAATTTTTTGAGTTTATCGCTAATAGACAGACAAACGCGATAGAGGACTTTGTTTTATTGTAAGGATATAAATATATAGTTCTAGAATATGACCATTCCAAATGCCAATTATTTTCTTTATTCAAGTAAAAAAATTACTTAAAGCTACCACAACCTACGTATCAGACTATGAGATGACATATAAACTTGGCAACTGATAGCTACAATAATGTTCCCAATGATGGTTGACGTCAGGCACGCGGCCGGCCTAATTATATAAAAGCCATAAGATTACAGGTGAATCTTTAAAATTTTAAGATTTATTTTTACGTTGATCGTGGGCTTCGCGTTGTCACAGCCCCGAATGCAATAAGGAACACACAAAGATGAGACAGAGAGACAAGTAAATTTTGTAATTAGACGCCAAAACCTTCATCACATTCAAAATCATAAAAATCTGTTATTAAGTTTGATATTGTAAATCTATTTAAATACAAAAAGCGAAAGTTAGTAAAAAGCGCAAGTACTTCATAGTTGTATAATAACAACTATGAAGTACTTGCGCTTTTTTCATCACCATCATCATTCATAAATGGAATATATATAGAATATATCTTTCATCTTTATATTCACACAAACCATAAAATGACAATAATCCTTCTTATTGTGAATCGTGAAAACCACTCATCTCTATGTTCAAATGTAAAACGTACAGTTTCTACGATAGAGTTACTTTGTCACACAATAGCAGGTTCCGTTTTCATAGGTCGCCGGAAGTGAAGCCATGTACGGCAATCCGGGACAGCCTCCATTTCCGGTATTCAAATGAGGGTAGCGTGACGAAGGGTTGATCAATTTTGACGTGAGAATATGAGAAGTGAAATTTCTCTGTCAAAGCATGTTTTTTATTGGCGAATTTTATTTTCGGTTCCTTTTTTCGCCTGTCAATTAAATATTTTCAGAAATACATTAATAGCGATATTTTTCTAACAAAGTATTTAGACCGTTCATTTTATCAAAGTGACCCTTTCTAAAGAGGGTAATGAAAGGAAAGAAAATGAACTTAAAATCGATTACACTCCGTATTGTTCTTTTTATGCCAAACTTTTAATGTATTTTTTGCGGTGAAATTTTTTAACCTGAACAAAAACGCCATTTCATTAAAAGGCGTTGTTTTCATTAAAAGAATGTATGTTTTTTATTTAATATTCGCCGTTCGTAGTGTAAATAGGCATGTGAGAACAATAATTAATGTATGAACTTTTGTACATTAAGTCATATTATGAGATAGTATGAACAAAACATATGTGTAATTTATCGATTTCGCTCCAAAGGCCGTGTGAAGAGAAAGTAGTTTATTTTCAAAATTTGAAATTGAAATTCAATATAAATAAGTGGTGGTGTTGGGTATTAAATGATAATTTTTTTGTTTCATGTAATTGCCTTGAAGGTATTAATACTTTCCTGCGTGTCTGTAACTTCTAAAGAAAAGAGCGAGATTAAAATATGTACTGGGACTCCGCAGATGGTCCCGCGGGACCCAGGGTCAGCCGAGAACTTTACAAATAAGAAAACTTTGTCTAATCCCCGGGACAACTAGGGCACTTCAGTATAACGCTTGTTAAATTTAACAGACGTTTGTTATTAGAGATTTTCGGAAAAATTGTGATCCGGTTAGAAGGGTGAGAGACGGTGTGACTACATGCTATTGTGGCAAAAGACTTGACCACGGCAGACAACTCGTGTGTAGTGTGTAGTAACATACTTGGTGTTCCAGGCATCCAAAAGCCGCGGTGATCATTCATCATCAGGTGGGGATGTATGGCTCTTTATCTGCTTAATCACTACATAGTATAAAACAAAGTGTCTTACCGCTGTCTGTCCCTATGTATGCTTAGATCTTTAAAACTACGCAACGGATTTTATTTGCTGGTTTTTTAATACTTAGAGTAATTCCAGAGGAAGGTTTATATATTTTTGAAATTGGGGTTCAGAATTGGCCTGAATTGCTTCGAGAAAAGGATGATACGGCCGTGCCGCTTTTTTTTGCTCAGCTTGGCGCGGGCACTACCATGCCCCCAGATATGTAACCATAATTTGCACCCGTACAAAGCCGGGGTAAACTTGAGGTCGACAAGAGAAAATATCAATTTCAACAAAACTGATACAGAACTACCCTAGTCTTTTACTAGGGTAGTTCTGTACCAGTTTTGTTGAAAAATAAATAAAATAAAATATCGCCCCCGTCGTCGCTTACTGACCGTATTCCTTTGTAATCTAGCGCGCGTCTTACTGAACATCTCGAAAGCTATATCAAACTAGAACTTGTAAAAAGGCAACACAGCAACGCTTTACTTTGACTAACTTTTCCTTATTATATAACTTTTCCTTATAATTTAAGACATGTATTATTTATTTAATGTTAGCAATATTAATAAATAAAGTTCTTTCGCAAACAATTGAGGTTGTAACTTTTTTTTTACCTCAAGACAAGAAATAAAGATGACATGCCAATGAGGGAACAGCATGTACTCAACATTGAGATAGATCTCCACTAGATGCAGACATAGGACATTTTAGTAGTCCTCTTCATATTGGCTTTGAATGCCTCAAACAAAAGACCGGGTCCCCACGAGCCCCTGGCTTAGAAGCATAACAAAAAAGACGTTTAGATTTCACGTTTTAGCTCCACTTATGACGGATGAGATTCTGAAATAATGACGGATTGCTACCCCAAAGCCTATCAGAAAAACCTCCAGATTTGAGCTCTTTCCCTTGATTGACTTTGGCAGCTTTCAAGTTCTATGCATTGCCCTTAGTTCCTAGAAACACATGGAAACAATGAAGGGTAATAATTGACAACAGCAACTGACAGGGGAGCCTCATGTTGCGATATATTGAATGTAGCAAGTTGACGCCAAATATCGATCTTCAGGCACGTGTAAACAAAGCATGACAAATTCTCATTTATCTATTACCGATAAGGTAGCAAACGATAACGTAAAATAGAGAAAACGACACTGACGCGACACCTGAGGAAAAGGTGTAAAATATCAAGGATATTGATATGGGTCTACCTGCGGTCCGGTGCTTCGCTCCAGTGAAAGTTTTGGGATAAAAAGTACCCAATCAAATAATTATTTCAGACTAAAAAATATGTCCATAATGTAACTTAATAAATAATGTTAGTCTATGTGCCATTCCAGCTTAAATCTAGTGTGTCTAATTTCATCTAAATCCGTCCGGTAGAATTTAATGATTGAGTAATAATATCCTCACATAATCAGACTGTCAATCTCTCGCACTACGTAATAAATTTTGTAGGAATTTGTTATTTCGTTTAGAGCAAAGCTAATTTTGTTGTTTCCAAATAATTAATATAATGTTTGGCTGTTTCGTTCATCTGTTATAGTTACCGCGACAGACACTTTATCTTGCCTGACGGAGATACATCTAGATTCACCATGGACACTAATTTTAGTCTTACCTATTCCTCAAGGCTGAGGATCGTGAAATGAAACTTCCTGGTCAATATTAATGGAGTGGTTTGCCATTGCCTTCTTCATTTCACTCACTGGCTGATAAAACATTAACTAAAGTGTAGGTTTCCTTACGATGATTTCTTTCACTGGAAGCTAGTGAACTATTGAAAATACTATCTATACATGAGTTAGTATGTAAACATTACCTCTTCTTCTCCGCTAGGAGCCGCCCTTCCCCTCCATATCTTGCCCCACCACGATGATAAGTATGATGAAGACCAGCAGGAGCACCAGTATGCAGCATATGGCGACTGCCAGCATGGCCGCGTGTTCGCCCAGCTTGCCGGCGCCGGCGCACGAGCGCGCCGCTGTCAGCGTCGCCGCTACCACTCGCGCACTTATTGTGCCGACTATACTCTCCTTTAATCTTTCAATTTAAAATTTCTTTGCCATAGTCGTCTATGGTACGATCCAATTTTAAATTTAATCGCTCCATTAATGTATTTTTTTATTTCTAAATGTTCACTCTAGATTTTGTATACAGCCAGTGCAATTTTAAATTTGACTCGTACGTTCGTTTATTTTTAAGAATCGAGAAATTTTGCACTGCCAGTCTCTTTTCCTCAATCAGTCTTCCCAATTTCCGAACCAATTTTGAGCACACAGTTTTGAATTCCTAACAATAACAATATTTTATCAATATTTTTTATTTGCCTAATACCAATCTCTATTGTCAGTTCTAATAAGTAGGTAAATAGCAATAATGGAATGTTGAATTTGGGTACAATGTTTTGGACAAAACGCACCGAAGCGAATGATTGTTATATACAGACGGTCATTCGCCATCTTGAAATTAAAATTCGCGAAGCATCTTCCAATTTCACTTCCATTTCCGCCTCCGCCCACCGCGACCACAATATTTATTGTATAGAAGGATTACTCGAATGGATAATCCATTCGATAATCCATACAAAGTTTAGCTTTGATTGAGAATGGAGAATACAAAATATAAATAAAAGTAATTGAAATAGTAAAAATAAACTATTACATTAGATATAACTACAATGTATGTAGTTATATGTAATAACACATGTTTGTATTCAAAAGCACATTCAGTAATTATATGATACCATTTTTATAATATTTCTCATTGAGGCGCTATGTACAGCACGAGTTTCGGTGGCCCCCGTTTTCGATTTAGTAAACTGCGTCAACATTGTGTAATGGAAAACTATAATACCTACTTTCTAATACAAATCATAGTATGGCATAATCTGTTAAAATATATTTTTTATATTTTTCGCTATGTATTAAAAGATATTGATAAAAATATGGTGTGTGGGTACAAAACGTCTTAACTACTTTGATTGCCTAGTTTGGTTACGAAGCTATTTCTATATTCTCTTTATTCCGTGCAGCTGTTTTGTGTCGCAACTCCAATTAGAGCGAGCACCAAACACACCGTGCGCGGCAACAATTCTTGAACATTCATTTCCTTTTGAGATCGCCTGTCAACTCGGGTTGAAACAAGGGTCTCGATCGCTTCGGGTTCGGGTCAAAAATAACCCATTGTTAAACTAAGAGCCGTAAGTCTCAATAATATTGGATTTTTTTCACAAAATTTACAGATTATTGTTATTATTTATAGAAAATAAGGTTTTACTTAAGAAATATTTCGTATTTTTTTTTTGTCTTAGTACGTATGTGTATAATAAATATTTTTTTAACCACAGATCAGAGGATATCTCGATATTAATAATAGATATTATCAGGCTGGAATAGGTGTACTTTTTCCTAAAACTTGCCCGTCAGGTGTAGCTAGTTTCCATTAGCATGGGAATATAGGAGGTTTGATTCGAGGTACATATGAGCCATCACTTCAAAAGTATTTTTGCGCCTTCATAGCAATTCTAAAAGCCAAAAACCTGAAAGCGGCGGGAAGCGAGATACGTGCCTCTGAATAATGTCGAAAACCTAGAGCGCTTTTTGGTCACGTCCGTGTGTTCTGAATTCCTGTATTAGGCAATATTTATAGAGTTATTTGATTCCAGGTGCAATACATATAGAACGTTAGTACTACTTATGTAATATAATTCTTTACAATTTACTTTGAGAATAGTCTCATTTATGTTACAGGTTCATTGATTAATGTCATGACTTAATAAGTTGTTGTGGGAATGTTTAGACTTAAAATGTAATTTATACAGAGAATAGTGAGTTTTGGCGAGCTCGTAACAATTTAAGAAACAGTTAGGATCCAAATTTAAATTTAATTGCTCCATTAGTGTAATTTTTTATTTATAAAATTTCACTCTAGATTTTGTATACAGTCAGTGTAATTTTAAATTTGACTCGTACGTTCGATGAAGGCTGTATTTAGTAAATCCAAGATCGGTATATAAAGATTTACCCATATAAATAAATATGCTACCTCTCTCTCGTCTCTGCATAATCCCGGTTGCGTTCGGGGTTGTGAAGCCGCGAAGTCCGAGGTCAGCGTAAAAAAAATACCTTGAAATTTTGAAGATTCGACTGTGATTTTACATCCGGCTGCCTGCCTGAGGCGGCCTCAATCACTCACAGATTGTTGCCTATTAGCTGTTTAGGCTGTGTGTCCCCTAGTCGCCTCGTACGACATCCACGGAAGGATATGGTGTAGTAGACCTATTATAGGGCGGAACCACACGCCACAAAATAGGCTACCTAATGGGTTACTATTTCAATGGTCACATTTTTAGCTACAACGGCTAACGGCGATAATGAACTAAGTATCAATTTTTTTAAACTTTTACAGTCTCGTAAAAATTTTAGCAAAAATACGTCTTCAGTTTTTGTATCCCAGTTTAATATTACTGGTTGTTGGAACCCCACGAAATACCACGCAATCAAAATTCCAACTTCAACGAGAAAATATTAACCCACAGCTGATTTAAAAGTACGCAAAGGAAAGATACATTTCGTTTCACACTGCAGCCGGATAAAGGCTTCCATTCATGGAACGCTGGATGAAAATCATCAGAATTTAGTTCATGGCTGAGGGGGTGCAATATCGCTTCCATTTAAGGCCAGTGCACACCGAACTCCTGTGCAGCATCCTTGCTGCACGTTTTTATGGAATAGCAAACAATTTATGTATACGCGCACAGGTCCTTTAAAATTCCTTACAATTTTGTTGTGCACGTGCTGGGTACGCGTTCGGTGTGCACAGGCCTTTATAAATCTGTTTCAACGTCTGTTTTCTTTGCGAAATCGATGAACATGGAACGAGTAATTTTAGTTTTGTAAAAAAAACACTCAACATTTTTTACCTAACACTGAAAATAGTGAAGCGCGCGTCAAGTTGCCATCAATCCCTTCTCTATACCGTGGTAATAGAGACGACTTTGCTATGAATTTGAGTAGATTGATGAACTGACTGAACAAAACTGAACAAAAACCATCAGTTTTCCACAAAACTTAGAAACAGAGTAACTATAATATAAATTGCATTGAAAGTCACATCTGTTACGCTTTCACGGCTTAACCTCTGAGTTGATTTTGATATTTGCAACAGATATAGTTAATTAACCGCGATCAAACAAACTCGTAGGCGAGTGGAGCTGCGGTCAACAGCTAGTAACACAATAAGGGATTAATGTACACTATGTAGGAATCATTTTCTGTTTTATATAAACTGACACCGCGACTACATCGTCAATAACGCATCTTCAGAAGCATTCCTTATACCTCTGTTAAACGTGTCTTTCCCTATAGTGCAGGTGGATGTTTCCCAGAGCGTTTCGAAAGCTGCGGTCGCGCTGTCATTACAATTTTTCAAATTTTATCAAAGACAAGATTTAGTTTTACTATCTGACTTTAAAATAATTAATCTGTACTGTATTAATGTCCATTTTAAGAATGATTCCTTGAAAATCGACGGATCGTCATGACAGCGCGGCCGCAACGGTCGAAACGCTCTGAGAAACACCCAGGTGCACCCAAGCGCCGAAAAGCCGCTTGTAACTTTAAGGCGACCACACACGAGCGCTACTTCAGCAAGAGCCATCACTACAAGAAGGCGAGCGGTTACTACTACTTACTAGGTTAATAACCAAATCAAAATATCAAAATCAAATCATTTATTCAGAAATTAGTCCTTCACAGGCACTTTTTCACGTCATATTCTAAATTAAATGATGTTTACCAAAGCTACAAACTACTAGCATTTCGGAACGACCACTGCTGAGAAGAAATGCCGAAAGAAACTCATTCAAACAGTGTTGGTCCCAATAGGGACCTGGCATAATAATGCCAGAAGGGCTTACCATTTTTTAAATATAAACTCATAAAAGTCACTAATTTCGATGTAAGGGGGCGCCAGTTTATTGATTGCACACGGGCGCTACATGAGCAAGAGCCGCCCCTGTATATATCCTTCCTATCCTCCTTGGCCTTATTGCGTCGTGTTTATTATGTTGACGTGTGTGTGTTGTGTGTATGATAATGACGGTGTTTGATATGAGGTTCGGCGAAGACACTTACACAAATTTAAATAGGTTCAGGCCTGAATTTGCATTGTTGATGTGTGGCATCGACCAATACCAGGTCAGGCATGTAGGTACACAAAATTAAGCTTTATATGTGTAAAGGCTGGCTTGAGGAGAATATTTTAGGTTCCAAATTAGTGCGCGTGAATTCGGGGGTAAAATAAACTATGCATATTCGGAATTCCATCAAAATTCTTTTAATAATTGAGAAAATAGTAAATTTAAGACATACATTTTGAATGTTAGAGAACCATTAGATAATGTACTTTTTACATATTGGATTAAATAATCAACTAACACCCATCGAAAATGTTCACCAATATAATAAAAAATGCTTCATTCAGTAGACTGTGTCTTCGATTACAGATATACCTAAGTTTCTCTACTCTTACCCAAATAACTCACAAAGGAGAACTGATATGAATTATTATAACATTGTTCCAAGTATTAATTTCCATGTTAACCACGTCATAGCGTAGAATTAACGGTGTAACTGAATTTCAACAACAATTCGTTAACATGTTTTAATGGCGTCGTTGAATGGCACAAAACTACGAACGTGCGGCGAGTTGCTTCCGCCCTAGAATATGGATGTCGTATGGTATGAGGAAACTAAGGGACATAAAATCTAAACACCTAAAAAGGAACAACAGGATCCCCTACGATATAGGCGACCGGATATTGTTGGCGACTAATGTTTTGTAAGTCTTAATAATATTGCATTTAATATTATAATATTGTTTTTTAAGGTTAATTACAAATTACACAATATGATTCTATCTTCTGAAATGTGTGAAATTTCAGCATCATAAATTAATTTTCATCTCAAATTATCTGTTATTATAAGTTAATAATTTAGTAACCACTTCAATCGTTTTTCGATCAATAATATATCCAGCTGGTCTTTGATGATACTGAAAATAAATAAAGTAGCTTGTTTTTAAAAAGACAGCCGAGACAATGTATGAAAATATTAGACTGTCAAGAAAAAGAAAAAAACGGATTTTTAACGGTTTTTTTGCAAATTTGCTTGCAATTCCTAATATAAAAATAAATAAATAAATATATTAGGACAAATCACACAGATTGAGCTAGCCCCAAAGTAAGTTCGAGAATTGTGTTATGGGATACTAACTCAACGATACTATATTTTATAACAAATATATATATAGATAAAAATCCAAGACCCGAGCCCATCAGAAAAAAAAAAAGATAATTTTCCATCATAACCCGACCGGGGACCGAACCCGGGACCCCTCGGTTCAGAGGCAAGCACTTTACCACTGCGCCACCGAGGTCGTCAAATGAACATAATGTACAAGATTGGTTGATAAACACCGAGTATTGCCAGCCAACTGTAGTCAGCGCAGTCATTTATTTTCTTCACTTCCTTAACAGACTGTACAATGTACAAGTCTTTATATCCATCCTCTCGTTGTGTTACATTTTAGCAGCGGTTTCCCGTAAACTAATTAATTTGGTGTTGAAGTGTCCCAACCTTGCGTCAGATTCGGGGTGATGGCTGACAGAGGGATGTTAACGGCAAGTTTTTAGGAAAGGTCGTATTGCGCACTAGTTTCAACAGTGCGGATATATATATATCCGCATATACATATGTATATCCGTAGTTATGGTACCCACGTCTGGCTTGTAATATTGATAATTTGATATTCAAAAAATTCTTTATTCAATTTAGGATGCATCACTTATTGACGTCAAAAAATTACTTAAACTAAGTCTACTGCCGGCTTCCAAAGCGCAGGTGAAGAAGAAGCGGCGCAACAAACTTCACCGCAGCCTTTTCTCCAAGGACGTCAATTAACAAATATAGGTCTTATACATATATTAAAAATTAGGAGGATGAATTTACACCATTATTAAAAATGTCAAAATTTGAATGAATAAATAAAATAAAAAAAATTGTACTTCCAATAAAATTATTAAAAATTGTCACACAAAAAAAATATACAAATAAAAAGCTAAATGTACAAAACGTACGTAATAATGTCAAAAATCAATTACATACGTCATGAGCATACTGCACTATGCTTGGGCCAAACATTATTGTCGTTCACATAATCATCAGACTTGTAATATGCCTTTTTACAAAGTACTTTGTTTATATAATTTCAAAATTTTTTGTCCGGCAAATCAAGAATCAATTTAGGCAATTTGTTATAAAAACGGTACATTATAAAAACGGTACATTATAAAAACGATACCATAACATATCTGTCCTTCTTACTTCGAGATCAAGCAAGTCGTTGTAACACTAGTGTCAGACTTTATTCCAGTCGCGCTGAATTCATCTAGTGATAGTAGATGCCTGACAGTCTATTGGTTTGCTCACGATGTTTTCCTTCAACAGATGTCAATTAACAAGATGCACTAGTAAAGATTTGTATTTTCGTTTTTTTTTTATGTTTTTAATGAACTAAATTCAAAAACTGCTGGGCGGATTTTGATGAAATTTGACACAAAGATAGACGAAACCTTTTGGAGTGACATAGGCTACATTTTTTTTGTCGGTTTTACCCGAGCGCAGCCGGGACGGCGGACCTCTAGTCTAGGATAATGTAATTCATTTATTTTACATGTTTCAGTTGTATCGTCGGGTCTCTTTCCAATGTCACTGACGTCGATTTCCAAACTCTAAATTGATAATTCTCATAAATTTTCAAATGTCAATAAAGCCCAATCTAGCCTATTACGAGCGCCCAAATACAACGGCTGTTTCCACACCACTCGATATTGATTTACGTTCTATTCGGGTAGCTGTTCGCGGTTCAGTTTATTAACTAAATTAGATTAACCCCGGCTATAACCGATGATATGGCCTCAACTGGAATTTGATTAGCTTTTTATTTAATACATATTTGCCTCTTGCTTCTTTCTTATTAAACTCCAGAAGAGCAACTTGTGCTGACGTTGTAATTTCTTGGAAAGCGGCATATAATAAGTAGGAAAAAATATCTGATCAGTTGCTTGAATGGCATTTCTTATTTCTCGCAAATAATAATTAATATCGTTTATGTCAATGACTTAGGGTGAGCGGACTACTTACTAATTACATGGGGTGAGGTGCACCAGTCAACTTTGACGTTAACTTTTATCTGCGCGCCGCCGTCACTTCGACAAAATGGCGTCTTTGCCTTTTTCTGCTCAGGTTAAAGTTGACTGGTGCAATCCACTCTTAGTATTAAAAACAGAATCTAACTTTCACCAACAAATCAAACAACATTACCCCTACTATCTGAACTAAAAAATCCAATTTCAGTGGTGCCTCGTCTGAAGCCAGGCATGTGTACTTTATACCTCGCTTCAGAGCAGGATCAATTGCTGTTTAATGAGTTTTTTTACTCTTGAGTTTGTTCGAGGTTTCTTCTCCGCAGTGGGATTTACGAATAGACAGATCCGACATTCTTCGATAAGATATTCTAAATCTCTAAAACATGATAATAAAGGTAAGTGTCCTTACTAACAACTGTACTTGAGTTCGGACGAAACATAAAATACCCAAAATAATTGGTATAATTAATCACAAGCTGCGCCCTAGGGCTCTCTTTGTGCTATTACAAGAAGCGAGATTACAAATCACTTTATTTTGCTTTAATAAAGTTAATTTTAAAATGGTTTAATAATGTTCATTTAAACGTCAAGTTTTACCCGTGAAGACAAAGTTCACAACATTTTTTTACGAAATTAACAGTGTACTATTTTTTTTTAATGAAAAAATAGTACACTGTTTTTTTTTTTAATTTAGTATTGCTTTAAAATTAGAAACCACGTGAAATAAAAATAGGAAAGTTTGCTTTTTTCAATATTCTACCACTGTCACAACAAAATATATTAAGTTTTCCATGTTATTACTTTTCCTCATTGTCAGTTGTTGGTATGTCATATAACGTGTTTCATTACGCGACGCATTCATGGCAGAACTAAGCCTGAGGATCAACTGCCGAGTCGTAACTGTCCATACCCCGTATTATTATTTTAAATAATGTGACGGAGCTAAAAATTATTTGTTCTCTGCTTTTGCTAAGTAGCTTCTAGGTATAGTGGAAAAAATATATTAGACAAAACATTATAAAATAATAACTCCGATACACAAGGGAGAGCCAGTATAATGACGAAAAATTTATAATTATTAAAATTATATCGCAGTTTTTTTAAATTTACCATCTTCTTCTGAATTTTCCTATGTCAATTAAGTAAAGCGTGTCAATTCGTTCCAAGTGCCCACTGGGAACAAAATCATAGAGCGGTTGGGAAAAAATAAATCCTACGAGAAGATATTTTTCCGTGTCAATAACAAATGTTGGATTTGAATAGAACGGCTTGCAAAGAGTTTGGGGAAACCTTTGCCCAGCAGTGGGACGGAATCGATTAATAATAGAAAAAGTGAAATTTACGTAATGTAATACAATGTTGAACACAGCGAGACAATGTCCGTGATAAACACGTCAAGCTCACCCAAGCCTCGCTGACACTACATTTGCATAACCAGCCCATTATCGCCATTTACAATTGGCATGCAGCATCTGATTATTGTTGAGTATTATATTATCTTAATTTGGAGCGAAAGTTTAATGTGAAATTCAGTTGTCCGGAAGGAATTCCGTTTTTATTCCATACATGTCTCATTACAAGTCATCACGCGTCAATCTTTAAATCTGCATGGACTCTTGAATCAATGCTGATTTGAAGATTTTCACGTACGTAACGTACGTAATTTGTGTTTTGTGAATATTTTTATATAGCTGTCTGGAAACTTGTGGCAAAAATTAAATATTTTACTATCAACAAACATTTTTTACACCAGCTTTCATCGTCGTCAGGGAGATCAATAAATCATTTTACGTGTGCTAAGAAAAGTCATGTTCATACAGCTAACCGTTGAGATGACCTTAGGTGCACCATCAGGTCAATGTATTGTGAGAGCAGACGCAACGTAGAAATTTAATAGGACAAGCGGAAGTTGATAAAAAGTAGAAAATTTTATATAAAAAAAAAACGACAGACGAGGCAGGTGAAACGAAATAAAAGCTAAAACTTGGTGTCGCTAGAAAAGTCGATAAAAATACAAAAAACATCATCTTCATGCTAACAAAAGTAAAAATTATTCCCGATATATATTTTGGAGATTGAAATAACAAATTAGGGTGAAGTTTAAATTTGTAATAGCTCCTGCCTTCCCCCGTCCCACGAGGATCATATTCCGAGGCTGAAACTGAAAACACTACATTCTTGTTGTGATGTCGAATTTATTGAAATAAATCGGTGGAAGATAAATGTTTGATCTTTATGAAAGTTTAGGTAAAATACAGTTGCTCTTAAAGAGGTACTTAGCAGTTATATTCCAAGTACCTAATATACTAACAAATTACTTATCAATGGTGAATTCAGAAATGATGTCCTGTATTTTCCAATTAAGTCCCAAAGCGTCCAGCGCAAACTTATCTACCACTTGGGGTTGCGATATAAAATATATCACGTATCGATATTTGAGAGTATTTACAGTTAAAATAATTACGAGGGTCACTCATGTGTAATATCGACGGAATTCATTCTCAGATGAATGAATAACAAAATATTAACATAATATTTCGGATGAACAATATTTACTTCTTAGAGTGGATTGCACCAGTCAACTATGCCGTTAACTTTAACCTGCGCAGAAAAATGCAAGCACGCCATTTTATCTAAACGACTGCGACGCCTAGATTAAAGTTAACGTCAAAGTTGACTGTTCCAACCCACCCTTAGCGAATAATATTATAACAACATAATAATGTTGGCTGAGGTCATTCCCATGGTTCCCTGGGGAGGCTGGCTACGAAAAATACAAGGATAAATAAAAATTCCCGACAACTTTTGCCACTTTAGCCGGCTGGCCGATATGGCCAATGTATCCTAACTAATATTTTTATCACATATAGATGTGATTAATGCATCTTTATAGTGAACGACATAGTAGCCCTGGCAAGAAAATATTGGTTGGGTAAGACCCAGGTTAGAGAGGAATGGTATAGACTGGAGGAGGCCTATACCCAAGAGGGATCAATTCTCAGTGAACCAACACACTAACATCATAAAACAATTACTTAATACAAAAATAAGAGAAACTGTAAATGTGAAAATAACAAGAAACTAATATAAAAATAAATAAGATCTATGAAATCATATTAAAATACAAGATAGGAGTGAATACGAATAATATTAACTAAAACTTTAGACTAACTCTATTATATAACGACGACCTCGGTGGCGCAGTGGTAAAGTGCTTGCTTCCGAACCGAGAGGTCCCGGGTTCGATCCCCGGTCGGGTCATGATGGAAAATGATCTTTTTCTGATTGGCCCGGGTCATGGATGTTTATATGTATTTGTTATGAAATATAGTATCTTTGAGTTCTAATATATTTATTTATTATTATTATTATTATATAAGATAAAACAACTGGGAAATTGATAAATAAAGGCTTTTTTATTTTTATTTATTTTATTTATAGTGAAATGAAAACTCTTTAAAATATTGTTTCCGCTCGTCCCGGCAGAACATCATCATCAGAACAGAACGTTCTGATAAACTAAAAGTATACTGCGCGGATTTTCATCCGGTTCTACCAATAGATAGTGCAACTCCTGATTACCTTATATCACGGTTTTACCCGAGTGAAGCCGGGACGAGCGGAAACAATATTTTAAAGAGTTTTTATTTGTGACAGACAGGCGCGGTTGAGGACTTTGAGGACTTTGTTTTATAATGTGTGATTAGTTTATGAAAATGTTGTAGACTTTCTGATATTCATATTCATATTAGGTATTTATTTGCATTATAGGTAGCAGCAACATATCGGTCTAATATCTATAATTGAAATAGGTAATATTTTCCAACAAGATACACTTAATTCCTTACGGATAATAAACTTTGATTATATAGGATAATTATATATACTAAATCGTTAGTTTGACAGTGTCAGTTGACCTCGAAGTTCATTGTCCAAATGTCCGCCAAGGAAAATATTCGTCAACCAAACATGTACTTTCAAACTGGTGATAATTAACGGTCTATTTTCGAGTTATTGTGTATCAAACGATGGTCACGAGGCCTGGCGGTATTATTGACATGTCGTAAAGATATTTACGATATTTAGGCGTTATTCCCTAAATTGGAGTTGTTGAAAATCAAATTATGCCACCGGATCTAAGTTAAAAATCGTTGTCCAACATATATTTCGGGTATTAGATATGAATTTTAAATAACCTTTTTAAACATCGTTTATTTGTATTTAACACACACTAATTGACAAAACCTCTTCAAAAAGAAGTAACATTCCTAAAAATTTTGCTTGTAAACGTGTTAAGAAATGATTGTTGAGTCGACGCTAAGAAGAAAAATTACCTAAGGCGAAAACAATTATAATACTTGAAACAATACTTGACTTTGATGAAGAACAACTACAATATCATAAAAATATTATTATTGTAGAGACAAGAGCATTAAAAAAACATTAAAACTTGGATCTTGCGCAAATGCAAAGAGTTTGCTAATGAATGTCGAGTTAGTATTTTTCTTTCGGAATTATCTTCCCTTTACGCCCACTGATGTCCGAGTTACACGAACAATCCTAACCTTCTCTTTGAAATTCATTGTTTGTCAAAGAAATGTCTCAGAATTAATTTGTTTATTTCAGACAAACATCCCCCACTATGCGGGATAAGTATAGCATGTGAACTTTCTCTAATCTTTAGTTGGTCTGTATCAACTGCATTGGCACAAATGAATCAAAGAAGTCATATTATTACGACAGTTTTACAGACCGTATTTTAAGGCGTAGTTTTTGACTTGATCTTATGACATAATATTTCATGCATGCTGGAAATAGCTACTGCAATCATATAAAAAAAGCTTAATAAATAAATTATTTCTAAAGTAGTTATTTAGATTCCTTTTAAACATGTAAATAAAATACAACGTTGGATTAAAAAACACATAATGTACATTATACATTCAAGAAAACGAAAAGAATACCTTGTATTTCTAATCAAATTGATAGTAAAACTCTGGGGCATATATCTTCCATTAGAAGCATACCTATATGGAAGTCTCCCACTTAATAATAAAGCAATATTACCTGTAACATCAACGTATCAGTAACCGGCTGTAATTTTACCGGGAACTGTCAATTAAGCGGCATGAGTTGTCAAAACTTGTGTTTTGGCGCTCGAGTCGAGAACCAGGGCATCAGGTCAGAGGGAGACAGAGGAAGTAACTAAGATAAGACAAGGGTAAACACCGAATTATCATTAAAAGTATATTTCTTTCTTATTGAGTTTGTTATTATTTTTATTTACTAAAGTTGGCTAGAAGAAATTTCGATAAATCCGTCTTTGCGCTCATTGATTATAACTAACAACTGTTCGGCATTTCTTCTCACCAGTGATCGTTCCGAAATGACAGTAGTTTGTAGCTTTTTGTGAAATTACTATATAATATAAACATTTGATGTGACAAAGTGCCTGTGAAGATCTAATTTCTGACAATAGAATAAAATCTATTTGAGGTAAATTAATTATGTATATTATAGGAAGGGCGGAAGGGATTTTGTTTGTTTATTTTAGCTATCCCAAAAATCGTGTGGTTTTAAAAACATTTCAAAACTTTAAGGACAAGAACACATGCACTATAATCGCCAACGTGAAAAACTTATTCCCATTTTGTTTATGGGGCAGTGGCGAAGTCTTTAGAATCTAGGTTCAATCCCCGATCGTGGAAATTAAAAAGACTGGCCCGAACAGTTGGTGTAAACTTGATCACAACTAGTCGGTGCGTTGTCAAAATTCTTCAGAGATTTTTCCTCAATTTTTTTGTGTCTAGAACTAGGGAAAGAGGTCGGGAGACAGGAGTGTAGGACACGTTGACAAGGGTAGACACCGTGATTAAACTAAGATACTGGACATCCGGCGCAGAAAATTACCCCGAAATTGGGGAATTATATTGAGGTGGATGTACTTAAGTTGGTTTGGTTTCTTATATCCTGAGCCGTATTATATTCCGATTCATACAACGTCATCTTTACTAAAATTTCTACCTTAAACCATACTTATAATAAACAACTTCTCATATAGGAACAAATTTAACATAATTAATTTGCTCCTTTTATAAAAAATACCGGGATTTCCAGGTTTATCCCGAGTCGAACCACTATTTGTTTAATAAAGACCAAACGAGAAACTGCTCAATATAGCGAGAATATTGCTACTTTCGACTGGCGTTTGTGAACATTTTATCATTTTCTGATTTCCCTCCTACCTTTTGGTATTGAAAAGAAATAAAGAGCGTTCCATTTAAAAAGTTAATACAGACGTAACAACCCACAGAGTTTTCTAACTTTAGAACCTCATTCCTAAATCGTAGACTGGCAAAGTTTGTTTTAGTTTCAAACGAATGAAACGGAACGTACCTATTTAACTCAATCCGTTTTAGACATGTATCAAACGATTAATCCAATCATTTTATTAAACTTCGGCTTAGAATCGAGAGTGAATCAATAAATTGCCTTTCAATTACAAACAGAACAAAACGGAAGAATTCATTTATCTTTTATTAATTGAACAAAGACATCGTACCCAAATCAAATTAAAGTTTACCTATACACCAAACGGGACCAAATAACATTAATATACCTACTACGTTTAAATATAACCAATTAGTTTTAAAAATTGTAAAAACACAGCACTAACATTTTGAATTGTTAAATTTTCGCGCGTGAATTTTGGCGGCAGAACGCGGGCGTCGCGCGGTGAGTTCTAGGGCGCACTGAAAGGTGCCAGAGGGCTAGAGGGTAGCAGAGCGCGGGAGGGATGAGGGCCTCAATCATAGGCGGACATCTGCGGCCGAATGGATCACGAAAAACACCTATTTGCCAACTAATCTTTAATGGAACGTGGGGATTAACGGCTGTGACTTGCCAAGATCTTTATCTGTTTCTGACTCTGCTTTATGTTAGTGGTAACTAAGTTAATAACTGTATTTTTAAATGAATTACCACTAATATTAACTAACTTTTAATAACTGTATCTAAAAAATTGAAATAGTAACCATGTATTAATTTTAAAAAAAGCGCGGACGCTTAATAAGCGTATGATGATCAGCATTTTTGTGCAAATTTTTGGTACAATCTGTAATTTTTTATTTCAAATCAATTTCTAAACAGTTTTTATAGATTTCATGCATTTTCATAGATGCCAAACCATTAACAAGGACTCTATTTTAATAACAATAGAATATGTAATTCCGACTGATATCTACGAGTAAGCTAACACTGGTTTTTATGGTTATGTGATGAGATTGAGGGAGAAAATGGAAAATTCCCCTGAAATGCTTTACTCTATATCTTGCTAGAATATAATTGCATCGCAAAAGAGTATATACGAACGTTGTATGGCTATATACATTTAATTGACTCAAAAACGAAGGTTCATCGCCTGTCTTACGTCAACACATTTTGGCAATGCTATTGTATTGGCTATCAGCTGCCAATTAAGGCTATAGTGTTTTACTCTCCTCATACGATATCCTCGGCAGGATATAGATATCCTATTCTAGGGCGGAATCACATGCTATCTTATATCTTCGCCGTGTCTAAATAGACAAATGTATATAGCCGGCCATACATTATCGCGATACGGTTTGCCGATTTTAGTGGATCAGTATACACTGCTGGTTTATCATTGCGGTAAAAAAAAAGCTGCCATACAAACTACGCAATGTTCATATAATCGCGTCGGCATTTGTCGGAGTTCGACAATAGTGTGTAGCTAGCTGACATAAGAGAAAAAACATGATACAGTATGTACTAATAATACGTCTATTAGTAACATTGGTATTTCTTGTAATCCCATCTTTATTTCGAAGGTAGGTGGAAGTGTGAATCCTAGTACCCGGGTAAGCCGCGGTCCAATCTCGTCTTGGATTGCCCGGCTCGCCGGATAATCCGGATCAGAACCAGTCTGAACCGGTTACAATCAAAACTAGCCGGCCACTACTTTCCTTAGCTCTAATTGTTATGTGTGGGTGGTACTACGTGAATTGATAGACTTTTTGGCTCATGTATAATGTAGCGGTGGTAGTGTAATGCTCATTATGTCCCAGGTTCGAATCCTACTCGTACTACATGAGTTTTTATACCAATTTGTATAGTAATTTATAGTTTAATAAAATTAATATTAATTTATAGTTATTGTTATAGTAATTTTCATCGACCACATACTTCCGGTGAAAGAAAAAAGTGACCTGCACACTGGTTGATGATTTATTAACTTGTGTGTGAAATGGAGAAATCAATGGCAAACCACTCCATCAATAGTGCCAAGAAAGTTTTGTGTGTTTCATTACACGTATCGTTAAATGTTCCTTCTTTCTTTCTTTCTTTTGTTTCGATCAAGTGTTTTTGCATAAGTAATGACAAATTTATTCTAGGTTTCAGAATTAAAATTAATACAAATTAAAAACGAACCATAGAACAAAAAGAATGCCTATTCAGTATAAAGTGGCAAGTTTTATATTTTAGTTTCTATTACAAATTAGATAGGTTCCTAAAAGTTATTCAGAAATAAGACCTTCACAGTCACTTTTTCACGTTGTCACAATAGACATAGGTACATATATTTTAGACGGGTAATTATAAAATCGTGACTGGCAACACATACAGCCAATGGGGGAAGATATAATCTAACGTTTCCAGTCTAGTCCGGTGTTTCTCGCACCACAAAAATATTTCCAAAACGTTGTAATGTCATTTTGAGATTTAAAATAAATTAAGAAAAGGGAAGACTTATTAAATCTATCTTTTAATGCATAAATAAATGCATATACATGGACAAATCACACAGATTCAGTTGCAAGCATGTCAGTTCCAAACTTGTGTTATGGGATACTAACTCAACGATACCGTATTATATAACAAAAGAAACACTTTTCTGTGCAAAAGCTTATTATTTAGATACTATTTGAATAATGGAGGAAAAAAGAATATAACAAAAAATAAAAGGAAAAAGCCATAATAGGAAAAATAATGAGGTCTATTAATGAGATATATTTTTATCATTTCTTTTCAGAAAGTGCTCTTTCCGAAATATTAGTTGTTTGCAGCTTAATATTAAAAATCCTGCTGAAATATGATATAGTTAAGAGTTTAATTACATCCCATTGAAAAAATAATATTGTATCATTCACTAAGAAGTAAAATAAAAGTTTTATTACGATGAATCACTCAACAAATACGTGATGATGCTGATAGAGATATATTTATTCAATTTTATCGGAATATTCTACAGCAGGAAGCGTTCCATTGTTAGCTATATATTATAGCAAGAAAAAATTTAAAAACTTTATTTTTTATATCAAAATTCAGGAATTATGGGAAAGGCATTCGTTTTTCATGAAATAAATTACATAACATTTGCACCAACCACGAATAAATGACTAGGTATGATATGAAACATGTAGCACCTACCGTATCATGTTATAATTTTTATATAGGTTATCGTCTTGTAGACATGACCATAAAATAAATCCGCCATTGCTGTCTCAATTTCTGTTTTTATTTGTTTCTATGGGTGCTTATACAATAAAGTATTATGAAACAAACATTTCACAGCTATCGCCGCTGATATAATCGCTTGCAGTGGACACAGTACTTCAGCTCAGCAAATAAGAGAGCAACGACGCACTAGAATCGGAATTCATCTCTCGAGGAACGTGACTTGCCTTGTATAGAACATACTTAAAACATATTCATAGAGGAATTCATGAATACTAGGCACTATTTGAAATGCGAACAACTAGAAAGTAATGAGATCTACAGATAGATATGGTGAAACTAAACTAAGAAGAAGTTTCATGAACAAATCTGAAACAGTTCATCTTCTTTTCTCGCGTTGGCATGGCATTTTGCCGATTGATTGCAACCCTTATTTTTTGACACCTTCATTAAATTACATGAGAATAATGGATATTTTTTTAATACTATCAGAAGACATGAATAAATTTGGCCTACGGATAAAACCTGGATTGTAGATTTTGATTTGATTGATTAGATACTATTTAGATAGTCTTCAGATACTGTTTTCCTTACAAAATTGTTTCAGTTGACGATCTCCGTGGCCTAATGGACATCATGTCGGAATGCTTACTGGAGGTCCCGGGTTCGATTCCCGGTCAGGTCAAGATGGAAAATGATCTTTTTCTGATTGACCTGCGTCTTGGATGTTTATTATCTAAATATGTATATGTTATTATTGTTGAGTCAGTATCCCATAACACAAGTTCCGAACTTACTTTGGGGCTAACTCAATCTGCGTGATTTGTGCTTATATATTTATTTATTTAGTCCTTCTGGACTAAAGACTATCTTACGAAATGAACGCTAACTTACATATAAATTGTAGAAACTGTTATATGTAAGTTGTCGTCCATTTCATTCTATAAATGCATTGCAATATTCGAAGTGCACCCACCTATGCATCCGCCCACATCAAGTGAACTTTCTATTTCTAACCATATATCCTATGTATTAAGGTTCTGTTTCCTTCTGAAGTGGAGTAGAATATTTGATAGTGCAAAGTGATCGGAAGTGAAAAGTATCAGATATTTACAGGTTTTAGTTACTTTAAATAAGTTGTTTTTTTTTACAATAATGAACACAAATTTTTATTGTCGTCAGAGAGATTATGTTCCATTCAACACGTGACAAAATCTCTACGTGTCTGCGAAACACATTATTTCGAAAATCAATTCGCTAAATCGGCGAACCTTACGGCGATGCCTTCATGGTGCGATGTTTCGTTACTGCGAAAGGTTTATTCAATATTTATAAACATCAAACACCTCTCCGCTGACCTTATTTCCCCGACTTTTGGTTTGTGGATGTAATTTTACTTCTTCGAAGAAAATTGAAATTACGTTTTTAAAAACTTTTTAAATTTTCTCCTGTCATTTTTTCTAAGCAATAGATGTTCTGAAAAGCATAATTTTTGAAACATGAATAATTTCTCAATTTTCAAGACACCTATTAGGCAAGCTGCGCTTATAATAAGTTATTTACTTTATACTTACTCTACTTTATAATTGGAGTTAAAATAATCGCATCAGGAAGGCTTCGCCGTAAGGTTGGCATTATTATCTAAATATGTATATGTTATTATTGTTGAGTCAGTATCCCATAACACAAGTTCCGAACTTACTTTGGGGCTAACTCAATCTGTGTGATTTGTCCTTATATATTTATTTATTTATTTAAAAATTGAAATAATCGCATCAGGAAGGCTTCGCCGTAAGGTTGGCAATTTTCAAAATAAAGGGTTTCGCGAACACGTAAGGTATCAAAAAAAAAAACATGTCAATGCAGTAAACCGTTGAGAAGTTCCCTCGTTGAAAGCCAATCCCTGGTGCATCATCTGGTTATGCTCATAATAATGCATTTTCGTAGAAACTGATGCGACGTGAAGTCATAATACATAATGACGATGATTGTTAAATAATTCTTATGTTACTTATTTTGATGGAACATTGGAGCAAAAATGAGATGGATTCTTTTCTCCGAGATGATGAAAAGAAATTACAAAATAAGGAGGTCACAAAAATAAAGGCGCGTTGGGACTTTGCATAACTGATTCCAGCTTGTAATACTTGTTTTAATCATTATGAGACTAATAAAATTATAGGTACTCTAAATTTTGTTGGACTGTAATTTATCTATTTAAAGTATAGATCTAATAAGAGCGAGAACTGTTGTTCTTGGTGTTTCTTCTATAGCTCTCTCTTAATTGCTTCAGTTTTTGATATGACACGACACCAACTATTGCTTTTATTTGCCTGATTACCTGATATCATATATTTATCTATACTATTATCATAAAGCGGTGAGCGTTTGTGAGTTTGTGGCTTTGTATGTTTGGGGCGGGTAATCTCCGAAAATACCGAACCGATTTCAAAAATTCTTTCACCATTAGAAAGGTACATTATCCAAGAGTGCTCTATAGGCTATACTTTATCTCAAAATTCCTACGGGAGCGGAGCCCCGGGCAACATCTAGTTATTCATAAAATTAAAATACAGACAGACGTGCGGCATATCTCATTTTGCGGTATGGACTCCCTCACCCCACCCGCCGCCGTATTGTCTTTTACACCCCGTATTTAATAAAACGTTTTTTTAATACTGTCCCACTGCTCCGAAAATGGACTCCCCAATTCTCAAAATTCTTATAAATATTCTAACACTTTTATGTTTTAACGTTTTATTTTTTATTTTCATTTCGGAACTCTTTCATTCTGTTTGTCTATTATTTTGGTTCTTGATAATGTCTTGTCATGGTCTTGTATGTCAAACTGAAAGATTGGTTGATTATATTCTAATGTGTAAAGATTAAAATAAATTTTAATCTCCTATTTATCTATTAAGATAGATCTGTAATTAATTATAGGATCCCCAAATATTTTGGGTAAGAGCTACTTTTATTCTTTGTTATTAGAAGCTGTTATTTTGCTATATTTTAGTTCTATGTGAAAAACCTCATCTTAGATAAATATTATATGTAAGCAAATCACCTATATATATCTTATCTATTTACCATCCCTTTATTTTAAATAGCGTGTAGCTAATTAATAGCATGCAATTACTTTCCTTCCATAAGGATTTACGCTCCGGTACCGGATTCCCCTTCATCCTACGGCCACACTTTGAAGTTTTCTTGATGTCTGGCTGATTTGGAGGATTAAAGGAAGTGGTGTTTTTGTTTAGAGACCTTCTTATCAATCGGGATGTGTTAATATTTTGTTACCCACCTATTTAATGGTATTCTTCCATTTCCTTTTTGTTACATTTTCTAAAATTAAAGTCTGTCATTTTTGTAACGAAGTCATTTTTGTTATCCTTCCCTTCTAGTTTAGAATAAATGTTACAATATAAGGGATCTTTTTTTGAACCACGTACCATGTCTATACATTATTTATTTTGTGAGGAAGTGTAAATTGTAATTATGCTAATGAAAAGTGGGGCAAACAAACAGAGCTGCCTAGTTGACAGTCCAATACGGTCGTAGAATCTAATTACGACCCTCGTTTCAATATTACCGTCAATTATACTAGTATTAATCAATTTGTATTTTTCATTTCTACTTGTATTTTTCACATACCGCTAAAAGTATTACATTTTACGTAATTTAAAAGAAATCACGTCTCAAGCAACGGACCATAAAACATCATTACGCGAATTTTCGTCCTTACGCGAGACGGCTCGAATTTATAATCTGGATCCTTATTGATCGTCTTACGACCACAGAAGAGAACGACACGCTATCTTCGCCCTACATTAGATAAGGATGAACACATTTCCCGCAGGATAGGCCGCTCCCTGCGAGGGTATCTGAATCACGCATATGCTAGGAGACTTCCAGGGCTGTGTTAAAGGGTTTAAGCACATAAATACTTGAGAGGAACACCATTTAGGTGAAATAGAGTGAATTTTTTAAGTCTAATCTTACCTATTTTAAATCTAAATGGCATCTTTTTGCATTTTTAGGATCAGTTTACATGTCAATGTAGCAAAAGTATTAGAAATAGAAATAAATATATTCATAGCATACTGATATATATCACAGAAAATGATCAAAATTTTAATATTTTAGTTATTAGAACAAATATCAACTTAATTCAAAATGATGAAATGGACTTCTGTGTTCGTCTTAGGTTACAACGTAGGTATAATTTTGCTTACATAAAAACTTTATCCTTTATCTAGCACACATGTGACCGAGACCCGCCCAGCGACAAAACGACTAGTGATAATGTGCAAAACGTGTGACCGTCGTCGTTTTATGCTTTACCTTTCAGAATATCTTAAAAATACTGAAAAGGTTTGCTCTGATCGAAAAGTATAAGTGTTAATTAAGTTGAAAAGTACATGACCCTAACTGTCCCTAACCACAAAGGTTGGTCAAATATGTGTGTTGACGGCTATAGATAATCGCGAAACAGTTTGCCGAAATTTTACGGATTCGGCATACGTTGCTGGTTTTTCATTGCGGTTAATAAAAGCTCTCATACGCAAAATTCATGCATTCGCGTATACATAAGGTACTTTTTCTTAGATCCATGCTATTGTTATGTTACGCTCCGTCGTAATCCATAACATTGACATACATTGACGGATCAACGCATAACAACGTAGAATTTATATGGAGTTTCGACCTACGTACGAAGACAAAGGAGCACAACGGAGCTGCAACGTGCTGTGTCGTAGTAACGGAGCGTAACGTAGCAATAGGGCATGATCCAAAAATAATGATGTCTATGTAAAAAGATATGCAAGCAAAATGTAGTTTTTAGTCAGCTTTAATATAACCATTTTCAGGATTATAAATTACTATAAAAGGCTTAGACCCGCCCATCTGCAGGCTCCATAACTTAGGATGGTAAACAGCGGTAATAGCCATCTAACGGCCGCTATTAATACTGAATGCAGTGCTAAGTGAAGCTGTACAGGTAAATGTTTCTTATGGTTTCTTTAAATTGTGTATTGAATATTTCGGAGAGTTGGCAGTTAGCTATACTGCGCCTGTCGTCCTGTCCTGCTGTCCTGTTCTGGTAACTTATACTGTGAAAATATATAAAAGTAACTTAACTGTCATCGAATTCTTCATCAATTATTATTAGAAATAAATATATAACAATTTTAAGGACGAAGACGTGAATTATTATTTTTTATAGACTAAAAGTATACGAATGCTTTTTGACTATGATATATTGACGTCACCCCGATACATCACTGTCAATAAGTTCCATATAAATCTAAGATTTTGGATAAGGGCCTTATCCAAAATCTTTGATATAAATTATTGTTAAGAGCCGCGACTTTGACATCCATGGACAGCCGACACAGACCAACAGAAGTTGTTTGAAGACTCGACATACGATAACGCAAGTCGGTGTCAAAACCTATAAAACAAACAAGCTCATCGGAGCTCTGCTCTGCTGCGTAGTCGATACGACTGAGGAATAGGGCATGACTCTTAAACCTGAAAACTACTTACCGCTTGTAACTTGAAGAGTAGTAGCGAAGAGACAAAGGAGCGACAGCGACAGGCTTCCGAGCGAGTTGAGCCAATGTGTCGCGGCCATGCTGTATCCTGACAAAAAAATCACTCGTGAAATCTTTTAAACCATTCACTAGATGGCACTTTTGAAGAGCGCCATCCGCCGGGTGGCGATCGAACTACGATATAACTGAAATTTTCGCTTTTCAGTGAGATGCTTTTTATTTTTCGGGACATTCAACAGATGGCGCTACTGTCAGGAAAATTGGAAAACCGGAGGTCTGAGCAAAAAGTCCCGTTGCGTTTTAATTTCTAAATTCTTTCCGTGTATTTAGTAAGTACTTCGACCTACTAATTCCATGATTCTTTCTTGCTCATTTTTATGATGACAATTTTTATGATGATGATGGGTGGTTATGAAACGGAACGGATATGAAAATGAACGGGAAAAACATAACCTGGAATAACACGTAGGGTACTTTTTACCCCTAAATTCCCGTGGGAGTGAAGTCCCGGGACGCTAGCTGCGTCCCATGCATGGAACACTGCTTCCATACTTGTTAGAGCTATGTTGAAGTAAGCAATCTGATTTCATTGCTTGCCTTCGGAGGAGCCTTGCTCTTGCTCTTGCCTGGAGCTATGTTGAAGCTCCAACAATAATTATTTTCTTATATATATTCGTTTATGCTTTGCTTACCATATCGTCAACATGTGTGGTTGACGCCGCGGCCGTCACAGCCCCTGATCACCTGCAACAAAAACAAATACATACTATTATTATAAATGCGAAAGTCTGTCTGTCTATTCCGCTTTCAAGGCGAACTGATGGACTGATTTTGATGAATTTGGTATGCGTATAGTTAAATACCTTACTTTGTCAAATGACTATAATGGGGAGTGATAGTTTGAAATATTAAATTCTCAAAATTATACATAAGTTAAAAATGTACTTAATAAACTTGGCGCAAAATGTCCTTTCTCATAATGTCCTTTTAATAAAAAAAAAAAACTGTTTTAATCAGTTGCTTATCTAAATTATCATCAAAAACACACAAGGACATTATGCGAAAAGCACATTTTGAGAAATGGACATTCTGAAAATGGATATTTCGAGAAAAGGACATTATGAGAAAGGACATTGTGAGAAAAGGAAATTTTGCGCTAAGACGAAGCTAATTACCTAACAATAAAAAAAAAACAATGAAATGTAACTAACACCACGCAACGGTTGGTTGAGCAAATCACACGCTCATCGTATTGCGGGTTTCCGCACGATATTTGGCACTCTCGCACGACCTGCTGCCAACCAGCTGAGCGGTGTGCAGTCGTGCGCGACATTTGCGGTCGAAATCCTTTTAGCTAATTAAACCTAACGTTTAAAATTATCTGAGGGTTAAAAAGCCTGTCTGTAAATTAAATTTTTATTTTGTGTTTCGCGAATTTGTAGACTACAAAGTAAACTACATAAGTAACTACGAGAAATGTCAAAAATAGTATCCTCAAGTTTCGACATCTGAAATCATACATATATAAAATAAAAATTACCTGCTTTAAAAATACCTTAAATAGTGTAATTAGTTACCTAATGAAATCATATTTCATCAAACAACAAGAAACTAGCCGCACGCGGCTTCGTTCCCGTGGGAATTTCGGGATAAGAAGTACTCTACCTTAATTCCAGGTTATATTCTATCCGTGTACTAAATTTCATAAATAAATGAGAGTAACAAACATACACACATACATCCTCAAAAACTTTCGTATTTATACATAGCATACTGGTACTATCACTGTCAGAAAAGCAAAATAAAGCATCGGCGTAAGAGGGTAATACTGTACTATGAATGTAATGAACAGTATTGCGCCGTCGTTCCTATTACGGCGATGCTTGCTTCAATAACAATTTCCCGATAATCTTATAAGAGTTTCGTGTTATCAAACACAGCTCTGTCATCATACAATAACGCTGAGTTTTTTATTACTAAGTTACGTAGCAATCAACCTTAGGGCCGGGCAAGGGAGGAGGGGTACAGTCAGGTCGTGAAGTTAACGCGAATTTAATAAATCAGGATTTTAGACAATATTCCCGGAGAGGACGGCAAGAAGGCAAAGGGAATTCAAATAAAATAAATGGTTGAAACGATTGTTCCTTAAGATATGTTTCACAACTGACTACACCTAGTGATATATCTGTACTAATAAGTTGTGAATGTAAAAGTGTGTTTATTTGGTCATAGGAACATCAGATTAAGCACTACATTACGAAGCACTTACATTTTTATAAGTTACCGCAATAAGAGTAAAGTGAAAGTGAACAATATCTATGGTCGTAATAAATGAAACTCTTGTGTAGTGGCAATTAAAATGTAAATATATATTGGAAACCAAAAATACAACTCAACTATCGGCGGCAATTTTCTTGACAGTGAAAAATATTTGAAATTAGAATAACGTTGTCAACTTATTTCTCTAATACAATTTTGGTGGCCAGTGCAGTTATTTTATTGTTATTTAAATCCTGGACAGAAAGAGAAAGAAAACCTGATTATAAATTTTGTATGGCTGCTCAGAAATAAATTTAAACTTTTCGAAAAGGATTTCGTAGAGGCACATTTCGTATGTACACGCTACGAAGTGCTACGAGAAATGAGTTACGAAAACTTAAAACGAATCGAACGCTTACCTCAGCGCAGCAGTAACTTTTGGTAGCGTAACAGTAAAGTAATCTGTTGTAAACTGTACTATTCAATATACTGCTCCTATAGTACGTATTGCCCATGTTGTATTTATTTTCCTCAAGTAAATACGGATGCAGTAAATTGTGCTTCGCCGGTAAAAGCAAGATAAAACGAACGGCAAAGGTAAATATACTCGATTGTGCCCGAAAATTAAGTCGATGTCACGCCTCGATACTTCGACACACCGAATCAACGTTCCGTTTCGTGTAAACGTGTGTGAATTAGGTAACATGTAAGAAGAAGAAAAGAAAATATAAAAAAAAGATTGCTCCTATCTTTTCGAGTTCAATATCGGCTAATACTTTAGAAAGATGTTTAACTCTGTGTATTTCCACGATTTACACAAATCTAATGCAGCTCAACTATAAGATTTTTAATGCCATAACATTTTTAATACACACCAGAATTCATGAATCAAGAAACATGCAAAAAGTGAAGCACATTTTACACAGATTGTACATTGTTTTGTAATTAATTTTAGGAAAACAGTGTAATCTCGGCGCAGTAAATCCGGGCATCTTTTCATGTCTAAAACAAGTGTTTTTGTGCACACAAAAGTTTGTGTGTTTATGAAAATACTCACCACAATTAGGTATATCTTGTTTTGATTAGAATGATTCAACTCACATTCGCCAACATTCACATTTCAACTCATATTCACATTCTCGATTCGCCACAACAACCATTCTCATGTCGTATGTGCTTATAGTAAAAACTGGTGTCAAATTTCAGTCTAGCCGCCTATAGGCATCTGACATAACATATACTAATATTGCAAACTTGTGACAGTTAATTTTGTTTACAATTAATTGTGTTTTGCATCGATATTTTTTTTTATCAGCACTCTGATCACAATCATAACCTGTTTTGATATACTTTTTGACTATGTACATATGTACTTTGATATATTATTAGAAGAGAAAAAATTGCATGAAAAGCCCATCTGGCAATATAGTGACCAACATTGTTCAAATCAGTTTCTTTCGGCATTTCATCTCAGCAGTGGTCGTTCCGAAATGTCAGTAGTTTGTAGCTTGTGAGAATAACTATTTAATATTAAAATAAACGTGAAAAAGTGCCTGTAAAGGTCTAATTTCTGAATAAATGGTTGGAATTTGAACAGTAGGCGAATACACAAGCCATATGAAATAAAAAATATTCTAAATACTAGCCAAGGTAATTTTTGGTGTTCGCAATAAGCTAGTTACATTATTTGTCTGCCCTGCGCTCATTAAAAAAGCGCGCACAAGTTTCGCGAGTTTCTTTTGTTTTCTCACATGTCGCCATTTTTTACTGTTACGATCATCATCATGAAACCGTAAACAATCCTCCTTAATCGAAAAGCACCCACTTTACCGAAGAAGGAAGGAAAAGACGTCGATGAAATAAGTCAGATGCGACATTTATCTCGAGTTTACATTTTGACCTCTTAGTCGGAACATCTATCTATATATTATAATCAGCACTCTGATCACAATCATAACCTGTTTTGATATACCTTTTGACTATGTACATTATGTACTTTTATATATTATTAGAAAAAAAAAACATTGTAAGAAACAATAATGGTAAGCCGATCTGGCATGATAGGGACCAACACTGTTCAAATGAGTTTCTTTCGGCATTTCTTCTCAGCAGTGATCGTTCCGAAATGCCAGTAGTTTGTAGCTTGTGAGAAATAACTATAAATATAAAAATTGACGAGAAAAAGTGCCTGTGAAGGTCTAATTTCTAAATAAATGATTTAAATTTGAATTTGAATTTGAACACAAATTTTACATTTTGCATTTTAGCGAACTAGGTAAAGAAAGAAAGACTTGGTTATCACATTATCTCTACATTATTATCATACTTCTTAGTATAAAACAATGTCGCTTCCCCCTGTCTGTCAATCCCTATGTATGCGTAATATGCGTATCTTTAAAACTGCGGAACAATTTTTACGATACGGATTTTTTCAATAGATAGAATGATTCAAAAGGATGGTTTAGGATGTTACCATTTATACTGTTTTTAAACTCAGACATATGCCGACGCGAATGCACCAACATTGCGTGTGCTTTTTCTTCATAGTCGTATTCCTCATGGCTGAGGGTCGTGGTTATTATGTGGAATGAAACACACACAATAACTTTCTTGGCATTATTAATGGAGTGGTTTGCCATTGCCTTCTCCATTTCACACACAAGTTAATAATCAACCAGTGTGCAGGTTTCCTCACGATGTTTTCCTTCACCAGAAGCAAGTGGTGGTCTATGAAAACTACTATACATGAGTAAAATTGGTATACAAACTCATGTGCCACCAAAAATCGGCGAACTCTTTGATGACAGCGTGGAGCCGGCATAACATTGCATAAAAATCCTTCTGAAATAATTTTCACGGGCTTATGGAGCTCACGATTCGAGCTAATTCATGAATATTCAATTAGGTAGTAATAATTTAGTTGTTTGGAACAGCTCCAATCACTAGTTTGCTACAGATTCTAATATTTTTTGCATAATCTTCGGAAATATCTTTGCTTTTTAAAATATTTATTCATTTTTGGCATCCAAGTGTAGTTTGCCGAACGATACGGATTTGGTGTATACATTGCCGACGCGAATGAACGAACATTGTGTTTTGTGAGAGCTTTTATTTGCTGCAATGAAAAAACAAGCAATGTACGCCGAATATATCGAACACTATCTACATAAAGAATACTATTTCACCTACAGCTACTTGCCTGTGTCATTTACGAGCTCACTGCATTTGTGGCGCCAACCCTGGCGTCTTATCTAATTCACCTTTTTTATAAAAGCATGCGGCTTGACGCCTCCAACACCAAGGGTGCCATACGCGCGTTGCCTATTTTGTCTATGCCAAAGTGCGTACATATATAACGCGTTTAATTTATACATTTTGCAAGGAGTGTCCAATTTGTGTGCTACGATAGCGTCCAATATTCTTACTTATATTACTTCCAGTGCCCGCCAAAAGTTTCCTCGCTTCCCCAATAAATAACGTTGGAAGTTATTTAATTTCCTGCGCTTGTTTTCGCCCGCAAATGTCAATAAAAACCTTCGTCTGGCCACCACTTTAGTCCGCTGTATTGATTGGGTGCGAGATTCCATGTGAAATCACATTTAACGCAAATTAAAAATCAAAATTCTTTATTTAATTTAAGATCATATAGGTACTCGTACTACCAATAACTATGATAGTTCACGTTCATAAATGCCGAAGTCTGTCTGTGTGTTTGTTTTAATTTCACGACTAAACCGCCGCCGGACAGATTTATAAAATTTGGTATGCATGTAGTTATATAAATACCAACGTTCAAACAAAGGCCCGCAAATGACTATAATGGGGGTGAAGGTTTGTGTGAAATCGTATGTTCCTGTTCCGCTTTCGCAGAGAAATTTACGCGGGCGATGCCGCGGGCTAAAGCTAGTAGTATTCCATAATTATAGATTCGCATCTAACACAATTGAATAGACAAGTAGAGGCGTGTGGTTCCGCCCTAGAATAGGCCCACTCCATATTGACTAAGGGACACAGCTTTGGTTGCTGACAGGCAACAATTAACATACCCAAGGATGGTTGACGACAGGCAGGCTAAACAAGTAGGGTTCATTTTTAACGCAGACCTCGGGCTTCGGGGTGACAGAGCCCCGAATGCTGCCAGGAATACGCGAAAATGTGACGGCAAAATTTTATTATAACTGTTTTTCGGAAGGGCACGGAAATAATGCTGCATAGTATGAAACAGCGTGTCAACGATCCATTGAATATTTCAGCAGCCCGGATCCTCCCGCTGTAATATTAAAACGAACTTCTCCATAGACATTGTGTGGTACAGACTGGGCTCCTAAAATGGGTCATATTGTACGAATATTAATGTTAACCCCGTGGCACGTGGTGACTGAATAAAAGATTTTCGCGGAGAACGAAAGAGACAATAATAATTCACGCGATTTAAAGCCATGATAGAAATGAAAAAGTGACGTGGTTTTTGATTAAATTAATTTTAGTTATTTATTGGTATTTTGCATGTACATATTTAAACGCATGTAATACTTAATGTTTTGACTAATCAACCAAGAAATTGTACAGATGCAGAAACACTAATTCACTTTTAGATGTTAAGTTACGACTATGAAGAAGACTTCCATTGTAAAAGTTATATATGTAAGTATCGCTGAAGACTCGTCGCCTCACATTTTTATGATCACTAAGTATATTACATACCGCATACGGCGACGATGTCAAAACATGATGGAGATAAGAGCCATGATGTCTATAAAGATGTCGTTATTTTTATATTGAGAAGCATTCAGTTTGATTAGAATTCGAAATGTAGATATAACATACCATATCGATATTCATACGAGTTTATGTTGAAATGATACCATGGAAGTATTATATGTTCCGTAAAGAAGTATACACAGGGTATGAGTTTAATCATTACAAATAAATAAAAATACAAATCTTTATACAATATTATTATGGGCATGTATGAAAATCGTGAAATTGAAAAGAAAGCGAGAATTTGAACAAGAATATTTTTTTTACTCAAAGTTTCCAAATGAAATACATAAAAACTGAAAATATGACCTATTCGTTGGAAACAGGATAACTTTAGCGAAACTTTTCAGTCATTCCCGATTTATCTACGTTCTGAACAAGGGGCCAATAATTCAGGAATATTGACGTCAAGTATACTTGTAAATACTGGACTGAGAAAACATACATAGATAACCCTATGTATATATAAACTTCTTCTAATTTAAGAGCTATGCTCTTGTCGGTGGAGTATACGCCACACCTCTCTATCCTCGGCTTTATTGCTTTTAAGGTCTTGATCACAACGCCTACCTTCTCTTTCAGTTGGCTCGCATAATTCTTCCTCTGTCTTCTTCCTTTCACCTTTCCTTCAAAAATAATTCGTGTCAAGTGGCCAATCATTCTTCCCCTTCTATTTTCTATTTCTGTCAGCAGTCTTCTTTTTTCGTCCTTCAATGCTTTTTCTCTTTGTCCAGCTTATTTTTTCCATCCTTCTCCAGTCTAAAAACACCATCTCATAATGGCCAATCTGTCGGTGTCCTTTTTGATGAGTGTCCATGTTTCGCATCTATATAATGAAAAATATGGACATATATCTATGTAAATAAACTCAAAACACATACGAGAACAAATTCGAAAGTGTTTTAGAGGAAGCAAAAGATAGCAAAAATTGAAGGAATGGTGGTTTTGGTCTAATTATAACTATGTTTGATTGAATATTTTTCGTAATCACCTCGATTTATTTTATCATGTGGTTCTCTTTATTTATACGATTCAATTTTATTGTCTTTCTCAGTCCAGCGTTGGCACATTTAGAAGTCAATGTCAGCTAGTAGCTGCGTTAGCAACGGAAGCAATTTGTCTCAAGTATTGTTTGGCAAGTTAGTTTAATAAACGGTCAACACTCTTGCCAAAACTCCAGTAGAAAATGTTTATATTTATTCTTCGTGTAATTACCTAGCTTTTAATTAAATTTAGGAAATAAGAGATCTGTTATGTTTTGTCATTATTTATTTTGAAATTGCGTATGATGTTATCCTACTACTGACTCTCCCTTTTCCACGGAAAATAGGGGGAAAAAGTGAAAGTAACTGATTCCGGATTCACTTTTTTTCTCAGCGCTTTAGGCGTGAAAACAACCACCTAACCATTCCTTATTTAAGTATTAGTAAAAAAGAGATTAGTCTCATTCCACAAGCTATATTTTATGCCGGCTCCGAGCTATCGTCGAACTCAGACAGATGCCGACGCGAATGCACGAACATTGTATAGTTTGTATGAGTGCTATTATTTACCGCGATGAAAAACCAGCAATGTATGACGAATCCCCCGAAATTCAGCGAACTGGGAGCTGGCATTAAAATGCCCTCGTACCATCTCAATAATGTTGCTACGAACAACGTTGTAGCTGCAATATATCGGAGCATTAATTGCTACGAGCATGCAATGCTGCGACCACAAGGTTGTGTACCGTTTGCCGGCTCCACACTGTCGTCGAACGGTTTGCTAAACTTTGGCGCATTCGGCATACATTGCTGGTTCTTTATTGCGGTAAATAAAAGCACACATATTAACTACGCAATGTCGCATTCGCGTCGGCATGTGTCTGAATTAGGCGACAGTGTTAGATTGTGATGACGTTTTGAAGAATTTGTAATTTTTTGATTTGTTTTAAAATCCAAGATGTTGTTATTTGCTTTCGAAGTAAGAATTTGAAGAGGTTTATATTACGTAACGTAATTATTACGTAAGAAGCGGTGGTGGTGTAATGGTTAAGTCGCCTGCCTGTAGATCGGTCGAAGGTCCCAGGTTCGAATCCTACTCGTGCCACATTAGTTTGTATACCAATCTGACTCATGTATAGTAGTTTTCATCGTCCACCACTTGCTTCCGGTGAAGGAAAACATCGTGAGGAAACCTGCACACTAGTTGATTATTATTAACTTGTGTGTGAAATGGAGAAGGCAATGGCAAACCACGGCATTAATAATGCCAAGAAAGTTGTTGTGTGTGTTTAATTCCACGTAATGACCACGACCCTCAGCCATGAGAAATACGACTATGAAGAATATTACGTAACACTATGTTGTTTGTAAATCCGAGTCACGCTTCGAATTTATGGAATATTCGTATGCTAATAACATCCAAAAACCGAAGTGCTTGTCGCGTCCCAGACACAAATGAATGCTTCATCGCAGGCCTGGGAAAGTTGGCAGTAGAACTTTCCAAATTAATTTGTTTGGTACGGGCAACTTTTGCCAACATGCATACCTATTTTGTCCTTGCTCGCGAGGGAATTCTTAACTCATTTACTAAATCGTCGTATCTCTTACTAGCGGCCCGTCCTGGCTTCGCTCGGGCCTAAACCTTCCTCACAATCACATTATTTATTGGTGAAAATCGCATGAAAATCAGAAAACCGGTAGTTTTTGAGTTTTAACATGAACAAACAGAAAAAAGCGGCAGAAGACTTTGTTTTATAACATGTAAGGATATTGATTTATAACAGCAGTACACACTTCATCTCTTTCTGATATCAAGAATTTATCTCTCTCATCAGAACGGTTTCTTGGCTTCATCAGCCGTTGAGCGTTAGAGCCCAAGCTTCGATTGGATGTAAAGTGTTTATCAATATAGTAATAATTTTATAAAGGTACTGAAAATGAGGGAAAGATTTTTATTATTCCGTGCGTTCTTGAGCAAGTATTTTGTTATCACAACTACAGTTTTATTTAGCTGCAATCCAAACATAAATATGAAACACTACATATTGCCATTCCATTCACCCGTCACGGGTAATCGCCATGGAATTGGACAATCCTTTACAGTGACGACATTAGTGGTCCATATTGTCTAGGGGATAAGGCTCAAATACGCGACCGCACATTACACTGTTCTCTAAACGATATAAAACCTATTTGCGGGAGATCGGATTGACTCTTGAAGATTATCTTGGAGATGTATTTTTATGTTATATAAATCCTATAGCTTTTTTAACAAGCGTAATTGTGTGTTTTATAGAAACTTATCTTGATACGCCGGAGTACACGTGAACGAAGTCGTGGGTATCAACTAGTCTACAAATAAATTGATCATTGTTACTTTTATTATATTTTTTACTACTTATGTAGTTTGTTAAGATAAATAAGTTTCTCATATTGGTAAAAGATAATTCTTATATCTATCAAAATCTTATATACAAGTAGCCCGTCCCGGCTTCGGTCGGGTAAAAACTATAATAACTTATACACACCTTCCTCAATAATCAGACTATCTATTGGTGAAATTAAATTTTGTGAAGATTGTTTCAAGAGTGGGAAGTAACATAGAATATATTTGCCGTAAACGAAGCCGCGTACAACAGTTAGTATACTACCTTACTTATCTATATAACTACTTAAATATAAACCTAGCACCAAAGATTCGATTATAAAATATCCAAGTAGTTATAGGCGACTGCATCGGCGTATTTCAAATATGACACGGTGATAATAGTATATTTCTCTCGTTCCACATTTTCCGAGGCATTTTCCGGCGATTATTTGACAAAGAAGGGGATTACAAAGTAAAGTCCTGTTGGTTACAGTGGGCAAAGATTAATGGTTTCTGTTTGTTTGCCTTGCAGACCTCCGTCAAGTGTAGTCAGTTTGGAGTCATGCGAAAAAACCAATTACTGTTAAACCAATCGGTTTAGATTTATTTTAGTCGCAATTGATTTTAAATCTTTCTGTGGCGATTTGTGGACTAAGGGATATAAAGACAGATACACAACTTAACAGATAGGCAACGACAGCATTCCTAAAGAGGGCTTGTCATCAGGCAGGTGACAGTTTGAAAAACCACAGCCAAATCTTCAAAAATGTTAAAGTTTATTCTGTTGATTAAAATAAGTTTATCCCGGCTACACATTATCGCCGAACTCAGACAAATGCCGACGCGAATGAATGAATAATGCGTGGTTTGTATGAGAGCTTTTGTTTACCGCAATGTAAAACTAGCAATGTATTCCGAATCCGGCAAAGTTCAACTGTTTTGCTATAATTTATAGCCGGCATAATACTTTACTTGAAAGTAACAAAATCTTATATTACACGTATAGTACCTATCTATATATACTATATTTTCTCGCATACGAGCACATTAGAAAAGCAAATAATCATAAGAACTCCTACGCTAAATGTCTTTCGCTAAGCAATGTTAATATTTTAATAAAGCAAATGTTGAACCCGAAAAAACGTATAGCAGGAAAGTTTTTATGATCTTCGAATATCTTGCAAAGCGATCACATTACATCGACGCCGCGACTGAATGCTAAAGAGACTGCGTCAAAAGATATTTAATTGCCTCTCAGACACGATCGCTGCCCAATCTCCACCGCGTGACATGAAAATCAATAGACATCTTCAAGATGACTCTCCAGTTTTCGCTAACATCCTTATCCGCTTTATATAATGTGAGGTTTGTTGACAGTGGGAGGGCTGCAGCCTTATCAGCGCTTTGGCCATCACGCCGACTCCGCACCCCTCCCAACTCGATGCCCTACCACGCCCTCGGAGATTCCATACGGATGCTGCGCCATGGACCATTAGTCTACCTTAAGATGAAACATATAATGATGTAATTAAAATTGTTATGTAAGGACTTACCCGCGAGAGTGCGGTTCCGGTCTGGGCGCCATTCGGCGCGTGGTGGGAGCGCAGGGTTGGAGCAAGCGCGAAGTCTGTCCGCGTCGACAGGCGGCGCGCGACTGCCGTCTCTAGAGCAAGCGCGTGCGTGCAGGAAGCCTCGCGCATGCTCAGACTACCCGCGATTTGTTTTGCTCTGCAAGTATCGGGCTCTAGAAAGCCGCAGAGAACGAGATTATACTCTCGTATAGATACGTACGACACGCGGAGCATCCCAATGAACGTAGACTAAAGTTGCCAGAGATATTGTCGGCTTTTATTCACATCGCTTGACATGAATTGCAATGGATACCGTTGGGATTGTGGAACCCCGCTCGGAATATACGTCACTTTTTCCGAATGCTTACATTCAGTCTACTTACATTGTATTGTTAGAGCGTATCTGTGAGTGTTTTACAGTCCCGTTGCGGTGGAATGACAATTTGATTTATCACTTAAGATTTGAAATATTTTAATACCTACTTAACAAACGTGAAGAAATGCCTATTAAACGGTTTTTCTATACCTACCTAAATAGACAGACAATCTTTCTCAAGGAAGTTCATAATCTTCCAAAAAACTTGACGGAAGGCGATTCATTAGGTATGTTCCGTATTTTAAGGAAATCAAAAACTATAGTTCCCGTTAACGGCATTTACGGGGTTCATGATAAATTTGAGGATTCTAAATCCTGAAAATTATCATAAAGCAATGTCTTGCAGCACATAAATAAGTATGTAAGTAATACTTAAATCTGAAAACCGTAAATTTGCAAGTATACATAACAAAAACTCGCACTTGACCGTTTTTTGCAACTTATTTAATCTCAATTTCACCAGTTTATAATTAAACGTGGCCTTCGAGTGGCAACTCTTGGCTCTGTCTACCCGGGTAAGCAGAGCCAAGAGTTGCCACTCCAGGGATAAAGACGTGATAATGAATCAGCACAATTAAATCAGAAGATATTCCATAAAATTAGCTTAACGTCGCACAAACAATTAGGGTAGCGTCTGTCAACTCCATCTATATCTAAACTGCTACCACATACATTAAAAGAATACTTATATGCTCACATTGTATAATGATAAATCCATGAAAAGCGGAACAAACAATGAAAAACCGGTGTTGAATCAAACTAACGTTCATTCAAACCACTTCCTCTCCTAAATCTTTAACTAACTTTTCTTTCCTTTCGAAAGCGTTAATCGCTAACACGGGTGTCAGATTTTATTCAAGTAGCATAAAGACATTTGACATTATCTTTTTAACTAACCAAACGACTGGTATGATACGAATTCGGCCTCAATACTTATATCTAATCAAAATTGAATCTTTATTCGACTTAGGAATCTTCCTATATAGGTACAATACCTACATAATTTATTGACTTCTAAGTTTACTTAAATCTAAATCTACCGCCGACTTCCTAAGCGCAGGTGAAGAAGAAGCGGCGCAACAAACTTTACCGCGGTCTTTTCTCCAAGGACGGCTATTAGCAAATCTGATTTTTTTCTGATCCGGAGACAAAACGTCACTCTTTTCAAATTGTTAGGCTTTAACTCACCTGAAAATAATAAAAAGTAGCTATGAAACAGTCAATGAAATTTCAATTTTTGTAGCCATTTATGAAATATCTTTTTTCTTTAATTCTATACACAAGTAGCATGACATGGAATAGCGTAGGTATGTACATAGAGTTTTACCACAAAAAAAGCTTTACCACACTACACATAACCTATGCATTAAGTGACACGAACAGTGCAAAAACTAAAAGCATAATGGAAGGTACAGCTAGGGTCTGGTCACGTATCCGCCCACGCTTTGTTTGTACGTGCGATGAGGGGGCACGTACCTCTACATAAAAACGATAAGTATATCCACCTATGTAACACAAACCATTGGAGGATGACGTCATCAAGTAGCAAAAGTGATAAGGTCTGTCTTTCATATAACATTAGCCTTTACACAGCAGGTTTGGATGATAAAATAGTGCGGTAGTTATCTATTCAAAGAATTCTATCCCGATCAGCCGATCGGGCTTACAAAAAATATTATATGCAAACTTAGGTATAAAAGAGCCTAGAAATTATATGAAAAAGGTGTAAATTAGGCTATTTAAAAATTGGAACATTTCATAACAGCCTAACGGCTAAAGGCTCTTTCGCTAAGTAAAGAATAATAGGCCTAAAATAAACTTCGCGTAAGTGGATTGGTGATGAAGTAATAGTTTCAATTTCGAAAAGTGTGCATCCATAGTTTTGAGGGTTTCAGATTTTTTTCAAAAGTAAATAGTAGGGTTGGTAGATTTTTAATTCATTAAAATGGCAACATTAGAAGCATGTGTCATCTTTATTTAAAACTTGGCAACACCGTACTATTCGAGAATCAAAAGTGTGACGGGCTGATATTTTGTGATTTTTGTGTTGAATTTCTAATAAAAAAATGTCGACATTAGCAGCCCCCTTATCCGTTGCTGGCACCAGGACATCAGGTGCTCCAGTCAGAACGCAAAATGGTAATTTTTTTATGTGAAAACCCACGCGATATTCTTGCCCCGGTAGATCACATGCATCACGCTTATGGTTTTAATTTCGCCAATAATTCAGTTAAAATGCAATCAAAATATGAAATTCACTCTAAAATTAACTATAGATCACATAAATTATATGATTTCTTAATCATATGTCATTGTTGTTAAGTTTTTGGTTTGCTTACAAAGAAAGTAACCTGTAAAGTCCTAAACCTATGTAAACTTTACAAATTGTTTATTCTACTCCACTGCAGTTTATAAATCAGGTTATATCTGATGTATAATAAATAAAATTTCTCAGTGATGGCTGCAGCAGCCATAGCAAACATAGTCAAAAGCTCCCTGGGTCCAGTTGGGCTTGACAAAATGCTTGTAGATGATATTGGAGAAGTCACAATCACTAATGATGGAGCCACAATCTTGAAGTAAGTGTTAATTCCCATGTTTACCTTTCTAGTACTAGTTGTCTATACATATAGAAGACTCTGAGTGGGATATATCTGTACATAGGAGTTAAATTAAAGAAAAATAATTATGGGGCGTCTTTGTGGGACTAATAGAAGCCAAAACATTTTTTTTTTTTATTTTTGTAGTGCATCATGTGAAATTATTCAATGGAATTTGATGTGCTTTTTCAGTTTATAATGGATTGTCTAGCATAATCTGGTATAGGTTTAATCGCGATATATTGCTTAGAATCCGAGATGTCAACAAAAATAAGCATGTAATAAACACAGGTGAAGCCGCCTGCAAAAACTATTCTTTGTTAAATGAAATATTTGGGTAAAAAAATTGCCATTATTTTTTAATTATAAAATATCAATCATCAGCATCATTAGCTGTTGCCTGCAGCTAAATGTAGCCTCTCCACTTTGATTCCACCTAGTTCTAGTAACATGATCAAATTCCAAGACGTCACAATGATATATTCACATAACCACCATACATTAAGAAATAAAGAAAGAAATAAATATATTAGGACAAATCACACAGATTGAGCTAGCCCCAAAGTAAGTTCAAGACTTGTGTTATGGGATACTAACTCAACGATACCATATTTTATAACAAATACATATATAGATAAACATCCAAGACCCAGGCCAATCAGAAAAAGATCATTTTCCGTCTTGACCCGACCGGGGATCGAATCTGGGACCTCTCGGTTCAGTAGAATGAACTTTACCACTGCACCACCGAGGTCGTCGATAATTGTAAGTACCCTCTGTGGATTATGGCTCAAATGTATAAGTGGTAACCTATAAATGACTTTCAGATTTATATTTAACCATTGACCATTTTGTAAACTCAGCTGTTGTTATCTCACCAAAAATTAATTAAAAAATAGCCAACTGAATTTAACAAGTAACAATTCACAGATTGTTAGAAGTAGAGCACCCGGCCGCCAGAGTCCTGGTAGAATTGGCCCAGCTGCAGGATGAAGAGGTTGGGGATGGAACCACATCTGTTGTCATCATTGCTGCCGAGTTACTAAAGGTACAATAACAATCTATTTTTTCTTAATCTTATAGACAAACATGTTTGTGTAAATCTTGTCAAACAATTTTTTAGATTGAACTTATTATTACACTGGATAAAGATTTCCAGCACTGACTTTCAAACCTCTCCTTTTTATTAATGATATGAGAAAAGACTCGAATGTCCTTTACAAGTTTCATTAAAAAAAATCTTCATTTATAAAAGGAGATGCTTGAAATCTGTGCCCAACAATACCTATAGCCAGTGTTATACTGAGACTCACAGGAAAAAAACTTTTTTTTAAATTTTATTTGCAAGTTATTGAGAATTGATTAGACAGACAAATATAAACTTCATTCTATTCATTTATGAACTAGGCCTTCTCTTCTCCTTTCACCAAACTTCAGCTCACTATTTTCTTCTAAGTTTGGACTTTTTAGTGTGCATTACTTACTTGATACCAATAAATAAATAATTTATTCGGACAAATCACACAGATTAAGCTAGCCCCAAAGTAAGTTCGAGACTTGTGTTATGGGATACATATATTGATAAACATCCAAGACACGGGCCAATCAGAAAAAGATCATTTTCCATCATGACCCCACCGGGAATCGAATCCGGGACCTCTTGGTTCAGAGGCAAGCACTTTACCACCGTGCCACAGAGTTCGTCAAAACCAATAGTATAATGTACCAACAACTACATGTAAATTTTTATTGCTTCATTTCCAGAATGCAGATGAGCTAGTGAAAAACAAAATCCACCCGACCAGTATAATATCGGGCTACCGTCTGGCATGCAAGGAAGCAGTGAAGTACATCCAGGACAACCTAACTGTCACCGTGGAGTCGTTGGGCCGGCCGTCCATCATCAACGCAGCCAAGACTACCATGTCGTCCAAACTTATCGGAGCGTATCCTTTACAATCACTACTGACACATTTAAATAATGATACGAATAAATTCAGGACTCAGCGGGTTCGGTATTTTTAATCTCATGATTTTAATTTAGCTTAAAAAGCATGCTTCTCATGCATATTATCATTAAGTATGTTATAGTACCACTAGATGTTGCCCGGGGCTTCGCTCCCATGGAAATTTTGAAATAAAAGAAAGCAATCTTTGATAATGTACCTTTCTAATAGTGAAACAATTTTCGAAATCGGTTCGGTACTTTCGGAGATTACCCGCCTCAAACATACAAACTCACAAACACTTACCTCTTTATAATAATAGTATGGATTTACACTAGATTTCGATAAGCAGTTTTAAACAAAATCAGCAGAGTTGCTTAGCAACAGAACAATATATAAAAAAGTGATTTCACATAGCATTAAATTTTTGCAATTTAGTTAGGATATCGCAGTGAAAATTTGAACTGAATCCAATAGATCCTTAACCGCACAACAGTGATGCGGATTTCTTCTCCGAGATGGTAGTGGATGCAGCGCAGGCCATCAAGATCACAGACTCTAAAGGCAATGCGCAGTACCCGATCAAAGCGGTGAATATCCTCAAAGCCCACGGCAAGAGTGCCCGCGAGAGTGTGCTGATCAAGGGATACGCCCTCAACTGCACGGTTGCTTCACAAGCTATGCCCAGGAAGATTGTCAACGCTAAGATTGCCTGTTTAGATTTCTCGCTCCAGAAGACGAAAATGAAGATGGGTGTTCAGGTACTTGAATCTATGTGTATTTTATTTATTTATGATGTGTATAGTGTTGTGTCAACTATTTTTAATTTTTACATATTTCAAGGTGAAGTTTTAGATAGAGAACATTATCCTCTACACTATCCATCCTGCGTCTATTGCATTCACGCGCGACTGCGTCTAAAGCCGGGTCCGCAGCGCCGTGTTTTCGTGTTAGCTAACACAAAAACATTGTTTACTAACCGATTTAGGGGCGTGGCCTAACAGTTATGTTAGAAAAATAACAAAAACATGTTTTCCTAATCGAACGGATAACATCCCCCGCGTTCGCCTGCGGGGAGGGAAGTGACTCATTTCGTGTTAGCACTCACTGAAGAAAGACGTAGGGCAGCACAGCGCAATATGCACTGTATTTATTCACTCCGTCGCAAAGAAACAGAGAAAGTACGCAGCTCTGAGAAGAACGCGCACTTCACATCACTCAGTTCTGATAATAACTACAACGCATCATCTTCATGCACCGTCGCGATGTATCGCCTCGTCGTTCGCAGTGGAAAGAAAGAGCCACGCCACTGCGGGACCTAGTTATACATACCGCGAAATCGCCGCATCGTCCCACGTGCTCACGTGCGTGCACATGCGTTGGACAAAGACAACGAAGAATAATTCCGATTTTTTGATTGGTTAATACGCTTTCTCTTAGTAAATATTTTTGTATATATACAGCCACGGTTATGCAATAAAATTCATTCAATTCGATTGATTCCTACCTTCTGATCGAGTATCTATTTCGCTCCAGAACCACGTCTCCAAAGAATAAACAAACATAGCAACAATAGGCGCAGCGCGGACGGGCGGGTTTCCTAACTTGTGTTTAGAACATGTTTTATTAGAAAATTGGCGCTGCGCACCCGGCTTAATAGAGACCACATTAGTTTATATATATAAGCAATTATTATATATAAGCATTCAGACGTTGTGCACAGCAGAAAATGTTTATTGAGGGGGATAAGGATAATTATTATGCGATCGAGCATCACAGAGGTGCTCGAGATAATACATTTTGGTTGGCCATCCAATGACCGACAATAGTTGCAAAAGTGACTTCACCAAATTTGACACAATATGGTTTGAAACACATGTTTAAGAAACGTTTATCAATATATTTATTTATTTATTGGCAGGTGCTGGTCACCGACCCCGAGAAGCTGGAAGCGATCCGCGCCCGCGAGCTGGACATCACGAAGGAGCGCCTGCAGAAGATCCTCGCGACGGGAGTCAACGTCATCCTCTGCTCCGGCGGGATCGACGACCTCTGCCTGAAGTACTTCGTGGAGGCTGGGGCTATGGGGGTCCGGAGATGCAAGAAGGCTGATCTGAAGAGGATCGCCAAGGCTACGGGAGCTACGTTCCTGACTTCACTCACCAATATGGACGGTGAGATCTCTCATTTTGTATTGTTATCGCTCAGGAGATCTATGACCTCAACTGCAAGTCCTTCGTTGAAGCTGGAGTCATGCCCCCATGGATGGCGCCTCACAGAGAGAGGCCTCACAGCCTCCGTGGCTTTAGAGGTGCAATTTTTTTATATAATTACATTTGAAAATTTACCAAGAATTTATTTGAAAAAGTTTTATCACTACATAGCATTAAACAAAGTCGCTTCCTGCTCTCATTCTGTTCCTATCTATGTTTACACTTTAAAACTACGCAACTGATTGATAGAGTGATTCATTTTCATAGGGTTTTTTTTTATAGACAGACATAGGTTTGGGTGTAGAGTTTACTACAATTTTACTCGAGCGAAACCGGTAAGGGCCGCTAGTATATTTTTTATAAATTGCTGACTTTTATTTTTCTTATAGGCGAGGAAGTGTTTGAGGCCAGTATGATTGGAGAAGCGGCTGAAGTGGTACAAGAACAAATATGTGACGACCAACTCATCTTGATCAAGGGGTAAGTTTTGATATTTTTTCTCTATTCATCGTCTTCATTATTTCAGGCAAGAAGTCTACTGCTGGACTTGGAATTCCATATAAATTAATTGAAAGCAGTTAGTAAAAGATTGTGTATATAAAAAAACATGACATTGGTTTGATGTCTCATATATAAAACTTGTTGAAGATTTGCTTCAACCAATTCAGTAGAATAAACATAATTGTCCGTCTGTCATTCTTACATGTGAGGGTTTTCTAGGTTTCTTCCCCAGCTATAAACAATTGGAGCCCAGATTCTATTACTATTGACAAGTATGCTTGCAATAAAATCAAATTGTCAAAAGTATCAATTAAGTTTTCCCTGTCATACGATATGGCCCACAAAAGTGCCAAGATCTAACTAATATTACAAATGCGAAAGAAAGTTTGTCGTTTCCTCTTCACGCTCATCTACCTACTTACAAGTACGGAAAAGGTACCCTATGACCTTTTCCGTACTTCCAACTAATATCCCGGAAAAAATTGGGAAATTGACGCGGACGAAGCCGCGAGCAAAAGTTACTTTAGCAAGAAATGTGAAACATGAATAACGTCGCAGTCCGTCTGCGCGCACGGCCGCGTCGCTAATCCTGCGCGGGCCCACGGACGCGTACTGCGACGAGATGGAGCGCTCGGCGCACGATGCGCTGTGCGCCGTGCGCCGCGTGCTGGAGTCCGGCCGCCTCGTGCCCGGCGGCGGCGCGGTCGAGGCCGACACTTCTATATACTTGGAGAACTTCGCCACCACGCTGGTGAGTTGCGTTTTGAAATTGGAATCGTCAAAAGAGAAGAATTTCATAATTGACCGGCCGTTATGTAATTTTGTCGTTATTCGATTGCTAAAAATAAAAATAAATTCTTAATTCAAAATGGAGTGTACGAAATGCTCGGAAAAGCTTGTAGACTATAAATTCGAATGTTACCTATGGGAGCTTTGTTGGTCCATTTTTTGTTTTCCCCACCCCTTCGAATATCCAAGTAAATGGACTGCACAAATGCTTTGAAAAGTGGCGAACTTAAGCTAAAATCATTCTCACCCAGTTTGTAAGTATTATTATTGTGATCCAGAGTTCGCGCGAGCAGCTGGCGATCGCTGCGTTCGCGCAGTCGCTGCTGGTGATCCCCAAGACGCTGGCCGTCAACGCGGCGCGCGACGCCACGGACCTCGTCGCCAAGCTGCGCGCCTACCACAACTCTGCGCAGACCAAGGTTCGACTCTCTTATAGCATGTTGGCAAACGTGATTTGCCTGGGAATTGGACCTTCACAGACACTTTTTCGCATATGATGTACAGTACTACCACTTTCATAAGTTACACCGATGTACCTGCGCAGAAATTATTTTTTTGCATAATAAAATATCTGCACCAATCATAGCGCGCCATTTGGACGCGCGAACAAAACCGTTCGCTATTGGCTAATGCGTACGCGCCATGTCTGGAGTTCGCAGGAGCGCCACGCCCCGACGTTTAATATTGTACAATTATTATGAACGAGATAGCACGACTCCTGTTGTTTTTTTATTTAAAATCTTATGTCACTGCCTGTCTGTCACGCACGGGGCATACCTAACCACTAGGCCGATTTTAATGAAATTGGGAATAAATATAGCAGAGCGGTAGACAAAAGCAAGTAGTAATATCTTGTTACAGGTTGAACACGCAAACCTCAAATGGGTGGGGCTGGACCTGACAGAAGGCACACTGCGGGACAACCTCGCGGCCGGCGTGCTGGAGCCCGCGGTCTCAAAGATCAAGTCCCTGAAGTTTGCCACAGAAGCCGCCATCACCATCCTCCGCATCGACGACTTGATCAAACTCGACCCCGAACAAAAAGGCGGGAAAAGTTATGAAGACGCCTGCAACGCAGGAGAACTCTAATGCAGTATTTTGTGATGAAACTGCCGGCGCTTAGGCTACACTTTGAAAAAAAAATGTGAATCAAAAATTATGGATCAATAAGATTTGTCAGTGGTACAATTGTATCTGAGATATTAAAAATATATAGCAAAATGTTGCTGTTGACCCCTATTTTTGGTTTTAAATTGTTTTTTAAAGTGACGTTGATGTGCCACAGTTCGTCGTCGCAACGCGGTCTCAATAACCTATCTTAAGTTTTTATCCATGTATGGTACTTTTTAGTTAACAATAAAGCTTTAAATTTTGTGAAATTGGTCTATTTGTTGTTAATTCGATTGACATACTTCAAAAAGATATTTTTTCTTTTTTTAACCTCATTATTATATTCATTACATTAGGTAGGTTATTGCAATTGTGTCTTAGAATTTCAGTGGTTTACTAAGCATTACATGTTCAGCTGAATGGAGAAATCACAATGTAAATGGAAGGTGGAATGAATTGTGCCTAATATTAAGATTTATACTGAAAATGCTAGCATTTATAATATTACGACCAAAACGGTATATACGTTATTATGATATGCGGTCGGATAATTCACTGAAGAAGCTTATTACTTCTATAATTTAGTGTCGTGTTTGCTAGATAAAATAGGAATGTGCGTCACTAAACAACAATAAACACATGTGTTTCTATATATGAAATCCAAGCTCTCGCTTTTAAAATTATTACGCTATTTTAATTGCTAGAGTACTCGAACAACAACACTTTAATAAAGTAATTTAATAAATAAAGTATCTTTTATTTCCTTATTCATAGGTTCCAAATAAGTTTCAAATAATTATTATAATAATTGAACAACATCCCTTCGTGAAATAAATAAAAATAGTGATAGGTCCCGAACCTAGATACATTTCTTCTTTTTCAGAAACTGATATCCGACTTCCTGGATAGCTGTAACCAGATTATCCAGGCGGTTTGCCCTACGAAAGGCTTAGATTAGGGATAACTCCGATGAAACGTGGTTGTGAACTCAATTTTTTTGAGGTCACAATTTGAATTTTTACCTTAAAAATCGAATTCCTGCAAATAAATGGATGCCCTAGGATCACAGGATTAGATCTGTCTGCAGGAGGTAGTACCCATGTAATTTCAATGCCTGTAAACAAAACTCACTCTTGCTAAACTTTCAAAAATCCCGCCATGCCATATAATGCATGCATTAATTCATTTGTCAGATTTTGCATGAACGAAAGCGTGACGTCCGAAACGATATGGTAAGAGTTTGATAACTTTTATCTTTACTTTTTATTTACAAAAGCAGATTATTCTCGATATACTTGATTTCGACTGCCTACGATGTTATTGAAAAGTATTAGAACAGTGTTGACTAAAATAAATTATGGAAATAGTTTCATGTGCAAAGGGTTGTCAACATCAGCTGTTCCAAAGGTACGATTCGATACACTTTCTTTTAATTAACTGTACCAATAAACTAACCCAAAGCTGTAATCAATCAGTGTGAAATTCCGATGTTTAAGTTTTTAAGTAAGGTTATGTTTGGTAGGTTAGATAAAATAAAGTTTATATTATAATTTTTTTCAAACATGCTTACATTCTAGCTGAATTTGCTAATAAACCTTCCTATAACTAATACTTAGTTACAGTACTTAGTTACTACAAGTACCTATATAGGTAGAATTAACATTTTAGGAGGAGAAAATCAAAATAAGAGACTACAATATAAACTATTTAAAAGTTGGAAATGGTCCTCACAACGTCTTATGTCTGCCGGGAGCCCTGGGCACCATTTGGACCGACTTCCAGCCGCAAGTGGAGGGGTTTGACAGGGAGAAGTTCACACTGATCGTGTGGGACCCGCCCGGGTACGGTAAAAGTAGACCCCCAGATAAGAAGTTCAATGAAAACTTCTATGAGATCGATGCCGATTATGCAGCCGAGTTTATGAAGGTACTGCCGTATTTATTTTATTCCAGTTCTACAGATATCATAGAAAATTTTAACGTTATAGAAAATAGCTAACGCAAGGCATTTATGTTATATGATTTATAAAATAAATTGAGAACCTCTTTCTTTTTTTGATGTCGTTTAAATAAAGACTGTATCCATCATAAAGGCCGAATATGTGAAATGCTTAAATATACGTGCGCGTTTGTACGGAATTGTGGCTGGCTGCGTAAATAGACGCATGCGTTTTAATAGACAACATACGCCACCATGGAATTACCATTAAACTACTACGGTACTAAGGTACTCCGCAAATAATAAATCCATTGCTGCCTGCCACATATCTACATTGGCACTTGGCACGCTTTAATTTTTAGGAGCTACAAATACCGAAATACTCTTTGTTGGGTTGGAGCGATGGCGGCAACACCGGCATGATCCTCGCTGCCAAGCATCAGGCCGCGGTGCAGAAATTGGTCGTATGGGGCTCAAACTCTTTCATCTTGCCGAACGATCTAGATCTATGTAAAAGTAAGTTTCTATCACTAGGTACCTATTATTTTGTATTCTGATATCTACGACAGATTATGTACCAGTTTAAACGCCGGTAAGGTACACAATCGCCAAACTTAGGCGGATTCGATATACATTGCTGGTTTTTCATAAAATCTATCATACAAAGTAATGTTCGCTAATCGTCGGCATCTGTCTTAGTTTGGCAACAAAACGTTACCTCAAGAAAAATACCTGTAATATTGCCATTTTCAGGTGTAAAAGACGTAAGCAAGTGGTCAAAGAAAATGAGGGAGCCAATGGAACAGATATACGGTGACCACTTTCCACAGTATTGGGCGGATTGGACCGATGGCTTGATAATTCTTTACGAAGCAAAGGACGGGAACATCTGCTCCGACATACTCAAGGACATCAAGTGCCCAACACTTATTTTGTATGGAGAGAAGGACCCCATGGTAGATCCAGTCCACGCATCACATTTGCACACTCATATTCAGGGATCCAGGTAAAACATGCAGGTTAAAAACGAAGGTCCTCCACTCTTTAGCTTTTAGAACAAAAATTTAATAAACATTTAAAAAATAAAATGGTAACACAAAAGTATAACTACCTAGATTATTTTGCGATTTCCTAAAAGTACCTATTTTATTTATTTAATTAATTAATTGATATTTTATTATGATGTTTCAGGCTACACTTATATCCGGAAGGCAAGCACAACATTCATCTAAAATACGCCGCAGACTTCAACAAAAGAGTGCAAGAGTTTTTATTACAATAAATTTATTGTTGGGATTACTATGGAATTATTAATTCAATATAAATACCGTTTATTTCATAATTAACTATATACCTAACCTGAGTTAAAATCTGCTCTGAATTTTCTAATATTTTTTTAAACTGCCAGTCTCTGCGTCACGTACCTACCTACAATACAATCTTTGTTTTGGTGACGTGAAAAATACAATTTTAGTGTTAACTATCTTTGAACAGAGAGTAATTACATAAATATATATATATATATATATTATTGGTATGTTATTATCATTTGTCAGATTCGACATGCGAAAATGCGCACTGACTTAGAAGATACCGGGACGATAGCAAGACTTTACATACTTGATAACTTTACCTGTACTTACACATGTTTTATTTACATGACAGATTAATCTCGATTGAATGTATGAGTTTGAGAACCAAAAATGTTATTAAAAAGCATTAGAACAGTGTTTTTAAAAATAAATTACGGAAACGGTGTCATATGGTGTACGTCTTATGTCTGCCGGGAGCCCTGGGCACCATATGGACCGTCTTCCAGCCCCAAGTGAAAGGGTTTGACAGGGGGAAGTTCACGCTGGTCGAGTGCAGACAAAAGCAGATAAGAAATTCGATGAAAACTTCTACGAGACCGACGCTGACTATGCTGCTGAACTCATGAAGGTACCTTCCTAATTTTGTAATTTCATTGTAAACTGTATGACGTCATTTATGGATGGCTTTTACAACAAGGGAGCGAATGCTCATTCAATCTCCACTCTGGCTGTCAGTTTGGTGTGAATCAGACTTAAGAAAAAGCCAATTTAAATGTCGATCATAACCCGCTGTCTGGATGACATAAGCTGTAAAGACAAGTAGGATAGTGAACGCACGTCTAATGTATTGTTTTAGGCGCTAAGATTCCTGAGATACTCTGTTCTGGGCTGGAGCGACGGCGGTAGCACCAGCCTAATCCTCGCAGCTAGGTATCAGGCTGCGGTGCAGAAACTTGTCATTTGGGGCACCAACTCTTTTATCCTGCCAAACGAGATTGATTTATATAAAACTACTTATTTTATTAGTATTTTTCGTTAATTTTACCATTTTATTTAGGTAGTGGATTAAAAGAAAGACTTCCGCGCACAGACCATGCTGCACACTAGCCATCACATTTTTATCAATACGTCGACCGTCGACCCGTCGAAGGACCAAAAAAATTTGCAATGTCCGCACACTGGAACAGGTTCCAGTGTATAAACCCTAATAAACACTGGTTTATAACATCCACAAATTTTTATTACTAAGTAATATTTTGTGTCAACAATAAGCACAAAACCTTTTACAGTTTAGTAATGACCCCATGATCGACTTTTTCAGAGAAAAAGACGTAAACAAATGGTTAAAGAAAATGAGGGAGCCAATGGAGAAGGTTTACGGCGACAACTGTCAACATTACTGGACGGTTTGGCTCGAAGGTGATAGGTCTGTTCGAAGCCAAGGACGGGAACATTTGTTCCGAAATGCTTAAGGACATCAAGTACTAATTTTGTATGGAGAGAAAGATCATATGGTCGACCCAGTTCACGCTACGTATTTGCTTACACATATCCAAGATTCAAGGTAAATTAAATTGATTGGCGGAAAAAAACGAAAGATGGCGAAGAAAATTTACTTTTCAGTAATGTTTACTGATATATGTATAAATAAAATATATTATTAACCAGCCTGTACTGCATGGTGATTAAAGAAATTGAAAATAAACATCAGTCAATTAACAGAATGGGGAGACTTGTCCAGCAAAGGCCTGATGGCAACATAAAAATATTCGGTATTTCCAATAGATTTCGTGGAGGATATAAACACTACATAGTAAAAAATAAAGTCGCTTCCCGCTGTCTATCTTAGCTAAGCTTCTTAGATATTCAAAACTCAACTCGATTCAACGAATTTTGATGAGAGTTTTTTAAATAGATAGTGTGATTCCTGAGGAAGGTTTATGTGTATAATTTATTATGGTTTTACCCGTTTTACGGGGCGCTAGAATATTATAATTTACATACATTATTATGTTTCAGGCTACACCTAGCATCCATCAAGCATCCTAGCATCCAGAAGGCAAGCACAATGTACACTTAAAATACGCCGAAATTTCAACAAGAAAGTGCAAGAGTTTTTATTGCAATAAATGATGGGGACAAACCAAAATATAATAGTAAATTAACACATTTTCTTTTTATTTCCTTTTTATAAGCACATCTTATTCCGAAATAAAATAATTTACACTTAAGTGACTGAAGTTACTACATATGGATTAAGTATTTAATACTTTTCATGTAGTAATCAAAAGATGTTGAATTTCCATTATTTTCTTTCATATTTTTGTAATCTTTCAGCATCTCTCGGCTGCATCTGTCGACGTTCTCAGAATTTCACTATTCTGATAGCAAGACTGGATTGTGTTGACCTGGCTGTATTCCATGTAAATCTGACTTTCAGGTGGGAGACCACTCTCTCTTGCAGTGTTCAATATCTAGTGGCTCTTCTTTACAGTAAAATATAGCAGCTTCTTCAGGATGTTCTTTTTTATAGTACTGTACATCAACAGGAGTGAATTCTATTCTAGAATTTTTTTTATCATCATCTTCAAGCATAGGTTCTACTTTAATATCGGTATTCAAAGTCCTCCCAACATATGTTTGAACTTCTACATCAAAAGTTTTTTCATCAGATACAAATCTATTGCAAATGAAATGATTCTCCCATTTTTCAGGGTAAAATTCATCAGCTAAACATTCTTTGTCCAATTTTGAACCTACTTCAAACTCAACAGGAACAATTTTTATATCATTAATATTTAATTCCATTTCAATATTTTCTTTCTTTATTGCTACACTGGCACTGGTATCATCTTTATTTCCTGTACATTGAAAAGTTGGAGAAGCAGGTAATGGTGATATAATAGTCGCCAATACATGGTGTCCGGGCAATTTTCCACTAGGTAGTTCATTTGGTTTTAGCATAGATCTATTTCTTACATTACCTAAAAATATATAATATATTTTTTTTTTATAAATTGATAAAATGTAAAAATATTTTTGCCTAATTTAAAAAAAAAAATTGAGAGTAATCTCTGGACTGGATACTTACAAATGGTGGAATTATTTACAATGTGTGCATTTTTTTCAACATTTTCTCGAACCACCATTCTATGCTTAACAACAGGAGGGTGGCTTTCTCCAGAGTTTTCATTACATGCAGTTGCTGAAGAAGAAAAGGAAGAAATTGGCATGTATGATAATTTCAAACGTGCCCGGTGATCCCTGCTACGCTGTGTTGAACTTTTTGCAATTTTCTTTGGCTGTTCTCCTAGTCTTCTTAATATATCCTCACGTTTTTTCTGTCGATAAATTCGCATATATTCTGCTCTAGATTTACCCATATCTGCAACTAAAGAAGTAATTAAAGGTATGTACTCTGGGAATTAAAGTAATCAATATTTGAAGTAGAATTGACAATGTCAAAGTAATCATCTGCTAATCTTTCTTTTAATTAATTTGAGCAGATTTTAAAGAGCAGTGATGCTATTGTGGCTCAATTAATTAAAATATAGAATGTCCAACTTCAAAAAGTTTTTAAAATATAGGTACCTACCTAATGCGTACTTATTTCAAGATACAGACTATGGAGAGGAGCACAAACCGTAGTAAGTGGAGTCACTATCTCGTAGATAGAGGATTCTATCTTCATTCATTAACTTCAGCTGGCTTGATTAAACAATTTTTTATATTCCGCCGAGCTCACTCACTGTCTTGCGCCTACAGGAAACGGTGTGGTGTATTTCTGTGTGTAGACCATATTGATTAAACAACCAATTTACTTTTTAAAGAAGTGAATTAATGCTAAAAATACACATAGTCACATATATTATCGTAAATACCTGAAAATAAAATACTAACTAAAAAATATAAAAATAAGTGTACCTACAAGTGTAAAGTAAACAAAACAAACGTCATTGTCAAATTAGTATGCGAACCACAGAGTACTTTCTATTTAAGTGCGAACGAAACTGATTTTTCAGCCGGCCGTAGATAATCTGTAACCACCGAAATCGAGCTTTTAGCCTCGCTCTCAATTTCGGCCGCAAGCGAAACCGTCCTCTACTAAAACCCACAGACTGTCTGTGCTCAAACCATAGTGTAACGTTTTTATATGTATGACTTAACTATTGCATTATGAAGTTTAGTGTCTTTTAATTTATAATACATACTATCAGAAGTACAGGTTAAAAACAAAAGAATTTCTTACCAAAGTTAGTACTAGTACTAGAGTTTCGACGCGGCTGAAAATTTCAGCTATTTTCTGGCCGAAACCGCACCTAAGGCCGAAACTAGCAGAACTGAACTTTCGGTCGGTCATTAATAAAATGTAGGTACTCTGTCAACTCTGTGTTGGCTGTTATTGCCGTTAATTAATTTAATTCTAGTGTTTCCATGCCGATCGATAGGAATAGATAATCGATTGTTGAAAAATAAAAAAAAAAAAATATATATATATATATTGTTATATATGTCGACAAGCTAACTATCAATTAGGTATATATCTATAGTGCCCGATAGTTTAGATGATTTTCTACGCAACTATCTATCTATCTTAGTACTAGGTAATACCGTTAAAAAATAGGCAGAGAAAACTATAGACTTCTCTTTCTTGTATGAACGAAAGGAAAGATTCGTTTATAATTTTCTCTGTCAACGTATGGTCTGTATACATCAAGGAGAATATAAGTATACATACATTGGTATATAGGTACATACATTAAATTAAAATTTTGTCTGTTTATACCAAACTACAGAATAAATTGCCTTGTATTATAGTTACAGAATAAAATTTATAAAATACTAGGTAATTAACGTAGATTTAATATTTCAGGAGAAAATTAAAATAGGAGACTACAATAATAATTATTTGAAAGTTGGATATGGTCCTCACCATGTTTTATGTATGCCGAGAGGCCTGGGGACCATATGGACTGACTTTGAGCCGCAAGTAGAAGGGTTTGACAGGGACAAGTTAAAGATCCTCGAACTTTTTTTTTCAAAGATTAACCCCTAAAACTATAATGGGGGTGAAAGTTTGAATGAAATCATTTTTATTTCAAATTGACGCGGGCGAAGTCGCGGGTAAAAGCTGGTAGTATAAAAAAGGTAATGCAACAGTAATGGTAATAATAATAAACTATTTATATTGAAAATATGTACAAACAGTGGACCTAAATTTCAATTGCCTTTCTTTGGCTTTTTAATCTCAGTAAGAATGCCTGAGGCTGCAGTCTAATTAACTTAAGGGTTAAACAGGTCCTGTTGTGGTATAAGTTCAGGTGAAGGTTCTCTTTTGCAGGGAAGTTCTGGTTCTTTTTTACAATCAAACAAGAATTCAGGAGGTTCTTCTTTACAGTAGTGTTGATTTTCATGTACAAGTTTAATTTTAGAGTCCATTTCCTCATTTTCAAATATAGGTTCCTCTTTAACTTTAACATTTGAATTCCTCTCAACACATGTTTGAACTTCTACATTACATGTTCTTTCATCAGCAAACAACCTATTGCAAATAAAAATATTTTCCTGTTCAGGGTAAGATTCATCAACTAAACACTCTTTGTCCAATTTTGTAGATGCCTCAAATTCTACAGGAAGTACGCTTACATTATTAATGTCAAATTCTATTTTTATGTCTTTCATGATTGTTACGCTGGCACTGCTATTGCCTTGCTTTGTGTGACACATGGATTCATCAGATCTAGAACACAAAGAAATTATCAGAAATAAAATTCATGGAAAAGCATGTGAGACAAGCATTAAATGATAAATTAAATTATTTATAATCTTGAAAAATTCACAAAGTAAAAATAAAAGATGCATATTTCCTATGGGTATAAAGTTTTTGATTAATGTAGTTTACATTTATCACTAGAAGATCTACCTATAATAAAAAATAAACCTACTAATAAAAAAGTACTTACTTGACTAAAACTGGAATAGCCTTCTTTTTTTGAGAACGTGAATAAACCCGTATTGGTCGTGCAACAGTCATGTTTTCACAAGGAGTATTGATGGAGTCACTATGAGTGTTGATGGAATCTCTATGAGTACTGAGGGTAACACTATAAGTACTGAGGAAAGTTTTAGGTTTTCCGGGCAATTTTCTACTAGGGACGGCATAGCGTTTTAGCTTCGGTTTTATTAGTTTGGACGAATAATCACTGTCAAAGAAATGTTCAGCGCAAATTCTCATGAAGTTCGACGCTGGTTTTTTCATTTCAAGCACAGTTTCCCAAAGTTTTCGAACATCCTTGTTTTTAGGAAAATGGTGAAAACTTAATCCTGTTGCGCCGAGATTTTTACACCCTGGAACACTACAGTAAGTGTCCCCTTTTTTTCTTTTCGTGTCCATCTCTTGTTGGAATTCCCAAACTTTACAAGTAATTTATTGTCAAACTAACAAATTTATTATTTATAATATACCTATGTAGGTAGGTATAGGTAGGTACTTTTGAAAATAAACAGCTAGTTTTTCAGTGGGTTCTTCATCTTCAGCGATTACTTTTATTTAACCGATTTGACATTGTCGGACTTCATGTCGAATCTATATTTTTTTATAGACTTCACAAAACAAAGTACATACATCATAAAAGGTGATCCACTTATGAGTAAAAAACGATGGCTTAACGATGCTCACCCGTGGATTAGTGCATAAGATCGCAGAGACGTCGAAAATAGATTTCAAGTAATATTCCTAATTTAGTATTTATTTATAATATTAGGCACTACAAATCTCAAAATACTCTATGCTGGGATGGAGCGATGGCGGAACTACGAGCATGATCCACGCAGCAAAGTATCAGGTCGCAGTGCAAAAATTGGTTCTTTGGGGCACAAATTCCTTCATGCTGCCCCATGAAATAGAGTTATATAAAAGTAAATTTCAATCAAATAGGTACTTACTGCCAGAGTTGGGTTGGTTGTGGTGGTAATCAATTAGGTAGGTATATACATCCTATAATCCATCAAAAATAATCAAAGACAGAAAATATGATTAACGTCTGTCATGGTTTCATGAAGGTAATCGGAGTAGGTACCTACATTATACAACCGTCCTAGGGTGGTCATGGTCAATATGATAACTTTATCGCTTACGAGACAGGCAAAGCCACAGCTAATAGTCCCGAGCCATGTAACCCGTGTTTAACTTAGCTTTGCGGAGCGTACTTGAGGCAACGCTAAGCTAAACCAAGTACGCTCCGGATACACCTTTGTCCACTATCCAGCTACCACCTAACGATACCGGACAGGATCGCTTGTAAAGTATTTTTACTCGCTTGCAAAGTATTTTTACAAAATACTTATAATTTTTGTTAATTTTAGTCTGAGAGATCGTTGCATTCAACACGTGACAATAAAATCATGTCCGTCAAGCAAAACGTTGAGGAGTTCCCTCGTCGGGAGCCGATTTTGGGTGCACCCTCTGGTCATGCTTATCGTAATATTGTCATGGAAACTAAAGCTACGTGGACAATTTCCTACAAAGTTGAAATTATCGGACTAATGAAACTAAATAAAAGCTTGTAAAATAATCATCACAATCGAGGTAGTAGTACTAGTATTATTATTTCGATGCTCATGACATGACTAATGCCAAAAGCTATGTCGTATTACACGAACGATAACTTTTTATGTGATTACGAAATAATCCATGTACTTACTTTTTTTTGCCCATATCTCTGTTGTATCATGGTCGAGTAAAGCAAATCTTAAAATGACTATTTTCAGATGTAAAAGATGTAAACAAATGGTCAAATAAAATGAGGACCCCAATGGAACGGATATATGGCGATTATTTCCCTCAATATTGGTCGGCCCTGCTCGACGGCTTAATAGCTAAGTTCAAATCAAAAAACGGGAACATTTGCTCAGAAATGCTTAAGGATATCAGGTGTCCAACCCTGATTATGCACGAGGAGAAGGACCCTATGGTGGCTCCAGTTCATGCTACTTATTTCCACAAACATATTCAAGGATCCAGGTAAACAAATTCTTCGTTTCGACCTCTTAGCCCAGTTTATAACCATGGGCCCACCGCTACGCTCTTATATTTATCTTATTTTACATTCACAACTCGTATACTCATTGTACACAAATCGTTTTAAAACGTGAATCGCCTGTAATTTTGGCGCATAAACAAAGATGCACTAAGATGCACACAGCAGTCGGTCGTAGAAATACAAATAGTTAATTCTGCGTGTTATCTCTGGTGTTGTATACCGATAGTAAAATAAACATAGCCACGAAATAAATATTGAAAATCCATTGAGACACGGTTATGACTAAACGTTAGCAGAATAGAAACCTATTTATTCGCAATATTATTTATTATATTAAGTAGTTGTTTTCAGATTACAACTCTATCCGGAAGGCAAGCATAATATTCACTTAAAATATGCTGAAGATTTCAACAAAAAGAGTGCAAGAGTTTTTATTAAATTAGCAGGGAGAAACGAAGAAATGTAACAAAATTCCCATATTTTATTTTCATTTACTCCTTATAAGCATGTCTTATTTCAAAATAAAACAATTTACATTCAATAACACAATTAATGTTGCAGTGACTCCTTCCTGTACACGGCGAGGGCACGCCCCGCCTTACTGTATTCAAATCACACCATTTTGCTCGTGTTATTAAGTAGTTATTATTTCAACTACATCATTACGGATATTGTTAGTGAAAACAAATTACTAAGTTGTATGTTTATAAATAATATTAAAAATGACTGAAGATGAACGCTATGTGACATCCAAGTATAAATAATTTTAGAATATATCTAGAACTCAGTCGATAACTATGCTTCAACAAGTAATGAGAGTTTTTTTTTAATAAATATTTTATTGCACTCTCTGTGTTATGAATTGATTTAGTTTCTTGCAGGGATTAGACTACTCATACAAAAATGTATAAAACGTTTACGCTGAATATAAGGCACACGCGTTGAGCCGGCGAGTTTCGCTCGTTACTGCTGACTTCATAAATTACGGTATATTATAATATAAACAAACACACATTTGCGAACTATCTCGATAAATACATAAGAAAATATAATGACAATATCAAATCATTCGCTAATTCAATTAAGCTTGTTCTTATTTTATAAATAATTTCTCTAATTACAAAAATAGTATACATTGAACGGACGGCCGCGCCATAGCACCAGCGGCATTTCGTAACAGCTCAATCACACGACACTACTTAAAATACCTCTGAAAATTATATCAATTGGTCATAACTTTCCTGCCATTAGAAGAAATATGAGTATTTTTATATATGAAGACGAGATGGAGACACAGAAATATAGCAAATCCCGTTTTTTATGCATCAATAGACTGCTTGTTGGTGGATTAAACAACAATATGTCATTATATGGCAACACTTATTGCATTCAGACAATTTGCCAAATTTCTGTGCTACTTAACTTGATTATACATTTAAAGGCTTATTTCGCCTAACAGATATTTTAAGAAAACTTATAAAATGCAAGATATTTCGAGCAAGACATTTAAAATTTGAAAATGTGAAGTGTAAGTAAGCTACGAGCATCGTACAGCGCCCGTCATCCGTTACATATTAATTTACAATCGAATAAGAATACTCTTACAAATACATAACGATACAATATTACAGCATTATCACCGGGATTATTAACAATACGATTTTAATTATTTTTAAATATGTTACGTTACAAAACCTAATATTTTAATAGAGAGAGAGTTTAGGCACACACACTTTGTAAAGTTCTACGTTAGTGTCCAGTATCACTGTGACGATGCGGAGCCCCGGCGCCAGGTGAGAGGCAAAACTGTCTCGAGAATTATAAACATTAATTTTGTTCCCGAGTTGTAATAGCAATATTCCTGTGCTAAACAGACTGAATTTCAAAAATATTGTGAAGTTTTTGTGTGTATTACCAAACAGCAGCGTATATCTATTTAACTTTATACCAGCATATTATTAGCATATGTAGTATGAAAATCTTGTAAAAAATAAGCCAAATTTTTTTAGAATATTCTATGGTTCAAATTCTCAGAGACCTTTTTGTCTCGTTCCTCTGGCACTATACGTAAACAGCTCCGGGGTTATCGTTGTCGTCAAGATTGATCCTATTCGTGTTAGAGTATCCATCGTCAAAAAACCTTCGAAATGTGAATTCGAAGAAGCCATGGAAAGTCTTATTGTCGAGCAGTTCACTGTCAGATTTATTCGAATCTGTACTTCCAGAGTTCCGGAGTTTGTCCGGGTCAATCGGATCAAAATTAGATGTGTCCGTTGGGTATTCTATCCTTGGGATATATGGGGCCGTTTGTCTCCGGAGGCCCTTCTCGAAGTCGATGCTTTTGAGGAACGGATGGTTTTTTACTTCGCTGGCATGGTTTCCCAGCCTCGTGTCCTGCCCGGAGCAGAGTTTGAGGATGAGGTCCTTGCTTTCTCGGGATAAGTTGGCTGCGTCTGGGATGTGTAGAGTGCTCTCCCAGTTGATAACCTGTAAAAATCAATTAGTAAAATTTAAAAACAAATTCAAAATTCTTTATTCGATTTAGGATGATATACATCACTTATTGACGTCAAAAAATTAATTAAACTAAGTCTACTGCCGGCTTCCAAACCGCAAGTAAAGAAGCGGCGCAATAAACTTCACCGCAGCCTTTTCAAAGCCAAGGATGTCAATTAACAAATATAGGTCTTATAATTATTTTTTTTTATAAAAACAAATTTCAAAATATTAACAAAAATAGATAAGGAAAACTGGAAACTCGATAACTTTTTATAATGACTGCTGTTTATTGTATTTTTTAACACACTAGTTGTGTTTTCCGAACAAAAAAAAATATTAAAATGAAAAAAAACCTTGAGTTGCGTTTCGGCCGGCGTGGAGGCCAGGAAGGGCGGCGAGCCCACCAGCATCTCGTACAAGATGACGCCGACGGACCACCAGTCGCACAGCTGCGTGTAGCCGGTGCGCTGCAGCACCTCGGGCGCGATGTAGTTGGGCGTGCCCACCAGCGAGTGCGCCAGGCAGCGCTGGTGCTCGCGCTTGCGGCGTCGCTCCAGCGGCTTCAGCTGGTGACAGCGACACTCGCCCAGCGCGCCCCACTCGCCGTCCACCGGGTCCATGGAGTCCTGTCGTCCGTGGTCTGCGAACAGGTATCGTATACATTCAAAACCATTGGAACTGTCAAAAACAAAGACAACAATTTGCTCGCTCCTGAGCAAAGGAGTTCGATTTGCACGGGCCTTGTGATCGGCCATCTGTGATCGTGAACATGATCAAACTCTTGTTTTTACAACAAACAAATTAGGGCTGTCCAATGGGACAGCCTATTGTTACAGGACAGCTAATTTGTTCCCCTTTTGTAAAAGATGACACATCAATTGTGAAATTCAACATTTATGGAATCAACATTACTGGAATTCAGTGGAATCAACATTACTGGAATTCAGTGGAATCAATATTACTGGAATTCAACATAATAGTCCGGAAGGAAATTCTCTCCTATGAATCAATATTGACTAATATAGAATGACAAAATTCCATCTGTAACTTACCATTTCTCTGATAGTATTTGGAGTTGTGCGTCCACCGGAAGCCGGTGCACAGCCCGAAGTCCGTCAACTTGATGTGCCCGTCTCGGTCGATGAGGATGTTGTCAGGCTTGATGTCCCGGTGAATGAAGCCCATCTTATGGACGCTCTCCACCGCGCACGTCAACTCCGCGATGTAAAACCGCGCCAGATTCTCCTCAAAAATACCCAACTTTATCAGCAACGACATCAAATCACCCCCAGGGATATAATCCATGACGAAATACAAATTGTCCTTGTCCTGGAAGCTGTAATACAACTTGACGACCCACTCGTTGTCGGCCTCTGCCAAGATATCGCGCTCGGCCTTCACATGCGCCACCTGATTCCTCTTCAGAACGTCAGCTTTCCTCAGTGTCTTCATGGCATATAGATGACTAGTATCAATCTTCTTCACCAACGTCACTTCTCCGAACGCACCAATACCGATATGTTTAATCTTTGTGAACATTGATTTGTCCATTTTCGCCCTTTTCAGCCTAATGTAATTAGATTCTTTTTGAGAAAGCATCTTCCTCATTTGGCACTGTGCTTCTTCACTGAGACCTATCTTAGTCATCTCCTTTTCAAGCTGCATCCGTCGGAAAGTTCGTTGTTTGTATGACTTCAGTATATTTTCGACATGCTGCTCCATAAAGAATTTGAAAGCTTGAGGGGAGTAATTTCGAACCTTACAATCTCTTCTTTCATCTTCTTTCTCTTTGCTGATGTTCCTACGCTCAGGTATGGGCGATTGATGTCTAATTTTCTCTACAACCTTGGGCCTGCGTTCAGACGACCCATTGGAACTCTTGTCAGAGCCGGACGCGACACTGTCCTTCAGGAGATTGTTTGTACAATTTACAGAACATTTCATTTCTAGCCCTTGTGACGATTCTCCTTTCATGTCACAGTTATTTGAGAACTTTTTATGTAATGGTGAGTGGTGGGAGTTGACCGTAGTCGTGGTGTCGGTTTGGTTACCGTACGGTGGGGGCGGCATGGGATGCTTGCCGCGCTGGACCGCCAGCGCTTGCATCGTGATGGCGTAGCTCGGCGGCTCAGTGGTGGGGACGGTGGGCGTGGTGGCGATGATGATGGGGGGAGTGGACCCGGGCGACGACGGCTTGGGGGCCAGCGGGTAGCTGGGGGGCGTCTGCGCCTGCTTCTGCTGGATGGAGCTCGCGTACGACGGCGGCGGCGGCTGCGCGCCCGCGCCGGCCACCGCCGGCGGCGCCACCGGCGCGATCGCCGTCTGCAGTACCGGCTTTTGCACTTGTGTGCTCTTCACGGACTGCATGATGATGGGAGGCTGGACAGCTTGTCTCGCTGTCCACGCCTGGATGGGCGTGGGGCGAGTCATGCCGGACGCCGAGCCCGTTGACTGCGTCACGGTGATCGGGCTCGGAGATCCGGCGGACGTGCCTCCCGAATAGATGCCTGATGACGGACTCTTCCTGTAATCTTGAGATTGAGTCGGACTCTGCCGGTTTTGCATAGAGACCGAATAGGGTGGAGGCGGGGGGACACCGGAGAGAGGGTACGGTGGGGGGAGCTCCGCCCCGCCCGCACCCGAGGGGTAAATGCTCAAAGCTTGTATCTGTTGTGTGAGTTGCTGTTGCACTTGAGGTCCATTTTGAACGATCATTGGTTGTCGTTGCGGGGGAGTGGGGGCGCCGGCGGCCACGGGGCTGGTGCCGCGTGCGGGTGGGAGCGGGGGCGCGGGGGACATGCGCTTCATGAGCTGCTGCACGGAGGGCGGCACGGGCGGCGTGGAGGGACATCGCGGCGGCGGGGGCGGCGGCGGCTCAGAGAATCCCGACGGCGAGTACTGCCGACTCAACTTCTCATGAGGTAAGGCAGGGGCGTCCGGTTGCCTGGGACTATCAGATCTAGAGCTGCCTGCACCGGAATCGAGTGCTGGACTACCTCTGTGTAAATTGATTTCCCTTTCGAGGCTCGGCTTTCTTATGAGTTTTGTACTGAGGCTGCTAAGATTACCAGTTTTCAGAACTCCATTTATTGTTTCCTGCTGCTTCAGATAATCTAGTGCCGCATCAAAGCGACCACCCGTCGATTTTAGTGCTTTTAGTGCTAAATCCTGGAGAGATATAAAAAATATTTAATATTAAATAAAAGGAGCATATATATATATATATATATATATATATATATATATATATATATATATATATATATATATATATATATATATATATATATATATATATTTTAAAGCTTACATCACACATCCACACCTGATAGATAGATTTTGGGATATTCCTCTCAGAATATTTATTTGAATAACACTGATTCCTATTTTGTTGATAGTACCAAGTAAAAGTATTGTTGGGTGCTATATTTAATTTAGAAATGTGTAACAAAACTCACCATGTATGTATTAGTAAGTAAAAAATAATGATCATTTGCTCAACAGGCACCAAAAATGGGACACACATCTTGAAATATATGTCAAAATTAAGAAAATGATCAAAACTCAGCTATCTAGTCCTTGGAGGATATAGGTATTTTCAAAATAGGCATATTTAAGGATTTGTTGACCAACAACTGATCTAGGATATTGCCAACTTTTGTGTGCACACTAATGCAAGAAAAAAGAGTTCAGAAATAACAAAAATAAAAGTTTTGTCATTTCTGAACTGACTCTTTCGGCACATTTGATTTTTCCGAGGAAGCACAATTAAATCATGGGTCCAAGTGGATAATATTTTATTAATTTTTCATACAGACGGGCTACAGGGCCCCTGTAGCCTGGAGGACCCGTATCATTGATATGGGTGAAATGCTGTATTAAGGGATACATGGCCCTGGCGGCTGATATTTAACAATTTTCCCAAAAAGGGCTGATGTCAGGAGGATGGCCAGTTATAAAATCCAACCAAATCTTCAACAGGGCTTTTAGGTTTATTTATTAATGAGCTTTGACACAGAGATAACAAATAAATTCCAGATTACATTCTACAAGTTTCATTCAAATTCACCCAACAGTTTGCATGAAAGAGTAACATAAGTGAACACCAACCAATGCAATAATAATTTGGATATTGGTATCATGTCTATGATATTGGAAGCCACAAACAAAAAAATTGATGACGTTGAATGGTTAATTCTACTCTATTTTTATTTTTCATAAATCCAAACAGTAAATCTAATAGAAACAGTGATTATTCCTAATGATTTTCTAAAGATCTATTAATTAGTAAACATTCAATACATACCTCATCAATTCCTAGAGCAATGAGTTGATTGAGAGATGGCAGCAAATTCAAATCCTTATCTAAGCCATTTCCTGATGAAGAACTGAAGCCTGAACTAACGCCAGAGCTGACAGTGCTTGCCGCAGACGAACCAGGGGGGTCCGAGTTGCCAATGTTAGCAAATGGGAGGAGGGAGTTACGGATTTCGGCGAGCGCCTTCTGGTGGTACCCTGAGCGCGTGGTACCCGTCTTGCCGGGCGCCGGCGGGTTCATGGCGCCCGCGCCCGAGCGCCTCACCTCTTACCCGACCCCTCCCATCACATGAGTACACTGCACCATCTACACATAACTCTTGAACTTGATTGCATTTATTCACTGTCACACACTATTCAGATTGCAACTGTTTAAATTTCAATGTTTGAATGGCAGGTATTTTTTCTTCCAATATTACTTGTCACTTTTATTTATGCTCATGACCATATGATTCTTTGATGACACTGAAATAAAACAAAATTATTCCATAGACTTTGAAAAACATGTAGAGGCAGAAATAAGAACAAAATACAAATTCAGTTTTTTACTCATACAAATTACTAAATAACACTGATGTCATTAATGTATTGGCAAATTAGCACCAAGTCGTATTTTCACAACATATAATTCTAGTTTAGGCTGACAATCTAAACAAACGAAAAGAATGTACAACACGATTCTATCGTGACATAGAACTGTGGAATGCCAAAATTAGAGATGGCTTTGTTTCCTACACCGAACCAAATAATAGAAATATTGAGTATCAGATAAATTTAGTTACCTTTTAAATCTTATTTGTTGCAATCTCAATCAGAATTACAGACGTCATAATCCCGTAAAATATAAATGATAGTCTGGAGCTCTCACATTACCGATGACATCTTTCTTATACACCACAACTTATGATCAAGGAATTGATATTCACTTATATAACATGCAATTGGGAAGTTAAATAAACAATGTCTAAATGTTACAATATAAAACCAGTCACGAAAACAAAGAACTCTGAAACACAGACATGCAAGTTGGCAAACCATACAAAGCGACCATTTTGAAGAATTACCATTTTTTAAAGTTCAGAAATAAACCTTGAACGATAAAAATATTATTTTCAAGTTAAAAATATTGAATCTCGGGCAAAAAACAATTTTATAGTACTAATATAAAATGTGAGAAAATGTTTTATAATTTAAAATATCAAACTTATATTAATTTATTTGTATTTCAATTGAATAAAAAAAGATATTTTTATGTGGTAGAATTTCTAAACGACAAGAATGTGGCGTCCATAGAGAAGATTTATTTTATTTTCCTATAAACAAGGCCATGAACAGGGTTTGAAAAAGTTTTATAAATAATCGTTTGGTGGACATTTAGTATAAAACGGCCGTATAGGTATAGATAGGTAAAGTACCAAACAATTCTATGTCAATATAAAATTTTAAAATGAAGTTAATATACCATGGAATTAGTAGCTGCATGGAATTAGTCGAAGTACTTATTAAATCCATGAGTACATAGCTGTTCTAGTATAAAAAAAAACAAATACTCACAAAAAAAAAACCTAATGGCTTGTCTATACCTACCTCAAATGTCAAAAGAATCAATCAATCGATGAAACGAATCAATCAATCATTTGCATTTTATTTTGTTTTGATTAAGTATAAAATTGAAAGAAACCCAAGAAATACTACATTTATCAACTATTTTACATAATAAAAAATATGTACTGAAGAAATATATGAACAATATAAGAATACAGTGTAATTTTAATCCCTAATCAGCTCTAATAATGCGCAACAAAGTCTTGAACAAATTGGCACCGATATGTTTTCTATTTTTACCGTATTTTGTAGCACCAGAAGAAAATAAAGTTTACGAATATGACTCTAATAACTTTAAACAACGAATTGAAGAAATGGATGGAAATTTCATATTATTCTACGCTCCATGGTAAAGTTGCATGTGTTTTGTTTACGAGATATTAATTTAAGGAAATGTCATGTTTAAAAATGTATTTATTTGGACATAAACATTTCAAGGTGTAGTCACTGTACATCATTCTACCCAATATGGCAAGAGTTGGCTGAACTAGTGAATTCGAAAGGCTCAAAATTTGCAATTGCCCAAGTGGATTGTACAATGCATCCCAAATTATGCAATGATAATGATATTACAGGTATGTTTAATTCTTATGTTTATTTCCGTACAGTAAATCACTGACAAAGAGAAATGTGTACATAAAATCTATCAAGATTTTATCATAATACTTTATTTATTGTGTTTTTAGCATAATATGAAAAAACTCATTAGATATAACCCTTCTATCCTGGAGATAATAAAAACAATTGAACAACAATAGGATCACATCAGACTTTACTATTTAAAATGATTTATTACTAGCTTTGCCCATGTACATTTCCCACAGGAACATTAATTTTTCTGAGATGAAAGGTGCCCTATATCCTTCTCCATACTTCAAACTTCATATATGCAAAATTTTGAAGAGGATTGGTTAAGCATATAAAATGTGAAGTGCTAACATACAAATTACTTTCACATTTCTAATTAGTCTAGTATTAGGACACAGTACTCTTCACACACAATCCCCTTTTCTGGACCATAAAGTATAAAACCAATTATGCATTTTAGGTTACCCAACCTTGCTGTATTTCCACAAAAACACATTTACACCAGTGGAATTCCAGGGAACGAGGGATCTGCCATCATTGACCCTGTTCCTTAGTGATGTGTTTACTTTGAAGTTAGAGGTATGTTTTGTAAACTAGAATCAAGCTCTTAATAGTTGATCTCCCTTTGTACATTATGGAGTTGTAATGTTAAAGTTTAAGCATTTATTCAGAAATTAGTCCTTCCAGATAAATTAAAACCATAAATTATATTGAGCAAACCATTGGCACATTAGGCCAGAACAATAGGTATACAGATTCTGGAGAGGTGTGATGGCACAAAGATAAAACTGTCTATAGTGTTAGTAGAGAGTCTGAAATGGTTCTCCAACAATTGCTTCATTTATTCGGCGACAGAATAGAGGGGGCCATTCTGTCGGCGAATCATTCGTAGATGAATTCAAATGCCCGATGTCGAAAAATTCTGTTGACTAAATGTTTGTAGATGAAGCAATTCTCGCAGAACTGTTTCAGACTTAGTAGATGACTGGTTAACATCTCTTAATGATATTTTTATTATTTCAGGAAATTAAGAAAAAAGATCAGAATGAAATCAAGATTTACAGTGGCATGGCACACCTCAATGATCAGAACATTGAGAAGTTTGTGTCAAAAGGACAACATTTTATCATGTTTTATGCGCCTTGGTGCCAGGCATCTCAGGTCAATATTGATTTTTTTTATTATGTTATTGCTAGTCCAGTCAACAGCATATCAAGTTACCCTGTATGAACCTCTATGGCGCGGTAATAGTGGCGAATATTCAATGAATATGGGTAGGTAGATGTGCTGTTGACTGTACATCGCTATTTATTAAGTAGTGATTATAATATTGTGCATAGTAACTGGAACACATTGATATTGGTAACCACCCTTTTTTTTTTTTAATGTATTAAAACAAATCGCAGAAATTAGCCCCCCTATGGGCTGAGTTGGCAGTGCAGTACTCCCACAATGAGTACATACAGATAGGAAAAGTGAATTGCATGGAGAATGACATGACTTGCAAGAACTTTGACATCAAGCAGTATCCGCATCTCCTGTGGATCGCCAATGGGAGAATTGTAAGTGCCATGACTTTTATTTTTACAAGCTTTTATTTAGTTTCACCTGTTTGTTTGTTTTTATTGTTGATTACATCAATTCCTGCAACTTAAATTTCACCTACTTGTCCTACACAGTCGAATCTCTCAAATCGCTTCAGTTTCCATGACAATGAAGCATTAGCGGCATGACCTGATGGTGTACCCAGGTTTGGCTCCCAATGGGGAACTCCACAATGGTTTACAGCACGAACATGCTTTTTTGTTACGCGTCGAATGCAATGAGATCTCTATGACGACAATAAAAGCCTGGCAGCCAGCCTAACGTAATTTTTGTAAAAAAATTGCAGTATTGTTAGTAGGTGTTACAATTTTTTTAATCTTTACGCCAGTGCAACTAATCTTGCATTTTTTATGTGCACGAGCTATAAAGTTTAATGGTTCACATATTTAACAGATGGGTGTAGCCAACATGGAGCACAAAAATGTTGAAGATTTGAAGGCATATGTGCAGAAAATGTTGTTAGCCGAAAATCACGACCCGGAAAAGTTTATGAAGAAAAAAAAAGCACTTCCAGTTGCCAGGATTTCTGAGGAGACATTTGAAACATTTATTGAAAAGGACTTGGTGTTTATCAATTATTTTGCTCCCTGGTAAGCGCCAGACACTGACCGAAATATAGAAAGGGCCCGGTGTAGATCTATTTGTGCACAGCTACAATGAATTCAGCACAGACTCACTTAAAGTGGCGGGGCTTATTTCGTTTTCTGTCCGGAATGGGGCGGAGCCATGGCGGAACCGCTTCCCCGCTCCGTCTGCCTCAGCCCCACGTATCGTCACACAGCTTTTGTTAGATAAATAGCAATAAGGCGTCTTCTCTTTGTTTTTCTCGTGGTACCCAACAAATATCTAACATACATACTTTTTGTAAATTATTTGACTATTAATTTTTAAGGCAAGATAATCATTATTTGTCAGGTGTGCACATTGCATGCAGTTGAATCCTCTATGGCTGAAGCTCGGCGAGAGATTTCAAAATGAGACTCGGGTGCTCATCGCCGATGTCGACTGTGTGCGATCCAAACCTATATGCGACACTGAAAAGGTACATATATTAGGTCCTTACATATGAAATTGGCGTTTTGTTGTATTGGCCACTATAATCACAAATTTCTCCTCTTTGGTTAGGAATTCCAAATTCAAATTTATACAGCTATTTACACATGTATTTGTGTTTCGCGCAAACCGACAAACGCGTGCGACTGCTGCGTTACATTACTTAACCGGTACAATAATGAAATCATTACTTGTGATGAAAACTGGATTCTCTATGATAATCGGAAACGCTCATCGCAATGGCTGGATCCTGGCCAGCCAGCCAAATCCTGCCCCAAGCGAAAATTGACCCAAAAAAAGTTACCTTGTAAGCGTTTGGTGGACTCGTTCATTACTGTTTTCTCAAATCTGGCCAGACGATTACGGCAGACGTCTATTGTCAGCAATTCCAAACTGTGATGGAAAAGCTAGCTGCTAAACAACCGAGGCTGGTCAATCGCTCCATGCCACTGCTGCTTCACGACGCTAGACCACACACTGCACAACAGACAGCTACCAAATTAGAGGAGTTTCAATTGGAATGTCTAAGACATCCACCGTTCTCCCTGGACCTTGCTCCAACAGATTACCATTTTTTTCGAAATTTGGATAACTTCTTCTAAGGGAAAAAATTCAACTCCGATAGGGCAGTCCAAACCGCCTTCAAAGATTTTATTGATTCCCGTCTGAATGGTTTTTTTTAGTAAAGGGATCAATGAACTTCCTATGAGATGGCAAAAGTGCATAGATAATAATGGTTCTTACGTTGATTAAATATATTATATTAAAAAATATTCGACATTTTGTTCCTCCTACACCAAACGCCAATTTCATATGTAATTGGCGTTTGGTGTAGGTGGCGTATTCCATCCATTTCTTCAATCTAATACTAACATATGAAGGCTCTTTTTTATCCTTTGAAGTTGATTAAGAAAAATTAGGTTATGTTGGCCATGTTTGTTTTTTCTATATTCATACCAAATTTTATCAAATTAAATAGTCTTCCCAATCTAATATCCGGGAGGGCTCCCTAGAGAAACATCACTCTGGAATCAATGTTTTAGTTCCATTAGGCCTTAAGAATTCAAAATGTTTATTTCAGATAAATAGTCTACCTACGCTAATCCTTTACAAACATAAGAAAATCATCCAAGTAGAACATGGTGGGAGACCTCTGGAGAGCCTCATCTCACTCGTCAACGAGCAACTGGAGGGAACCAGCAGTCCTGACACTGCGGCCGATGTATCTTCGGAGGAACAATCAACACCAGCCAAAGATGAATTATAAACGACGTAATATTTATAGGTAGAAAAATAAATAAATTGTAATATACGTATAAAAAATCTTTTTTTAATAATATTTCCTTTAGTTCTTAGTTCAATATTTTTCTATTTATTCTCTTGTAAATCACCGGCAACCCTCTAAGTTCATTCTCAAGAGATTTCATAATTTGTTAGGTTTTTCATATTTAATTTTCAATTTCAATATTAATTACATCTCACTCAATGCCCATCATGTTTTTCCCCCTCAGGGTGACAATGACAACTTCCTAAAAAGACAACTTCCGAAATCGACAATTTCTGAGAACTTATTAAATTTCAGATATGTTATTTCCATATGATACTTAAAACATCTACTAAAATTAATTCTAAATATTACGGAAGTTTAAAATGATAAAACAGTTTCTTTTGTTTTATTTATTTCAGCATATTCAAGAATCAAGGAATAGTAAACATATTTTTAAACCTAAAAACCCGAAAAAAGGAGAACTTATTAAATTTCAGATATGTTATTTCCATATGATACTTAAAACATCTACTAAATCTAAATATTACGGAAGTTTAAAATGATAAAACAGTTTCTTTTGTTTTATTTATTTCAGCATATTCAAGAATCAAGGAATAGTAAACATATTTTTAAACCTAAAAACCCGAAAAAAGGATGTATCTGCCATTTATGTAGTCCAATGGGACCAATATTTCCAAATGTGTAATCATAATGTAGGCCTACCTTTGTAATGTTAAATATGCATTTGCTCCTCCCAACTTGCTTTACAGCAATTTATGAAATGCAAAAAAATATTAGCAAATATGCTATAACAGCAATATAAATATCTACTATCTATAAAAATTTATGAATAGTGCTGGCTTGGAAGAATTCCCCATCAGCCCTAGTGGCTTGTTTGTTTATCTGCTTGTGGCGATCTCGCGACACAATCTCTTCTAAAACTTCTCCATCTCCTTTTATTAACCTGAAAACAAGAGGCAACTGAGAGATAGCCAATATATATACTTAAATATAAATAGATAATATAATATACTTTTCCCTATAATAATATTTTATGAATTTCACTTGGATGTACCTAAAATCATTTATTCGGAAATTAAACCTTCACAGGCACTTTTCCATAGAATATTATAAATTAAATAATATTTATGGAAGCAGCATGACTATACTAAGATTAGCCAGTCATGCTTTTACACACTCTCATCACATTTAGCATTCTCTCTCTCTCTCTCTCTCTTGTGTGTTCCAAGTTCCATTCTCTGCAGGATTAGGTACTTTACACAAAGACAGCTGCAAATGTTTAGGAAATCCACACAACAGTAATAGACATCAAATCAACATCATGAGGAAATCTGCACACTGGTTGATTATATTAACTTGTGTGTGAAATGGAGAAGGCAATGGCAAACCACTCCATTACTAATGCCAAGAAAGTTGTTATGTGTGTTTAATTCCACTTAATGACCACGACCCTCACGCCATGAGGAATACGACTATGAAGAAGAAACAGCAGCAAAAATAAGTTTTTCAAAGCAAGCCAATGATTGCATAGTATAAATACAACGAGTAAGAAAGATAGGATAACCTGTATCGTCCAGTGTCCTCATCCAAAACCCTCCGGACAACACTCTGTTTTTGCTCCCATTCTTCTTTGGTCATTGGTGCCATGGCTTTGGATTTTTCCATTAGTTCTGAAATGTTTAGTTTTAAAATTTAAACCTAAATTAAAGCTTTCATATTAAAACTGCAATGATTGTTGATGTTTTGCATAGATATCACGAAATGGGGCAGGCTTATTTCATTTTCAATGAATCCATTGTGCAACGGACTAGATGTTGGGGAACGGGAGATGGTGGCGCACGCATCTGTCTTCTGTGTATTTTCACACTACTTTTGTAAGAGAATTAAGAACAATAGGACACTTTCATTTTGTTTCATGGTACTTACTAGCAAATGCAAAAAGTAAATAATGAGCTGTATGTACATGCCTATAGGTATATCAGCCGGTGCGTCTTCTAGCTTCTTGTGTTCATCGCGGCTTAGACTGGAACTCTTACTTCTATGTTTCTTTTTCAACTTTTTCCGTTCCTCCTTCAGTTTTTTCTTCAACACCTTCTCAGTTTTCTTCTGTTCTTTTTTCAATTTCTTCTTCAACTTGCGGAGTTTTTTCTTTTCCCGGGAAGAATCTGAACTACTACTGGAGCTAGAATCATTGTTGCTAGAACTCCGCCGTCGCTTTTTAGACTTTTCCTTGCCCATTATTGCATTTGGATTTTTGGTTCATTCTCTATTTCTTTAAGTAAAATCAGGTTTTTACAATCAAAAAGAAAGCTCCCCAGGCATTGAAGAAAACAAAACGACCGCTCGCTTTACAGAACCGTCCGCATACGCATATAATATGATAGATAACCGTCCATCCGTGTGAGTGATGTGATGTGTGAAATGAAAAAAAAATGCTATATTCTGCACGCACGTCATTGTCACATTTTGTCAGTCAGTCATTGTGTATTGTTTTTACTTTTTTCTTAAATTTTTACCTGACTGCAAAGGAAGGGTAATACATTCACTCATCACTGATATCTATTTCAACACAATTATTTGTAATGCCAATAGTGCATCAACAGCTTAGCCACCGCCGACGAGAGTTCTTGAGATCAAAAAGTTCTTTGGAGTCTCTTACCTATAACTTCATGATAGAAAAGTGGACCCTGGATCCCAAATATCGGAAATGAATACTGGTTTTAGTATTTCCTATAGATTTCTGTTTCCTTCTTTTTCTTCCCCACTTCGCACAGTCTTCGGGATGCAGGTCGGGAACAGTTTTTTCTATTCCATGATCTGACCAAAATATATTACATACCTACTCTGTAATCTGACCTTGATCCAACTGCTAAGAGAGAGACGATACCACGGTCTACTAGAGAAGGTAGGTCTCTTGACTAGGTACCTTCTCTTCTAGTAGTCGAGTCGCTGTCAAATATGTGCTCCATGACTGTTCAAAATTAATTTCTATAATCTAACACAAAAATATAGCAAATAACGTTTTATAAATCTTTACCGAATTCTAGGTGAATAACACTACCAGTATAGCTACACAACATAATATCTACTATAGAATGTAGAAGGGGATACGTCACGGGAGTCTCGAATTCCCGATGAATAATTGAGATAGTGGCACGCATGCGCGGCTTGGCGGGGGCCGGGCCGCGCTACGCTAATCACTTGCATTCTTTCTGTGCAATAAAAATGACGGAAACCGTGATTCATTAAAATCGGCGGGAATGAGAGAATTATAAATTAGTGAGATTTAGTTGTGATCATGCAGGGGGAAGAGGCAGACAGTGCGGCGGTCTCGGAGGCTCCGAGCAGTGGCAGTGAGGACTCTGAATGTGAGCAGGGGCCGGAGGCCGACGTAGATGCGGCGCTGACGGAGGAGTGGGCGCGAGAGCTGCTGTTTGGAGCGGGCGTGGCTAACGCCAATGAGGTTTTCTGATTTTGATTTTGTATTGACTTGACTATGCCTAGATAGAGATAAAGATCTATGAATGTGTGTAGGTATGTATACCTATATCTAAGATGCAACTCTTAAGACTGATTAGGTTTCGTAAACATAAACATGCATCCATAGGGCACATTAGATAACTTTATAAATTGATTTAGTTCCATCATTCGGAGACGTGTGATTCAAGACTTCTATTTTTTAAATCTTTGTCTCTATTATTTCAGTAGGATCGCTAAATTAAGATTAACGAATGCAATTTCCACACAGGCAAACAATACATTTTTGTAGGTTCGAGTGGAGTCTCGTGCAGGGGTCGCCGGCGCCCTAAGCAGGGTCCTGGCCGTCACAGTGCGCTACGAGAGCGCGGGCGAGCGTAGGGCTCTGCCCCTGGTGGTGAAGCTGCCTCCCCGCGACCCATTTGGGCGGCTGTTTGTGGCGGAGGCCCAATTCGACACACGAGAGATACTGTTTTATACAGAATTAGCTCCGGTGCTGAACAGGCTGGCTGAAGAAGCCCTGGGGCCTGGAATGGGTTTGCCGGTGCCTCGGTACGTGAAGGCAAGATTACCAGGTATGTTTTCTTTATGGGTATAATTCAATTGACACCTACTTAATCCCAAGAAAGATACGTGCTGCAGAAAACTGTGGAATTTAAGAACTTTCATTAGAGCACACTGTATATGATAAGTTTAGAGTGAAATGAAGCTCCTACAGATTTCACATAGCAATTTTGAAATAAAAATTCCGAAATAAAGAATGAGGCATCATTCACCTTAATTAAATACAGGAATCTAGACAAGGGTTAATTGTTCGAGAATCGAAATCGACGAGACACGAATAGTATGTGAAAGTCCACTGACATATTATATCTCTTGTATGATAATATAAAACGCGATGCCACAACGCAGTCATGCTCGGTTTTGTTTCAACTTGACTTTTCACCTTATGACGTCGGACGTCGCCGTTCATTGCCCTATTTTTCTGCACTACATACCGTGACCTGTTTTTGAGAAGTATGCTATGCAGCTGTTCCGATTTTTCCGAGAATAGATATAAGTTCCTGAATTTAAAAAACGTTTATTCATATAAATATTAACTGACATGCGAAAATGTCTGCATTTCCACTCCGACCAACTGAAACAGATACTTATTTTTAATTCTCAAACAAAACTTCGGTTGTAGTAACTAGACGTAATGTTGTTAGATTAAGAGGTACATAGGTTAACTGAAACTGAAAACACGACATGTGCCTTTTCCTGTATAAATATTTGCCTTTTTTCTTTTCACAGATGAAATTGGAGGAGATAGCGAATTAGTCCTGGAAGACGTAACAGCTGTAGGTTTCGAATCTGCAGATTTTGCTGAAGGTCTCACAGAAGAACGAGCAAGGTCTGCGCTCCACGCAGCCGCACGGCTCCACGCCCTTTCTCTAGCCCTTCGCGAAAGAGAAGGCCCTTTGGACCAGAGATTCGATTTTCTGTTTCCCTGCGAGCGAGCAGCAGCCGGCTATCTCCGCCTAGTGCGACGAGGTCTTCCACAGCTCGAGTCGTTCTTACGAGGCCGCACAGACTGCTGTGAAGAAGCTGCTGCCGTATCCGACTTAGTTTCGAGAGCGCCGTCCTTGCTCGGAACTCTCCTACGACCTGCCGAGCCCGCTCCACTAGCCCACGCCGACTTTTGGAGCGGAAACTTATTGTTTAGAGAGAAAGAAGGTGTCAGCGAATGTATAGCTTTAGATTGGCAAATGGTATCGCTCGGTAGGCCAATGGATGACGTAGCACTGTTGTTGCTCTCGTCTCTTACGCCTGAAATGAGGCGGTCCGTCGGTGATGCTTTGATAGAAGAATACGGAGATCGTTTAGAAGCTGAATGCGCGAGACTGGGTGCGTCAGCGGCTGGCGCTGCAGTGCGGCGAGGTCTAAGGCCCGACTGGCCCAGAGCCGCATTGAGAGCCTTGCTACTTTGTGCTGGCAGTGTTGATGTCGCATTAGGAGAACCCAGAGCAGAGAGACGCCTTCTAGAAGCAGTACGAGATCTTCACATGCAAGGAGTGCTTGCGTTACGACCCGATACGGAGGGGTGAGGTGCGCGTGAACTACTACAAAAGCGCAATCTCTTAAATGCCAAGAGCGAGCTGAAAACAAATCAACAGTACTTTAACGATGACATCGTCGTTTTCGAAAAAAGCAGTCCAGTTGCGTTTGTAGTTTTATTTATTTGTGAATATTTTAAGCACCAATTACATTTAGCAATGTGTTATTATAATATTCATCCTTTTTGGCAACGATTGGATTCGTGGGTCGCCTTGGGGCGGTGGTGTGAAGCCTAAATAAAGACTGAATTTACTTACGTATATTTCACCGTGTTGTATTGTACCTACAGTAGGTAATATTTGCTCATCGTATCAAAAGGCTAGAAATTCATTGCGGTCTATTGACTATTATTTAAATGGAAATTAAAATATGAACATTGTACTTCTTGTTGTGTTTTTTACCTTAACAAAAAATCTAGACTTCTGTATAATAAATTTATGCCTTTTTTAGCTCATTTATCAGTCCAAAAATTATTAAAACCGTTTCAAATATTGTTTGAAACGCTGCTTAAATATTACTACTAGCTGCGCTCCGAAGCTTCGGGAAATTTCGGGACAAAAAATACGCATGTCCTTCTCCCTACTTCAGACTATGGGAATGCAACATTTCAATAAGATTGGTTAAGCAGATAAAGCGTGAAAAGGTAACAAACAAACTTACTTTCGCATTTATAATATTAGTTAGGATTATCGTGTAAAGGCACAATGAACTTCGACTCGAACGAACCTCGATTTTCAGTCAGTGGTAGACTGAAAATCGGACGAATTTCTCATTTACCTATACATTTAGATTAATAACTATTTATTCGGATAGATTGATAGTCACCTTTTAATTTATCAGAGCTCCTCTCATTAAATAACTACCCTCGCTATATTTATATCAACGTAAATTTCAAAAACTAACTCGCCTTAATTTATCTATTACTAGATTAACTAGGTAACTAGTGCAAACGTTTTGCTGGGTTTGTATTTTATTGGGCGAGTTTCTAAAATTACGATCCTGTTAATAACATGTATTTTAAATGTATATTAATTAATAATTGTCATGGATATAGTTGTACGAAGTACTTACTAAAACCATGGTAATTGTAGTTACAATTATTCAGACTAGGTCTAGAAAATTTAGGGAGGTGACGGCCAACATTAATACCTACATAAAGAAGAAGAATAATGGCGAGTTAATGTGATTTCTGATTATATTCTCTTTGGACTGTGGTAATTTCAAAACATTTTCTCCTGTTTATGAACGAAATTTTCGCTGTAAACCCTGGATTTAGTACGTACTTCGTACGAAGTACCTACAAATTCCATGCTCCAAACATTGCCTACAACAGCTCAATTTTCTGAACGAAAACTTGAGTGGAATAGAAATTGTCAGGTCGAACTGTCAAGCAAGTCAACTGTCAAAAAATATTTTGACCTTCGGTTCGTTTTCTGTATTCCTAAATGTTTTTAAAATATAGTGATGGATTTGCAATATTAAGAGTGTAGTTTTTTCCTCTTTTTTGTTTTATTTTCAGTGTATAGTAATGTCTCAACAGAATCAAGTTAACTTAGAGATAGAGAACGAGGCTCCAGCCGAGGGTACCCCACGTTCCAACCCCCTGCACAGATTGGACTCCGTTCCGAGGACAGTACCTCCAACAAACAGAAACAATCTCGGTCTTGGAGACCGGTTGAATAGTGTTTTTAGGGAAATTAGACCTTTTGTTGAACATGCGCGGATGGTAAGTTTGCCAATTATTTTATTGCAATTCTTATTATGACACAATATATCTTGTTATTACACTGATGAATAATAAGTAGGTATTCTTATCTTTTGTAACAACGATTAATAATGCTCCTTTTGTTATTTAATAGTGCTTGTCTCAGTATTTAAAATAATTAAGATACCTAATTATTTGAAGGGCAATAATGCACGACTTTCTCTGCCAACATGGTTACCACGAAACGCGCCCGGGACTCATCAAATTGGAGAAGGTAGTATTCAGCGACCTCAGAGTTCAATTGCTCATGTGAACTTAGGTCCTTCATCTCAAACTTTCATAGTTACTGAGAGAGGTACACCTCAGAGAACCCCATCTTTGGGTCACGGTCGTAGTGTTTCACATGACTCCGCAGATCAGGACCAGGAACATCCAGAGATCAATGTGTCAGTGAATCCAGCCAATAATAATAATATCCATGACAACGCTGACAATGACAGTCAGAGTGATGACGGGACACAACAGGTGGGCCAACACAACAAAACATTGTATTTAGGATGCTTTTTTGAAAAATTTATTAATACAACTTTAACTCAACTGCTAATAGACATCAAAAAATACTAATTAATAAATTTTTAAAGATGTGGAATAAAAGGTGGTTATTTATATGTAGATATTTGTGTTCATGTTATTGCAGGTGGTAGATGTTAGAGCGACACTAAATCTACTGATTCGATACGCTCCATTCTATCTTATACTTTTCATAAAATTCATGTATGACAGTAGGGAGGGACTGTTCACATTTATTGTACTGTTCTGTACATTCATACATGCAAACAGTCTTGTTAGAAGGTAAGCATCTTTACTATTTTTTGTTTTGATTTAATTTGGTATTATAATTCATAAATATAAACTCTCACAGTATAATAATCAAAATAGATTTGTATAAGTAAGTTAATTAAATCTACTAATATCATAAATGAGAAAGTTTTGATGTGAGTGAGTGAGAATGTTCAACCATTTGAAATCATAAAAAATACAACATATTACATTTTTGTATACAGGTAAAATATTACAAATAAATAGAAAGTACTGTACTTTTTATCCTGCTAGCTATACCAGCTGGTGCTTCTGTTTTAGTTAAGCTCCTATTGTTACACTAATAGTTTTAATGTATTAACATGACTCATTAAAGCTATTTTGTATTTGTATCCTCCACTCTGACAAAACCATTATAACAATAATAAAATCACAGCTTTCAGACTCAGGTTTTCGAGGCATCAAAACTGAGTTTGTAATTGGGAACACATTCGGATGTGAGAAATTGTGTACTCACATAATAATCATCCTAATTACAGAGAACATGGAAAGCAGATGAACAGGAGTATACTGGCATTATTCAGCGAGCTGGTCTTCACAGGCAGCTGTATAATCATCGTCCATTTCTTATTTGGTCATGACAAACTACTGCCCAATGTTGTGATGTTTCCGGGGTACCGGGAGTCCATAAATGTGTGGGAGCTCCTCTGGCTGGTTGTGCTGACCGATTTGATTGTCAAAATCATCACGGTCGATGTCAAAATCGTGGTCACAATGATGCCTGCTATCTTGCTACCTTTTCAGAAAAGGGTTGGTATTGATTATCATAATTCATAGTTGTTATTGGTTTTTAGAATTTATTTTTTTATATCTCACACTGATGGGCAAAGGCTATTTTGTCATTTATCTTTGTCCGTCGCTGAACACTGGGTTTCCTTTTCGGGGCGTCACAGCCGAGGGATAATGAGAGAGAGACTAACATGCTAACTTCTTAATGTTTCAGGGTAAAGTTTACCTATTTGTGGAGGCTATATCCCAATTGTACCGTTCTCTGCTGACCATACAGCCGTGGATATTCTTCCTGATGCAGTCCTACGAAGGCTCAGAAAAAATGGTGGGCATGTTCCTCACATCCGTGTATGTGATTGCCAAGATCGTCGAGGTGCTCATGAAGCTCAGGCTATTTAAAAATGCCACTTGGACTTTGTTGCAGAGTGTTGTAAGTTTTTTCTGTCTATACATTCTGTTTTTTCTTATGAGAACTATTATTATGTGGACAATTTTCACAGTACTTATTGTAATAAATAAATCAAATATGGAACATAAAACATTTACAACCATGAAAGTAACTTCCTAAAAAGTTTATTTTATTTAGGTATTATTGTAAAATCATAGAAAGACATAAGACAGAGGTAAGATCGTTTATTTGTAAGAAAAAACTGAGTTTAGGTATTCTAGATACTAATTATTCATAAGTATATTTATGTGTTGACATCCAATGTCACATTAACTTGCATTAATTTCAAGTATTTTTGAATTTAAGAAACAGTGCTGACATTGCATATTTTTATTATAAATCACATTTACTAAAGTTTTTCAAGGAGATTATCTTCAATATTTCAATCATAGGCTACCGCGGTTAGAGCTCCGGACAACTAGTTATGAAAAGAAGTTCCCCTGTATATTTGTCTGATAAACTCAAAAACTACTGGACGGTTTTTGCACGGTTTTCATCTTATATATAATTATAGTTTACCAGACTGCTAGTAAAGAAAAAAAAAATACCTACAGAATCTGGGCACAAAGCCGACTGGAGAACAGTTGTTGTCAGCGGGCGAGTCGTGCCCGATCTGCCACGACGACTACAGCACGCCGGTGCGACTCGGCTGCAGCCACATCTTCTGCGAGCTCTGCATCAGCGCGTGGCTCGACCGCGAGCACACGTGCCCGCTGTGCCGCGCGAAGGTCGCGGACGAGCCCACCTGGCGGGACGGCTCCACCACGTACGACTTCCAACTATATTGATTACTTTTGTGCCATAGCGGGGCGAACTTGGTGACGCTTCTTATAATAATCTAACAACACGGAATGTGATCTCTAAAATGTTTTTACATAATTTCTTACACAATTCTAACGACTTATTGTCACTTACAACGACAAGGGCAGCATAGTTTTTTTTAGAAAAAACAATATAATCTATGATTTGCTTTGTTTGATACCTCTCCTCCATATATACAAGCCTGGCTATGCCCTTGGCTAATGTTCTGTGTGTGGTCAGCGAACAGACTGATGTCCAACTGTATTGATATTTTTAAAGTAAGGCCTAAATTCTGTTTAGGAGCTGTTTTTTTTTTCTTTCGTAACCTCTGTACTATCGCTTGCGACTCCGTAAATTAGAATAATGCGCGCCAAATAATTAGGGCCTACTATTTTGCTATTGCGCAGGCAAAACATAGATAAACCAAGGCCCAAATGTCGTGGCGCGATTTGTAACTGTATTTTTGTTTCATCTTCTATTGATCGTAGTTTTTGGAATCGCCGAGTTTAGGCTCCTATTCTCTTGGTGGAATTGATATAATTTAATACACTAGCTAGAATTAAATTAATTCTAATAAATTTATTGAAATAAGTAATGTAACATGTTGACTGTCGTTTTATATAATACAGTTATTAGAAGTTATAGATATTAATCATTAAGAATATTCATTCATGTTTTTGAATTACTATAAGATTCTCCCTTATATTAACCCCATTCCCATAGAACATATTTGTAAGTATTTCATTCAGGTATTTCATTCATGATCAAAACACGAAAAAATTATGCGATTAACGATGGTTTATTTGTTTTGGACTTTTAAATTTTAACCAAATGAAATCATAATTTAATAAAGTTTTCATCGATGTGCGTGTTTAGATAAAAATGTGGTAGTTCACCCATTCACCATAATATGTATTGGCTGTGACCTGCGTCCTAATCGCGCTAATAATTTTCGCATCGCTTCGATCGTTCCACTATTTTTTATAGTTCGGGTATCGCGAAAATAATTTAACAGATTCTTGGATCAAAACTGAACCATAAACAAACATTATCGTTGTGAAAAACGTTATTCTTGTCACAACTACAAGTTTTCGGAGATAAAATTGTAATCGAAACTGAATAAAAAAAACCGCAACTTACGGCTGACGTTATTAACGCGATTGGGGAGCTGGATTGTATTAATTGATTCGCCATTTGGTGGCAAAGTGGTAATATTAGCATTTATTTGGCATTTAAAAATAAAATTGCAATACAGCATAACAATTAACTTATTTATTTTAAACAGTAACAAGAAAAGTGAATTTGGAATGTTATTTATACTCAAAAAGCTAACGACAACGTAATATAATATTCAAAGTCGTCTATAAATTTTTGGGTTGTCTATCGAACAACGCGTGAGAGCTTAAAAAATCCTTTCATTATATTTAATTCATGTATTTCTATAGATGTTCTTGTTTAATCAACGTAAATTATACCTATTTAGATTTAAATAATCTTAAGCCCAAAAAAAGTGTAGTTGTAGAAACTAATTTCATAATGATAACTAATGAAACAGCTTAAAAGCGATTTGTCCATGTTTTAAAATTAATAATTCTAAATGAACTAAGCCAAATATAAAATAAAAATATTTATTTAGATTATACTTATTTCGTTGTAAATAAAAAAAAACATACAAGGAGCTATGGTAAAAATTACTTTAAAAAATCCATAGTCCCTCCTTGTTTTTATTTATGTAGGTAACTTGGGTAAGCAAAATGTGATAAAAGTCTAGCCAGTTGCGCTAATATTCGTCAGGACAAAAACATGTATTTAGTTTAGACATTGATATGGAAAGAGAAAAGGGACGGAAAGGGGGAAGTGTATGAAGCTCAGGACACACGAAGACATCAGATACTATACGATCAGTGACGACTGTTTGATGGTTCCACGTCTGCGACACTGAGTTGCAGAACAAGTTGTGGTGTCGCTACCGTAAACAGGCCTTAATTAAGATGTAATTTTTGGCAGTTTGTTGCCCTAGCGAGCTTCGCCAATAAAAACAAAAATATTTTTTTCGAGGTAATTTTTTTTTAGAATGGCGCGAATATTTTTCACGCGTGCTAGGTTGCATCGCATACTCATCACCGCCTTGTTTGTTACGCGACATGAATCGACCTACTTGTACATAATTATTGTGCAAGCAAATGACAATATTGTTTAATCAATGGCGTGAAACTGTAAATAATTCATGTATTTAATGTCTAAGCAATTAAATATTGTAGTTTTATATGTGAATTACCTTTTTGTTTTATTATGTAAATTATTAAGTGCAATTTTTATTGTGCTAACCGTGCATTGGTTTTTAACAAAATATTTATTATGTACATTCCATTTGATATTATTTCTCTTTAATATTTTTAATTATGTTTATTTAATTTTTTGTAAATACGATAAGTGATTGTATGGGAACCGATCATATTTATTCGAAAAATCGTTAGCGAAATAAACAAAACGTATATATAACAGAGTTTGTTCGGTGTGGAAGCATGTCTGTATCTGTAGTGTATGAACACGGCTATTCATTGTATTCGTAATAAGACCGAATTATTCGTTGTTTGTCTAGATTCACTAAGCAGATGTTGGGCCTATTAAAATTATTATATGGAGGTCGTAATAAATACTTGATGAAAATGTCAACTCCCTTTTTTAATTACACACCTCAAGTCCAATCATTAAATTCGTTAACTGTTTTATAATTTAGTGTTTGGTGGTCTAAAGTACCAAATACTTATTGTATTCACAAGACAATAATAAAACAAGACATATTTTAATATTATAATCACATTTTAATCGTAGTTTACACTTTATATGATTCACGTAACATTACTTATAGCTTACATTACTTTTGCCTACAAACGTGAAAAATTAAATAATTTAGATCATTAATAGTAATTATTATTCAAAGTATCACAAATATCGGATAGAGTAACGCTCTGAAAGCGAAGCATCTACTCTGAGCTGCCTTCGAGTTCGAGCGGTTGGCACGGCACGGCACACTCGCACGGAACCGCGACGGGATCCCACGCTTTCCGTTCGATATCTTCACATATCGAGGGACGACGGTATTCGACAAGACCGATGTGCTGGAGCGGCGTATTCGTTAGGAGGCGGGCGGGCCGGCCTCGAGGTCCGGGGCCGCGGGCGGCGCGGGCGCCCCGTACAGGAACAGACTGCGCAGGCGCGCGCTGCGCGACGACGAGGGCGCCTCGTCCGGCCAGCTGGCGGCGCTGGCGGCGCTGGCGGCGCTAGCGGTGTCGCTGTGCGCCACGTCCGCCGTCACCTCCAGTCGCTGCGCCTCGGGCGCGCCCAGCGACCCCGCCAGCGCCGCCAGCGACGCCGCGCGCGCCTCACCCGCCTGCCCCGACCCCGCCGACAGCGACGCGTCGCCTAACACACAACAAATATACTATAATGACTTTGGAGTTTGGAAACAAACGCAACTCTATATATTAGATCACGATTAAACTGACTGTTATGTGAATGAAACAACTCACTCATTTTTTAAGACTCAAAATTAAATTCAACTGAACACACATTATGCTGAAATAGTTATTTCAATTAAAATGACGCATTTTGCTCACTTTCTTTTAATGAATAACATAACCTAAAATCAACGCATACTAAAAATACATTAAAATTAAAAATGGAATAATAAAGATATCTCCACTCCAAGACCCACCTATGCTGGGCTCGAGCCTCCTGGAGCCGGCGTCGGCGTCCGCGCGGTCGTCGTCGAAGTGCGCGGCGGCGGCGGAGCCCGCGGGCGCGGCGCCGCAGCCGCCCGCGCGGCACAGCGACACCGGCACCACTCCGTACACGTAGAACAGCAGGATGGGCACGCCGATGCCCACCGCCAGCCCCGCCACCAGCGGGGACACGATCAGCTGTGGAGGAGATATAACAAATTGAGCTTGAAATCAATGTGGAAATAAAAATTAGCCATACAAAATTGTTGCCACATAATTCAGTATTTTACGTCAAAAATGTGACAGTCCTCATTTTTTGTCAAGAGTATGCTATTGGATTGTTGATTTCGAGTATAAGGCAAGCGGAAGTAGGTGAAATAAAATAAAAAATAGATTCTCACGTACACAATACCATTCGTCTTTGTCCATTTTGATAACTAAATTTACGTTACAGGGGAAGATTTATCTTTCGCCGTTTATTAACTAGTTGGGAAAGAAGATATTTTTTTCCATTTTTATAACTAATACAGATTTTTCTTTCGCTGTTTGGTAACTAAGTAATGAATCAATTTTAATCCTAAGTAATATTATAAATGCGAAAACAAGTTTGTTACCTTCTCACGCTCTATCTACTCAACCGATCTTTTTGATTTTTTAAAGTATGGAGAAGGACAGAGTACCTTTTATCTCGGAAAAATATATTTTCCCATGGAAAACGAAGGCGGGCACAAGTAAGTGATAGAGAAAGAGGAGACACACCGCAGCGGCGGTGGCGGCGGCGACGGCGGCGCGGCGCTTGGCGGGGCGCGCGCGGCGCAGGCGGCGGTGCGCGCGGCGCCCGGCCCACAGCGGCAGCCCCACCAGCAGCGCCGGCAGCGCCACGCCCGCCACCACGGCGATGCCCAGCGGCGCCCCCGCCAGCGTGCCCAGCTGCCACAGCAGCTTCTTCTTGCGCGACCACGGCTTCTTGCCCCAGAACGTGCAGCCGCTCGGGCTGCGACGACATGTTTCGTTCATTTCAGAGTTCTCATAGCACGAACTACTAATTGTCTCCGAGTCCGCTGCGACATGTCTTGGACGGAACATTGTTAAAAAATATAAATATGACCGAACGTGTTTTACAATGATAAATTACGTTCGGCCACGCCCCTTTTTATGTTTTTGAACAATGTTCTGTTTAAAACGTGGCGCAGCGGACCCGGAGACAATTTATATGACTTTGTTACCATAACTACCTACATACATTATATTGACGGGATTTATAGTGACAGTGACTTGATATTCAGTCAGGTCACACTTACAAAGTCAAGTAAGATCTTTCCAACCACTTAATTTTATTCTTCATCATGGACTCAAAGGTGGTATCTGATGTCGTTGTCCGTCAAGCGGAAATCGTCGCCAAGATCAATAAGCTCAATTTCAACAAGGACTCTGTGTCGAGGATGACTGCTGAGTATTTATCAGGAAAATTAGAAATTTTAGATAATCTTTGGGACGAGTTTTCTAAGAACAACGTACTTCTATTAAAATATCCAGAGGAAGCTGCTCAATATTTAACAGGAGGTTCCTATCAGGCAAATTACGAATCTTATCAGGCATTTCGTAGTCGCATTTTAGCATTTAGCAAGAAAGAGCCGGCAGTACAACCGGGTACAGCGGAGAAGGCAATTCAGCCCAGCGGAGAACTCGACGATCTTCTCACTTTGCGTACGTATTTCAGTGCATTGAGTAGATTGATTCAGAGCATAAACGTAGATACCATTTCAGAAAAATGGGAAATTGAAGACGAGTTACGTGACATACAGGCCGGGTGGACACGACTATCGATGACACTCATTTAAAAATTGATAACATTCTTGCTGGAGGTAGGCTTGCTTTATTAGGCATGAAACTCTATAGAAATATCAAACGTAAATTAAACAGTAAATTGTCCTCTAGCACCCATTCAGAACAATCAGTTCCAAAGCTTGAAATCCCCTATTTCACGGGTCAATATAGGTACTCATTGGTCCACTTTTTTCAATCTTTTTTCTGAGACTATTCATAATAATAACTCTATCAGTAAGGTTCAGAAAATGCAACATTTGAAGGGCAAGGTCAGATATTTTTTTCTCTTTTGAAGACAGGCGTCTATTAGTCAGGTTTTCGTCGGCCTTTTTGGGAAGACATTAGAAAAATACTGAGCGAAAAGCAATCAGGCACTACCACCAACCTGAGGTAGTGCAGATCCGAGACCTCCTTCATGCAGAGCCAGCAGAACTCAGCGCCGCACACGCAGCACACCATGTGGTTGCAGGAGCCGTCCTCCACCTTCACTATCAGCACGGAGCAGCGCGGGCACGGCTTCACGTCTCCTGCACAAATCAATACAATTTATCATAATAAATTCACAGAAGTGGCTTCATTTACTCTTTGCTGTGCATAGTAACAATTAGCATGTTGATAACCAAAGATTTATAATATAACTGACGTTCATTTATTCTGATGTGATTTTGGAAGATAGCATGTTGCATTTATCGTATTAGTTAGGATTATCCTGTAGAGATAGATGTAAGTTATAATAATATATAAATTATCATCATTATATATATAACAATCCAAGCAGAAAAAAAAATTTAGTGTATAAAATGTTTGACTCACACGAGTCAAACATTTTATACACTTAAAAAGTGGAATAATAAAAATAAAGATAGATCATTATCAAAAATTATTGAAACGAAACTTGAACGATTGGTTACCTTTGATCCAAAATCAGAGGTATGAAATGGCAAATCAGAAATGGCATTCACTCTATCACCAACTGACTGGACCAGGATATATATCTAAGTTGATATTTCGAATTGTGGCTAAAAATTTCGCACATCAAAATAATCATAGTCCCAAAAATTGGTGGAATATACATTGAAATTAAGTCACTTTTCTAAGTTTATTGAAATTGGTTTGTTTATTTTTTAGTATTAGGTCATTGTTTAAAACAAAAGCAATGTGTGACTAGCCGCTACATTGCAATGGAGATCGTGCGATACCATTGTTTATAGATCCCGGCGGCTATGGGGAGAACACAACTGTTTGAGGTTCACATGGTCATGGTATCATCAATCAACAGCCATTAAACGTGCCCATTGCTGAGGCACTAGCCTTCCTTACGGATGAATTGATGACCTTTCGGTTGTTTTAACGGCTGCAAATACAACCGGGACCTAGCGTGCTTTTCGAATTTTGCCCAACGGTAGAAGGACAGGCCACTCTCAACCTTATTACTAGCGACACAGATCACAATCTCGCTTACCGTGGTCTATATCGGAGTGTTGCGGCTGCGGCGCCCTGGGCGGCGGCTGGCGGCTGCGTCGCGCGGCGTCGCACGTCTGCGTGGGATGCCAGGCCGCCTTGCAGTGGTAGCAGAAGGAGGCGCCACAGCCCGGGGCCAGGCAGGTCAGCTTCGGGCACGACGCGCAACCCGTCGCCACCACTGCGAAACTGGGATTATATACTAAAGTTAGTGTATTTGCTTGCTTGCCTGTCGCGTGTGGTCCCGCCTTAGAATAGGGCCACTCCAAACCTTTCCGTGGAAGACAAACGAGGCGAATAAGGACCACATGCCTTAACAGCTGATAGGAAACAATAGTATCGCCAAAGACAGTTGACGCCAGGCAGGTAGCCGGTTGTGAAAGCATAGCCAAATATTTTAAAAATAATTGTTAATATTACCAAAAAGGCCGTTGAGTGTGTATCATTCCGCTCAATGAGGAATACGACGGAAGTTTTTAAATAGAAAAAAAAAAAAAACTATATTTGAGTATCGGTTTTAGAAAGGAGCCGAACTGGTTTGAAAGATTCAGATTCAAATTTATTGCGAATCACAAGTCTGTAGATGTTACATAGATTGAATATAGTCCAAGAGACGCCAAGGGCACAGCAAACATGAGCAACACTTAATTTTAATTAAAGAAATAGTTATTACTTAAATTTCTCAAGTAAAATAATGTCTCGAAACAAAATTTCTCAATTTCAAGTTATAAAGTATATGATAAATCAATATGAAATTTCAAAATTATATTTTTTTTCACAGTCAATATGTCGACCTTCCCTCCAAATGGAGCTCAATCGCCCAATTGGCCATCGCGACTCGTCTCAATTTATTGCAATTAGATACACTTCTTGTTATTTACCACCGAGGTGTTATCTTATAATTCACAACTTCACACAATGACAAACTAAACAGGCAAATTATTGATACGTTTTCGGTTAGGCAACAATCATAATTAAGCAAGATTAATCTGAATTTGGACGCTGCATATCTATAAAAGGTTTAATTGTTCATTAAACAAATAATGTAAATTTTGATTGCATTTTTATTCCAAAACTACATTGGTTCATCTCCCAGCACTGGGCATAGCTTCTCTCCTCTCTATCTTCCACAACAATTCATTATAGATATTTATTTTCATTTATATTATTAAATTAAATTTTAATTAAACTTGCTACAGACTGCGCTAAGTTCATTTTAACGTCATAACCTGTAAAACATTACAGGTTAACATCTAACAAGATGTAAGATAATAATGATGATAATAAATATATAAATAAACAAAAATTTGTGAAATATATGTACGTGTACGTACGAAAACGGCATAAAAACACATTACAATTCACAAAATACTATTCAAATGACAGAATTAAAGTTATAAGCGACTTTATTTTGATATTTCTATAAAATGTAACATCCTAATACCTATTATTATCATTAATGAAATACAACAATGAATGACACAGACCCAGGCGCCATTTACTAAATAATTGTAACAAGTACAGCTGGTATAAGCTAATCTAATACTTGGCTTGTCATTACACACAACGTGTACACTTATGTATAATTTATTGATATCCCCGCGTACAGTGCGCTGCATTCACTTATTGTGCAAGATAGGTTATAAAATAGTTTATCTTACTAATGTAGAAATTGGTAATTTGGCTTTACCGCGGCATTTATTTCGGGATAAGTCATTTAGATTTAGAAAATAGCCTCCCAGTTTACAAATCAGTTTGTTATCGAGCAACAAATATATTTAAATTTAGAATTAATTACACGAAAATAAACTTCAAGCAAATCCGTATTACAGATATCAATATTTTATACTAATTAACCCCTGAATTAAAGAAAATAAATTAATTCAATAGTTATTATACATTTTCAGCCAGTGTTTATACACGCCACAGCTAATAATAGGTTTGGACATGAGATGTCAAATTATTTATTGCAAATGTAGGTAACACAGTGATTTTATATAGATAGAAATAGTACCGCTACATTTTGCCTTTCGGCATGCAATACTGAAATACAATATTAATAAAAAATTAAATTCAAATTTCTGCTTGTAGGTCCTGTCCTGCTGCCAACATATGCCCCCGTACGTGACTGTAAGACGCACTACTCGATGTCCCACCACGCTAACTACAAAGTTATCGTTCAGCTGTCTAACTAAAATAATAAATTATTATCTAACTTTGTATGTCGTGAAATGATCCCATGTCAAGTCAAACAAGACTCGACTCACCTACAGTCCGGGGCGGGACACCACCGGGTGTCGGGGTCTGCTGCCAGCGCTCGGCGCACTGAGAACTCCTCGTACTTGTCATACAGGACTGGGTTATCCACGATCCGGCGGACATCTGTAACAGACATACATACAACTCAATCAACTGTTGCGGTACATTCCATGATATCAGAAAAAGAAGATAATCTGGAAACCTAGTTTATACCATGGGAACAATCTCGTGATCAAAATTTATTAGACCACAGGTAAATTATGGAAAACCAGATCAAATAATCTATGGGCATTTACAATATAAATAAAGGTAAAGTACCGTTTCAAAGCCAAAATATGTGAATATAAGTGACATCATTGTAACTTTGACATTCATGTAAATAAAACATTATAAATAATCTAGAACAATAACTCGTATATTACTCACTGATAGCTAATGCCTACTAATTGTGTGGTAAAAATGACAGCCTGTGATAATAAAGCATGTGAGGTACTTTATCTTTGTTATGTTTCAATTTGACTCAAGATTTTCAGAGTTGAAAACTTGAAATCTATCAGGTGTTTTGGAAAAAAATATTTTACATCGTACTTTGCTCAGCAGTGGAGTTCAACAACGACATGCTAGATAAAAAAAAGAGAACGCATTTGACTACTTCGAATTATTGAAGTTTCAAGGAGAAAAGCAACGGAAAAACTCAATTTTATACAGTTACACAAAAGTCAAACCAAAATATGCATTATGCGTGCCAAAAGTTTTTTCCACCCTAGACCAACGGCCTTAAAACAATGGGGGAACTTCGTTATTTTTGCAAACAATGCCCAAGGTAAATCCTGCTACCTTGGACTATTACTGGGTAAACTTCTAACATCTAGTAACTTATCATAATCGCCATCTTTTTATTACACGACGAAACAGTTTATCTTTTTAATCTTGCAATGAATAACGGGTTTCACAACAAACTAACTAACATAAAATCATTCGTCATTTCTATAAAGAGAACTTCAGAGAAGCGAACGTAAGGTGGACAAATTCTTACCTATAGTATGCTCATGGGGAAATCCTATGAATGACATAGAATTGATCGTTGTTCGTAGAAAATTGGAATACAGAAAAAAGTTCTTAATACAAGTCGATTGTACAAGGATGGTTTATAGGTTTACTGAGCTCCCGTGGGAATTTCGGGATAAAAAGTACCCTATATGTTATTCCAGGTAATAACCCGGAATAACATATAGGGTACTTTTTTATACAGTTACACACCGATTGTTATGAAATTTGGTACACGGGTAGAAAATATTCTACCCGTGTACCAAATTTCATTGTGTCCATTAGATAATGTGTATAAAGTTAACAGAAACTTACTTTTGCATTTATAATATTAGTTGGGATTTACTACGGGTCCACAAGAGACAGATCCCGCGTATGGTTAAATGGTCAACTCGAAAAAACCTTTTTGGCAGTCAAGCGAATGTAACCTGTTTTTAAAATTCCAGAACTCAACTGTAATCACAATGGATGCGTCAATTTTCAATGATCATTTTATCAAAGATTCAATGATCATCATCAGCCATTTAATCGCCCCCACCGCTGGGGCCAGTGGGCCTTCCCAATGGACAGATAAGGAGAAAGGACCATGACCTACCACGCGGGCCCAATGCGGGTTCATCATCAGAGGATTGGAGAACTTAGAAGTGCCTTGAACGATTTTAATAACATATTCATGATTAATTGAGTGCAGAACTTAGTTCTCGCCCGGAAAATGTAATCGCTTTATGCAAATGAGAATCTTTAACAAAGGCCCCTGAACAAAATAAACGATCAAGAAAACAATTCAATCCCGTTTTAAGACAATTGTTTCTCTGAAATATCGCTTATTTATCTACCTCTCGCTTGAGATACAGATCTACTTACGTAGAGGTATGTACATTACATTTCGTTTGGATGTTCTAGATTCAGCCTCATTTCACACACCAGAAACACGTACGTAGAAATATTAATTCTTACTATATTTTAACAGGGGCTGTTAGTCGGTTCCAATTTACAATCGAAAATTTCGGTCCGAAAAATATACTCGTATATCTACGGCTTCTTTCGTCATGCAAACTTTCTACAGACTGCTCTTTCAAGAGTTAAACAAAGAACTTGCCATTACTTTACCGTTTTATTTTTTTATTTGCAACCATTTTCTGAAGATTCACCGTTCTTTCTAGTTAACACATGAAAAATACAAAAACATTTTTTTTAAAGAATTTGGACTATCCAGATAGACAGACAGATCTTACACGTCAAATTTAAAATTATATAGTACAATTTTTTATTATACAGTAAGAATTTCGGGACAAAAAGTACCCTATGTCCTTCTCCGTACTTTAAAGCGTGAAGACGTAACAAACAAACATACTTTCGCATTTATAATATTAGTTAGGATTTAAGAAAGCTACAAACTACGACATTTAACATTAAGACATTAAAAAGTCTTGTCTCTCTCTTCACATCTGAGCGTTATCCCAGTTTCTTCCAGCCGTTGAGCGTTGGAGCCTAGGGTCCGCTTTCCTACTTGTTCATCTCCACATCGGCACACATCCCTAGTTGTCACATTGGCACACATATCATCCTCGACGACAATCAAATGTCTTATCATAGTGGTTACCTAGTGGATGCATGTTCTCGTGGCAGACGGGGCAGTTGACGGGGACCCTCGCCTCGTAGATCTCTATGGCGAGGTACTGCCGCAGACACGGCTCGCAGCAGCGGTGGCTGCACCACGCCAGCCGCACCATCCCGCCGCCGGCCATCATTGACAGGCATAGCGGACATTCTAGGACCTCGCCCTGGAATACAAATGTTACAATGAGCGAAGAGAATCTTTCCACCCACCTGTGATCGAAAGGTTCCAAGTTCGATTACTACTCGGCCCACATGAGTTTGTATACCAATCTGACTTATATATGTGTTTGAGTTCGGCGTCAGTGTGGAGCTGACATACAGTATGCGTGTGGTAGGTATCTCTCTCTCTCTATACAGTTTCTCGTTTTTGATAGTCATGCTAGTTAATTGATAGTCATGCTGGAAGTTACAAGGATGATTTTTTTAACAGAACTAGAGGAATTTTTGACGTTTGCACTTGTCTCGTAGACCACTAGAATCACGATACATTAAAGAGTAATAAATAACTGACAAGTATTTTGTCAAACTAACAGATGTTTTTATGTTTATTCACTATATTTAGTTTCGGTGTTAACAAATAGAAACAAATTAAAAACAATGGGCACTTGAAAAATATAATAAATATAAATAGGTAATAAAACAACCATCAAACCGTGATAAAATGTGACACATGGCCTCGTTTCCAGCGCATATGCAACAAAATCGTCTCATAACCAAAAAAACTACGCCGCTCGAAAAAAATACTGCTCGATTTTTAATAAAATTACTTTTTTTAATATTTACCGATAAATCAATGTTTGGTACAAACATATAAAACTATGCAGAAGGTAACAATGTTGTAAGTATTTATTTAAGTGTTTTAAATTACATAAACTATATCCGGGTATTGTTATATAGCAACATTTATTAATAGCAATAATACATTTAATGATAAAACAATAAAAAAATAGACGTAAACCTCACACGCATTGTATTCTAATTGACCGTCAATAATATAATTATTTTGCCGTTAGTTTACGTTCTTGACCAAATGTTTTCGTGTTGTTAATGGACATGGAGATTAATTAATTAAATTATCAATAACACAATGATATTCACATCAAAACAATATGATTCATAGATAAATCTTATATTTCCTGCAGCCACGAACGAATGGACCTTTATAACACAATTGTATCATAAAAATATTCCATTATTTTTCAATTTACTCTGTTCTCTACCATAGATTTTGTATGAATACGACACAACCTCTGCCTTGTCTTTTATTTCATCTATGAATGCCTCTCTTGGCTTTCCTTCCTCTCTTCTTCTAAAGTAGTTGGACGTTGTACAGTCAACAGCACATCAACCTACCCAAATTTATTGCAAACTCGCCGCTATATAGGTTCATGTGTGGAATGTAGGGTATTGAGTCCTAGAGTTAGTCAGAACTCACCTATACGTTACAAAATTTACACTCGCGTAAGCATTCGCGGGCAAAAGCAAATAATAAAGATTATTAATGTTACTGCTAATGCCTTGACCTTTCAAATACCTAATTGACAAATACAAAAATGTATATCATTGTTAACGCTAACAGCGAACACAATCTGAGATTAGATAGCTATGTAGATTCCAAGAAGTCTACCAAGGCGCGGAGACTTTGCAATCTAATCGAATTAACGTCGTCGATAATTAAAGCAGACTTCGAATTAATTTGTCTTCCTTCTGAACAAAGTTCAGGAAATATCTTTACAGAAATATATAGCAAATATATAGGAAATATCTGTCTTTGTCTATGAAACAAATCTGTACATAGGAGATATTCAAGAAATATAATTATGGGGGGGTATTTATGGGACTAACAGAAGCCAACGATACTATACTTCCTGTACACATATTTTTATTGATACAGAATATAGTACTCTTCGTCGTAAGATTATTTTTCATCTTGACCTGACCGATAATCGTGACCAGCGTCCCATTTACCAGCTTGACGAACATTAAATCGCAATCTAACCATTCGGTTGAAAATATATTATATTCAACTATTCAGAAAAACCAATTTGCTAGTCAGGACACATAATCTTTTGGCTAACGGGAAAGCGATGGATGAGATTGGCACACGATCGTGGATGTAGCCCATAAAAGTAAGGTCAAAGCCCAGCATTTATTAACAATGATGATAAAAGCTGAAGAGTTTGAACGAACAAATTAGGCCTACGACAAATAAGATTTCGTATTATCTCCAATCATACCACAGCATACCACAAAAAGATACATATTTTACAATAAGATGTGATTCAATATTATAACAATAACAAAGGGTCCAATCTAACATAACCTTAGATGTGTCAAGAATAAATCAGGGCATAATTAACATCAATGACACACAGCAGCTGTTAAATAGGAGGGGGCAATGTGTGTCCAGTGGCTATTTGACGTCGAAATATAGCCGCACATAGAGCTACCGAAATCCACTGCAAATTCGCCGCTATCACGACTACGTAGAAGTCACTGGTAACTTGCCTAGGTAGGTAGTTGCATCGGGAGAAAGGTGGTTTTGTCTAGTTGTCGTTACAACACGAGGCAAAGGTAAGCCAGTCGTGGCAGTGCGCGAAAACAAGCTTGGTAAAGCTAAACGCGTATTTGATATGATATTTTGTACCATGTTGGCTACACACTATAGCCGAACTCAAGACAGATGCCGACGAGAATTTTGTATGAGATAATTTAATTTAAAATTATTTTAAATAAAATAATTTTGTATTTTGCGTAGTTTGTATGAGAGCTTTTATTTACCGCAATGTAAAACCAGTCGAGACAACACTTCATAAAATGGAAACAAAATTTCAACTTAATATTTGTGTCGAGGATCTGAGGACGCAAATGGTTGAACACAAATATACCGTAAACATAATGACAGCAGAAATGCGTTTTGTAACATTAATTCATCAAATCATAAAATACTATTTAAAAAATATACGAATGCTTTTCCAAATTTGCGCAACATATTTTTGTCTTTTGAATATTGTACAATATTATGAATATTTAACAAGGCCTTGAATTACAGGTCAAATGGAAATAAAAAACAAGTTGGTATCTGCAATAAATTCTCACATTTCAATTTGTATTGATTTTAAATATTTATTCATACAATTTTCAAATAGTTTTCCTCAGATTCCTGCGTGTTTATCTATACAAGTAGGTGTTTATTATAGAATATTAGTATAATCAAGCGAGTGTCGTATAAGAGGTATATATTGAAGTCAATTCAATCTGTATAATTTGTTACTTATTTATCTTTCCTGAGAACTTTCTCGGTCGGACATCTATAAAATATCTTACGAGCTATAATAGTTGTGGTACGAAATTGAAAACTTACTTAAGATATCCTCACAAATGGATGCTCAAGTTTATCAGTGACGAATTTTTCAAAACATCAGCCAACGGAAAATTGTGTGGCATCTTCTCATGGTGACGACATAGTTTATGCCTGCTATATTTGATTGTTTAAAAACATGGCAACACGGTCTTGTGTATTTATCTCCAGATCAGTCAAAAGCTGACCAATCATTGCGTTGCGCTGCTGATTATGACATCAACGAACTGTCGTGCGATTCGCGATATTGACATATTGACTTTGACCTCATCGGCAGGGTTACCTCTGTAGCTTGTTAACGAGGGCTCAATAGGACTACTATTTAAATTACAGAAGAGACTGTACGGCTTAATAGAAACAGATAGCATTCTTTACTTGACGATATGTGTCTCGCATCGAGACCGTCCCGACTTCGCTCGGGTGAAACCATATTCATTGTAAACCTTCCTCGAGTAACTATATAATATATACGAGTAATATCTTAGTGAACACCTTAAAAAAATACGTACACCAGTTTTTAAGTTTGTCGCGTTCATACAGATAGACAGACGTAACACGGCTTTTTTTTATAAATGCAAGGATGGTTCCATATTAACACGCCAAATTATTATATTTACTCAATATTAAATCAAAGTAAGTTTAGCTGATATTATTAAGCGGATTCTCCATTCATGGGACCAACTAAATGTTACACTGAAATGTGTTTCAGAACCAGACCACCACTTTCAATTATAGCGTGCTGAATGCACATAGAGTGCCGTGGGTATTCTGGTTTTCGATCTAATTGTAAAGCTTTATTAAACAGAGGTATTATGCAAAAGTTGTTATAAAACACAAGGCAAAAAAATATGTAATTACATAATGACTGAACTACGTGGTGAAGATTGAAGATACTAACGAAGTAAGTACTATACATGGAAAAGTCATTGTTTTTATATATCTACTTAAAAAAGAGGCAACGGTGAACTTATTCCATGAAGGGATCTCTTCCAGCCAACCGGTGCGGTGAGCGGAAAAATAAAAACATAAAACAGAGAAAAACAACTGGATACATCCAGTTAATAATGTTTAATAATAATGTTACAGAATTTGTTAGAAATACTACTTAAAGAAGAAATACAACTGCTGCTTGAAATGGTGTTGAAAACAAAACTTGTGTGAGTTTGTTTAAAATCAGACAGAAATGTTGAAACAAAACACACAGTACCTATCAGTTTTACAGACATACACATGGCGTGACCGTATCTTGGTGAACTGGTTTGGCGACGACAGAAACCCACGCCTGCGCTGGTTTGCATACAAATGTCCAGTCTACACTGTGTTAATTTAATCAGGGAATTGTGAATGCAGGGAATTGGGCGACTCTTATCAGCTGCGCTGCGTTTCCTATGCAGATATTTTGAAATAACATGATCAGATGTAATTAATTGTTACCAGTGTATTTCATTAGCTAGCTGAAAGTGAACTAAAATATTGGTTTGCAATTGCAGATGAGATTTTTTTTTATTGTTCCCTCCCAGCCCAAGGGAATTTCTGCCAGTGTCTTTTGAGATTTAAAAAACCTTTTCTTATTTAGATTAATTTTTATATGCAAACAATTTTCAGCTTCATGAATGCAGTTTTATTTTGTCTTTTTACTGAGAATTTGTTTTATTAATTGTATTTTTTGTCTATTAATGTGTGTGTAAACTTTCATTGTCTTATACTATAAGAGATAATTTATGCTTTGCGTTTTTTTTCTAGTTGCAATGCAATTTTTTACAATTTGTCTACTTGAGATGAAGATATTGCAGAACCGTGCCTCTAATAAGATCTGAGAGATAAATTCTGTTATCGCTGTAGACATAATTGATCAGTGAAAGTCGCTTGAGATGATTTGATAGATAGGTGTGTTCAGCTTCAGGCTTTGTTGAATTGATTCACGGCTTATTGATTCTGAAGAGAAGCTCGCCTTTCTTGAAAAATGTCCTGAAAATTTCTTTCTATAACCTGAGGAAAATAATAATCATGCTTCGGGGAAATCTTCAGACTTTTTCTTTAATAGGATCACCCTAGAGCTAAGCTCAATGTTTATTAATAACTTTACTTACACGGGTGTGTATCTAGAATGCCTACCACGAAACATACTAAACACGTAGTTGTTTCATGTAAATTCATAACCTTTGTGAAACATGAATATGGTGATCGATCACAAACCCAACTTTAGCTCTTATAACATTAGTTACTAATCTAACTCGTGTGACGTTTGAAATTAGTACAACAACCATATGTAAGACCCCCCCAAAAGGATAATGACCGGTGTCACTGTTGTATCAACATTCAACAACAAGATTAATTGCCAGTACCAGACCTGTCATTAGCATCCAACCGCATATCAAGTAACGCTGCAATAATCTCCATGTGACGGTGGTGTAATCACAGCGAATTCGCAATAAATTCGAATAGAATTCTATGCTGTCGATTGAATTCGCAAAAAAATCTATTAGAATCCTATGCTGTCTATTGCACGTGTTGAGAATGATTCAACGATCAATTAAAATTACGATCTTCACGCCAAAATGAAAAGTTCGCGCGTAACATCTTATTAGAATGTTGTAACTGTCGCCGAATACATTTGCATGCATCCTCACACTCCATAGAAAGTGTTGGCACATTGTAAGTGTACGCGTACTTAGGACAATTTGAGACGTGACCAGACGAAACTGTCACTTAAGACTAGACATAGTAAAAATATGGAAAGGTTCACAGTCTGTGTATTAATGTCGAAAAATGACTAAAAAGTCATTTTTCGACAGTATCAGCCATATCCGTGTACGAAGTTGTGGGCAAAAGCTAGTATACTAATACTAGCTTTTGCCCACAACTTCGTGAGTAAAAATCCGTTTCCCGTGAGATTTATAGGAATTCCCATATTAGTGCTCCCCTTCACACCCCAAGGAACCTAACCTACATGCCAAATTTTAGCTTCCTACGTCCAGTAGTTTCGGCTGTATGTTGGTTGTCTATCTGTCAGTCAGTCACTCGGTACCGGAAGAGTTGTATATCTAATGATATATCCGTTGTACGGAGTATATACAAATTCCATGGTATCAGCCAAATTTATTTGAAAGATGTTGACGACACGTGACAGAAAAGAAACTGACGAAATTTCGTAGCGTGCAGTGAATCGCCTAATCAAATCACCTCGCATGGTGCCTGTGCAGTGGCAACATCGTATTTGCAATTATTTTCGTTAGATTTATGTTCACCGGTACACATGGTGCTAGCAAATATCTTCTAATCCAAGACCGAACGTATATTTATCCTGGTATATTTTCAAAAAGGAGAAGTATTATTCATTAGGGTTAATAAAATATTCGTTAAGAATGTCCGAGTCAAATTTCTCCCAACTTTTGATTGTTACTTTATTCCGAACTAGCCGCCTGTCTCGTCTTCGTTTTATACCATATAGTGATATGGTAATAGTGTGTAATGTTATGAAGTACAAAATAAATTTATTACAGAAGTTCGGAATCGGATTATTGACAATGTTGTCCACAATCTCATTGCAAGTGTCCGCAGTATCTGTTACTTTAGAACTTAGTTATTGTAATCGGATGCTTGTCATTGGTCGAGGAGAGACTTTCTGGTCCCCTCTTGCCCTTACTCTAGCGACAAGCGAGAAAATTGCAGTTGTAAATACAGGCAATATAAGTATTTCTTATACTACTATGTAACTTATATAATCAATGGAAAGCGATGATAGAAAGGAAAGGAATGGTAGGTAGTCGTAAAAGTCATATCAGGTGCCTTTAAGCGACTGGAATAAAATCAGCCACCAGTGCAAGCAATAGGGTAGACGACAAGGTCAGAAAATTGTTAAAATATGTATAGGTAGGTACTCTAGACAATATGACAATTCATAGACTTACAATGCAACACCATGATGCCACACTAGATATATCCATACTAAAATATTATAAATGCGAAAGTCTGTCTGACGGTTTCGCTATCACGGCTAAACCACTGGACCGATTTCGATGAAATTTGGTATGCATGTAGTTAAAAACCATAATACAGTGCACAAATTAAGGAAATATTACTTTAACTTATAAAACGTGGTTGCATTTTACGAATTTAACGAATGAGAAATCATTCGGACCATTCGATATTTGTAACATCGCCATCGTAAGTTCCAACCACGAGAAACGTACTGCGCGAGTTATATTCATATATCGTCAGCTTGCGTCAATGTATTTAAATTGTTCGGAATTTTTATTCAAGCACCCGCTACGTTTGATGGAAATACATCAAACAGACAACATACATTTATGCATTAAATGCGGTCACTCTTTCGTGTTCTTGAAGTTTCCATTTTCCAACTATGGTATCAATCCTAACTAATATTATAAATGCGAAAGTATGTTTGTTTGTTATTTCTTCACGCCCTATATGTATGCTCAACCAATCTTTTTGAAATTTTGCATACATATAGTTTGAATTACGGAGAAGGACATCGGCACACCTTTCATCCCGGAAAAATAACTACTCCCATGGGAAATCACGCGGGTGAAGCCGCGGGCAAAAGCTAGTATAAGAGAACCAGAAATGTTACCTGCTTTATTATAAACGATAAGTCTGTATGGTGAAATAAAACTTGCTTACTAGAAGTTTTTTAAAACTAGAATTAAAATGAGATTACAATAAAACTTTTGTTCCGTGTTTATGTATTTCTTATGAGCAAAAACATAAGCGGGGACAAAATCACAAGTTCACGATACTTCTGTGTTTATTGGTAACTAGCTTTTGCTCGTGACTTCTGACATTATTTAAAACGCTGACCCGGGCTTTGCGGCGTCATAGCCCCGAAAGTAGGAACACGCGAGGGTGTGAGAGAGAGAGAGCGAGAGAAAGATAGACTCACCTCTTCGTCTTCGTTGATGAACTCTACCGCGACCTGCTGTCTGACCTGCGCTTGCTCACCAGCGCTCAGCTTCACCTGCCGGCTGTCTTGTGTCTGATCCAGAACTGCAACAATGACAGATAGTAATTTAATAACTTGATCTGTAATTACATATTCAAACTTTGACACATAATTTCTTTCCTGATCACATTGCTTTAAAACTAATTTATTTTTCGTTGTTTATGTGGCGTGGGTTATGGATAACTTAGGGTGATGAAAAGACAAAGCAGATATTAAAAGAAGCGTAAAACATATGGACGAAAAACTATTCAGAATAAAAAAAAAATAAACACGGGGAACTTATTGACAAACACAAGCTATCAAACCTTACGAAAAGACAGCGTACAAGCACGGTAAAATGAAATAGACAGAAAAGAGAGTTAATAGGAGAAGAAAAACGAAATAAACAAAGAGATGCAGTCAAAAAGCACCACGAGCAAGAGGCATTAAGATTAAAAAAAATAATAGCCATAGAGTACAGTCAACATGCATATCAAACACCTTTGCCCACACAAGAGGTCCAGAGGTATGCAGGTGCGATACCAGCGACTTTTCAATGAGTTATGAAGTAGTTTGATGTGCTGTTGAATGTACGAGGAAGCCTTATTATGCAAATTGTGCGCCTTGAACTTGACCCGATTGCGCGTTTTCAGGCCGACTGCAATTCCAATTGGGTGACGATGGTGTCTACGCGTTTCCACTTATTATATAAGCCGAGACAACGCATTTTGCACAGCGACAGCTCGGAATAACTAACCGGACCAAAAGCGCATATGTATGACCATCGTATAGTATTTCTTAAGGTATAAGAAAAAATTCAACCTTTTATTTGTATATATTCTATCACAATATCTGTTATTTTTAACAATTTTTCCACACCTTGTCTGGTCCCCTGTTGACATATAATTTGCTAAAAAGCCTATCACATTCAATATATATGCATACACGTTTTTCAAAATTTATTATTCACTGACACAATGTCAGTTTCAATTTAGGACCAAACGTCGACGACGAAACCAAAACAGAAGATAATATTGTAACAATTCAAGTCTTTCGTAGACCGAAACTGCCAGAAATAGGCGACAATCTGTTTATCACGGGACCTTAATTAAACAAGAATGAAGGCAATTCTGGTCGCGTTTGTCATAATAATTGCCCTATTATAGCTTTCAGAAAACCACGTTCTCTTGGATATAGCACTCAGATTTTAACTTTTTTATTTGCAAATTTGCCACTTTAAATCATGAAATCCGTATTGAATATTGTAAATATATTGCAACAAGTAGCTATTTAGTTATCTTGTTGCAATATAGTTTTCAATCTAGTTTATAATTAAAAACGAATAATTTCTTAGGTATTGATAGATATATTAGATTAGATATATTCTTATTATACTCGTCTTCATGCGAAATTCCCATATCTATAAAAAAAATATTTACAACAACATAAATATTACTTAATCGTGTGTATGTTGATTATATTGCACTCTTAAATGAGTCACGGCTGCATACTGCAGGCAACGTGACTGAGTAACATTATACAGCATGCATACGTGTACAAACTGCACATTTTTATAAGACAGCATGTAATTTGAAAATAACTTTAGGCAAAAATAATAAACCCAGTAGGGGGAGCATTTTCATAGACTCTTCTATGGCATTGCGTCAAAAACACATGTCGTAAGTAAAAACAACCTCATCAGCATCAGTATCAGTACCAGTTGGGTTTCTCGAGAATAGAAACGAAAACAAGATTTTACAAACTACGTACAGTCAACAAAGGAACATCTGTCCAAAATCACAACAAAACCGTCGCTATTGCCAGTACATAAGAGTCTGGCGAGATAACTTGACATGGTGTTTGTAACAACTACGTGACAATATTCAAAACAAGACGAGACTAGTCTCTGTTAAATATAACTTGGAACGTAAAATCGATTAAAAATTTGTAATTACTTCTAACCTGTCCTATTTTAAAACGCTAGGATATTTTTCCAACAACACTTTTTTTCTTAAAAAAAAATATTTATCAAGAAATACAGATTTCGGAGAAAAACGTTCCTTACTGGATTTTTGAAAATCGAGCAGAAATCGACTTATACGCGCATATTTGATGTAAAGAAGTAAATAAGAATTCTAAGCACTTATATCGGAATATTTTCCTCTTCAGGAAAATGTTGGATAGAATAAACAAAAACATTATTCCCTCCATAACATTTACTTTTACTTGATCTAGCAGTCTCGCTTTATTTAACGCTATTTTTCTTGCCAAATCCTTTCGTATTTACAAGAAAAATAAAAAACAGAAACTCACCAACGAACTACTTTTTTTCTGAAATTAGTCAGTAGTCATTAATGTGAGACAGATTAGTTTCTTGAAATAGGAAAACCTAAAATGAACGTAAAAATTTACGAAATTCGAGTTATTCCCATAATCTATTGGCAACGGATCAAAGCTACTATTTATTTTTGGAGAATATTTTACAATTTGCAGTCTTTTCGCTTTCTGTCGGTTAATAAGTAAAAAAAAGTTAAAACATAAGTTTAAGCTGCTTAGCCGTAAACGAATAATCGTATCCAAGTCGAGACGACAAAGAAAATAGAATGCAGACCATTACAATTGCGACAGAGCGTCTAGCCATTTGTTGCAACGACTCGACTATAACTCATAAAATGACACGTCATTTTTACAAAGGAACATTTTAAAGATAAGTATTTTGGAAATTACATTATTAAACAGATTTGAAATCGAAACCAAATATTCGAGAGGAGATATCGTGTTTTACTCTCTGTAAATTTTGGCTACTTATAAATGGGATACATCACTATTGTTTAATATCACGTAGGTAATCTGTTTCTCATAGGAGAAATTTCCCGATTCCTTCCTCAGTTTCAACCATGACGGTCCGCTTTCCTACATTTTCTTCTTCACATATAATATTATCTCTCTCTCTCTCTCTCTCATTTGAGCATTTTCCCGGTAGATTCCTAAGTAATCCATTAGGTACCATAACCAAATACATAGTATTGATCAATATCAATATTTATCTAAAAATCTATCTGATTCCGACCTTCTGTTTCTGTACCGTACTGCTTTCAGACATAATTCATATAAACCGACCCGCAAGTAGAATGACAATGTTCCATTGTGCTCTCAGGGTTGCCTACTGCAATGTCAACAAAAAATATTTCAAAAGATTCAGCAAATTGGCGAAGGTCGCAAGACTTTTCAGCGAGTACAGCGACTACTACCACTTTTCTTATCTGATTTTTACCATAATAAGTCTACGATCTTGCACGAATACTTTGTTTTGTTTATTTAAAATTTTCTTCAATGTTGTACCCATATCATCAATAGTTGATTATCTTTAGCACAAAACCTTTGTATCCCTAGTACTATCGGGCGTGTGAATGGCCAATCACAGTGATATTGAATTCCATTCGAATAGCGGATCCGATGAGCAGATAGAATCGATTTGGAACACCTGACGGACACAATGATAATTGGAAACTGTGTTTGCGAATGCATGCAATACATTGTGATGAATCTCTTCAAATAAATGCTTTTACTAATTGAAATCCCATTATATAAAGTGACTACGCTGCGAAAAAATCTGCATCAATAGGAATTCAACTAACTTGATTTAAAAAAGAAAGACCTTCTAGAAGTGCCTAATCACTTTCAGGGGACAGAAAAAAATATAAGCAATATTATCACAACACAAGTATATCCTCACTCCCTTATAAGCGGTTCTTCATGGCTGAGTGGTTACACCTTTATGTGGAATGAAAAACAAAAGGATTTTTTTGCTATAGTTTATCATTGCCTTTTTCATTTCACACTGATAAACCATGAACAGCATCAGTAGAAGCAGTCACACAAGTATAGAATACAATAGATAAACCTATTTTACGTGTCTTAACACTCAACTCGTTTCCCACCTGGCCGACGGCGGCGGTTGGTTCTAATCGGAAACAATGCAATGAAGCCGGTTCTTGCGATTTCATTGTTTATCTACACGAGACAAGGACGTATCGGTCTAGACACATGCGTGCAGCATGGCAGACCTAGTAGACCAGCAGACATAATATTGGCGAAAACACAAAAGTACAATGGATATTTTATATGAACTGGATGGCGCTTCGTCTAACGAAACCAATTGTTTAGTTTCTATTTAAATATTAGATAGCCAAAATAAATAATATTGGTGCAAGTTAAATATAAATCTTATACTTGCTCAATGAGTTTTGTGCGCAGTGGATTTTTATTATGTCTTTCCAAAATAGACTCGTAATTAACGATTATTTTTTTAATAAGGACGGAGGAATAATCAGACATTTCCTTAGGAAAAAATTCAGATGATTTATGGTAAGCAATGAAACTAATAAAGATTAACAATCAATAAAATAATAAATAAAAAGGCTAATTGAATTGAATCTGCTGGTCCACGAGGATAAATAAACACGGTAATAAAACGGACGTGACAGAAGACAGATCGGGCACGTAAAAGCGATCTGTTGTCAACAGACAGATTAACGGACACTCCATAATCCATCCATCATCACTGGTGTTGATATAAGTATATTGCGTATTAAACAGGGCTCTCGGGAAAATTGTTTTTATCAACGGCGCCATAACCTCACAATAAAATACACATACGTAAAAACACAAAATTTGATAAACCATTTCGAGATACATTATGGCGAGATAGGCTAGCGATGTGCGTTTCTCAAATTTTTGAGGCTGCAGAGAATGTTCAAAAATTTATTCAAAAACTTTCTGAGAGCTGCACTGTCGCCGCTTGCTAGTTAGGATTTTAAGACCTAAAAGACTGTCTAAAAATAAGAATCAGATATTGTTTGTTGTCAACGACACCAATAGACCTCATTAGATCCAAGAAACACAATCAAAAGTTAATACATATCGCATTCAATACACATATCTATGCTACTGTGAGGTGCATAAAACTAAATAACAAGCAGTGATTGCAAACGAATGCAACGTTAAGTCACAGTATAATAAAATGTACTAGCTGCTAAGCATAGTCCTTGCAACAGGCAGGCCTAACCACTTAGTTTTACATGCAACAGTTGTAAATCGGTAAATACAACCTTTGTATCGAAATATGAAATGTATCGATGAGATCAAGTCATTTAACGAGAGTCTTTAAGTGTTCGACTTTGCTTAAATCGAAGTTGTTTTTCAAAAAGTTACAATTTTAATTGATGCTACATAAATAGTAGCGTAACGTATGCTGTGGGTGTGTATCAGTATGATACAGGAAATTTTCGCAGCCCCGTGTTTAGCTTCGATATATGAAGTCAGAAAAAAATACAAATAACAAAAAAGTCCCAAGAGGGAGATTCTACAAAAATTCTATATTTTAATATTATACACGTGGTTAAAGTTTGTGAAACTAGAGTGATGTTTAGATTTGTCATTGTTTCGTACAATACTACCAATAATAACTTCAGTTGGATCGCAATTGAACCTCGATCATGACGGCATTTTTTTGTACCGTTTTGGTATCGCGAAAATAGGTTGACAGATTCTTGGATTAAAACTAAACCGTAAAACAACGTTGTAGTTATCAAACAAAAAATCAAAGATAGTAGTTCAAATATTAATATTTTTAATAGTTGTTCAAATGAAACTTGTAACCGAAATAAACAGTAAAAACTATCGACGGCAGATCGACGCGATGACATTCTGAAATTGTTAGCGCATTGGGTAGAATAAAGACTGGAGCAGTATGTAGATCCTTATTACATAAAATAGTGCGAAGATCAGAGCCTCAGGGTGCAACACAAAATTGCATACACCTCAATGTATGCATATTTGCATTTTGTTATATATATATATATATATATATATATATATATATATATATATATATATATATATATATATATATATATATATATTCCTTTCATCAGCACTTGATCACAATCATAATATGTTTCAGTATACCTTTTGACCATGTACTTTATTGTGTACTTACATGTTATATTACTGATAAAAAATTATACATAAATTTATATTTAAAAAATGGTAAGACCAACACTGTTTGAATGAGTTTCTTTCGGCATTTCTTCTCAGCAGTGGTCGTTCCGAAATGCTAGTAGTTTGTAGCTTTGGTAAACATCATTTAATTTAGAATATGACGTGAAAAAGTGCCTGTGAAGGCCTAATTTCTGAATAAATGATTTTATTTTGATTTTTGATTTTGCAGATATTGGCAAAAATGGTGCGGAAGTTTCTTCACATTGCATATGACCCACACAAGACGACGCTTGTTGCAAAACAGCATGCATTCTCACGTCGAGCTGTCAGTGATGTCATTATTGACATTAATGATGAGTTGACGAGGTTAAGCAATCCGGAAACCGATGTGATTGTCTTGTGTGAATCCGTCAAAAACTAGGTCGTATTACTTGCATGTTAGTCACGTTTAAGTAAGTTTTTACGAAACATATTGTGGATCAACTATTAACTTTTATTTTTTTGACGAAACCTTATGGCTTTTTAACGAAGCAGTTGTGAAGATTTAATTGCAATAAAATTAGTTTACTCGTAGGTTTTGTAGTTTTTATGTATTAACACTTTTATGATAGTTTTATCATCCAATGATCTGAAAGACAAAAAATATCGAAATTTACAACAGTTTCGCATGTATTATTGAGTTATAAAACGTTGCGTAACGCTATATTCTAGGAGGCATTGCACCTGTACATGTGTACATACACGAAGGTGTAAATATGGCTATTATTATTAAAATAAAGAACTATGAATGCAATATAATTGTTTTTATGTCGTGCGCGTTCTTGTATCCTTGCACATAAAGGTCAAAATACATTGTAAATGTGAGACGAATAAGACGAAGACTTTGTTGACGGTTCATAACACATAAGGAACTTAAGCCCCGAGCCACATACAACAGATACTTACTAGAATACTAACGAGAACAGCATCAAATATCCTGAATGGAGCTCTATGAGATCGCGATAGTGGCGAATTTGCACTGAGGACAAGTTGACCTGATGTGCTATTGACCAATGAAACGACAGAAAATTGGTGAAGCTCCAGAAATGGCGTTTAGCTAACGTTGATTAGCAACTAGACCAAACTCCACCAAACAATTATACAAATTTGAGGGAAATCTTTTAGGTCTGTGTCTATTTAAAATGATATATGATCTTATGGTACTAAACTAATACGAAATATTTCCCTAACAAACTTCAACATCATCTATGGACACAATCCATCCGTCTCTTGTGAGGCCTTCCTCTCCTCCTTCCTGTCCCCAGTAAACTTACGATTAGGTATATTACTTTCCCGTAGTTTTCAAAATAATCAACGTCCATTCACAAGATGTTTTCCTTTCAAGTCGTAACTTACAAATAACAAAATTTTAGGGACACGTGTAGGACTTTTCTCTGAAATTCACTTATATGTTACCTGTTTAAGCCCTTACGTAAAAGTAAGCTGTCTCCGAAAACCTCCAAAATTTGTCAAGGGCATTTTTACATATGGTTATGTTGTAGATAATAGGAATTTTAATTTTCATTCTTTCATTTTAATGTTGATGAAACTATGAATGCATCATCGTCAATACGTGATTTTGTTGGTAACAAATAAGTTTGTTTTGTTATAATTTTACTTAAACTTTGCAATGTTTTGCAAATATCGGCATAGTGGACATAGTTAGCTCCCTGCTCAGGGCCACTCTACAGACAAAGGTGCTGCTCGCATACTGATGCGCATACGCAAGGATTCGTGATTTGTATAGAGCCCAAGCTACATGAAACCATAAAGCGGCAAAATATATTAGTACAAGAATAACAACGATAATTGACCCGGCGACCAAAATTGGAGACTTAAATTTCATACTCTTGTCATCAATTTTCAACAGCAGCGACTAAAATAAGATTGCCTAAGTATATTGACGTGACCAAAACATTTAGATCACAAAATGTTTTTAAATGACCAAAAGGAACCAATTCAATTTCAAAAGATTTATCCCTTCCTGATTAATGAAAGGTGGAAAGAAACTAAGCAGTTCCTTCTTATGAACATATTAATATAAATAATGATGACAAAAAAGGCAATAAAATTAAGACTAAAATATGACCTACTTGGCCTTGTTTACGGCCGATATTACGTTTTAGTTTAACGTTCATAAATACTTCCATTCAATTATTTCGATCGAGCATATATTATATACCTGTCAGTTCCGTTATAATCAACTCCATGGTTCCGTCTTCCGTGTAGACGTGACACGGGTTGTTCAAATGATACAATGCGTCTATGACATTTTGACTTTTCGCAGACATCTCTTTGTGTTTAAAAAATTTGACGTACGTACATTGAATATTCATTGTCTCATAAATATTCATTGGTAATATACATTTTTGTGAAGTTTTCCTCTGGCCGTTTTCACGTAATGTGTCGCGGGTGCATCTATGCAAATGACGGTTAAAGAGATTGCTTAAACTCTGTACAAACGACGGCATGTGAAGTCGCCCCACATGGGCCTGTACGCGTTAGAAATAGGGACGAATTTGTGTTGAATTCGGGCAGGTTGATGTGACCGTCATATAATCTTGTGCTTGTGGCTAAGCACAAGATTGCTTTTACGCGTTGGCTAACGAACAACACATTACCTAAGTGTCTATCTAATGTAATGATTAAAGCGTACAATTGTTTTACCAAATATTTAAATACATGCTATACTGTTTTGAATGGTAACGATCGTATGGAGAGAGAGAACAAGTGTAATGTTGCCAAGTCGAATTCTTAGGCACAGGCGATAACAGCGTTGATGTACGACTAACGCCCACAGCGTCCATACTAATATTATTAAAGCGAAAGTCTGTTTGTTACACTGTCGCGGCTAAACCGCTGGAGCCCATTGTGATGAAATTTGCTAAAGGCATAATTATAGACCCGAGGTCAAACCTAGGCTACCGCTATATTTACATATAAAGAAGAGTGCGGCCTCACTGCTTCGTTATCCAGCGTTGTGTCGACTCAACGTTGTCATCTCACAGAAAATTTTACATTGACAAATGCAGTTGTGGTTGTGAGGAACCCAGCCGGACGGAGCAGTGAGGCCGCGTTGTAACGGAGCTCACAGTAACTACAAGCCCAAATGTCATTAAACAAGTAATTTACGTCCAATGACGTGACCAAAGACGAACTTATATGCAAATATTTTGCGCAACATTTTCACATATTTTATCAACAAAAGTTTCGAAGCTCAAACATTCAAAGGTAGAAATTATTCAAGTATTTTTATATTCCTTCAATGTATATTAAAATTAGTTAGGTTATATTTTCATGGTTGCTTCGCTAGGCAAGCAAGGTCTGCATAACCTTGTGGTATTATCGATCACAAGTGTGCCGATAATCAGGTGTAATAACAATATTTTCTATGATGCAAAATTGTCTCAAGACAAGTTTCATCTGCCTCGACTTTACAGCGTTGAGTTTGACAAAACTGGTCAGTGGGGTAAAATGGATCACGAGCTCTTAAATCGGGCCAGTCCATATCCTCCAGTGGACATCGACGACGTTGTACTAGTCTGTGAAAAGCCATCACAGCTGATAGGCGACCACAGCATTCCTAAAGAGGGTTGACGTCAGGCAGGCCTGAAATCACAGTTGAATCTTCATTTACGCTGACCCCGGGCTTAGAAGTCTTACAGCCGAGAATGAAACCACGCGAGGATGAGAGACACTTATGAAGTATGTAAATAATCATTATCAAAGTTAAAACCAGGTTCGATTACTTTTCGGTTAATGTGAAGGTTTAATGTTTTATCTAGGCACAAACCCGAACCTCGATAGATTTGCAAATGATTACCATTAATATCTTGAATACATTATTATATATATGACATCATTCACGTTCATACATTATTATCGTATAACGTCATAAAGGCTCAAGTAGCCACTTGAACAAGATGTCGGTGGAACTCTTCGGAAAATTCAATATGAATGATATTTTATTGGATTCCAAAAATAATTGGATACAAAAAATAAATAACACGCATAAAGTTTTTCCTGAGGCAAGTCGAAGAGAAACACTTAATACTTATGATTATCCTTTTTTATAGTTAAATGACAACCATCGAAATGGGACAACGCATTGAGTTTTCACTTGCACTCACTTTCCTATACCAATATCAACACAGAAACAAAACAAATTCTCGCGCGAAGTCAAGCACAAAACGTCAAAACAAAACAAACGCAACTTGGTTTGCGGTTGGCATAAAAATATAGGCAATAGAAATAATGGTGACTCATTTATCAGCCGTAAGCTGTATAATATTGACAATCGGAGATGCTGAAGATGACGTAACCTAGGGAAAACCATGTGGAAGGGTATACACATAATAAGTACGTACCTATGCGAGAACTACTTACGTTTACGTAACCGCAACTGGGTCTGATGTAGGTCGTTGCCATTTGAATCAAAGCCTGTTACACAGTCTACTCTGGCCATCCGAAAGAATATGTATAGTCATCATTTATTCATTTAAGAACGAGGCTCTCATCAATGTAGTATTAGGCATCTATTTTACTGTTCCCTGCCATAGATTTTACCTCCTATCATCATACGACACGACCTTTACCTTGAATTTATTTCACCTATGAATGTTCTTGATGAAATAAAAGAATATAGTGAGGCGAATCGAGGACCGAACTATTGAGACATTTCTTGATACGAGTATAAGTAGTCTAAAATTTCAACTTAGATAAAAAAAATGGAGCTAAACCAAAATACCAGATCAGATTATTCTTAAATTAGTTACCGGACGTCCGGGGACGTTTGCTGGATAGAATTGAAACCGACCGAGTTTATTTAGAATTGACCCGAATAACATTGAGTGTCTCTGCATTCCTCGCGAACTAGATTTGTGAGATATCATCTGCCGTTTGCTGGTCGAGGACCGAAATAGGATCTTTATATAATACTTTTTCTGAAATTCGCAGGATTTTTTAAAAAGCTCCAGCAAACAAAAGTAAATCACAGTCGCAAATATAGTATCATAAAAATACTGTACTGTGTTAATAATTATTTCAATTTTGTCGTCACATTATTATTTTGAGCTACAGTAAGCAGTCATTAGAAGTTGAAATCAGTAATGTTTCCTTAGCAAATAGTGCGAAACGAGGTCGCAGTTGCAAGTCGATTCTTACCTACATTAATGCCAAAAACTTGAAAGTGTGTACTTCTACGCAAGCAAGTCGTAAAAAAGCAAAAAGGAATTAGCGAAGTTACACAGGTTTACTCAAATAGGTTGGGTCCTTAAAATTAGCTGTTTTCCTAGCGATTCAAAAATAGAATGAGGCTGTGAAGGAATGTGTGCTCATTATAATATTTCGTATGGGATACTCATATTTGTAAAGTCAATGTTCACAGTATGTTCACTGCGTGCATCATCAGCTGAATGAGTAGCTTTGAAACGATGCTGATGATGCACGATAAGGCTTTTATATGATGGGGTAGAGGTACGTACAGTAGACAGCAGTTGCATTACTGTGAAGTGTACCTCTATGCGGCGGTGATGAAAACGTGATGATGCTACATAATTTCATGTGAATATGTGTAAATTCGATTGTAATTAGGCTGAACGTCGCGCGCCGCGAGTGCCAAGGGCCGTGTAATTGTGACAGAAAGTCCACATGCTTTGGTGCTATACGGTAGATGAAAATATAGATAGGCCATGATAAATGTATGCAAACAGAAGCATAAAATCTTTTGTTCGGTTTTCGTGAGAGTCCGTGAAATACATATCATAGCTTAACCTGTATTATTTATGTATGTACGTACGTAGTGTTGCTGAACCCTCCCTCAGTCTCACTGCTAATTATCCGCTGAGAGGTCGTTGACAGTACGTGCCGGTTCTATTTACTCGATATTTTGTTACATGTATTGCAACGGGTTTTTAACGAATCCACAAAACATGACTGATTTACCGGTTTTACACGAAGGAACGTTATTACAGCAACATTTCTGATGTATTGACACTTAAGTGGGCCGCATTATACAGCACATAATATAAATCTTTTATGAATATTACTCAGTTGTGCAATAAAGGATTTCGTTTGATCTGAATTGGTGATTGCACAACGATAATAATATAGTAGTAAACTACCGAGCTAAATATAGAGTCATCTGTAAAACATCATTTCTTAACAATATCGAAAATGGCACACCAACGAGTTAACATTATCACATTGTGTAAATTCTGGTTAAAGGACCCAAATCTGTGAATTTTGGACGTTACTCGAGTGTCTTGACTAATGATATCTTAAATTTTGGATATATCTGTTTTAAGAAGTGACCACTGATTCTATAAAATCAATGAAATTCTGCTGATGAAATCAAACAGCAAAATAGGGCGCTAACATTTTGTTGTGAAACATCAAAATGGCTGTCACTGATCGATTAAAATATTTAACATTTGATAAATGCGGCATTTAGTGTCACGAGTTGAATACTAACTACGGTGAATGTAGATTTGGGTACTTACTGATATTTTTTATGTTTTATCAATTGGCCAATGGAGATGTTGTCCTAAAAGTAAGTGCGTCCTAGGGATTTGATTCTCAGTTCAGACCTTAGATAAAGAGATTTTGTATTTGTTAATTTAGTTATTGATTAAGTTACAGGCTAAATACATAGTTAAAATAACTCATATTAACTATGCGTGTTATTCGAAGTACCTAGGTACTTTTTATTCCAATCCTATATTCCTAGTTTTAAAGAAATGAAATTTCGGTAATAACAATGTCTAAACAATGTACACGTGGACGATACGGGCCAGATATGCAAATCTGTTTTACGTTCGCAAAGCAGTGTCAGAGATAAATAAAAATAACTACTGTTACTGTAAACGTCTGTGTAAAATGGCGAGGTTCATGGACGTGACGAAATAACTCTATGTATAAGCAAATATGTCAACATATTTCTTATACATTTGTTGACTGTCTAAGGAAATCGAGAAGCAATATTATTGGCCTGTGAAAATAATAAGGCAAAAATTAAATTTTTCAAAAAAATCTGAAGGAAAAGTACCTACACCTTCAATATGATTGCGTGTATTTGAATGAATGCGAGCTTTCTTGTATTGTAGACAAACACCTTATTAATAATATACCTTTTTTTCATAACTAGCATCACAAGTACTTGTAAGAAAAGAAGAAAACACAAATTAGTAATAAATCAGTTTTCTAAAGTAAAATTTACACTAAATGTCCAGAGTTGCCGGTGAAACTGGTGAAAGATCGATCGACCGACGATATCCAGAACGTTATATTTTTCAGAATGAGGGGAAGGCTCGGGGTTTATTTATTTATTTAAACTTTATATGCACAAAACACAATTCGTAAAAGTATAATAGATGGACTAATGCTGATGGATTAATGCTAAAAGCATGACCTAACAGTCAACTATTTGGTTATACAGATAATGCTATGTGTTTAGGGTGTGGTGTGGTGAGTATAACAAGTTACGGAAAACATGAACGGGATTTTTTGTGGACTGGTAGCAAGCACAATTTTTATTGATGAAATATTCCATAGTAACTTTCCCGTGAGACACAAATTTACCAAATTATGTAAAAATGAGAAATTATGCCACGACGTGGTGCCATTACCAATGTTGGTGTGCCGAGGCCTCACTGCTCCGTTCCGTCAACTAACGCAGTATAGTATGACATAACTGCGTACATCGACGTCACTGTCAAACCTATGTAAACGAGCGGCAACAGAGTGGTGAGACAAGGAGGAGTATTCATCGGATAGTTGATTTGAGCCACAGAAGACCTTATCCATATTTTTCACAGTAGCTAATAGGCATACATTCCTATATAAATCAATTGAATAAACTACTTCGGTGGTCGAAGTTAAGCACACAGTAAACGTTTATCACAACATTACACAAATTACATTATACGACATAATTAAAAGCACAATGGGATAGGTACGATTTAATGATAAACTACAATGTATTATACAATATCACTTGTAATAAACTATTTTAATTAAACAAGGACATGGAACAATTACTCGTGCACAAAACATTGATTTAATATATATTTCGATGGCTTTAATCAATGTTATGATATGCATAATATATTGATTTATATTGCGTACACATTGATAACATTTACTTCAATTAATTATCAGTTGTTTTAATGTCCCTATTGCTGTTGGGGCACTGGCCTTCCTTATGGATGGATAGGAAGGAGGATGGGCCATGGCATGACCCACCACAGTTTTACGATTGCGAATACAGTTGGGACCAATGACTTATGCCTTCTGAAGTTACGTTCGAATAAGCGAATTATTTAAATTATTCTGCAACATGTCATTTTTTACCCATTCTGAGCATAATAATTGCGAAATCCACATGCCTTTTGGTTCCAATACTGCCTAGTATTGGAACCAAAAGGCATGTGGGCCCACTTTAGAATAGGACCGCTCCATATCCTCCAGTGGATGTCGTACGAAGTGATTAAAGGACACATCATAGCCTTGGCAGCAGCTGAAAGGCAACAATTGGGTTCCCAAGGATGGTTAACGTGAGGCAGGCGGATGTTTGTAACATTACAGTTGAATCTTCAACATTTTAAGGTTTATTTTTTATGGTGAACCTGGGCATACAGTGCTTCAGACGGCTTCAGCCTCGAATACAATCGTAACACGCGAACATGAGTGAGGTGGAAGCAAAAATTGCGAAAGAAAAATATGACAAGTAGTGGGTACATTGTTTTTTTATTGCAAGAAGATTCAGCTGGTGCATACATAGCCAATTATAGTTATAATAGCACAGAAAGTTGGAAATTATCCTCACTCAGTAAACGGTAATGTGAAACATGGCAATTTTATCTCGATTTCCGTTATCATCGATACCCCAGCGCTTGATAATTGCACCAGATGCAATCGACCGTATCTCGAGTGTGCTCGTATCACTACATCGAGATCATTATACTCTCACTAGATAAAAATAGATTGGTATTTTTATTTCTTTCAGGGTTTCACCTGTCGTACGCGTAGTGCGAGTTGAGATTCGAACTCACCGCGTTTGCTTTTCATCAATTGCAGTGTGGCAAAAACGTCTTGGAGTTCGTATTAGAAAAGAAATTCGCATGAAGCATTTTCTTTAGTCTGTTTAAAAAAAGCTTGCATTTAAAGAGTCGCCTTTTTAAGTTCCATTATAAGGGAGACAGAAGAACTGATGTCGGCTGGATTGGAAGTCAATTGATTCATGTTAAAGGAGGAAGGAATTGTCGATTGTAATGGCAATTAAAGTGAGAACTTAAAGGGAAATAACAAGTTATGTCAATGAGGAATATAATCGAATTTGATGATGATGATGATGACAGAGTAGAAAATGAGAAAATATCTAACTTTATGACTCGACGAAGAAGAATGAATGAGGAAATGAAAACAATTCATTCGAAATTTTGTAGGTGTTGGTAAACAATACGATGGTACCAGATATATTCGGTTTATGGTGTGTAGTTTATTCAACGGTTATGTAATGACAGATGTTCTTGACTAACATAAAAGAATCACTTTCAGATGGTCCTCATATATAAAAGAGGTAAAATTACATCACCTTGGTAGGTAAGTAGTAGTAGTAGCAGTAGGTAGGTAATGTATTCTTGACCGAAAGGCTAAAATGCATTTCAACAGTATGAAAAACGGATCCACACGAATTAACCTATCTTATTCTACGCTGCACCTGGAGTTGGGATGTCAAAAACAAGGTCTAGCTCAAAGGCAAGCAGGTAGCACCTAAGTCTAGCCAAATATGAGCAGGCTACACCTACGTGTAAACAATAACGACTGCACATATGTACGTAGGTCTAGCCGGCTAAACCGTGTAGCCGCACTTCGGGGTTTAACCATATGTATGTAATTATTTATTTTTTATTGCCACATGTAATGGTATGAGTGCTTATTTAAGGCAATACAACGACCTTCCGTTGCTGTAGGCGTTACCAATGTCAAGTATTAATCCAACACGGCACCGGCTCGGTACATCCTCAAAAATACTGAGGACGTGTTGCATATGAACGATTAATTACGTAGAAAACGATGTTTGCTTTTCCGCCAGGTGTAAATATCTACTAATCATAGCATAGTCATTCTGAGCCTACACAAACAGCTGACTTTAGTCCTATGTGGTCCGAACGTTTTGTCTCACGGAATTCCCGATGGTCGACTCTATAGGCAGACCGAATGCGTAATACATTTATGACTGCCCATTACTAAACGCATTACGCAGTCCGTCTACTGGCTTTTTCACAAACCACCTGACTTTACACTCTAACGTTTTGTTGACTCATGGAATCCACGGAGTCGATCGCATCCATGGAGTCGACCCTAAAAAGGTCATTTGGCTAAGCGAGACGTAAACCCAAAATACAAAATTCAAAAGTCAGGGATATATTAACAACGATACCGAAGATAAGGAAGGTAATCAAAAACATATCTCATCTCTTGTTCTAGATGCTACCGAGCTTGTAATATAATTATTTGTTTTTTTTTTAAATAGTAAAACTATGCTCAGTTGGTATCTATATATTACGATCAATATGCAAAAGCAAATTTCAGTCCACGTACTGAATGGTAGCCATATTATGCTAGGCAGTCCGATAATAAAGGTTCGAACAAACGAGCAAACACTGAAACCATAAATGCCACGACTGTAAACAAATGGAATGCTGTGTCATAGATTTATGTTTCAGTTCTAGATACGGCATTGGTGTATCGATGATTCCTAGTGCTTGTTTAGATTCCTGTACCTACCACATCCACAGTAAGTTGAGTTTGGTACTTTTGCGCGCAAGACACATGGGCAAAAGAAACTTGCGCGCAAGAATGGTGCGCGAAAGCACTTGCGCGTAAACAACTTGCGCGAAAGACTAAAAGGTTAAGGAATTAAGGCGTTGCGTTGTGTTATGTTGTGTTGCGTTACGTTGTGTTGTGTTGCGTTTCGTTGTGTTGCGTTGCGATTCGTTGCGATGTGTTTCGTTGCGTTGCGTTGTGTAAAACGCAACGCAAGGTCTTTGCGCTTTGTCTTTGCGCGCAAATGTCTTTGGCGCATATGTCTTTCGCGCAATTTTTTTAGCGCAAGTGTCCTGATACGCAGTAAGTTGTCTCTAAAATAACGTCGAATGTCTAATTGAGCAGTAAACGACTTATAAACAATTACAAGAATTGTCTTTGAGCGCAAGTGTCTTTGCGCGCAAATGTCTTTGGCGCATGTGTCTTTCGCGCAATTTTTTTAGCGCAAGTGTCCTGATACGCTGTAAGTTACAAGAATTGTGAGCCGGTTCAATGGACGAAAAAAGGCAAACGTTGGGTCCTGTACTTTCCTAGGTTATTATAAGATGCTATATCTAGACTGACATGAATCTGTGACTCGTGTGGATTTGCCAAAACGTCGTGTTATTGGCACTGGTGTTTGAGATGATTTATTATCTCGAGTCTGTCGGGTCGGTGCTAAAATTTCGATTCTTTTTAAATAAATGAGTTATAATGACCGACGATAATGACTTAGAAATTTAAGCTTGGTTGGCAACAGACGGCCAAGACAGAAATCGAGGCCTTTACCCAGCAGTGGGGCACTTAAACAAGTTGTATAAAGAAATACCGGCAAATATTTTTTGTTCAACCTATAAAGCCGCTTCCACAGAGGAAATTAATTAATCATCTTCAAACTTCTAAACGAACTTTTATTGGATATTTAAAATTAAGTTTTTAATTTGATGGAAATTCACAACGCCCCGAAACTTTCTAGAGACATTCAAAACTGATAAAAAAATTGTCCGCAATTCTGTACATAAGTCCAGAGTACATTGACTGTAAATTGCAATTTTATTCATGCCTCGGAAATAACGTCATCGCATGCCGTCACAGACCTCCGATTAAATTCTGCATGGCAACAATCTTACAACAACTTAGCAACAATGCAATGCAGTTCAAATCTTATTTGTTTCAGTTGCGATCTTTCTGATTTGACGCACATTGCGGCATTCAAGGTAGCTTTAACCCCGATTGATAACACGAAACAGGTTTAAACTAATTCTATACAATAAAATCGCCCACGCGCCATAACTTAGTTTGGAGGCGTAAAAAATGTTTCAAGTTTGAACCGCTTTCTGGAACCACCTAATAAATACCTAGTTAAATATCTGTTTGTAATCTTATGTAGTCTCTCTCATCTGAGCGTTTTTTATCGTTTAGCAGCTTGGCTTTGACCTACTTTGGTCACGTCCCCCTCCCTAACCAGAACACAATAAAGTCCCATATTTAACGCGTGTTTTAACGACATTCTTTCTATAGAAATACCATTGTTGTTAATTATTTAATATTACAATTATTTAATATTACAATCTTACATACCTATTCACATTATATCTAAGAATATTGTCCCTAAACTCAATTTTCTCTTTGAATATTATATCAAAGGAGGTCGCCCTTTTGTCTATTGCCAAGTTTCCCGGTAATAAGGGAACACGAGCTTTGTAGAATTGCACGAGTGGTAAACTTTGTTAGAAAGATGTGGGCCGAGCGATTGCGTGATCGTGATTCCATTATAAAACTACATCTCGCCAATTACGATAACAATAGAATGTTTATAGTAACCTAGAAAATAATAATAATAATAATATTTTTGTTACCAATTAATAGCATCAGTAATATTGGCGGGGACATAAACAAAGCCTGTTGAGAAAACAGTAGCCGATATTGAGAAACAGTTCCACTAAAAACTATTTGACACGGAAAATGTAAACAACTTTTCATCCATCTTCCCGTTTCTAAAAGATTCGCCGTCAAATCATCTTTATTTTGAAGCAGGAAATTTTACGCGCCCTTCGCGCCCGTCAAGGTGAGGGGGGTGAAATCCGAGTCTTCCCAGGGTAGATGAGGCCTGACGTCGCTCGCCGGTCGCCATAAACACGGACATTTTGCTTCAGCCCCCACTCCCGACAAATTAAGGTTACAACCGGAGAAAAAATATTATGAAAGACAACGCTTTCACCTCATCTCACTTGTCTGCCTCGTGTTCGTGGACACGAATCTCTCTGGAGTTTAAGAAATGTATGACAAATAAAATAACTTATGAATATTCTTGTTTTGAAAACTAACATTGTCTGTGTCTGTGTTCATGCCTAAAATTTTATTTTGGAAAAATAAATACGTAGACGTAAGTACCTCTACTAACCTACTTATCTAAGACACGCTGATGTTTCGAAAACAACAATATAGGTAGTGAGAAAACAGTTCATTATTTATTTCAATATATATTAGATCCACAGTATCTAATCTCACAGAAATGAAATAATAATGATCTAATATTTATCATATCAACATATCCCAGATAAACATTGGACAAGACCATTGCAAGAGTCAGCGTGACGCCCACACGGGAAGCTAATGACATCACACCAAGCACATTTTTTGTATATTACTTGTTTGATAAAATTATGATGAATCATAGCAGATGAAGACATTCCACTTTTTCAGTTATAAACTAGCGACCGCCCGACTTCGGGGTTATTTGTATATATAAACCTTGTGAAATATATTGTCTAAATAACAGTGAAAACTCCATCTTTAGTTGCATGGTTTAGGATGATATACATCACTTATTGACGTCAAAGTCTACCGGCGACTTCCAAAGCGCAGGTGAATGAGAAGCGGCGCAACAAACTTTACCGTAACCTTTTCTCCAAAAACGTCAATTAGCTAAGTAGGTCTTATGTCTTATTCATGAAATAGTTAACGCCTACTTAAGTTGAAATATTTTGTATATAGCAATTGAAAATTTTTTTCTTGAATGTTAGGTGTTAGGTATTTGATTTCCAATTGCCGTATCATTCAATATTGGGCTACCGAGACTGGTTATGTAACTGTGAAAGTTATCTAATTCAGCCAATTATGTTTTACGACTAGAATTAAGCACATGTTTATTCCAGTTAATTTCATAGCTATTTATTTGGAAGAGGTTGAATAGAATTAAATACGTATATGTGCAGAAGCAGACAGGTGCACTTGTCAACAGCTTCGATATTTAAATATAGAACTTGAATCAAGACGCGACTAGATTTTATGAACAACTTTATTTTTTTTAGCACTTCACAAAATTAGCCAGGTTTGGCATAAAATCGTTTATGGAAGTTTACCGCTATTTTAAAAAATAAAGTCCGTTATAAATCGTTGAGCCGATTTTAATGAAATTTGGAATATAGTTAATGACCCGACGTTAATCTTATAGTCGATAACTTTCAATATACCGGAATTATAGTTTTCAATAATCAGTTTCCCGCCAACAAGGACACCGCGGAGTCAGCCTTGCTCGCATCCTCAGCATCGTGAAGGTTTCCTAAATATTTCCTTTTTTTTGTTCACCATTGACTTTAACTAATGTAAACGGAAACGCTTCTCACTTTAGCATCTGAGCACTTCAACAATAAAAAAATATATTATCAATTGACAGAGAAAAAATGTTTTGATCACGTGAACCACAAAATAATATGACTAAGAACCAAAATCAGTGGTAAGACAGGTATTTAGCATAAAAATAAATGTTTGTATACGTATAATAAAAGATAAACTGCGAACTTGAATATTCATTTATTTATGCGATACGAGTGTTGTGATGTCACGTGTTGAATAAAAAATATATTTTGCATAAATATATTAGGATTCCAGTCATATAATTTAAATAGGCACGTAGTTACTATAAATATTTTAGAATTATATAAATTCCAACTAGTTATCGTCTAAAAGAAGTCTGGTGAATATTTCACCTATGTATTATGTAGATAACAAATCTCTTTGACATTAGGTAATAGTACAAATATATGCTTTTGACCATTTCGAAGTCAAAAGTATATTTTTACAAAAAACGGAAAACATCAGAAATGCGAAAAATGATAACGATATGTGTCGAGTACATTACGTGATGCTAACAATACTTGCAACAATAGATCATACATTTAAAAATGATTGTGGTGTAAAACGTGTTATTAAAACACACAAAATGGTTTTAAAATAGCCACGATCAGGGAATCTGTACCAACAAACAAATGAATATAAAGTATATTTTTTAAAAATCTTGAATCAAGATTCTCCTCACTTGTGCTTTTCTGCTAAATACTTTCGTCCCCTCTTTATTTTTACTTCGCGCTTTGCGTCTAAAATACGAAGCTTACCAGAGTTTCAGATAACAATCATAGACGTCAACTCTTGGTACATAAAGGGACCGTGTGAAGCAGGGCTAGTCTTTTATTTTAATGTGTACAGTTGGCACACAAAATGTGGCAATGTAACAATGTTGAGTAATGAGAGCAGAAATGGGTTTACGCCTGGTAAAAATGGTCAGACCGGGGCTCATACAGTATTTTAGTATACGGTTCACGCTCGGGTAAAAAGGTTTATACCCGGGCAAGATTCACGTCTAGTTTGTGCCCGGTCTAAGACTCATCTCTGAACGGGACTGCACTGCACTATTACTAAACAAACAGTTGCACTCTCAGCAAAATGTAAACAAATCTTTGTACCTATAAAAAAATAAGCACAGCATCAGCATTGGCATCGTATTTTTCACAGAGAATGAAAATAATCTGGTAAGCTGTTCAAACAAAATAGTGTCTACTATGTAATGGAATGTAGGTACGTCTATATATACCATCGCATGATCTCCACATCCACTCCCCTAGGGGACTGTACACTGTTCCACGACAGGTTCCAAATTGCTCCCTTATACAAGGCGCAACTAGTCTTGCGACTGAAGAAGAGTTTTCTTAGTAAAATCCACTGACATATTTGCTGTGTATATTATAGTATAAAGCCGTGACTAATTTAACTTAACAGAAATAATAGAGTATTGAAATACGATAATCGCTTAATTGATCATGAGGCGGTCTTAGAAACTGGGTTAAGGTGTTAAATAAAGCGCTGTTACGCTGCCATAGTTACGTTCACGATTTGCTTCGCTTCACATGTTGCGATTTTGTTGTGTATTAGTCGACTGGGTCGCGCTAATAAATTCACTGGATTGAACCTCGATTGTTTAATTGTTTTTACCCAGTATAGCAAAAATAGTTTAGCAAATTCTTGGGTTAAAATTGAATCATAAACCAAAAGAGACACAAGTTAGGAGGAGCACAAGTTATTAACATGATTGGGAGGAAGATATATAATGCAGCTTGTGTAAATAACTGCAACCGCCGGTCAGTGATGGGGCCATGGGGTAGATCATGTTGTAGTTGCCAATAATAATTCCATAGAATTGTGTTCCAATTGAAAAATTATTTGTTCCAAAGATATTTCTTCAAACATGATATAGATTCTGATCATATTTATTATTGTTATATTTCAATGAAATATAACAATAATAAGTATGATTTATTTATAAGCCATAAGAACCAGTATTATGCTATATAAGAATAGTATTTTCATTAGAGATTAGCAAGTGCTCTTTTCTAATCAACATCATGAGTAAAAGAGTATTCTATTTCTCAAAACTAAATTTAAAACTATTTCTTAAAAACTAAATTTTAATTTTTATGAGGTTAAAAACTAGATATCATTTTCATAATACAATCCCTCTCTTTCCCCCATATATATTTTAAAATTAGATCAAAATAATTATAATATGACTCATATAAAAGTTCTTAGTCTTGAGACCTTTGCGGTTTAACTGGTGTTTAACAGGTAAACAAGGTTACTCAGGGTTTTGTATATGTATATTATTATATATACTAAGGCAAAAAGTAATATAAATGTTCAATTATCCAAGAACATACAGTAAGAGAGGAAAAAATATTTTCACATATACTTATTTAGTATTTGAATATATTTCCTTATTGCTAAATAAACTTTAAAGAAATTATATATATATTTTCATTATCATGTTAATCAAAGTGTTGTTTAGTATTTAAGTACCTACATTAGTATAGAATCTTATGAAAGCAAAGCCCCAAGTGGAATAAAAAAGGAAAAGTGGAGCATGTTTGGCATCGGGGCAATCCCAATAGGTTTGAGTCATAACACATTTAAAGGAAAAGTTCACTACCTTTCATCAGAAATCATTCCACAATGTTCATAAGGAATCTTTACTAACTGATAATATGGGAATACCTAAAAGTTATTCTTCCTTTTTATATTTTTTGCATTAAATAAATACTAAATATAAACTAGCTGCAGCCCAGGGCTCTACTCCCGTGAATCCTCCCAGAATTTCGGGCTAAAAAGTACCCTATGTGTTATTCCAGACTGTGTAGACAACATAAAATTATTAATGGCTATGGATTTCAGATAACAAAATGTTGATCAATACTAATAAAAATATTGATAATTATATGAGTAATATTTTCTTAAATAAACCCTATGTAAATACAGGTTTTACATAGGTTTTAGGTATATTTTATAAATAGTAATTTAGGACCCTACCTGAATGAGCGAATCTTCGGCCGACAAGAGGGCTGTCCAGCAGCAGCCGCCGAAGGGACCAGCGGCCCAAAAGTCCGCCGCCCCAACCACAACCGCCGCCACTGCCGCGACGCATACCATCACGTTCCACCATCACAACAACTGCAAATACATCACACTCCGAACACAGTCAATAAACGAGTTACTTATTGATGCACACCGCAATCACACGACCGACATTTGCTCTCGCGGCCTACAGACTACCGTTAGAACATCGAGTCGTTCACAATTCACTAGCAAGATTTGCACAACAGAGTTAGGTATTGAGTAACCGACAAGCGAAGCATCGCATCAGCTAGAGAAAGTAGCGATGGCCATACGAATTTGTGTGTGCCCGGGACAAATACTGATGCAGTCTAAGGTGGGGAAGAAAATATCATTATGTAGTTCAATCGAGATATTTTTTGTATCCACGAATGCGAAAGAACTGAATTTAACACCTTAGTTTATAAATCTACATTAAAATTTTTGGTATCTTAAACTATGAACATTTGCTTATATATCAACTCTAAACTCATTGGATAGGTTAATAATAATATTGCACTTCACAAACATATTGACGACGACAGACGACTACGGGGCACAAAGTCACAAACTTGAGCTGCCTTGCCTTGCCTGTGCCAGCCAACTGTCAAAAGTCAGGTCAGAGGACCACAGACATTTCTTATGGAAAAGCAAAGGGGGACCACAAACTATAGATTATAGAACATGGATTTATAAGCTACTAATACCATGGCTGAGGATTATTTTGTCATGACATTTGTTTGTTTTCGGCATGAAAGCGGAATCATGCAAAAAAATAAGCGAAAACTATATAAAGACAAACTCTGTTGTTCAATGTAATGTTTTGTGATGCATTCAGCGTCTAATCTCTGTAACGATGTAACCGTGCCTGGAATGCAAGTGCTTTTAGGGCATGTGTCATGGATTTAGTAAGTAGCACTGTGTTTATGGTATTGTCACTGTCAAATGAAATTTAACGTCACCTTACGTCACAGTGACTTTTTGCAAGAAAAGCAAAAAAGTGTTTTGATCATAGGCATTGCATTTCAAAGTGAAAATTATAAATTTATAATCAAATTTATCACATCCACCTATTGTTTGTTGACATTATCTACATATCTATCTCAAGCAAGATGTTGCTTCAAAGATATTTTATTTGTATTCTCATTTTGTTTATTGCTCATGTTTTATGCGAAAACAAATATTCAAAATCGGCAAATGAAAAAAAGAATGACAAAAAGAAGAATAATATAGACTTTAGAACACTAGAAAAACCATTCAGAATGAATAAATTAAATCTTTTGTGGTCTAAAGCTCAACATGTAAGTTACTAGGTATAATGGTGATAGTAGGGGGCGTTATGCATGCAGCTATAGTTTTTTGATTTTGGCATTTCACTTATAGGCGGAGTAAACGTAAAACTGTTAATTATTTGTTTCACGATTGATTTTGTTTTAAAGTATGTTGTATTTTTAGCGACTAACAGAACCAAAACTGAAGTCTCTGTATAGTGACTTGATGATTCAAGACAAAGAAGAAATTACATACAAAAGGGTCAAGAGCGAAGGCGGCGACAAGGAAGGGCTAAAGGAGGCAGAGTTGAGGCGCAAGCTGACTACTATAATGAATAACTTTGGCTTACGGGAACATTTTGAAGATGGTGCTGTTAGACAAAAAGACCATCCAGTGAGTAAAAAGTTTTGTTTGATTTTCAGACTTTTTTTTAATGTCTCGATGGAATTAAATATTTACCTCTTCTGTTTCAGCCCTTGACACTTAGTTTTTTTACATCAATAGGAGTCTAGGGAGAAAAAAAAAAGAATTTTTAGTTAGAAAATAATATTTTAGTGTTGGGCAAAAATCATGATTCCTTGATTTCATAAACTGAACTAATGTCAAATTTATGTTTTAAATGTTTGCAAGTTAAAAAAATTGCTCTTTGTACCTATATTCTGTTGCAGTCACACAATTCTGCCATTGATGACCACATAAACAGGAGCATATTCAAGGACAAAAAACTGAATCAGTTGTGGGCGAAAGCAGAGACTTCTGGATTTACCAGCGAGGAGCTATCAGCTCTAAAAGAAGAATTCCTTCACCATCAGGATAAGATTGACCAGTACTATGAACTACTAAGTGATGCTAAAGATGGGAAGAAGGATACTTATGACAGTAGGTTATTTACTTATTTATTCATAATTTTTTTCTATATATGCCATGCCTGTAAAGCATCATTTTATTTTCAGATGCAATTAATGAGGAAGAAATGGAACGTTTCAATGAGATCACTGGGGACACGGACACAAATGAAATCAAGAAGGACTTCACAGACAAGACCAATATGATCAGGGACAAGCACCGGGGCCTGCGGGATGGGTTTGACAGGCTGCAAAGAAAGACAGCTCAAGGTATTTATTTATAAAAAAACCTATCTAGTTTTGTCAGATATTTTGTTATTTCTGAAAGCATAGTATTCGTAAAAGTCGTACCAGATACCTTTAGGCGACTTGAACAAAATCTGACTACAATAACACATTTTTTACCAATAACACACTTGATACAAGTGACAGATACCTTTCATTTCTTGCAGGCCCAAACAATAAAGAATTCATCGAGCCAAAAGTACAAGGGCTGTGGCGCATGGCGACGGCTGCTAACTTCACTGTTGATGAACTGGAATCACTGAAGGTAATCATTTCTTCATATCAGCCAAGGTTACGTTCTTCCCTCAGAATGACCTATCTAATCAGAACTAGTAAATTCTATGTCTTTCACACTAAAAAAAGTACTGGATAGATTTTGATGAATTTACTTCATGGTTTGGGTAAACCCATCTATACTCCATAACACGGAGACTATGTTATAGTCTAAAACTACTTTACTATTGAGTACCTTATAGAAATTTCCTCATGTCACTGATTTCTGTGTATAAAAATTTCCTCATGTCACTGATTTCTGTGTATAAAACTAACCTAACTCCTCCTTTGTTAGTAACATCAACAGGGAGTCTCAGGGAGTGAGGTTATCAGGCCCTCAACTGTACAATCAATCTTATATCAAATCACTCTGAGTTAACGAACTAGGTAATTTTGCCATTGCAATACCAAATAGAAATGTTGTTTGATAAACACCCAGTGTATTTATTTTCATCACTTTCTTGATAGACTGTATGTTTGTTTTCCAGGTGGAACTGCAGCATTACGAGTCCCGCCTATTGAAGCTGAGGGCGCTACACGCTGATCATGTAAGAAACACTGAGAAATTCGATAGCAAGGTTATATATATATTTTTTGTATTTTTTTGCATCCTAACAGTTTTACCCGTGATTCATGTTATCCTCATTATCACACATTTTAATGTGCCCACTATTGGGTTACTCACCTTCTTTGTAAATGGATAATAAGTATGGGCTGTGACGTTTCATTTGCTTGTTAGTTTAATTTACTTTTTTTTTAATTTAGAGCCATTAGATATCCGTCTCCCACCGTGTATGTGGGATATCTCTTTGCTTCCTGGGACGTAGGCCTCCGTTTATTCATTAATTCCATCTTAATTTACTTACATATTTTTATTTATCTATAGTTGTGTGACTTCAGTTAAATCAAAATAGCACCTATCTTGTTCAATTACATTTTTCTAAATCAGGTCGAAAACAACAACTTCCTAAAATGGCAACTTTTGAACAACAACATCCTCATATGACAGTTTCCAACACTTAAAACAGTTTCAGCCTCTTATAAAATTGTTACTTTTTGAAACTGAAGGCATATTAGTCCTATTGGCAGAAGGCAGCCAACGGCGACAAGATGGACTATTTCGAGGAGCAGCAGCGGTCCATCAAGAAGCACCAGAGGAAAGTGGAGAAGATGCACGCCGACATTGAAGGCAAGATTCTTTCGAAGCACTCAGAGTTGTGAAGTGTTGTGCGGCGTAATCTGTTCATATTACATAAGGCGTAATCTGTTCATATTACATAAGGCGTAATCTGTTCATATTACATTGTTATGAGCCTTTTTTGTGCGTAAGAAGGGATTTGGTTTTGATCTAATGTTTTTGGAAACACAGGAAAATGCACATGTTTCCATATAATTTTGCATATATCCTCCATTTAATTTTTAGTACATAACTTAAATTTGTGCGAATATCTCTTCACTTGTAGTCAAAGCAATTTAAAATACTTGGCTGTAATAGAAGTTCCCTTTTGAGCTGACATTTTGTAAACCAGCGTATATGGTAGGTACTTAACCAAAGTTATATTCCTCCAGTACATAATATGTCATGTATTAAACCAATATTGTGTTTCGTGATCAACTAATTATTATCGTGATCCTAATGCATTTAATATTATTTTTTAAAATAATTTTAAAGATTTGAGTAGTACACATAATCATTATTACGTAAATAAAATCTAGCCAAATTAAGGTCCTATTTTATTGTAGTCCTATTATATTTTGAATAATGTACATATTTATGTAAAGAATCTCGTTTAAGAATTTGTTCTAATTAGGGATAACGTTATTAATGACACTAATAAATGATGTATTTTATGTAAACAGAACTTTTATTTCGCCGTAATGTATGAACTCAGAACATTGCTTAGGCCCTATTCAAGAACACACGCAAGATACTGTGACAACGGTTTATTTGCCTAGAACTTACCGCATATCCTGCTTTAATATTCGAGACAACGTCCTCAATAATAATTTACTTATAAATATACACATTACCCAAATAAACCTATAAAAAAGATTTGAAAACAGGTGGTATTATTAAAAACACCAGCGGATACAGTGCATCAATATATGATATTTAATCTTCATGTACAAGCAAATTTATTACACGTTTTATAATTCCGTCTCATTTGCGAGCATATCAATCATAGAAATTAATATCGTATTATGCCATAATATAGTGTAAAATATGTATAATAACGGCGGCGGGGTCCGCGAAGGCAACGCAAACACGGCGGCTGAGGAATCAGATTCCAAGCTACCTACATTACACGTATATCGTATATCTACACAAACGGCCGACTAACATAATTATAAAGTCTAACGGCTGCGAGCGGCAGTTAACAAATAAAACTACACCGACTCCCCTCACGAGTTTCATTATAATGAATCGTTTAATCCTTCACTCAGTCGATCGTACAGTATAAGTAGTTCTTCTCGATAGGACATTTTCTCTAATATGTATATAGATAATCTGTATAATATAATCTTTCTCACTAATATCTACACCGTTTCCAAGGGTTAGAGTTATATATATCCTCGCCGGACAGCGGGGCGAGTGACTCGGAACGTGTGCGCGAACTAAGGCAGTGTCGGGTGGCCACGCTAGTGACTCCACTTGCTCCAATTCTAGAACAAAAAACATACAGCAATTAATAAACAAGAATACGAAATAAACTAGTGGAAACAAAAGACAAATAAAACTATGGACAATGAGCTAGCATCAACAACACAAACAAGCTAGCTCATTGTAACTTCCAACATTGTATAGAATATAATTCAGATAGTTTTACAGATTATCTTTGCCAGCTTCAAACGCCTGTTTACGTTAGACAAACAGACAAGAGCTTGTGTAGAAAAAATAGTCAAAATTCAAATAGCTGCGAAATCGTCACAACTCAATGTCAAACAACGTGGAGAAAGCTTACTCAGTCAAACTCACACATACTCAATTGTTGCGGTCAATGCGCCTTGCGTTTCATATGTCCAGATCGTGTTACCGTTGAACAGCTGACCGGAGTTCGTATCATAACTCTCGGGAATGACTGTGTCATACGCGGGGATACTTTCGTTATAACACCTCATAAAATACAACAAAATAAAATTAATATTGAACCAGTGATCTTTGCACCAGATATCGCGCCTGTCAACAACATCATAAATGTATCTATACCTATTAGCGTGCTAAATTCTACTGAGCTTAAAAACCCCTTTGATCTTTGATCGATGATCAGATTAGGCAGCTAAAAGAAGCATCCCAGAAAATAGATACAGAGACAGACAGAATCAGTTTTCACGACGTGCACCACTATGTCGTCATTTACTGTGTAGTAGCAGCAGGTCTAACAGCAGCGCACGCGCTGTCGCCGCGCTTGTCCAGCCAGCGACCATCAGGATGACGGTACTGTACAGTGTGTGAATGTAAAAGATGTCAAGTGTGTGAGTGATAGTGTTAAAGCAGAGCAAAGTGTTAGTGTTAATGTATCCGATAATGACGGTCAAAATGAACATAGTCTTTCCGTGAATAAAGGTGAGCGAAATAGATATTAGGACATCTTCAGCATACACTCGGAACCGCTCGCAGCACCAAGACGCTTCTCTCTATAATCTCTTCGCCGTTCAGACAATTTTGAGCAATATATGGTATATTTTCATCGGTTGCCTGAACGGGTATAAGTATTTATATACGAGGGCTGCTATTTATGTATCCGGAATAACAAAATTAAACAAACATATATTATTACATATGGTTTTATTGTTTCTCGAAGTATTCTCCGCGATGATCTATGCACTTCTGCATACGATGAAACCAATTTTCAAAGCACTTTTTCCATTCTGATTGAGGTATGTCCAAAACGTGTGTTTTGAACGCATCAACGGCCTCTTCGCGGCTCGAAAAACGTTGACCACGTAATTTATTTTTAATGTTTGGAAATAAATAAAAATCATTGGGTGCCAGGTCGGGGCTGTACGGCGGATGACCCGTCAATTCAATCTTTTGACCCTCCAAAAAATTATTTGTTTCAGCCGACTTGTGGCAGCTAGCATTGTCGTGATGAAGTATGATTCTGCGTTGTGGGTTGTTCTTTCGTATTTTTTCAAAGACTTCTGGCAAACAAATGGTGGTGTACCATTCAGAATTAACCGTCCTACTATTCTCTAGTGGCACTGTAGCTACATGTCCGTTGATACCAAAAAAACAAGCGACCATTTGCTTTAAAGTGCTTCTCGCACGAACAACTTTTGTTGGATTCGGTTCATCTTGAAAGACCCACACCGTTGACTGCTGTTTAGTTTCAGGGTCATAAGCATAGATCCAGGTTTCGTCACCTGTGTAGATATTATAAACAGCTTTTGACGTGCCACGGTTGTATTTTTTTATCATTTTCTTACACCAGTCGACACGAGCCTGTTTTTGATCTACGCTCAAGTTGTGCGGAATCCAACGCGAACAAATTTTTTTAACAATTAAATGTTCGTGTAATATCGCGTGTATACTCGTCATACTAATGCCCAGAGACGCCTCTATCTCGCGGTATGTAACATGACGATCTTGCATTACTAATTGTCGCACAGCATCAATATTTTGTTGTACCACTACCGATTTAGGACGACCCTCCTTAATTTCATCCGTGAGCATAGACCGTCCACGTTGAAATTCCTTAAACCAATAATACACAGTGGTTTTCGATGGTGCTTCATCTCCAAAAGTTAAAATCAGTTGTTCGATGCACTGTTTTTGAGTTAATCCACGCCGAAAATCATAATAAATCATCGCGCGAAAATGTTCACGAGTTAAATCCATGGCAATGAAGACAAGCTATTTTCATAATTGGCGCCAATTGAAAAAAAACAAATGACAGGGACATGAAAAATATTTATTCTCTAGCCGAAGAGTTCTATTTTCAAATGTTGTAATTACTTTTTAAATATTCTAGAATTATTGGCCAGTTCCGGATACATAAATAGCAGCCCTCGTATAATATTTGTATGTGTATTTTATTTTGGAATTAATTTTTTTTCTTGTTTTAAATAGTATTTTATGGTCACGCCAGTCTGCCTCTAAGTACCACATCTCTCACAAATGAAATCTCTTCCAGTAGACCCACTGGAAGAGCCGTGTTTCCGCCGGAGCCCGGTTATGTAGACCACTGAGGTGGTGCGTGGTGTACCTGCTTGTGGTGGTCGGGATGGTGGTCGGCGGACGCGGAGGACGCGGGCACAGTAACGTACTGCAGCGGCAGCGCGTGCAGCAGCGACAGCCCCGACCCGTAGTTCTCTAGGCGTCCGCCCATTGAGCTCATCCCGCCTACTGTTTGCTGTGGGAGACACGAATACATTACTTTACTTAGTTTCAAATAAAAGTGAATAGGCGAAATCGCTCTAGCTCTGGTGCTAATGAAACCTCTATCAGAGATTATTTTACACGTATTGTGTATTATAAGTTAATATAAGCGGTTTCCTGACAGTCAAACTAATAAAGCCTTGATTATCCTCTGGAGTATGTTGAATTCGTAACTTGTCGAATACAGAACAAAAGATTTTAAATAGTTGGGTGGTTGATCTCCGAAACTACTTTCACTGAACTTTTACTTGAACTGATTTCAAAAATAGTTTCACCGTTAGAAAGGAACATTATTCAAGCTTGGTATAGGTTATATTTCCACGGCCATGTTCACCTGGTAGCGGTCGTGGTCGGCGTGCAGCGGCGGCGGCGGCGGCGCGTGCGGCCAGTCGTCGGCGGCCGTCAGCTTCCACGCGCGCTCCGTGCCGATCGGCCGCGGCTTGCGCTCCTCCTCCTCCGCCCAGCCCCCGCCCACGCCCACGCCCACGCCCACGTTCATGCCCACGCCTACGCCCACGCCCACGCCGCGCTCTAGTAGGGACTGGAAGTACACAAACAATTCAGATGACAATATCACATATTTTATATCAATTAAGTTGCCTGAACAGGTATTAGTATTTATTTACACTATTATTATAAAGAGGTAAGCGTATGTGAGTAGTATGTATGTCTGAGGCAGGTAATCTCCGAAACTACCGAACCGGTTTAAAAAATCGTTTTACCATAAAACTCCCACGGGAGCGAACCCCCGCGCAACATCTAGTGTATCAAATTTGTATGTATGTGGCTTACCCTATTCGCTGTCGCTTCTTTTTTTCTTTTTTTTCACTTCCTTTTTCCACAGATTATATTCTATCTTTCTACTAAATATCATCGAAATCCGTACGATTTGTGCGATGGAATTTCCAAAAATCCTTTCTTAATTAACAATCTACCTAAAATATACATTGTAAAGCTATATACAATTAGTATATTAACCTGATAGTGCGCTTGTTGCGACATTTGCTGCTTGGGCGCGGGCTGTTGGTAAGAGGTCGACATCAGTAGGTTGCTCAAGTTTGCGGCGTTGCTTGCGCCCGTGAACAATTGCTGCAACAAATAAGGCAGGTTTCATTATTGTTACAAATAATAAATAATAAATAAATATATTAGGACAAATCACACAGATTGAGCTAGCCCCAAAGTAAGTTCGAGACTTGTGTTATGGGATACTAACTCAACGATACTATATTTTATAACAAATACATATATAGATAAACATCCAAGACCCGGTCCAATCAGAAAAATATCATTTTCCATCATGACCCGACCGGGGATCGAACCCTCGGTTCAGTGGCACGAACCTTACCACTGCGCCACCGAGGTCGTCTACGTTACACTTAGTTTTAAGTAAATTTTTGACGTCAATATGTGATTTATATTATTCTGAGTTGAATAAAGATTTTTCATTATCGCAAAAACATTGAAGGTCTCCACTTTCACGCCATTTTAACTACACAAAACAACAACTGTGTTATGTAATAAACATATAAGCCTGTGCGCAAAATGACTTCTAGGCCAATGTTTCGACAACATCTAGACAAGGGTCCCACCTGCGGACACTGAGCATTGTGCTTGTGCAGCAGCGGGTGTCGCTGGTTGAAGTCTGGCGCCCGCGGGTTGAGGCGCGACACCCCCTCCACGCCCACGTAGCCCAGCCCCATCGCTGCGTTGTTCATGTTCACGCCGCTCATTGTCACCTGCCACCAAATTTAGTTTATTTAGACTATATATAAACTACCTAGTTTATATATAGTCTAAATAAACTAAATTTAAAAAACACACATACGAAAACATTGTGGGCAAAACCTTTTGCCCACAATGTTTTCGTATGTGAGTAAAAATTTGTTTCCCGTGGGAATTTCAAGAAATCCCTTCTTAGTGCTCCCCTACACTGTTCTAGGAAGCTACACACCAAATTTCAGCTTTCTACGCCCAGCAGTTTTGGCTGTGCGTTGTCTGTCAGCCAGTCACACAGTAACCCAAGTTTTACATATAGAGATTAATAACTTAACGGCTCAAACTAAGTACTAAAATTGTATCGCAGGTCCACATGACAACCGCACCTAGGTGGTTCTCAGAGCGTTTCGACTGCGGTGGCCGCATTTGAGACACTCGACACTTACGACCCGTCAACTTTCTTGAGGAAGGAATCATTTCCATAGATAGTAAAACTAATTCTTGTTTTTGTGAAAATTTGAAAAATTGTAATTAGAGCGTGACAGCAGCGTTCGATACGCTTTGTTCGTATTTGTGATATGAGAAAATCAATACTAAAATATAAAACCAAAAATGCAGTGGTCAAATTGTAAATAAATATATAGGTCATAGTTTCTGATAACTAATAAGTTTTTTGATATATATAATGCTTACCATCATGTTATGTCCGTTTCTAGAATTGTCTTGGTAGATAGGTCCATTCCGGGATAGTCCACTCATATCCATTGTGTTAACGTTATTACCTGCAAAAGAACAACAAAATAAATAGTCTTCGATTAAAATTGTAATAGCAAAAATGCTTATGAAAACATGTGTGGCGCTGCAATGGCGTCTCGATTACGAAAATAATTTTATCAGTTCACATTATAACGTCATAATAAAGACACCATTAAGAAGTCGAACACTCGCGAAGGAAAAATTGTTTTTGTATAAAGTATATATTAAGGAAAAATAACCACTGGATCAAGATGTTACATAAATAAATATATTCTGACAATATACACAGATTGAGCTAGCCCCAAAGTAAGTTCGAGACTTGTGTTATGGGATACTAACTCAACGATACTATATATTATAACAAATACATATATAGATAAACATCCAAGACCCGGGCCAATCAGAAGTAAGTGTTATTGTCAATGGTTTTCGGATTTCCCCATCGGCCGAGTGTTGTCAAACAAACGAGGTTGCGTGTACTGTACTGATGACCGCACTGACCTGCCTGCAGCGGCTGGTGGTAGCCGGGCTGCAGCATGGGCAGCGGCGGCGGCGTGGAGCCGTGCGAGGAGGTTCTCGAGCACGGGGAGCAGCCGCCGCCCGCCGGGGTGCCGCGGTATCCCGGGGCTTTGCTCACGTCCACCTGCTGTACCATACATTCTCTTACTTAACTTTTCATTTACAAAAAAAATGCGATTTATCAGAAACCCATAATGCCAGGTGCTGCATCATGACAGATTGGCGTAAAGACAAGATTCACTGGAATAACACATAGGGTACTTTTTATCACGAAATTCCCACGGGTAGCCCCGGGGCGCAGCAAGTAAATCAAATACTATTGTTATAAAGAGAAGCGTTAAGCGTTTGTAAATTTGTACGTTTGAGGCGAGTAATCTCCGAAACTACGGAATCGATTTCAATAATTCTTTCACCATTAGAAAGGTACATAATCCAAGATTGCTATAGGCTATATTATATCTCAAAATAGTCACAATCTTAACATTTAGTAAACAAATGTATACCTGTGGCGGGACAACGTCCACGTTGTGGTGTTCGGGCGCGGGCCCCGCGGCGCCCCACATGCCGACGCCGGCCGACAGATCCTTGAACAGCGAGTACTCTTGTGTCCCGCTCGCGCTGTGCGACGACGTCTACACACACGGGAAACATTTTCATTACACTCACTCTGACGTGAAAGTGAATACTGATTTTTATGTTATGATGATAGTGCATTGAAAATTGGTTTTCGTCAAACTACATTTCTTTGCCATTGCAATACCAATTATGATCAGGATTGGTTGATAAACACCAGCGCCAGTTTTCAGCCAATAAGAGGCGTCGTATATATCCTTACATATTATAAAACAAAGACCTCAATCGCGTCTGTCTGTTCGCGAAGGGATTTTCATGCGGTTTTCACCAATAGATAGAGTGATACTTAAGGAAGGTTTAGGGGTATAATTTATTATGTTATTACCCAAGCGAAGCCGAGTTGGGCTGCTAGAGTGGAAATATAAAATCGTTAGGACTTTATTATAATTACCACATTTTACGTAATAAATTATTTCATTAACCCATATTTTCAAAGAGTTCTGTTAACCAATTCGACTTCGCTTGGGTAAAAAAATAAATAAATTATACACCTAAACCTTCCTCAGGAATCACACTATCTATTAGTTTAAACCGAATTAAAATCCGTCTAGTAGTTTTTGAGTTTATCGCCAACAAACAAACAAAAAAACGCGTCAGAGAAATTTGTTTTATAAATATGTGAATATATAAGGATACAACAATAAAGGTAAAGTACCTGTGGCGTAGTATTGATGTGCAACGCAGCAGACGGATTAGCCGAGCTTTCTTCGTTGGCGTTCCAGGTATTCGTATTGTCCGGGCTTAGCTGAAAGATAAATAGTCGATAAATAAAGATTACATTTTACAACATTAAGATTAATGATAACCGACTTTGATGTTTTTCAGTTAGATATTAGATGATTCTGTGCTAAATTATTTTTTAATTTCTATTATTCATATTGTTGACTGCAGTCAATAGAGATTTTTTGAAAAACGTAGGGGAAGCCTTTGCCCACCGTTGGGACACAACTTCAGACTAGGCGAAAACAAAATTTATATTATACCATACTAATAAAAATATATATAGTTGTCACAAAATATGAAAGCATATCATTATTTTATTTTCCAAAAACTACAGCCTGTACCTTCATCTTCATTTTGATTGTTTTAATTGCTAACCTTGATGTCAGATTTTATTCAAGTCGACTACGTACCGCGTAGCAAGGTAAATTTTCCACTCAATTTCAGGAACTTTAGGTATTGGCAGACATTGTGAAAATTTGATCTTTAAAACAACGCAAATATGTCTAGTTCTCAATGTAATTATTTTGACATTACACGTAACACTTCCAGTTGGCATACGAGTCACTCACCTGCTGCGTTCTGTCGTCGTCGGGCGCATGCGCGACATTATCGCTCAGCTTCATGGCCGACACTTGGCTGGTCAGCGACGCAGTGCTCACGCTGCTGGCCACACTGCCGCTCAGCTGTATGACATTTATTATGTTAATATGATTCTCTTGGTTGTCTCTTTCAAACATTTGTTGTCTCTTTTTTAAACATATTCTTGACAAAAGAGTGTCAAAGACAGCAAGTGTTATACAACATGCTGTGGGCCACCTTTAGAGTGTGAACGTTAGACTGAATGAGAAGAACAGAACTTGTAGTCATTTAGAAATAAACAAAATAATCAACTTTACTTATGAGAGAAACTAAACTAGTAGACAACGAGAAATAATTCAGGGGCAAAAGGAACTGTATATTACCATAGCAGAGATAGTGCTGCGAGGTTTCTCAGGTGTGGTCTGGCTTTGCGGTGTGGAAGCGGCTCCCAATTTGGCAGCAAACGTATGTGATCTCCCGCCCACGGCGCCGGTGTACGATAGTGCAGTTTTCACTGGAGTAGCGCCTGCGACGCCCGATGCCGGGGGTTGAGATGTCGGCGTGCGTTTTTCTGCTGTAAAGGTAATAATATATATTCAGTACTTGTGATTGTTGGTAAAATGGCATAGGATATCTTCTTAAACCATTGTTTGGGTTTTTCCATGTTAATTTTCATGGTTACGGTTTGTACTTACGGCATGTGGTGGCACCAAACCTTATTTATTTTATTTTCGGGGGTCTTACAGCGAAATATAGAGTAAACTTACATATGTTTCAATATATAAAAACTATGTTAATTACAAGCTCTCCGCTTATTAATTATAATTTATTATGGTGGATTATTACATATTTTCCTATGGGTCTCATACGAGGAGATTTGATAGCTATGATTTAACAACAGCAATGTTTTATATAAAAAATGTTAAAACCTATTGCAAATTAAAATGTTTTATCCCTGTCACACTATACAATATTTGATATTGATCGAAAGAGACAGAACAGGTTTTAACTTTTTTTACGTATAATAGGTGTCTAAAACTACCAAATTTCTTTACAAATCTTGAAAACGTCATAATAAAGACACCATTAAGAAGTCGAACACTCGCGAAGGAAAAATTGTTTTTGTATAAAGTATATATTAAGGAAAAATAACCACTGGATCAAGATGTTACATAAATAAATATATTCTGACAATATACACAGATTGAGCTAGCCCCAAAGTATGTTCGAGACTTGTGTTATGGGATACTAACTCAACGATACTATATTTTATAACAAATACATATATAGATATACATCCATGACCCGGGCCAATCAGAACCTCTCGGTTCAGCGGCAAGCACTTTACCAGTGCAGCACCGAGGTCGTCAAGATATTATAACATTACCATGCGCTTGGCGGGCGTGCCTGGCGGCGGGCGCGGCGGGCGCAGCGGGCGCGTGCTTGGCGGGCGCGCGGGCCGCGGTGGGCGTGCGCGGGGCGCTTGTTGGCGCTGTCGTCGGCGTCGGCTGCTGCTGGATATTGTTTATTTATTTCAAACTTTTATTACAAATGGATATGCACTTGGACTTAACGTATTCTCTACCAGTCAGCTATAAGACCAAATATACAGGTAATGGATATACAGTGTATTGTTATTGACTCACTTCTTGGGTTTATATGTTGATGATATGTTGGATCGGTACAGTATGTTGATACCATTTCATTATGTAACATGAAATGAGAGGAACCACGAGACATAGCTGCCTCTGCTAGCAGCCACATTTCAAACATTGCTCAGGTAAAAAAAAGACTAAAATAAAGGAAGTCTTGTTTCTTCAAACTTCAAATAATATTATAAATACAAAAGTCTGTCTTTCATCTGTTAAGCTTTCACGCTTAAACCGCTGAGTGGATTTTGATTAAATTTGGAATACATATATTTAATAACCCGAGGTCAAAGGCTACCGCAGACAAAACTTCCAACAAATAATAATACATTAATTTATCTTTATCTAACTTAAGTACATGAGAGTTACATTACAAAGATATATAGCTACCTTGGCGGGCGGCTGCTTGGCGGGTTTGGGCTGCGGCGCCGGCGCCGGCGGCGGCTTGGCGGGCGTCGCGCGCGGCAACAGCGCCGCGATGTCCGCCTCGGGGTCCCGGATCATGGCCGCGATCAGGGCTCCGGCTTGCTTCGTCGCTTCCGCTGAGCCCCTTGAAGGACAGATACAAGTTGTAAACTCATAAAGTACGAAATTTTTCCTTTTGGTGGTGGTTATGTGATTGATGTAAGACTTTTCTTAAATCATATATGAAAAATTTCTCACGACTTAACGATCGCTATCTGACGACTCCCACCGAGGCAGAAGGGGCAGGTCATTCAGACCATTGGCGGTATATGCGTGCTAATAGTGTGAAGTGGAGAAAAAAATTAGGAATAATAGGCTCCGACGCTTAAGGCTGAGGGAGAAACCGGGAAAATGTTCAGATCTAACGACTGCAGTCGTAATATAGATGACGAAAGATGAGCTAACTCACTTGATGGTGATGATCCGCTCGCCTTGTCCCTTGCTCTGCTTGTCCACTTCAATGTGAGCGCCGGTCGCGGACCGAATGGCGTTGATGTTGCTGCCCGCGCGGCCGATCACGCGGGAGATGGCGTGAGAAGCGACCGATACTTTCTTGCATCTGTTTTTTAAATAAATAAATGTAAACTTATGTACAGTCGACCGAAATTTACCCTGCATGAATCTTTATGCCGCGGTAATAGGAGCGAATTTGCCACAAGTTTCGGTTGTTAATGTGTCAGCACTTACCCAGGTTCTACGGTAGAGACGGTCTGCACGCTGGACTTGCGCACTACTTCCTTCCATCCTTCTTCCCTTCTCGCGCCGATGCAGACGCCTTTGGGAGATGTGCTTTTGCCTTCGATCTCCCATCTATTGTAATTTATTAATAGTTAATGACATTTTGAATGGTAATTTTATCTTAGGTTGAACCGCGCCGCACTATCGTATTTAGAGACCTTTTAATAATATAAGTGAGTGTGCTAAGTAGCTTATGATTGTGATTATAAAGAGGAATTGAATTTTAAATTAATCTATAACAGGGCAATTTATTTTGTAATTATGTCCACTCAACTACCAAGCACGTTGAATATTGTTGAGAAGCTAAAATGTTTTGCGATATGATTAGAAGTTGTACACTAAGGTTGAGCTGCACCAGTAAACTTTGATGTTGACTTTAACCTGCGCGCCGCTGACGTTTAGACAAAATACGTTTTTCTGCGCAGATAAGTTTAAGGTTAAAGTTGATGGTGCAACCCACTCTAAGTCCGCCATTTAAAAGACGAAATATATATTTTTTCATCAATAATGCAGTTATAAACTTTCTCTAAACTTATGCTTAGTAAATGGTATGTGATAAATTAAAAGAAAATAAACAAAAAAAGAAATCAATATTAACTACAATCATGCACTACTAAAAAACAAAAACCGCAAGAATTCCAGCATGCAACCGTGAGATGATATAATAAATACGCGATGTCGTATATCTTGAAATATTACTGAATAAAACGTGAGACACTTCCCATAGAATTTCAAACTCTTAGCACCCCAAAATTTTCTAAATGGCCTAAAATAATAATTATCTCGTAAAGTAAAGAAAAGGCAAAAAATGGAGCTCCATTATTAGTTTCTATTGAAAGTGCCTACATATAAAATTTTCATTTTGTTGTGAAATATACATTACAAGATAAATGACAAGATCCTCCCCTCATTATATTCGAGCTAAGTAAATTTACATTTATATCGACAAAAAGTATCTGGACAAAGTCTAAGTAGTTCTAAATTTGGAATAAAGCTCAATTGTAACAATAAGATGAGATGAAAGACGGTTGACGCGTTTGACTGATTTAGCTGATTGATGTATGTACGAATGAATCGCATAATGACAGAGTCGCGAATCGTCAGAAACTGTCAGGCGACGTTACATTACTGAATTCCATCATCGAAAAATTGCAGAAAAATATTCAACGATAGCGCCTTAGCTTTGTTTTATTTGGGATTTCGACTTTATATATATCCGATTACATAAAGAGGTAAATCGGTCAACGATTTATTCACATTTTTTATATCAGTATCAAAGAAGAATAAAAATATTACGCCATTCTTGTGGGCCTTTGATAAGATGGATTTTTTCGTAATTTTAGACGATTGTCATTTTAGGGAATCTAACTTGACTGATTTTGATTGAAACGTAACTCTGACAAATCGCGAATCTATCATTATGCGTCCCTGGCATACATCGACTAAACCGTTTCAACACTGATTCATGTTTTACTATCGATGATAATATCGAATCGATATGCACTTACGGGTAGCTGTGAGACTTTTTACTTTTGTCGTTCGAGTCAACCTCGTCTTTATCCACATTGTATCGAGTGGATTCGAACACTTGGCTCTTTCTAGAGTTATTGCCATATTTGTACAACTGTACAGTTATGCTCTTAGGACTATCCTCTTCGGGTTTTCTGCAATGATAATAAGTACTCCTTTACCCCTATAGAATTGAACACTTACCGTTAGAAAGAGCAGAAAAGACTGACAATAAAATATATGGATATTTTTTTATAGTACTGCTTAAATAAATTAAAATTGCTAAGTAATGTTGAGTGATGACAAATAAATCACAATAATTATTTTATGCCTAGCCCAAACTGCGCTTTCACTTTAGAATATTTTTAAACATTAACTGTACAATCAACTGCATTTCAAGTTACCCTATATGGAACTCTATGCGACAGTTAGGTGGTTGAATTTGCAACGATTTAGGGTAGTTTGATGTGATGTTGAATGTACTGGTTAAACAAAATTAACAGCAAATCAAGCACAAAACATCAATAAGCATGCATTAATTTGACACCATTACACCCAATATTGCTGTAATTTTATAAATTAAATTGAACTGGTAAGTTATTTCAGTAATCAGTTACAAAAGAAACGAACACAGAATACTTAAAAGTTTGGAAAATTATTTTTCAAAAGTAATGTAAAGTCTCAGTAAATAACTATAGACAACATGCTCTAAGTGTGAAGCACCATTTATACTAATAGAAGCATCAACGAGAATGTACCTACATCCTACAGGTTGCGACATACATTTTGTGTATTTACCTACATCTCTTTAGGTACTGCGACATAAAGATTGGATAAAACAGCTTGAAGAGTTGGGCAGACGTTTGTATAGACGCAGGACGGAATAGTGCTGTCGTGGGCGGGGTATACATTTAATATGACCGTTTGTCAAGGCAATTGTAGACATTGCCATACTTTCGTTTCTCAAATACAAGAGAAACGCTTCTTAGAAATGCGAGAACGGGACAGAGCGCTAATAACTTTGTGCCTACTCAAACATAGCTCCCATATATATATATATAACTACCCTATGTGATCTATCAGGGAAGACGGAGCCAAAGTCGATAAATAATATTTAGGTGAACATCCGAGGCATTGAAATCTGAATCAAACAACGCAACCTGTAGCATGTACAAATTAACTCTAAACTTGGCGACCATGAAGTCACGTCTACATTCCGGTACGGTGTGCAAAACAAGCAACGAAAATATCACAAGTATCGGCAACGAAACTGCTAACCGTACTGAGGGGGTTAGTGCGTCACAATGGCGCAATGTGAACCAATCACATTGTGACAACCATACTGCAATGTGATTGGTTCGCTGCGTCTCAATTCGAATCGATTCGATGGTGAGAAATGACATGCTAACCCGCACTTCACCCACTGAACTGAACAATGGCACCTCACATCGACCAGGTCCAGAGTTAATTTGGCTGTCTTATAGCCATCAAGCAAAAACACAGACGGACGTTTTATTGCCATTTTTCTAGCATAAGTTGTGTGATACGCGGGGCTGAAGCAGACGCTAGCTTAGTAGCTTTGTTAACGGATTAACAGAAAACGAAAGTTACGATTCATTGTAACTGTGTACAATAATATGTGACGTTCCAAGAGTATTATCTTATTTTGCATGTAATACCATTGTTTTTGAAGAGCGGGACTCACCACACCAGCCGCAGGTTTTTGTAAACTTAAATGGTGTGACCTTGCTACTTGAACTTGAATTGAAGAGTAAGGGTATTGGCGGTACTTATATTTTTGATTTAAATAGATCAGATTACAGAAATATGCGTAACTAAAAATCGATCACAAAGTCTTACTGTTCTTTATTTAATATAAATAAATATATTAGGACTAATCACACATATTGAGCTAGCCCCAAAGTAAGTTCGAGATTTGTGTTATGGGATACTAACTCAAACGATAGTATATTTTATAACAATACATATATATACGCGGGCCAATTAGAAAAATATCATTTTCCATCATGACCCAACCGGGGATCGAACCCGGGACCTCTCGGTTCAGAGGCAAGCACTATACCACTGCGCCACCGAGGTCGTCATATTATTGTATCCGCAAACTGGTTACGTTCACTTATTTCTTAGACAAACACATATTCCTTCTTGTAATTTTCCAAAAGGGTGCCTAGAAGAAATAAGACTTTTGGGTATAAAGTAATTTAATTATCAAGTTTCAAACTGTATGTATATTTTGCAATACGTGTATCTTCTTTGCGTGTCGACGCTCTTCAATGACATACGAAATAGATTCTCGCGGAAAAGTTGTGTTTTTGTGCTACGGTCACATGTAATATAGGGCATTAATATTGTATTAGGCAACTTTACCCGTGAAACGTCCCATATATATTTAGGTTGGTTGTAGCAAGCAGTACTCACTTGTCATGTTTCTTGTCGCCGCGGCGGTCGGCGGCGAGGCCCGCGGCGGGCGGCGAGGCGGGGGCCACGTTCTCCTTCTCTTGTTTCTTGTCCGGCTTGCTTTCCTTTTCCGGTTTAGTCTCCGCTTTTTGTTTATTCTGCAAATATATATGAAATTTTAAGTTGGTTTAGGTTACAAAATATATAAATAATGCAGTGTGTTTATTTCTCGCGTTACTCTTTAGAGAGAAGTTTCCAAAAAAATAACGTAAGTAAATAACAACGAAATAAATAACAAATTAAAAACTATACCATAAAAACATTTTAATAAAATAAAAACAAAGGTACACCTTGTACTTAGTTTACGAATTTGAAGTAATATAATTTTATAATGTTATGTTGTGTACATAAAATAAACCATACTATATGCGGAAGTCTCTGTCCGCCACGCATTCCCTATACCGCTAGGTCGATTTTAATGACAATAATGTTAAATCTATAGTTAAATAAAACAAATAAAATAAAAATAGCTATAAATAATGAATTTACCTTATCTGGTTGTTTCTTGGCAGGTTGCGCGGGCGCGGGGGGCGGTGTCTTCTCTTCTTTCTTTTTCTTCTTATTCTTAACACTTGGGGCGGGGGGCGCTTTCACGTCGGAGGAGGAACAGGAGCCCTGGGATACAAATCATACTCATTCTTAATTGGCTATTAGGTATCTAAATAAGGAAGATTCTTAAGAAATCACAGCCGGATTTTACAACTGGCCGCCTGTTTGACCTCAACCCTTCTTGGGAATGGCATCCATGGGAGAATATGAAGTCATCCCTTTGTTAGGGACCACACAGCGTGTGGCGCTGGTAGCTGTCAGTTAGCCACTTGTGAAACAACATTTTTAACGCTATCTGTGTCACATTTAGGTTATCTGATACTTTATCAGCAAGCGGTGATTGTTATGACTGTTACCTGTGAGTTGGCGTCGATGCCGGAGTCCCCTTCTTCCTTAGCCTGGGGCTCGTCGTCGGGCTCGCCAGACTCGGACTCCAGCGCTTTCTCGTTCTCGCTGTATAACGTGTTCTTGTCGTTTTCCGCCTGGAGTTTGCGTCTCTCCTCCTGAACGTGGAAGACAAATTGGGCTTTCATTAACACTTCATCTAATCCAAAGTCAGGTTTGATCTGACCCTGAAAAATTAGTTTAACCGTGAGACAAAAAATGACTGGGTTATGAAGGAACACGAAATTTGCTATCATTCAGCAAAGAATTAAGATTCCGATATCTTAAATTTTATAATGGGAGTGTATAACGATAATATTTCTCATCGTATCGATTCAAATCTACTTTGAAGTGAGAAGTAAGAATATACGATTTTTTACATAACCGACATAGTCGTGTTCTAATTGGCGCGAGGCTAGTGCAGCCACATACCTTCTTCTCCATCTTCTTCTTCTTCTTCCTCTCCCGGCGGCGGGCAGCCGCTTGCCTTCGACTCTCCTCGCGACATCTCTCAGCGTCCAGCTCCTCCAGCAATATGGTCGCGTTTTGGTTGGCCCGAGCCGCTTGCGTCTCTTTAGCAGCACGGATCACGTGAACGCACTCTTGGCATTTCTCCAGCAACTCCTTGTCGGAGATCGTGCAGATGTACCTGTGGTTTTCGAATAATGACATTTTCATTGTCAGTATCTTTTCGTTCTGGGCTGATGTTATATATTTTTTTATCTAGCCTGTAGGTGTTGTGTCCCACTGCTGGGCAAAGGCCACCCCCTTATTTCTCCACTAATCAGCCGTTCAGGTAGAAATTAAAAACAGAAATAACAAGACTGATTCGACAACGCCATCTAATACATGGGATGACACTTTTTTTATCATAGATGGCGAAGTTGTTTGCAAGACATTTTGTTACGACTCAAATAACAATAAAAGACACACACTATAGTAACAATAACAGATGCCGTATTTATAATAATAGACATACCTCGTCATTTCCTGGTCTGAGGGGAACTGCGTGACGACACCGACCATCCATTTGACCACTTTGGTGTGGCCTTTCCGGAAGGCGGCCATCAGGCATGAAACCTAGACAAAAATAGTACTTAGACGTAATAGTAAGAATTAATTGATTTTATTTCAACTTAAGAAGGTCATACATACTTACTTAACATAAACATAAGCAGACATGGAAATGGCAAAAAAGCTTACTAAAGTTATCATAATAGGAATGATTGGAATAAAATCGATACATTACTTTTCTATTGTCCTGCGAGTCGATGTCGGCCCCGGCGGCGTATAACATTTCAACGACGGCAAGATGGCCGCCGTTGGCTGCCAGCCATAGTGGGGAGTTTCCTTTCTTATTCTTCACCTCTACTGCCGCCCGTCTGAAAGGAAAGTCGACGATCAGAAATATTTCATCTTTATAAAAAAAGACTGATCCCGCGAGAAATTCGCTCGGGCAAATAGCTAGTAGTTTTATTGCAAATTATGAAGAGTAAAAATTTAATCGATATGTAAGCATGACTGATATTATATTTTCAACATTTCATTACATTCTTACCTGCTAAGCAATAGCTCCACAAACTTCGTATGTCCCTTATCGGCAGCTATAGTTAAGGCGGTGTCTCGAGAGGAGGGCACGGGGGGGGCGTTGACGTCCGCCCCCTTGTCCAGCAGCACCCTCCCCACCTCCACGTACCCCCCGCTGGCCGCCTCCATGAGGGGTGTGAGTCCGGTTTTCGCTCGGTGCTCTACATTCGCCTTGCGGTCCAGTAAGAGACTCACCACTTCATGGCGACCTACATCAATAAATAATGTTATATTTACCTTATCCTCCATCACCTATGTAGGTGATGGAGGATGGGCTTGTTGGGCCTCGATGAGTGAGGAAGAAACGGGGTAAGCGCTCAGATGAGATAGGAACATGTAACTCATCCATCAATAAGCCCACTGTGTCTTCTGCCAAATGTGTTAGTGATCAAGAAATCTGGCTCTGTCTACCTCAGGAAAGCTACTGTAAGATAGCCACTCCATATTACCACTTATTGGGAGGCTCGAATTTCATATTTCGAAAATAATAATGAGATCACAAAATTCTGGAATCGAGCAGGGAATAAAAGCACACCCCTGTTTATCCGATCGATTCGATTCGATTTTCGTATAATCTTTAGTCGTATTTTTTTAAAAAGAAAAAACCGTTTAAAAATATGTCTGTGAAGTTTCAATTTGTGAATAAATGCCACGGACTCATATAATGTTTACCTTGGAAGCAGGCGAGCGTAAGGGCAGTGTTGCGATTGGTCTCGATCTGAGCGTTGATGTCGGAGCCGCAGTCCAGCAGCAGCCGCACGGCCGCCGTGTGCCCGTTCATGGCCGCCAGCATGAGGGGGGATATGCCCAGTTTGGAACCGGTGCGGGAGTTGATTTCAGCCTAAAATACATAACAATATTTTGTGAAAATTCACCCCTGCCTTGACTAGTTTTCTCGTGTCGCATAATGACTTTTACTACAGGAAGATAGAGATTAGCTAGATTTTAATCTCAAGTATTAATGAGTCCGCTATTCCGCAGAATTAAGTCTCTGTCAAAAGAAATGATACTGAATCTAGAAGATTTTTGAGGCGATGGAATTGAATATAAGATTTCGTATTTCTCTCGTCTATCGACCAGAAAAAAAAAGAGAAAATATTTTTTTGCTAATACAAACCTGATGGTGTAATAACAGCCTGATGATATTGACGTAGCCTCCGGAAGCTGCCAAGGATAAAGGCGTGTAGTCGGACACATTTCTGTGCTCCTTGTTGGCCCCGCGGCTGAGGATCAGCTCCACCACCTCGTATCTGCCGCCGCTGCAGGCGAGCGACAGCGGCGTGTCCTTGGTCCGTTCGGACTGGGCTTCGATGTCCGCGCCGTGGTTCAGAAGGATCTCCACTATCTTCTCGTGGCCCGCCGTCGCGGCCAGGATTAGAGGTGTGAAGCCCTGTTTAAATAGAACGTATCGTTATATTACCGTTGGATTATTTTTTTAATTAATGTTCAACAGTTAGGAATGTACAGTCGTCGATGGACCCATCACCTAACTTCGTCACAGGTGTATCAGTTAAACTGATCTCGGTTGTGCACAAATTCAACAGTATGAAAAGTACGTAGTTAATTTTGTGTTAAGATATGAGATAAAAAATAAATGAGTTCGGTGTCATATTGGATCGGATCGTGAGCGTCATAGGATAGAGGACCTTCTTGTCCCGATGCTCGATGTCGGCGCCGCGCGACAGCAGCAGCTCCACCAGGTCGTCGTGTCCGCCGGCGCAGGCCAGCGTGAGCGCGGTGTCGTGGTTGGAGTCGGTCTCGCCGTCCACGTCCATGGCGGAGTACGCGGCGGGCGCGGGCGCCGCGGGCGCGCCGTTGTCCGCGCCGCCGCCCGCCGCCGCGCTCGCCGTCCGCTCCGAGAACCGCACCTGCGGGTACAGGGTGCTCGTGTTCGCATCTTCAACAAGCTCACTACAACTGCCTATTATACGATCAAACTGAAAACAAGATGAACGATTCTCGCTTTGTGGATTTTTATGAAATTTTATATTTATCGGTTTGACTTTATCACAAAAACATTGTAAATGGCTGTAAGCGTTAGTCGTATTTCAACTAACCGTTTTATCCAACTGCTTTCTATGCTCAACGATCCAACTAGTTTAATCATAACTGCAAAGGTAGATGAAATGCCCAACTGGTTTGCTTCCAACGTAGCGCGCGGCGCGAGACATGGCGCGCCACGGAAACAACCGAACGTAAAACTGTAGTGTGATAGAAAACAACTGTATTTTTTTCTAACTTATTATTGTTCTCAACTGTTTTGCCTGCTCAAAGACGCTACAAATCAGATGAAAAAACATAGCCACGTTGTTATATCAAACCAGTTGGCAACGCCAACTGGTTAGTAACTAGTTGCTCGTTGAACAAAAACAGTTAAGTTTCGTTGGCTCGAAAAACTTCAACGACCCACCACTAGTAAGCGCTGTGTGTAATTTATAATAGAAAATTAATATTTTCGCTTTCCTAGTGAAAAAAGTTAACAAAGAAAGTTTTGTCCATAACATGTAAAAGATGTTTCGGAAACAATGAATATATGTTGAATATTTACAAGAAACTTTCGCTGAAGTTATCTAACCTAACCAGAACAACTTCCATGGTTATTAAGAATAGTGGCACTTACATTGCGAACCTTCTTTTTGGCGGAGGGGGTGTTGTTGTGGTGGTGTTGCGGCTCACGCTGCTCCCGCTTGTAGTGGGGCGCGGGGGCGGGCGCGGGCGCCGGGGCGGGGGCGGGGGCGGGTGTGGGTGCGGGTGCGGGGGCCGGGGCGGGGGCGGGGACACCCGGCTGCGGCAGCGGCGGCGCGCCCGCAAATGTGCCCGCTCTATGCGACGAATAAACACTCACATTTAGAACGAAAATCGAACACAGCTGGATGGTGAGAAAAAAAATACAGCACAAAAATTACATTTAATAAAGTAACCTATTTTTAAATCTTAATGTCACTGGCCTTAAAAGAAAATAATAATAATTAGTAATAAAAAGTATTAATCAATCACCAATCAAACTTGAAATTATTCTAGCCATTTTGCTTCTGTTTGAGAGAGAGAGAGAGAGAAATAGCTAAAAGACAGAACCATAACCTGTTTTGATATACCTTTTGACTATGTACATTATGTACTTTTATATATTATTAGAAAAAAACATTGTAAGAAACAATAAGGGTAAGCCGATCTGGCATGATAGGAACCAACACTGTTCAAATGAGTTTCTTTCGGCATTTCTTCTCAGCAGTGGTCGTTCAGAATTGCCAGTAGTTTGTAGCTTGTGAGAAATAACTATAAATACAAAAATTGACGAGAAAAAGTGCCTGTGAAGGTCTAATTTCTAAATAAATGATTTGAATTTGAAAAAAGGAACAATTAAAAATATTAGCGTTCAAACCTATAGTCCTCATAAGGCAGTGTGGGGGGCGGTAGAGTGAAGTGCGGTTGTAACGCGGGCTGTTCTTCTTCGAGTGCCACATCGGCCGCGCCCGGCGACGCCGCCCGCACGCGGTACTGGCAGTTGGTGCCCACCTGCTGGATTACAAATTTATATTATCTAACATTCATTGTTACTTGGTACGAGTGAGTATTCCCGTATAAATAATAATATGTTATTTAAACTATACTATGATAAACGGGCCAATCACCTGAATTGAAGAGTATATATAGCCCAGGATCACTGAAAATGGCGAAGCATGGCAACTTATGTCCTTAGGACATAAACAACAGTCTATGTTCGACCTCGTGTCATTAACCAAAATTCATCAAAATCCGCCCAGCTGTTTAGAGGTCTGTGCGACAGTGTGACCGCACGAGCATGTTAGTAACTCGTGCGACTGCAGCAGCATCTGGATCTAGTGAGGCCAGTACCTGCAGATCGTGGTGGTGGTGATGGTGGTGCTCCTGCCTGGTGAGCGCCTCCTCGGCGGCGGCCAGCAGTCGCCGCGCCTGTCTCTCCTCGCTCTCTGAACTCTGTGCGACGACCTCCGACCCGCACGACGCTGTCAGTATCTCGTGCGACTTCTGCTGCATCACCTAGATTGTTGTGTTTTTAAAACATATTCAGAGAATAAGAATTCAGGACGAGACGACTAAGAGATACAAAGCATTGTTGAACAAGTTTATTTGTTAGACAAATTATAAAACCCCCGACTTTCAATATTCATTTCGCTACAACTTTTGAATGGCTGAACAGAATTTCAACTTTCCTGAAACCTGGCAAATGAGTTCATCCGTTTGGGAGCTACGATGCCACAGACAGATACACAGCAGGACATGTTAAGGCGTCGGGGGTTAAAAATAGGGTATCGTCCCACAAATTTGTTAAAGAAAGCAATAAGACGTCTCCACTACGTTCCGTTCCCAGTTGAGGAAAATATATTAATACCTGCAGCACCAAACAGCGCAGCTCGTTGGGCGGCAATGCTACGAGAGAGGGCACCTCGCGCTGTAGATACGCCAACACCGCACTCAGCTCCCGCGCCTCCACGCCCCCCGCGTTCCCGCCCGCACTCTCCGACCACGCCTGCAACAAATCACATGCTTTGTGAGGGCCTGCACTTTACATGGACGACATAGTGATAAAAGGTAACCGTATTTCAACGAGAAAGAGACATGACAATCACAATTTTCAGTAATTTAACAGACGCAAGACTATCGCGCGAAGTGCTCGCGCCTCGCGCTCCCACCCAACCTCTAGCTGTATAGGTCTATTTGTTTAAAAACCTTGGTGGTAAGTAAGAATAAAAAGATTAACAACAAAGTGATCCTATAAGGTTTCGTGTTTTCCTTTTGAGGAACATCTAGAAGCTTGCATGTGAATGATAATATCAGTGACAAATAAAGAAAAGACAAGCTATGAATAACAGACTTGATTCACCGGTATTAAATTTTTTTTTTGGATCGTAACTTTGTCATAGTCGTAACTTTCACATACGATATTTTTCTCGTAGTACTTCTATCAGATAGCACTTGTAACGATTGAAAACTTGTCCGTGAAAGCTTAAGACCTAGTGCGCACTGCCCGGTTAGCCACACTGCGACTGTCCGGCCTCTTCTAAAATTGTATATAAACTGTGATATTTATTCGTAATGAAATGTATTACGTACAATTTCAGAGCCGGACGGATAGCCGCAGTGCGGCTAACCAGACAGTACACACAGGATCTTAGGCTAAGGACCGACCTGCGTCATGTAGGGGGCGGGTGTGGGGGGAGGCGGGTACTTCTTCTGTTGCTGCTGTGCGGCCAGCAGCTGCTGCTGCTCCAACTCCTGCAGCAGGTGCTGGGGATCAACATACGAGTGTAGAGACCATTTACACTAGCAATATGTTATAAAGCGCGCTACAGACTTGGCCTATTATCATTATAACCCCACTTCGGCTGTCTAGCCGATGGCAGGCCATAGCCAGGCACCTTGACGTTAAAGACCGCGGACACGTGGTTTCGCGCCTTACGTTCTTACTATCATCTTTCACGTTTTACACTTATAACCTTTCGCTCTTGAAGTCTATTTGGCGTTTACAAGCTGCACCCCGCGTTTCGCTTCCGTGGATATTTCAGAACAACACTAACGCTATTGACCAAAACACATTTTTTGAATTTGAATCGGTTACGCCACAGATAAGCGCGTTCAGAAAACATAACGCTTCAGCTTTATTATTTTATTGCAATAAGCAATGAAATGACAGGATTCTTATCAGCTTCCTTATATCACCCTATATGGCTGGAATTTAAAGATAAATGCGTAATAAAAGATAGGGTAAATAGGAAGGGCAACAAGGGAAGTGGGACATGTTCTAAGAGATTTTAGGTATTTCTTAAAAATAAAGTTCGCTTCGATATTAATCGAATTACCCAAATGCTACTTACATTAAACAAAACATATCTGTCAAAATCTACGATCAAGATTAACCAAAACTACTATGAATACGATCTACATATACCTAAGTCGACCGAGAGAACACCATACTGATCATAAATTAAAACAAAGTTGCCAATAACCTAGCGCTCGATCTTTTGACACGACTACTAGTGAAATTATCAAAATCACCCTCGAGGTGGCGACCACGGCATCGACACCCACTTTTCTTAGATGTTGGTCAAGTCGTTGGAGCGCTTCCATCAGCAAGAACTTGCACCCGACCTTGCTGCATTTGCGGGTCTTGCGCGCCGGCGGATTCTAATATTTATAGATATTTTTTTACAATGACAAAGATACTAGACGAGCTTGAGATGAAATGAGATAGAAAATTTTGCATACAACTCGGCAAGATAAGCGTTGTAAAACTACCCATAAGATGAGGGACAAAAGTTACTAGTGCTCTGTCACGTTTCTTTCTTCTATGAGCGAAACGAAAGGTATGACGATGTATATAGTATTATAATGTATACTTTTTCACTGTTTTTGATTCGCCCTTTATGGTTTGTGTTGTTTTTTTAAATTTACTAAGTAGTGAAATTAGCACGAAAGGTTTCATATTCCATTTTTTATGTATTTTCGTACTTCTCTTTTCATAACCAGTTAAAAGTGAAAACGAAATCTTAACATGGCTATGAAACATGATTATGAACGTGGACCGAAGGTGTTTTTCTTTTAATCAATGTTCAAACAGAATTCGGCTAAAGAAGTAACATGCCTACAGGAAATTATGTAGGAGTGGGAGGAGAATCGAAACAAAGAGAAAACCTGAATATTTCTCTATTAACAACTTGACATTTTTGTTATAAGAGTAAGGAAATAACAAGGACCACAAATTCAAGTACAGCTTATACAAAAATTATCAATGAAATCTTACCTGGTTGAGGTTGGTCGCGAGTTGGTTGACGGGGAACATCTGCTGCGGGGGCGGGTAAGGGGGTGTCGTCGGAGGATGGATGGTCGTCACTCCTGTTGATAAACATATTATATAACTACATGTTCAGTCGAATTTGGTAAAATTATAATGATAGTGGACAAAGCGCAACAAAGTTACTAAGAAGGTATAATTTTCTAATTGTACCTTATTAGTAACTCTACCAGCAGGACGCTACGAGATACATTAATATGATTCGTCACGATGATACAGGGTGTAGCAAACAAGTGAAATTAATATCTTTAACACAAATTAAGGTTATATTAGTGCATGTTAAAATTGTTACTATTAAAAGTTCATAGTTAGGACATTTATTAGGAGTAAAGTTGTGAATAAATACACATATTGTTAAAACTAGCTTTAGTAAATTGACAACACTTATTTTGTTGTCTAATCGCTCACAAAATAAGTAGTCGTCTCGACTAAAACTAGTATTTAGTCATTATTATTGGGTAGTGGAGTAGTCACACTGGGTGGTCTTCTTTGTGGGTTATTGGAGGCAAAATAATGCTTCTCTACTTATTGAGCTGTATGGCATGAACGATAAGCGCAGGCGGAAACTTGCCTTGCGCGCAGAACTGTAGGTCCAAGGCGTGGAGCGCAGACGAGGCCAGGGTCGGCGGACCTTCACACAATAATAACGCTGCTTAGACCACTACTTACTATAGTTAACCCTGCCTAGTTGGTTTTGCCTTGATTTTTAGCAATAAGGTATAAGACTAATAATTATAAAATTTTATTATATTTGTAAAATTTAAAATTTCCTATCGAATCAATAGTAACTTATAACCTTGTTAAGTTATTTAGATATTGCTCCTACAGTTGACTGAATTTTTTCTACTCCCCAATGAATAATGTAAGGTAACTCGATTTGAGTGAGTCAATCAATTTATATTGTTTGTCATTAAGATATCATAACTTCTAAATATGTTTTAGTAAACTAATGTATTGTACACTGTCACTAACATTACCACCTGAACGATCGGTCTATTTTTTTACTGTGGTTAATTAATTATTATTTATTTAAAATAAAAATACCTGAAGGGTCGGCCAATTCAAGCAAGTTGTCAGCCTCGGGCAGTGCATCACTTCTCTGGGTCGCGGCCAACGCTTCTACTCGCTGAAATATACAAACATATAGTCTCATAGACAAACATACTTGGTTACACATTCGTTACTGTACTGCTAACTACCCTGGGATCCGACGCTGAGGATAAAACCAGGTAAAGCTCAGATAAGAGACAGATTACTGCTAACTACTATAATCATAACACGACAACAACAACTTGCTAAACCTATTTTAGTTAAAATATGATTATTATTTGTCATTTTTCTTTACGTGAGTTTCCGAGACGTAAATGTTATGTTTATTTACTCCGTTTATTTTTTAATATGAGTCCTAAGATGTAAACAATAGTTCAAACCTATACATTCAAACGTAAAATATTTATTATCACGAAAGTTACTTTCTAAAAGAGTCTTTTTAATCGACATTTTTCTATAATCATAAAAAATACATGGTAAAATTGTTTACATGATAAAAAATTGAAACTTTATACGACCACGCTATATTTACCAAGCATTTGAAAATATAAGACAAAGGTTTACCAAATGTTGTCATTCTTAATCAATAAGGCGTTGTTGAAAGGAACATTTGCATCGAAACATGTTACGCATTAATACCCGACAAAGAGTGACGTATAGTCTGCCTCAAAAATAACTGTAATTCTTTTAACTATGTTGCACTAATTATTGTAGCAATGATTTGTTTTGACATGGCATTAAAATGTCATTGAGATCGATCGTATAATATACCGTTTGGTTTGGTCAGAGTAGTTAAAATATTTTGACCACAATTATATACATTCCAATACAAATGTTCTTACGAGTAAACGAACTTGAAATAATACCAATAAACAAAGCTACTCGAATGATTAGTGGACTACTGCCCTCACCACATTGATCGGTGATATTATCATTCATTAACTACCCTTACTGTGTCGACATAATAAAACACGATCGTATCGAAATTCATTTCGAAGAGCGCTTTCATCACGAATACAACATTCTACCCATGAAATTGATATTTTGTATTGATCATGTTCCACTAATAGCTGTTGCTCACAGACATACAGACTTTCGCATGTGGGCTAATTTAGATGAAATGTGGACATCGTTAATGACCCGAGGCCAAACATAAACTAACGCGGGCACAGCTACGGGCAACAGTTAGTTGTACAAAATGTATGAAGTTGAGTTATCACCTGGCATTAATTAGTTTGTTACGCGCTGTTTCATATTAAAATCGTGTTCTATTAGGACAACATCGTACAAGTTGTACTAATGTACAAAAACAATACACAATCAACGAAATACATCTAATGATTCCATGATAATCAGTGTCGACTCACATTGAAGTCATTTTCAATGTTGTATTTATTTTTATTTCTCTTTTTCTTGTTAATGTCCTTCCACGTGAACCCCGGCGGGAGAGTTAACTTAGTCATGGCTCCGTGGCATATCTACCATGGGAAGCAAGCATAGAATGAATGTGATATAATTATGGATTATGATATTGGCAATAAAACATGTTAAGTCTTTATAAGGCGGTTAGTTATGTTAAAAATACAATTTTGATTCTTAACTCTTAGACACAAGGTTCAAATTGCGATAAGATATCCTCTGCCTTATAAAGGGTTAAAATGGTATGATATTCAAGCAGGCGGTAGTAAACAAATAGAAATGTGTGGTATAAGATGATGCGTTAGGCGGGTTTGAGATCGGGTTGTGACTTCCCTCAATACGGTATAATGCAAACAGAGAATCGTTTCTTCCTAAAGAAGTCTTAGCTGACGATATATAGATAAGATATAGATAAATCAGTATGTTGATTGAGCGGTGGTGGTGATGTCCGTCTGTGTTTGGCATTGGCTGGCCGGCTTAGACACATTTCGTACACTTCTGACAATTATTATATTGATATAACTTTGTGCAAGCGAATGCGTGTGTGAGTTAGGACACCAAGGTCAAACGCAGTGCGTTCGGGAACATGATATGAGGCGGTTGCCGGCGCGACACTTAACTTTGTCAGCTGAAAACTGCACGCACTAAGGGTCTCGAAAACACAACAAATCTGTTCCAGAGTTACTTCTGTAACACTTATGAAACAAAAAAGAATTGTTTTATTGTGGTTAAGACGTGTTACCTGGTCATGTTGTATGTCAGGTGGGGGCGGCAGGTGGTGGTCGGAGTGGGCCGCGTGTTTCTTGCGGGGACACTTGTGCTTCACGCCGCTCGACGGCTGCTGCACCGCGGGGGACGGGGGGACGCCGCACAGAGGGGGGGACGCTGTTGGTACAGCCTCTGTTGATAGATTCAAATATAACAATCAAATTGAGAAACAGTGATCTTAATTTGCTTGCTTTATCGATCGGATTAGTTTCTGTTGACGTGCACGATTATTTTAAGCAAGATATCTCGAGACTCTTGTCGGCTAGGCGGCTGTGATTGCTAGGACTGAATTCACTATCATCCTCAGGAAGTTGATTCTAAAGGATAAAAGTTAAATATACAGCCCGCGCCACATTCACTGACAACAATAACGCGGCCGATCTGTTAGTGTTTGCATATATTGTCGGATTTTTTTCGTACACTCATCATAACAAAAACTAATTTGGTGTTGTGCCAAAGGGATATTACAATCTGTTAAGAAATTGAAAAAAATAAAAGAGCTGTCCTCTGTTGGCTGGCAACACTGGGGATTTTATCAACCACTCTTGACCATTATTTTTGGTACTGCAGGCAAAAAACGTATTTCATAAAAAACAGTTTATTTCACTTTCTTGAGAGTGTAAACTCAAGGACAATCATAATCAATCTCCTTTCCTCCCGGAAAATTAACGCGGGCGAAGCCGCGGGCAAAAACTAATAGATTATACATATGTTTTTATCATACTAACCGGTGTTGGGCGCCATGATATTCGGCGAATGCCTGGCCACGGCCGCCATGCCGGCGACCACTCCGAATATGAAGTCCGAGACTCCGGCGGAGTCTCCCGCGGGCGAGGGCGCGGGCGAGTGCGCGGGGGAAGGCGCGGGCGCGGGCGCGGGTGCGCCGGGCGGGGCTGCGGCGCCGGGGGGCTGTTTCTTGCGGCCTGTGGTGTTCCAATTCATTGTGAGGTTATATTATTGGTTGATAATGAGTTTAGCGGCAAACAATTGTGTTTAAACATATAGTTTGATAAAATGTAGATTTATCTCTTGTTTGATATGCGTTTATATTTAGCAGTTGCACAAGTAACTTAAATACATGATTTTTAATTTGTGTGGAACTGCAAAGATGAAAATTTAAATTCTTATTACAATGTACATTTTTTAAAGTTCGTTCTATGTTACTCAAAAACCCATTTTGTACATTTTTTTAAACCATTGCGACAATTTCCAGTGTGGACTCACCATCATACTTGTTGAAGCTCGCAGACAAGTCCAGCTTGGGTTGCGGCGGCGCGGCTGCGGGCGGCGGCGCGGGCGCGGCGGGCGCTGGGGCGGTGAGGGGGGCGGGATGCGGATGGGTGAGGGGGGCGGGGTGCGCGGGCAGCAGCGCTCGGCCGGGCTGACCGGGCGCCGCCGCGTGCGCCAGCCCCAGCGCCGCCGCCTGCGCTGAGCTCAGACCACTTGCGTCTTCCGTGCCGCCGTTGTTACCTATAGGTTATTATTACAGTATAAAAAGTAGTGAGACCAATATATAATATATAAGTAAGACCAATTTTGTAAGCCTGACGGCCGCAGCATGATGCACTATAGATTGGAATATATAAGACCTATTGTATGTATGTCTGACAAAAATGAACATTATGAATTATGATATTGAGGCATAAGCTTCTTGCACACAATGAGCTTCACTGTTCGCCCTGACTACAACATGGAGTTCTTCAAAAATACACAGTCGAGAGTTGCGAAACTTGGTCTTCGAGTTTTTGCTGTATGACGGATTCATTGGTGGAATATAAATTAAATAATGAAAGAAAGAAAAAATTGTTTAATAAGGGAGGGGGTGGACTGGAGCCTAAGCTAGTAAAATCCTCTGTTTCAAGACTCCAGGACACTCGCTCACAGTAACATTTTGTGATCATTGGATATAAGGAGATAAATTTTGGTGGAAATGGGGGACAGGGTTCGGATGTGTCGAATAATGATAAATAGGTTCCTAGCTCACGATTCATATGACAAATATTTTAATCGAAAATAACAATGGAACAATTTGTTTACGACACAAGAAAAGAGCGTATAAAAATGATTCCTAGAAAAAAGCCAAATATCTAATACTTATATTAGAATCACCTCGTCTCTACCCTGCCTGAGAGTGAAATCTAAAGAGATGCTTTGTCATCAAAAAATAAATCTAAATTATTAAATATTAGCTGCGCCCTGGGGCTTCACTCCCGTGGGAATTTCGGGATAAAATGTTCCCTATGTGTCATTCCAGGTTATATTCTACCCGTGTACCAAATTTCTTAACAATCAGTCCAGTGAATTTTACGTGAAAGAGTAACACATATCCTTAAAAACTTTCACATAAAAATTACTAGTAGGATTTTTTATGACACTAACCTCTAGGCATCATAACCGAATGAGGGTAGTCCAACAGCAGCTGAACGACCGCCGTGTGACCGCCTTTAGCTGCTTCGATGAGGGTGGTGGAGTTGTCCTTCAGTTTCCTGAAGGGGTCGGCGTCGCAGGCGAGGAGGAATTTAACCACATCGACGTGGCCGCCCGCACAGGCCAGGGACAAGGGCGTGTGGTCGCCGTTAGCCGTCATACGGTTTACGTCGGCGCCCTGGAAGATGAAAAGAAATACATAAAATACTTATATTAATTATGTTTTTTCCTGCCAGTTGACTGGAAAAGATCCCTCCATGGGATAAGTCCGTCGTTGCTAGTTTCTTATATTCCATATGTTTGCTTAATAATAGAGCAATAAAGTCTTTTTAAACAGACAAACTTATCAGATTATGTCGAGTATTTCTTATCAAGTATTAAGTATTCGATGTCTTTAGGCGACTTGAATAAAATTAAGCGGCCCGTCCGAACCGCTAGTATGAAATAAATGCAAAAAAAAGTATTTTTTTAATTGTATTGTATCATACCTGGATGGATTGATATATAAATATGGATTAAAGAATAAAGGTGCTTAATTTTTCTTTTCTTTGCTGTTCTGACAGCGAAGAAAAATTTATTAAATTACTTATATTTATATAGATTTAAAAGTCAATGCAGAGGTTTAATCCTTTTAGTATATATGTATATGCTATAATTTATAGTTTCATTGAGTGAGTAACCCGTAACACAAGTCTCGAACTTACTTCGGGGACAACTAAAGTTTGTTTTATTGTGGTTTCACTGTATAAGTATAATAATATTGATGAACCTTCCCCCTGAGGAACTGCACGGTGCAGACGTGTCCGGCGCGGGCAGCCTTCATGAGCGGCGTGCGGCCGCCCTCGCTCTCGTGCTCCAGCCGCGCGCCGGCGCGCAGCAGCAGCTCGGCCACGTCGGTGTGGCCGTTCTCGCACGCGTACGTCAGCGCCGTGTCGCCCGTCTGCGTCTGCGCGTGCACGTCCGCGCCCGCGCTCAGCAGGTAACTACGCACAACAAACACGTGTTCAAGCTTGACGAGCTGCTGGCCTTCGATATGCGAAACGTAATAAACGAAATAGCGAGTGATATAAATAGTTGCAAATCGAAAGGGAAAGCTTTTACCCAGCAGACAATAAAAGATAAGCAAATAGATTGTAAAATTGATACGAATTATGTTGAAACTATCCGAAACTGTAAAATCATCAATGTCAACAATAAGTTCGAAACCAAACTAAGCTTCGAAAACGTGCCTGGGATAGAGTAGACATGGAAGACCAAGTTTAAACAATGAAGGCGTATAAAATCCTAATCCTAACTTATACTTATAAATGCGAAATTAAATTTGTCTGTTACCTCTTCATGCTCTATCTATTCAACCAATTTTCATGTAGTTTATAGTACGGAGTAGGACACAGGGTCACAAAAAATTAACTGTACACTCGGAAAAATAAGGCGGGTCGCGGGCAACAGCTACAGCTTCAATAACTCACCGCACAAGCTCCAAATGTCCCTCTTGCGAGGCCTCCATGAGAGGCGTGGAGGCGCCCAGTTCGACGTCGGCGCCGGCCTTGATGAGGAAGGCGGCCACTTCGAGGAAGCCGCCGCAGCAGGCCAGCGTCAAAGCGGTCTCCTGCGTCTCGTCGGTCTGGGCGTTGATCGACGCACCTTGACCGAGGAGTAACGCTACCATTTCTTCGTGGCCTGCGGGAAAATATCATGTCAAATTCAAACCATATATTCAGAAATTAGACCTTCGTCTTCGTCAGAAGGTCGTCGTCTCGTCAATTTTTATATTTATAGATATTTCTTACAAGCTACAAACTACTGGCATTTCGGAACGACCACTGCTGAGAAGAAATGCCGAAAGAAAGTAATTTGAACAGTGTTAGTCCCTATCATGTCAGAAGGGCTTACCATTATTGTTTCTTACAATGTTTTTTTCTAATAATATATAAAAGTACATAGTCAAAAGGTATATAAAACAGGTTATGATTGTGATCCGAGTGCTGATTATAATATATATACACATGTTTAGAGTTATTACACCAATATCTATTAAGTAACTGCATTTTATCCTAATGTTCAAAATTACCTGCTTAACCGATCTTCTTGAAATTTTGCATACACGTCGTTTGAAGTATGGAAAGAGATATGCACTTTTCATAACGGAAAAATAACTGTTACCGTGCAAAATTTATGCGGGCGTAGCCGCGGGCAAGAGACAGTAATAAATAAACGGACAGTATAAGAATATAGGCCATGACCTTTCTTGAATGACAAAATTAGTTTAATTTTCAAAATTCCAATGTCCGGCATGTTTGGACAACTGTATATGCTACACTGTGGTCAACAAGGTCACTGACCTTCTCTGGCGGCCTCCATGAGCGGCGTGTAGCCCTCATCGTTGACCTCCTCGATGTTGGCGCCCCTCTCCAGCAGCAGCATGGCCAGCTCCACGTGTCCCCCGCACGCGGCTAGCGTCAGGGGGGACTCGAAACTGTCCGTCGGCATGTTCACCTGGAAATTTTGTTAATTATTTAATTATGTAAGCTATGTTACAATTTACGTGATAAAAATGATTGCAACTTATTTCAAAAGAAATCTCATTCAGTACTCCCGTGTGTATGGTGTTTATTGTTAATGTTTCCTTTGGTCAATAATACCAAACACACTTAGAAACCCGTCGCAAAGAACTCAAGATTCAAACTCTATAGTGACGCCTACTCAGCTCTCACCACTGTCTCATTTTATTCCATAGATAGATAGATATACCTACAAAAAAAAGTTGCTCGTTTGCTATCCCATAACAGCAACCGGACGTCAGTTTTTTGGGAGCGTCGCGCAAAACGCCGTCCGCAACATGTTTTAAACGTCACGTTTTGACACAAGATGGCGCCAAGGTATTGATTTCACACGGGCGCTAAATGGACTAGTAGTAAAACTGAATGATAGAGTCGTGACGAAGTCTTGTCACGGAACCGAGTCAAGGCATTTCTATGGACCTGAAGGATATGCAATACCTGCGCTCCAGAGTCCAGCAGCAGCCTGGCCACCTCCACGTGTCCGTCCATGCTGGCCTCCATGAGCGCTGTGTGCATCTCGTCAGTTTTGTGTTCGCGGTCGGCGCCGGCAGCCAGCAGGAAGCGCACCATGTCGAGGTGCCCCTTGTAGCAGGCGAGCGTGAGTGCGGACTCCTTGAACTCGTTGGAGTGGGTGTTGATGCCGGCGCCGTGCTCGAGGAGGATCTTCGCGACGCCCACGTGGCCGGCCGACGCCGCCTGGTGACGCAATTAATCGACACGTCACAATCATATAATTTACAAAAATAAAAAAAACGCGAATTATTGACGCTTGTGATTTTACTTTTAACAGAATAAATACCTAGTGGTCTTTTAGTGTGCTTAGAATGGTAATAGCTCATAGCATTAGTCACAAATGTAAGAAAGATGTTTGGTTTTATAGCCGCGGAAAAAACTTGGGAAACGCAGACATTGCGACGTGAGGAAAACAACACCGCGATGTGATTGGTTGGCTGCATTTCACTGCAAGCTACATGGCATGCAAAAGAGGCCAGACCCTAAACCTCAGCTTCCCATAAGGCTAGATTGAAGTTAAACGTTCTTAATTAATATTACAAATGCGAAAGTTTTGAAGATAATATTCTCATGTCATATCTGTTTCATTTTCATGAAATTTTGCATACATGTAGTTTGAAATATGGAGAAGGTTAAAGGGTACTTTCATATCGAAAAAATAATGATACAGTGGGAAATACAGACGGGTGGGGAAACCGCGGGCAAAAACTAGTTATATAAGAAAAGCGGCATGTACCTCCATGAGCGGCGTGTGTCCGTTCTCGTTGTGGTCCTCGACCTTGGCGCCGTTCTCGAGCAGCGCGCGCACGCAGTCCTCGTGTCCGCCCGCGCACGCGTACATGAGCGGCGTGTTGCCGGACCCCGACACGGCGTTCACGTCCGCGCCGTGCGCCAGCAGCAGCCGCACGATGTCCACGTGCCCGGCGGACGCTGCCTCCATCAGCGGCGTGCAGTCGCCCTAATCACCCAACATAATATAAAACAAACTTCTCTGCCGCGTCTGTCTATCTGTCTGTGGCAAACACAAAAACCACTCACGGATTTTCGTGCGGTTTTCACCGGTGTTATTCCTGAGGAACGTTTAAGTGTTTTTATCTGAGTCGGGACAGGCCGATATTAATGTATATAAGATCTCGATATAGAGGAAGAATGGTGCTGGGCGAATTAATCTTAGATGAATGAAGTTCATATTCTCTCAAACCATCACTAGGTAAGTGGAAGAGATTCATTGAAGGGATATGTCCGTCATGGTGTATTTATCTCATTATTGTGTACTTTTAGCATATGATCTTTGTACGATAAAGATGTAGCAAAGAAACAAAAATTATTAAAGGCTATTTTGTAGGGGGTGAGCGAGCAGTCGCCCTGTACATACATACTATAATAGATAAACTAAAAAATTTTACTCGGTCAACTCAGATATTTCATTATTTAAATAACTTGGTGCAGCTAACACATTAGGTGACAATGAGACAATAGCTCTTTTACTATCCTTTAGCTTTAGCTCCTTATAATTTTGATTGTAGCTTTAACTAAGGATGTGTGAACCACATGTTATATTTCGTTTCATCGAACAAGAATTCATCAAACCTTGACTCCATACAACATTGAACAATGCGCTTATCATTTAACCTACACACCTTGATACCACGGTCCTCAACGCTCGCATGCATGGCCAGCAACACCTGGGCAAGCTCGTAGTAACCAGCGGAACAGGCCAGTGATAACAGCGACTCGCCCTCCTCTGTGGTCTCATGAACAGATCTGCCTTCGGTGAGGAGTTTCCGAACGGTCCCGACGTCGCCGTCCGAACACGCTTCGGCCAATGACGGCGCGCCTTCGGCCACCGACGACGCCACTGTTGGCGTCGTCCCGGTCGCCGTTGAGCCGCATTGTGTTCTAAATACAAATTTAAATTTTAGAATAGTCATAGATAGAGACGAATTTAAAATATATAGACGATAATAGGTCAGATAAGATCAAAGCTTCACGAATCACGGTCTACCGCGTCTCGATCGACTATCAGGGAGTTGCCTCAACCGTGATAATCGAGAGACTTTCGGTATGTACGATTCAATCTCGGATTTTCATCATGTTAAACATTATTATGATTAACCAAACATGCGACATATGTAGATAAATAATTATTAGGTTTTGGCTAGATAGAACACAGTCCATTTATACATTACTTTCTTTGGGAACCATGTCGATCTTTTAGAGCGAAAGGAGAGAATATTCAAATATTTATTAAAACAATTGTCTATCGCATCGTTTCAGTAGTTTTCAAAGGTAACGAAGGAACATACTTTCCTATTCTATAATACCATAGTATAGTTTATGTAAACTGATAAAACAATAAGTAGGTACGTTAAACATAATGCGGAATGCATTCACATACGTAAGTAAGAACAGTGAATTTATAGACCAGATCGTGCGTCATAAAAACATTGTAATTCACCGATTCTTATGTTTAACGGTAGCGCAGGCGGAAACAATATGTTATGTTCAATGTATATTTTAACTGTAACAGTAAAAAAATATATCCAAAATAGGTCACCATTTTCTCTCAGTGATGAAAATGAGTTTGATTTTTAAGAAACTTGTTGTGTATCTAATAGATTATTAGAAAGCGACATAGTTACAGTGTATAAAGATCCCATACAATGATCATCCAGAGTATGCCAACCAAAATAAATTCTTTTGGTCGGCATAGTCTGACTTGATTGTGTATCATAGACTCAAAAGAGGTCTTTTACAGCCCAGGAATAGAGAAAGACCTAAGAAGAAATAGATAGAGTGTGTAGTGTGCAGGAAAGGAGTATCAATGGATATGGCGAATGACAGAACGAAATGGAAGGAACTTATCGTGCCAACCCCACATAAGTGGGATAAGGTCAAGAAGAAGAAGAATCTTTTACAGCCCATTACATCCACTGCAGAATAAAGGCCTCCTCTAATGCAGTCCAGTCATTTTTTTGGCCTTTCTTTTCCAAATCGGACCCGCAACCTTGGCGATGTCATCACCATTCCTCGGTTTCTGTGTCTCAGTCGATCGAAGTCACAATGTCTTGGTTTGTGTGTCATATTCATTTATTTCAAAAACAATACGATACTGTGTGGAAAATGTTATTTATTACAACTGCCATTACGGGTTTACACATAATGCGATAGTGCAGACTTCTACCTAATTAAAACTTAAATACAGATCACTAAATATAACGGTACTCACGGTTTATCCTGATGCTGGTGCCTGTGGTGCGCCGGCGGCTGTTCGCTGCGCATGCGCGTGAGCGCTGCGGCCGCTTCGTCCAACGCGTTGGACACCGACGAGGTAAGGCGCCGAAGCACCTCCGGATCGGCTAGGTGTTTGCCCTCGCCCGAGAGCTTGCCGATACCTGGAGACAAGAGAGTTATGTTTATTTATCATTTGCTTGCAAATAACTATGTTGATAATTAAAAAAAGCCACTGAGGTTTGAGAAAAACTACCTATATGATTAATTATTTTTCTTTATTTATCTTTTCTCTTCATTAAATGAAACTTTGAAAAAACATGCATTTTTAAATGAAACTAGCTCATCAATCAACCGGAGAACATAAACTCTGCATAACTAAAACGGTGGTAAATGAACTAAGAAGCTAATTTTCCAGATCTGTCTCACGTGGGGAAAGGCATCGTGGCCGCACGCACACGCAGCCGAATGACAAAATTAGTATGTTTTATTGCGTTGCAAATGGCATGAATTGAAGTTTCACTAGTGGCGCTGGTTATGGAAATGATCGTGCGTAATGTTTGTAACGATAAAACATTTCAATTTTTTCAATGTTTCAAGTAGATATAACTTTATTTCTAATATAGCTTCAGTGGCGTAGCTTCTGTCGTCCTTGGACCTTGTCCTTTGTCCTTTTTTAAAATAAAATATTTTTAGGCACTTGCGCCTATTGATTATCTAGCTACGCTTCTGTTTGCAATTCCCTATTTGTATACACCAAAATATATTTAATTTCCTACAAAGCAGTAAAAGTGAAATTCGCAGCACACGGGCAAAAATTTTTAACATACAAATTTTTTTGAGTAACAAATGACGATACAATTAAGCAAGTGGTATGTAAATAGCCCTGCATTGTCACCAGACAAAGCGAGTGGATCCTTGCCCGCAGGTCACAGCAGCGATACATAATTCAGCTCTAATTAGTCAATGATTTGCTCTTATTGTCACTTCGATCGGAGTTCATTCTGTGAGAATTTGAATTATGTATTTTTTTTTTCAATTTCAAAATTATTCTATTTCACGTTACTAGTAGCGTTCCGAGCTTAATCTGCTTGCTGCTGTAAATAATAATAACTCAGGAATAAATTAATGTACAAAACAGTAATAACGACAATATTTACGTTCCTATATAATGAAAATGTGACATTTCACCCGCATTAGTAATTACTTGTAGAACAATAGTTATGCATGATTTTACATCATGGGAAATGAATGACATTTCGCTTTTGTAGTGACGTAACATCCAAATATTGAAATGCTAATCTGACTGGGCCGCAGGTCTTGTGCGCACGACCCCTCGGTGAAAGTATCTAAGGTCAACATTTTACGATGTCGGAAATGATCCAGTGGTTATGGAATTAATCATCAATATGCGCATTGGTGGGGTACAGCGGGGAAACTGGCTCCAAAGGAAGCCATTTCTTGGTTACGCATGCGGGTCCTTTAACTGCAGAGATTTTTTTAAAACTATAAAATTGTTAGTGATTTATGTAAGTTTCGTATCATTGTACTTTTTTAACTTTTTTAAAATTAACAGCATGCGTGACTATAATTAAGCATTTGTATATGAAAATAATGAATAGAGATTATAATGTTCACTTCAAAATAAAGACCGGTGTTTTGTTAACATCAAACTTCAAACAATTTTAGATAACATCTAAATAGATAAATATTTGATAAAATTAGGTATCCCTGCACTTTTGTGTTCACTTAAATGCGCAAAGCCATAAGTCCGATGCTGCTTTTTAAAAGATTGTATAAGATCTCGAGAAAATTACAATCAACAGGACACCAACTCAAAATCATAGCGAATTCGCTCCTATTACCATAGCATAGAGTTCCATGCTGGCTTAACTTGACATACGGTTGACATTACACCCAGTACATTAACTTTAAGGGTGCACTTAGCAGCCCCGACACGTGTCATTTCGTAAAAGCTAGACGTCCGACGCATTCTGGATTATCGAATATCCTCCAAGCAGACGCCATTACAAAATATGAAAAATATGATGCATTGTTTCATAAAACAAATAACAGACTTATTAACCTATCTATACTAAGTATATCTTTAGAAATATATGTGATTTTACTGATTAGTTTGAAAGTAAATTGTCAGTTAAATTTACCAAACTGGGACTTTCTTACATATTAAAATTAATTGAATACAGGCTAGTTCAGAACAATGCGTATATGCGGGTGTGTAGTGTGTATGTGTCCCTGAAGTGTAGGGTTAAATACTCTAGGGGTACGTATCAAACAGCACTAGCTTGTACACATTATTCAAAGTAGTAGTAATAAGCATATATTTACAAAAACAAGGAAATTTCATTTTCAATTTGGACACAGAAAAACGAAACCTTTGCCATTGTGCAGTGCAAAATTAGGTCACGTTACTATTGATTAAATATAAAAATAATGCGCCTCTTTATTTTCACATAACACCCAAGGGTTTGTTCTTAGTCTATTCTATATTATTTAAGAGCAAATGTTAATCGGATATAAAAAATAAACTATTGAAAAAATAACGCATATGTGCTAAAATCAATACCAAGTTAAAATTCAGTACATACCAAGCTTTTGGGCCAGAGATAGTTTATGCATGGGAAAAACCGTTGCCGCCCAATTACGCCCAAACCAATCTACAGTATAGTTTAATTAAAAGTTGCACCTATTGATTATAAGATTAAAAGTAATAGTCTGAGTTGGTTTGGCCACGTGATGAGGGGAGAGGAGAAACATTTTCTGAAAATAGCATTAACTTTGAAAGTGAAGGGTAATATGGGAACAGGAAGATAAGAGCATGTTGCGGGTGGATGCAAGTATAACTAGAGATAGGTAATTGTGGCAAGAACAGACATTTTGCCAGGACCACAGATAAGGTAAAGCTGATGATGAGTTTGCGCCCGGACAAAAACTTATGCACAGGCGTAAACCCATCTGCTGAGGCTTCAAGAGCGAAACTCCAGCCGATATCAAACTTTAACGGGCAGACTTAATTCGAAACGAAATCAAAAAGTTAAGAGACGTTTGACGTCATATGTAGTGGAGTTTGTGCAGCTGGTCGCAGATGGAATAATACTTGTGTTCTTATTGCGCTCCTTGTAATAATTTCCATTTTTGTGTGAGAACTTACCCGTGTCTACATGTAAAAAAAGATTTTATTTTGTATTTTTCTTTGCAAAAAAAATCGTAGAAATGTTTTAACTATATTCGCCGTAAATAACATTTTTTTTCTATTACGGAATAAGAAGTATGGCGAAATACGGAAATACCCTGAGTATTGAAACTTCTCGAAAAAAAGGGAATTAATGAAGTCAGTAGTTCACTTCATGTGCCCACTATAAATATGGATAAGTTACGTCACCGCGCTCGAGTGGCATGGCAGCCATACGATATTGTAATCAGATGCGAAAATCACATAATTTGAAGGATGCATTCTCTTTGTTTCGGCATCCGCATAATGTTGGCAGCCCTTATATGTCCAAGTAATTGATACAATGTGCGTTATTCTTAGAAACAGCTGTTCGATTACTACGTAGTAAGCTTTTATAGGTGAATTTCACGAGCGTTTTGAACTCCGCAGCGGGCTCTCATTAGTGTTTATTAAATTGTACCATACACAGTAATAAATTTAATTATCCTATTTTATAAATAAGTAAAGTCTGTACTGGTACAATGTTAATTGTTTAAAATGTTTAATGTGTATGTTTAATTTAAACAAACGATTCTTTATTAAAAAAAAAAAATGTCGGACACAAATGAAACGCTACACGCCGCGTTCAAACGGTCGTGAAATTCATCCATATTAGTTTCAATCGCTATTGACAACAATAATATTACATTATTTTATAAAATATAATAAAACCTATTTTTGAGATTTCATATAGATAAATCGGAACGAAGTGCAAAATGCATTCTATTCATAAATAAATATTGTAATTTATTTATACGAATATGATGACTTTATATATTAAAAAAACTTCGGAGACAAAGACTTCGTACTAAGAGGCTTAAATTAGTCTGTAACAATATTTTCTTCCATTGATATAAAAGCGACCGAGTGACCGACATAGAAATGCATCAGAACGAAAACAATGAGTACTCCAGCCGCGCGACAGCAGCTAATCGCAAGTGAGAACGGACAATCAATCCTAAAAATGGGTTACGGTGTCGCGCTGCATATCCGTGAATGTCGGGCGTTTGACGGGGAGCAGGGACGGGTGGACCGGACTAAAATGGACTAAGAGCCCAGTTTCAGCCTCATTTTAATCTTAATGTACCGAATTTTAAATAATATATGAGCAAAGTGGTATAGGCTAGTTATTATGTCGACGCTTGACGTACTCTCTGAAAATTGATTCTGAGGTCAAACTCGTTCGAATCGAATTTAAATTTTCAATTACTTACATATTGTTGAATGCGTGTTATAATATTAACAAATCGCACTTGTTTCAGCGGCAGATATTTTGTTATAAAATCAGATGGCTTTTGTTTATAGCCTGATTATTAAATTTCTGTGGATTAAAAGTTCAAATGATACTTAACGTTCGGTGCACACCACGCGCTATTGTTGCCCGTAAGCACGCATGCGTCACAATTTCATACAAAAAAGGGCAAGTAAAAAACTAATTTTGAAAGAGAGAACTATGGCCCTTAATCAGATAGGTTAAGTAGCAATCTAATCTAAATATAACTTTCTTACCCATTTTAGTTATGGAGGAGTTAGTCATTACCAAAGCAGTGCGTGGGAAAATCAGCGATGACGCTATGTCAAATGCATTAAGCATGTTAAATGAATCGGATTATTACCCGCCAGCATGACATAGACGACGTTATGGCGGACATTTTGTATACAATTAGTCATAATTCTATACTATAGATAAATACTTTTATTTTTTTTATTTGAAACGATTAGACACAAAAACTGCTGGCGTGTTGTTTTGCACTGAATATGACCACTTCATAGGTATCCCTTTTTTGGCAGCGGATATGCAACAGTAGCATTCCCAAGAAGGGTTGACGTTAAGCAGGCGGCACCTTGTAAAATCATAACTGTTTCTCTTTCTTGCATGAGCAAAATAAGATATGATGTCCTTCGTTTATAGACATTTTACTTATGAAACATCGTCTATGTGCTAGAACGTATTATAGCAAACGAGTTTTAGCCGCGGTTTCGCCCGCGTGAATCTACCATGGGAGCAGTTGTTTAGTTAGGAAAACACCAGGCGTAAACCCTTTTTTTCTCTTTCTAGTAGTAATCTCAAGGCGAGTCTCGGAGCTTAGAGCGAAAGTCAGATGATCGTACTCAGAGTAATGCCCGTTCAATGTAATGTAACCGCAAGCTGCAAACATCCTTTGGCGGATGTGCACAGTGCATGTAGTCACGTGCTTTCTTATTCCGATGCGTCAAAGTCTAAAATTGAATGCAGTATACACTAATGTGTGTGTACTGTCGACCGCATGTCACGTTACCCTGCATGGATCTTTATGCTGCGGTAATAGTAGCGAGTTTGCTACGAATTTGGGTAGGTTGATGTGTTGACTATACTTCTTATTGGTTAATTTTATAACTTGGGAAATAAAAAATATTACTAGCTTTTGGTAGTAGATTCATTGTTCTAAAAGGCTTTTGAATTATCGATTTCTATTAAAATGATGAATTTCAAATTATGCGGAGTGGTTCCCGCCTAAAAATAAGATCTCAAGGATATGGTACGTAGCAACTAAGCGATAAAACGCTATGGCAGCCGATAGGCAACAACAGCATTGCCAAAGAGGGTTAAAGTCAGACGACTGGTCATAAAATCACAACAGAATCTTCGAAATTTTAATGAAATTTTTTTGATGATTCCGCGTTTTAAGGCCTCACAGTTGATAATGACACCAGGAACATATGAGGATGAGGCACAAAAGTGAATTTTAAATGAGTATTAGGATGTAGGAGAGGTGGATAATTATTACTACTTCTACAAAGAATGAGGTTAAAATAACACTTCTATACGTATTAAATAACAGTAAAATTAATGCAAATTACTAATCATCAAGGCGTAAAATAACAAGTGTAATTACTCCGTGCAATAAAAAACAAAAAGACTGGTAAACTGCATATTAATTGTACCAAAACGATGCCCTAGACGTATCGATCAGACCTAACCTCGACCTGTGTTATACTAAATTTACTTCGATCTTATTCCCACTCAAATTTTGATTGTTCTATGCCTGTTCTACTCGCCAAACTTTGACGTTTCATTTCGGACGTACATTATACATTGATTGTTTTTCCTTGAGCTAAAAGAAGCTTCCATACAAAATACGCAATGTACGGGCATTCGCGTCGGCATTTGTCCAAGTTCGACGAAGGTGTAGAGCCGACATTAAAACTTCCAAAGATTTCGTAAAAGCAAAATTATATAAGTTCAAAAAATCATAGTTTGTAGTTTTAGACTCTAGTATTTTAATTACAAAGTGTTATTTTTATTTATAATCCGTGCGTTACAACCCAGTTAAAATCATTTTTTAATCCATACATGAGATAGGTGATAACAGGGTTTGAAACTGGATAACATAAGTAAATGATTACCTGTGACTATTTATAAAGGTGCTCCCACACAGCGTGTTACGAAATGTTATAAAATATTTGTTGTCTCTTTTCTTAACACATTCTTGACAAAAGAGTGTCAAAGACAGCAAATGTTATAAAACATTTTGTAACACGCTGTGTGAAAGCACCTCAACACGACTAAGCCAACTAGAGGAATGTAAATCGTCTAAAAGTCAGATGGTACTGATCTCTATAGATTTTTTAATTACATGAAGCAGTCTTACCCGAATTAGTGTAGTTGGCTTGGTAATGTTTTACTTAGGTTAACTCACTTTGACTTCTCTATCCATTATGGTTAACTTTAACTTAACTTACCCCTAGAGGTGTTATATGATTTAGAAACTTTTTCATTTAGTAAATAAATAATTATCCATTCTAATACTAAAAATTCCACCCTAGAGCTGGAATAATTATGATAAAAATTGGTAGTATGGATTTAATTGAAGATAAGACTGCAAGGGGTAAAAACAAGGAAGATTAATTGTAATATTATTAAATTGTATGTAAATACTTAAGTACGTTTAAGAGCTTCTACAAGCTGTTAATTATCAAGATCAAGTCCAATTCAATATCGTAAAGTGAACATTCTGCTGACAGCTGACCTTCACGTGGAAGGATTTAATTCACAGTGAAAACTGAATTGCAAACTCGCAAATACCGAAGCTCTCTGGTTATAGAGAGCCGCGAGCGCTACAATTTATTTTTAAGTTTTATAATCAAGTTGAATTTTTGTTCATAGGGCAATGCTGAAATCCATTATTTTAGCTTTTCCCACTTTTTGTGGAGTAAGTGATTATTTTCGTCTAAATAATGGTGGTAAACATCGAGTCTTCTTCACCACAAGATCTACTGAAGTCGTGATAAAAAGTAAACATTATGTTTACTCATCACCATAATGCAAACAAAACAGCATGGGAAATTTTGAAATATTACACGAAAGCAGTTATCAGATGGTATGAAACATTGTTGTTGTCTAAAAAAAATCTAGATTTTTATAGGTTTCTGTTTCATGCTTGATAGTACTTGTAATCGGAAATTATTACAAAATCAATTTAAAATTTTTTACTGTACTATAGCTACTTCAGATATTTACAAAACTTATAATACAAAAAGCAAGTTTAATAAACTAATGACTTTACTACACAGGACTTTACTTCTTACTACTACATAGTATTCCTAGAATGTAAGTAACAACCACAGGGCAAAATCATAACTACAGCAGCTAAATAGACAGGACACTTTGTCTCAGAGCTATTTATGATAGGTAACAATTTATTTTAATTTAGACAATGATTAACAACAACAATAAAAAACCCAAAATATCTTACCTGCTGCTTCCAACAGTGCTTCGAGCCTTGCCTGCATTTCGGGGTCAACGGCCCTCTCAGGGTCGTCATGCGAGAGTAGGAATTTGGATGACTCTGCTCCACCTTCTTCTTCCATTTCCGCCTGTCAATATATACAGAAAATACATCTTCCTTCTTTTTTGTTTCCTATGTCTGTCAGTCAGTATCCAAATCTTGGAAGTTACACATGCATACATTACTGTTTCTGATTGAGCTGGAATTTTGCATGTAAATTGAATGAAATATATATAATAACACAATGTGGTGGGGGGCAATAGAAACTATTTAATATCAAGTGTAGTTTAGTACTAAGATTGGTGTTGGATTTTATTCAAGTTGTCCAAAGGTACATGACATGACTTTAACAACTGAGTAAAAAAACAAATCAACAGAATGTAGGTTATTGTCAAATGTGATGACAAGGGCTCTTTCGGCCTAAATGTTTCTCATCAATGAGAGCATGTTCCAATAATGAAATACATTCCTGTTAACAGTAATCAAAGTTACTAGCTTAACTCATATCTACTTGTATCGCTAGATACCTATGTAAGAACAATGTCAAAGACTTCCCTGCATCTTGGACGAACTGATTTTCTCTATTTTTTTATACATATTTGCAAACCTGGTTGATACAAGACTTGTTACTGTAATTAATTCGGAAAACCTGTTTATGTAAATAAACAGAAAAATAACATTGTCCCTAATATTATAGTTTGCTAGAAATATCTTACTGTCAAATTCTTAGGTGTTTCACCACTGGTGGACACTATCACAAAATTACTTTATACATAGTGGCTAACATTTTGTACAAAATTATATTATTACAGTATTAAAGTATTTCTGACTATTGGAAAAGCACAAATTTTAGGTTAGCAATGGGAAAATAAAACATTTCTAGTTTCTGTTTATAACACTCAATAACTATGTTATTGATAGGCATTCTCCAATTGCACACAGTTAACATGTTACAAAATAACAATCCATTTTATTAAGGTATCTTTCAAACTATACTCAATTTTATTTAAAATGCATTACTTTTCAGATCCACAACACAGTTTTAGTGCTTGTTGTTATTAATTAGTAATGTTAAGACTAGCCACAGTGATAAAGTTTGTTAGAATCACAAGGACCATTCAACATCAATAAAATCAAAACAGTGGTATCTGTCCGTTGCACACACATTATGCAGGTTAACTATAAGTCACTCAAACTGCACAGCAATTGGTGTTGGTGAAGCCCTCGGCACTCAGTATGGTTGTCTTCGACTTACCAACAGGTCTGGCCTGCTTAGGCACAAACAAGCCAGCAAGATCTATAACACCAATGAGAAATATATGAGAAGTACTGACAATGTGGTGCGTTAGGGCGAGAGAACTACTATAATTACTGTCAATGGTCCTTGCAATTCACCGATAACCATGATTTTTGCGCGAATTTCCAATAGGCGTTTTGCATAATCTGCACGCGCGTGGACTTTTGCATCACGTTACTGTCGTCCATATCACTACGAATATACGTGCTACTCATATTATTTTCTTAATTACACCAAAACATTGTGACGAAATATCAAGATCACTGTTTTACATCGTATAGTGCATGTGATCCAAGGAACATGGCCACCGTAGTTCGAACCTCATCCAAAACACAAATAGACAATGAAATTTTTTATGCGGCGGTTTATGCCTATAGTATTGCAGATTAAGAAGGAATCAATTGAAAACTGTCTAGGAGCGGCTGGCATAAAAAATTTCATGCATTACTCAGTAGTACGTATGTACTTATGACTTTCTGACGTTTTACGGAATATTTGGCAAGCAACGCACTGTAATGGGAATGTCTAATAGATTAGCTGCAATGTGCTATACGAGATAAAACAAATATTACTATGGACCTGTCATGGAAAATAAAGTGTATGGTTAGACCAGACATGTACAAGATGTCCCTTGCAGTATTTAGAGCGGTACAGATAATCACATTCCCTCACTGCCACCGCCTCTGTCGAAAACAAAACACGTTTTACCTCGGATACAGAGTCATCCTCGCTTTCCGAAGAATCGGACATGTATTTGGCAGGCGCTCCTGAATACGTTTCGGTTTCAGATTTGGCTGGACTCGAAGCCGAACTCTGAGGAGTGGACGATTTTACCACATCAAGTTGCACATTCACCTTATCGATATTTCGGTTTTCAGACTGTCCAACATTCTGCATTTTTGTCCTAATCCAATGAAACTTAATTAATCTTTTAGTATCAACACTTTTTCTACGAAATTAACACGTTCTTATATTAGCAAACAAAATTTATTTCGTCATTTAACCAGGTTGATACCCGCCATGTCTACTACTATGGCGAGTTCCCGGATGCTTCAAGTAGGCTAACCTACCAATTATCTCCCTCTGGCGGTGGAAATAAGAACTTTTAGTGCTGCCATCTATATTCAAAAATGTAAAGTGATTGAGAATAGACATTTTTTTACTTTTAAGCCATGGCACCATACAAATTGAGGATATTTTAATTTGACAAAATATAATAGTTTAGTAAGAAATATAAAGGAATACTATAAAAATACAAATGAAAATGTTTTTTAATGGATTTCAGAATATAACCGTAGCGCATACAATCAAACTATTTTATATTTGTGAAAACTATAAACATTTAAAGCATAGCTAAAACTTTTTACTCAGGGCGTAGACAAGTTTGTAATTTTGTGACAATTTAATCCACCAATCCAGTATACGACAATTTAACTAAGAACCAATCAGATAAAGGACGACAAGAGGACGACGAACTTTTTATTTTTTCTTTTCACACATAGACAAGTTTTAAAATTACCATTACAAATAAGAAATCATGGAAAATTTTAATGTTGCCGTATTACTTACGGAAATGTCAAAAGAAAAACTGGAAAATGGTTGGATGATAGCTGTGCGTGTAGACGTTTGTACTTACTATTTTTATTAAATTTAAATAAAACTAGGCAAAAGTGTTTACAATAACTTCAATCTAGATTGATAAGTATAACGATGTTCACAGTGCCCGTACGATCAAATATGATTATAAATAGAAATCAGCTGTTATTTATAATTTCGACTTACGTATGTTTAGTAATGTTATTGTCTTAAAATAGTGTGGTACCTATATAAATTTATTAGTGTGGTGATGGTGATGTAAGTAGAGCAAGTTTTTATCATGTGCACTGTAGTTTGAACGTAATTATGGCAAGAGACGGCGACTTGCCTACAATATTTAATCCGAAGCGAGTGCGTACTCCGTCTGTGATAATAACGAGTGAAGAGGCAGTGGAAAATGAACGCGGGAGTGGAGACGCCGACAGAGACCGCCCTAACGGTCCCCCCACGCCGCTTAGCCCTAGGGCTCCGCTTACGCCCCAAGCTTCGATTTGTTCAGCGCCTCCCCTGACAACGCAGCCTTCACTTCAGCAGGCGTACAGTGAGTCAGCTACCAGCAGCCAGGATGAAGAGAGGCAGTTAAGGGACAAAAAGTGCCCTAGGTCTTGTTGCTCAAGATTTGCTAAAAAGGCAAGTTGAAATTTTTAAAACTTTAAGTACCTATACTAATATAAACTCTTTTTCCGAACCTAGAAAAAATGTCTTTATTTCATTTCAATAAATGATTTTTAAACTTTGTAATAAATTATTTTCAGATTTATTATGGTATTTGTGTGACAGCAATCTTAACTGTGACATGGGTGACTGCAACTCACTGCATCAAACACATGTATCTCCAAAATTATCCTCTGAACAGCTACGCAATCATACCAAGCACTGAAGCACCTGCTGTTATTTTCAGCAATTATACAACAAAAATTTCAAGTCATGTAAGATTTTTATTATCTACTTAAGTGCCTCGCATGACGCTTATCTTTGTTAAATTTTATTAGTATATTTATTTGTGTATGAAATATAATTTTGAATTTATTCCAGGTTTACATTTAACAAGGCATCAAATGTGAATGAGATTTAAAATTGTGGCTCCGATTAAAAATATTTTTATTTCCTATATATTTACCTATAACTAAAAATTTTTTGTCAATGGAGCAATAAAGAGTTGATCTATCAATTCTACTCCATATATAATATACAGAAATACATGTTTTTTTTTTTCTTACAGAATCAATACAATGCCCCATTCTTCACAGCCTGGTTCTGTACAAACTGGCTGATATTCTTCTATCCTCTGTACCTGATAGTGATGCTCATCCACAATAAGTGCAAGACGCCAAGTGACATTGTATTTGATGCTTTTAGTGACTTCAGGGAAAAAGGATTCACATTTGGTATGTCCAACTTTAGATCATGTTGATCTATTTAGACATAGTGCAAAATCATGTACAAATCTTAATATAGTATTTTTCATTATACTTTGACATTAATTGATGAAAATGAAGCTTCATCTTTCATGCCTAGAAAAATCTGGTAACACTGTCTCATTGCAAATAACTAAATTTGCAACTTGTTATCATCTATCCATCAGCTCAATTTTGATTCAAGCTCAGGTTTGATTACCAAACATAAAAGTCATATTTTTATGTCACTTTTTAGCTCGCTTCACAAGCCGCTGCGGCCTATTCTGCCTGCTGTGGGTGGTGACTGTCTACATGTACACCTACTCACTAAAGATCTTGCTGTCAACAGACGTAGTGACACTATTTGCCACTAATGTCTACTGTGTTTACTTACTGTCTTGGGTCATCCTACACGAGCAATTTGTTGGAGTTAGGGTGAGTTTTGTGCTTGTGGTGGTAGAATAGGACCATTCCATATCCTACCGTGGATATCGTACAAGGCGACCAAGGAACAAATAGTTCCTAAATCTTATCATATGTAATATTTAAAAAATCAGTTTGTGAGTTTGTATGTTTAAGGTGGGTAATCTCTGAAACTACCGAACCGATTTCAAAAATTCTTTCACCATTACAAAGGTACATTATCCAAGATATAGGCTATATTTTATCTCAAAAGCCACGGGTAACATCTAGTATAAAATAATAACAACCAAATACCTAACTTGAGGGAAATGTATGGATCACATAAATTTATTTTCACGATTTCGGGGTTACTCCCATACGAAAAGTTGTTCATTATTGTTGACCGAGTATGTAGATAAAAATTTGACATATAACATCATTTGTATGCCTGTGGCACAAAATGAACTCTATGCCTATGTCACTTTCCAGGTCCCCAACTATCTTAAACCAAATATCACCTCAATCCGTTTTGACGGAAAATATGTACAAACTAACACACTTTCATATGTTTAATACTACTATGGATTTCTCATTTAGATAGTGGCAGCCATCTTGTGTGACACGGGCATAGCGCTCCTGGCCTACATGGATGGCATCACTGGCAGCTCCACTCTCGGCGGAGTGGTGCTGGCTGCGTGCGCTGCTGCGGGGTTCGCCATTTTCAAGGTTGGTAGCTGTAAATGAATATTTGAAAAAAAAAAGCGAATGAAGTGGTAGTTATCATTTATATTGCTCGCGTTCAGCCTATGGAGCATTTCGTGTTATATTATTAACATAACTTTTTATTCCTGCAGTCTATATTAGGTTATTATGCATATCCATATGCATGTCTGAAGGAGCACCCAGGATAGGCTCCCGACGAGAGAGATCCTCAATAGTTTGCATGGTCATGATTTTTTGTTACGCGTTGAATATAGTCTCTTTGGCAACAATAAAAGCTTGTCAGAAATTAAATGTTATGTAAAAAAAACTTATTAAAACACAACCTTTAATCGTAATTAACTCAAACAGGTGCTGTTTAGAAAGGTAATGGGTGAGATGAATTCTGGTCAGAAAGCTCTATTCTTCTCGATACTGGGAGTTGTGAGCGCGTCCCTCCTGTGGCCAGTCTGCTTGGCGCTTTACCTCACCGGCTCCGAGATGATCCCCTCACATCGCATGCCCTGGGTGCATTTGCTGGTGGCTAGCGTGTCATTACTTGGTAAGATTTTTATTTAAGTTTTTTACATAAATAAAACATTTAGCAGGTGTTTAAATTTTTTTTTCGTATATTATTTTTATTGTAATTTAGTAATAGAAATGTTCCTTGACGAGAAATGCCTGAAGGCCTACCACGAAACGTACAAACACGTAGCACAATACTAACGTCCACATGCTATCTCATTTTCATTCATCGTGTACGCATCGTGTAAAAAAGAATCTGTAGACGCAAATACGTGCTCCGGGTTGATGGTAGGCGCCCGGGCTTGGCAGAAGGGGCAAACACAACAAGTGATGACTTGATGTTATTAAAAAGGTTATGCATGCATTGTATGCCAATAATAGTCTAACTAATGAAGCCGAGAACCGTGCGAGCGAAGTGGAGCAAAAAAAGTAAGCTAACCCAGGGTGGGCTCTGACGCTTTACAGCTGTAACCGGGAAAACCCTCTGATGAGACAGAGATAACGTTCAAACAGAATTCATTGTTATATACTCGTATATAGGGACTTTTTGTTAATGATTTAAGTGCGTTTGACCTTAATCTAGTTTGATGGTAAGCAAAGATGAGATGTTTGGGTGTTTGTTATCAGAATCTAACAAATTTATGAATCAGAATCTAACAGATCAAGAGTCGTAAAAAATTGTAGTAAGCACTTTTATTGAATTTTTATAAGAACAAAACAAATTCTTGATTAGTGGTGCTCAACTTTAGCATAAGTACACACCAGTACAATGCCGTGCGTGTCGCCAAGAAAATATAGGCTAAGTGTATTGATTTTTTTTGGGTATCTAACACTGATGATGGATATCTTTTGTTCTATATTAGAATTATGGAACAAAACCCCACAGGGTATTCTCAGCTAAACCGCTACTGAGTCGATTAGTTAATGACTCGGGGCCAACGTCTGGACAAAGGATAGTTAATTAGTAAACAATTATGGAAGATAAAAAAATAAACAGATTTTATTTTGTTTTAGTTTTTCACCTGGTATTCCAGTTTGGAAATATAATAACATACAATATATTTGTATCGCTGGGTCTCATAACAGCTGTTCCTGTTTCTGCAGGTCAGTACCTTAATTCAGATATTTTATTTTGAAAACTATCCTCTTCTGTGTGAATTATATGTAAAATTACGCTTCCTTATAACTTTAAGGTTCCTAAGTGAAGAAGAAACCCAGGTTAATTTTTTACTTTAGGCACAGATTTCAGGATTGGAAGCCATAATGTGTTTTTAATTTTTCAGCTTTGGATGTGGTTTTATATGATGCTCAGTTTGAGGGCATGAAGCTGGCAGGAGTCATATTGATAACCATTGGATTCTTCCTGGTCATGTTTCCGGACAACTGGCCCGATTATATCATGAGGCTTTTGAGGTATCCGTTTCCATCTTGTCTGGTTTATTATGAAGGTTTGAGTACCTGTGTATTACCATAATGTCAGAAAAAATGTTTAGTTTCATGTTACAAGCTTATTTCGACAGTGTTACACAGTTGTGGTCTCTTCTCTGTTTCACCACTTTCTGATAAAATGTTGTAATCTGACAGTTCAACTAACTGCTAGATAAATCTGCTTGAAATGGTCAGTTAGCCCTATCAAACTATTATGAAATAAAATTTTTAACGCTATCCGTTCGATATGTTACATATAACATATCAGATACTTTTTCAGCTAGTGGTGAAACTGGTCCTAAATATATCAAAATAAATTATCAGATGGAGCCGCCGCCGGCAGCGGGGCAATAACGGCTCGGGTCGGAATCGTGACGCAATGGATTATCGGACCGGCTACATCCGGTCGCACCTCCGGTCGCCGTCCGGCCGCGTCAGGTGACCGCCCGAGCCGGACCAAGAGTTGCAACTTCAAGTACCTATAATGTGAACGCATGACGAGAAGGTAATTTGGAAGGATTTTTTGAGATCTGGATGAGTGCAGTCAAGCGTTGTGGTCGTTTCTTGTTCGACGATTATTAATGTCAAATTGTTTTGGCGCGTTTTCATCTAAACGAACACTTTTGGTTATTGTATCAATTTAATATTTTATGTTGGATTTTGTTATGAATATTGAGGTTGAATATAAAACACGAACAAAAATAATCTATAGCATATAATGCTTGATCACAAAAAAATATTCAGTCAGAAATATAATTTTAAATGCCAATTTGCACTGAGAATAGTGATAGTTTCAGCAACATTATATTTTATTTTTGACATCAAAAACAATAAGAAAAAACTTACTATTTATGATTCATTTATTCACAGTTTTCTTCCGTCATTGTTATTATCGTAACACAGTACATGAAATTGATTCTTCACGCGCTTTTTACTATTTGTCTATAAAGATCTCTTAAAAAATTACAACAGAATAGCTCAAAAAGTATACTAAAGACTTTCAAATCAATATTACTGCAAAAATCTGCTCATATTTACATATAAGACTCTCTTTCGACTTTAAAATATTATATTTCTTAAATCACAATTCTATATATTATGGGGTTACCACGTTACTATACCCGATATTCATAAAAAGTTAAAGCTAAAATATGATTTGTCACTATCGAAAATTTGAAATTGACAGAAAGAGACAAAATATATTTAAGCTTAAAGTACCTAACTTGTCTTTAACTTTTTTTTATCTTAAAAAAAAAGTTAAACACAACGGTGTTTATCTTTCAAGTGACTAAAATAAAGTTTCAATCAGTCGTGGTCATACCATTAAATAACTCCCAATGTCAATATAGTTTTAAGATTCTATAACAAAAACTAATATATGCGAGATAACTTTTTTATCTATAAGTTGATGTTGTGATCCCTACTGTTAGTGTGTTAGGAACAGTTGTGTGAAATGGCCTTTCACGTGGCCACCCGAGGCCTTTTACGTGTAATGTTGTAAATTACAAAAATTTTAAAATAGTATTATATACTTTTCAGATTTACGACATTATCATGTAGAAGGCACAGATACACTATGACCAAAATTACTCTGTAGGTTTGTAGACTGATTGTATTGATTTCCGTACTTTGTATTATATGTATGGTTTGCAATTGACCTGAGGTAATATTGTGTACCTATATTGAGAAAATCCACTTCTTGTGTGGTTCGTGCGCGATTCATTTTAAATTTCACCGAATAAACTTAAGTTTTACTTAACTTACCGTACCTGAGCAAGTAGCTTTTTTTGTTAACTAGCTGTGCTGGCATAGATTAGATAAACGAATAACTGGTTAAGCGAGCTAAGTTAGCATAGTTTGTGATGGACGTTCGCCATTATTTTGCCTCAGTGATAGTTTCCTCAGGTCGGTGGTATGTTTATTGTAAAAAAAGTGATATCTTGATCTCTAAAACGTTCTTCGCATTCCTATGTATTTGCTTTAAGATTCTATGTGAATTAAAATCTAGTCAAATTTTTAGTCAGGGTAAAAGTAGTAGTATTAAAAAGTATGCGATCTTTTTATTAAATAGTTTTATTTTTAATAATCATATTTGACTTAGGTTTTAAATTGGTTTTTTCATCCCACTGTCTTTCTAAAAGTTTTTTTATAAACCGTAGTCCTCATATATATTCATAAAGCTCTTTTCACACGTTTATTTCTAGGTAATATAGTTTGTGCTCCATTAATTCGCGATGATATTACAGTCGTATCGTTACAGCTCATGAACTCATATAAATTATTTTTACTTGGGAGGGAGCTATATGTTCCGCGTCAGTTATTGCCTAGTGAATACCCTCTTATTCATAAAAAGTTAAAACCTACTTTACGAGAGTTTAAATATGTTTTGTCTCGATCTGTTAATGTCAAATATTGTATAGTGCAATAGAGACAAAACATAATATAATTTATAGTAGGCTTTGACTTGGAATAAGAGGAAGCTTTATTCATAGCTGGGAATTGTGAAAAGGGTCTTGAGCGTCTCCGCACTTCGACCATTGGTGCGTTGGCACGCGATCGCGTGACGTCACGCGACGTCTTGTCGAGTGGGTGCGTGGCGCAACAAATCTCACTTTAGATCAACATTACATTGTATTAAGACGATTAATCAAATCTATGGTGTAGTATTTATGTGTATTTAGTCAGGTCAGGTCTAAATAAAGCTCGCATTTAGTTTTGGTTCGCATTTGGATGTGCGAGTGTTAAGAAATACTTCAACTTACACTAATCGGTGACTCCTAATTATGTACTTAACACCCGTAGTTAACACTCGCACTTAACACAATTCAAAATGCGAGCTGGACTTTAAGTGAAAATATATTTATTATTAATATTGATTTATAGACATTTTTCTTCCATATTTTTTTTATTTATTGAGAAAATCTGTCAATGATCAGCTGAATTTGTAATTTAAATATTTTAACATTTTTCGATGGACAGAATAATATTATGGACTGCAGTATCGATGATAATGTATTTAGTTACAATAATTGTGTACATTATTTTAATTTATTTATTAAGTTCACTAATGGAAGTTCTTATGATTACTCAGTAAGAATAAACAGCCCCAAATATATATAGGGAATAACTGTGTAGAGTAGTGGAACTTAGTTTTGCACGCTTAGATGTTTCCTACTTATTATATTCACTTTGATGATGGTAAATAATTCACACATCTAGATAGATAACAGCTTTAAAGGCACTTGTACACACATATATCACTTGTCTTTGTCGCCTTGTCATCCACGGGAGGACATGGAGTAGTCCTATTCCAGGACGGGAGTCACACGCCATACTTGTAAAGTGTTACAAAATGAGTTCCATACTACAGCCTGCTGTTATTAATGTCTGTAAATCAATAGGTCATCAATATACGCACGACTATAATACACGACGAAGGTGAGCGAGCTAAAGTAGCTTTAAGTTGCATCAGGTTTTAGAACCTAACCTAGTTTATGTAGCGAAATAGTAGTAGAATTTTAAGCCTAAAGTTCACTGCCTCTATATAACGTGCTACGCCCAGGGTGTAGCATACAAAAGGGCGCCGCAATTCAGATTTTTTTTTAACTACCAAGCAGGCAAACAAGCGTGAGATCCACTTGATGATAAGTGGTCACCGCAGCCTAAGTACGCCTGCAATACTAGGGGTACCACACGCGCGTTACCGACTTTGTGGCTTATCTTTTGTCACAATACCGTAATGTATTGCTCTCTCCCCCTTCAAACTGGAACAAAACAATGCAAGCACCCATGCAGAAAACCTTTGTACCAAGCTCTACTTTTGGTAAATACTGATTGAGTTTGCGGTGGACGTACGGCTTAATAAGCTTAGCTCCTTGTGACCAATAAAAACACCTTGTGAAACAATATGGCGGCCAGTGATTATTTTTAATCATTACTCATAAATCATGATTATGAGTACAGTTAATAGCACATCGATCTACCTAAATTCACTGCATATTCCGTGTTCATAAAGTTCCATGCAGGGTAGCCAATGCAGTTGGCTGTACGAATGAACTACGTACATAGAACGCGTGGTTGCCATATTGTTAAAATTTTGCAGTTAAAGTAAATAATATTTTAAGATTTTTTTTTAAACTATATTAGTCTTTATGACTTCGTAATGTTTAATTTATATTATTTTATTCATATTTCATATCAAACAACTTCATGTATTGACAATTTTATTTTTGCAATAATTTATTGTACTACTCCACCAAAACAATTAGGCGCATGACAGGAATGCGGTTTCGGCGCCCGTACCTCGTCTCACCTCCCCGCGCTCTCCCTAGTGACGCGCAGTCGTGTACTCGCGCTCTGCAGTTACACCACGTGCTTTCGCGCCTCCTAAAATTTTCGTTGTCAGTTGGGTTTTTGTTGAGTTTGTGTTGTTAATTTTTGTTAAATAATTGTTATTAATTCATTCTGTGTTGTTTAAAAGTCCCGTGTTGTTTTTGTTGTTGATATTTTTTGTTAACCTCATAATGGGTAGGAAAAAAACTATCCGTGGGTCCGAAAGGACAATGATATTAAAAGTATTACATTTTTTTGAGGAAGAAAAGTTGCATGGAATAGCTATTCCAATATCTCAAGTGGAAAAGCGAGTGTGTACGGCTACTGGCATTAGTCGACGCACATTGGCCAGAATAAAAAACGAGGAAAAAGAAGTTTTGGAGAAACTAAGGCTTTCACCACAGCCGGGTACGTCAAGCGAAGCCCCAACAGAGACAGTCAAATTACCCACTCCAGGGAAAAAGCGAAAACAAAAGAAAAAGCTGGAAATTGATGACTTCATGATTTGTGCAATTAAAACAAAAATTGAAAGCTTTTATGACGTGTACAAAGAAGTGCCTACATTGAAAAAAATTTTAAACGTTGTTAAGAGAGATCTTAACTTTCCTGGTCAAAGAGAGACCCTGCGAAAAATTATAACAGAAAGTTTGGGATTTAAATTCAAAAAGTGCTCCAAAAAACGAGACGTGCTCATAGAAAGACCTGAAATAGCAGCGTGGCGTGCACGTTACTTAAGAAGATTAAAAGAAAACGACGACTTGGGCCCGGAAAAAAAACCTGTTATTTTTACCGATGAAACATGGGTCCACTCGCATTACACTGTCAACAAGTGTTGGCAAAGTCAAACGGTCCCAGGCATAAGAAAAAACGATAGTGCTGGCCAACGCTGGATAATCGTTCACGCAGGTAATACCCAATGAGCTGTCTTATTAGGGTTCCATATAATTAATATTTCTGCACGTACGTGATATTCTACTTTAATAATTTAACTATTGTTCATGTCACTACACTGTTTATTAATGTTTATATCTTTGTATTTCAGGAGGAGAGACTGGGTTCGTCGAAGGTGCAGACTTATTATACAAATGTAAAAGTAGTAAAGGGGATTACCACGACGAAATGGACACAGAAAACTACACGAAATGGTTAACCGAAAAACTAATTCCAAATTTGCCACCTAACAGTATTGTTGTCATAGACAACGCGCCCTACCACAGCAAGCAATTAAATAAGCCTCCTACTATGGCCGCTCGTAAACAAGACATGCAGAATTGGCTGAGCGAGAGAAACATTACGTTTGACCCGCGAATGACAAAGGCTGAGTTGAATTATATTATAATTCGCAACCGACCGGAAAAAGAATATTTAGTGGACAAACTTTTAGAGGAGAGCGGTCACGAAGTCCTCAGACTTCCACCATATCAATGTGACCTCAATCCTATTGAGTACATTTGGAACCTGGTCAAACAAAGAGTCGCCGACAAGAATGTCGATCAGTCAGAGAGACAAATCGAAAAACTAGCCAGGGAAGCCATACAATCAATAACGCAAGACGATTGGAAAAAAGAAATTAATCACGTGGACCGGTTACGGAAGGCGTACTGGGAAAAGCAAGGTTTAGAAGACGCAAGAGAGTTAGTCATAAATGTAAATGACGACAGCGATGACAGTGATTTGGAATCACATTCAGATTTTGAAAGAATGTCAGGGATTGAAGAATTAGATTCTGATTAGAACAATTTTTCAAATTATTCCAATAAATAAAGTACATTTAATCAATTAGGAGTTTTATTATTTCCTTTGCACACACAGTTCTCTGTTCCCAAAATAAATAAAGTATAGTTATAATATACACATACTAAGTTGTATTCACAATAGTTACTTACCAGTTTCATACTAGGTATCAGCGAGTCTCGAATATTCCCCTCCCTAGCTACAGTGACGCCATGTTTGCCATGTGCCTAATTGTTTTGGTGGATAGGTAAGGCACCTCACTTTTGTACACTTTATCTGCTTTTTTCTATATGTACTCTTAGCTGTTGCCTCTTAACATATTAAATTAAATGATCACTAATTTAATCTAATCACTCGAATTTCGTCCCCTAACAAATAAAAACTTTGTAAAGCTTAGCTTTCGGTACTAGTACTGTAAACGTCAAATGTAATTTTTAAATTTATCGTTTTTTATGTTTAACATTAGTAGATATATGTATTTTTATATTGTATGCATTATTGTGTATACATGTTATTTATTTATCTTTTGAATGAATGAAATTTATTCACTTGAAACATACCTTTTTGTAAATTTATTTACTAAATACCATAACAGCAATATTATGATTTCGAACATAATTACATTATACAACATTATTGGGTCTATTTATATGCTTTATGTTGTGTCGGTAAATTGAAGTTTAAAAATGCAGTTAGCTTTCGACGTTGACAGTATCTTTAAAATCTAATGACTGAGTATGAATGATTGAATATAAATGTTAATTAACCATTGTTTTGAATGGTTCCTTTGTTATGTGCCTTTACGAAGTTAATACATTTATTGTTATCCGTTATCATTCGTTGACGTTTAGCTTTCATTTAACAGTAGTTTGTATTCTACACTATTGGACTCGGTTGAATATTATTGTACATTTGTGTTTATTTTAAGATGTTCACCTTTTACCTTTAGTCTCATTCAATTTATACGTAATATTCAATTTTATATTTTAGCTCAATATATTCTTTGTGATCAAAGTATCATTAAGCTACAGTATAAATCGATTTTGTATGAGGTTTATAGAATTTCGATTAATTTCTAATACATAATGAACGATCTCGGGAAATATTAATCAAAACAAAAATGATAGAAATATATGCATTTAAATAATAACCTCAGTTGATATAAAAATTTTGTAATTGGTTGTCTTACGCCAGTCTTTATTGCTCGTTTTAATTGTAAAATTTTAAAGACTGAATTAAAAGGAAATTGATTAAAATTCAATTACGCTGTCATTGTTTAGTCCTAGATGAATCCTAGCCTAGTATATTAATGTCGTAGTGAATTGGGTCGTTTATATCGGTGTTAGATTTTTAGATCAATAAAAATACAGCGATGGCCATTTTTAATTACCTATTTATAGATTTGATTCATTCATTTTGTTGTAACTCTGCCCTGTGATGTCAGTTTGTACTCAAAAGTAGTAATGTACGTTTCAGATTAAACTGAATTTATAAATTAGTAAGGGCGGTATTTCACTTATATATTTTTATGTTCAATATTGTTCTTTCGTAATAAATAGAGATAGCAATAACATTGTAAAAAAAAAAATTATTCCCCGATAAGTAAATTGTTTTTTGTGGCAAATGATTAAAAATTGTTATTTCTGTATTTTGTACGTTAGGACACGTTAGATGCAACGTAAGTAAAGAGTAGCGAACACGAGATGACACCTTGGCCCCTGTGATTCATATGTTAAACGTAGCCGTATTGTTGGTTAGAATAAAATTTGTAATGAACAAAAGTGTTTCATTTGATTAGACCCATTTAATGTTATCGATACAAAGTTTCAGACGCGTATTCTATTTATTCCCAGTAACAAATGTACAGAAACACTTCGTCCATTTTTTTCGCACATCATGGTGTGCGACTGATGCCATGATAGGGCGTCACGCAGCGCATTCAAGTTCAAAATATGATATCTGTAATAGTTTATTTTTCAATAACAGATGAAATCAGGTAAGTTCATAACATTGTTTAGGTTCGGTTCATAACGGGTCGTTTTTTGAAAGGTAATAGATAAGGTTTGTGTAAAAGACCGCTTGTATTGTATATCATGTTTTAAGTTATTATAAGGTACTTTAACAAATAAACAAAGTTGAAAACATTAGTAGGTATGGGTATAGGTAGAGGTAAAAAGCTCACACCACAGTAATTACTCTTATCAAGCTGTTGCATGTGGACATGCAAAACTGAAATAAAACTACAAACTAAATTTTACTAAAGGCAGTCTTTATTTAGTCGATTTGATTATAATAGCCCTTTTAGGACTGGTTACAAAAATTTTATAAGCGTTTTCAAAAGTCTTATAAAAAAAATAAAATTTATTGAATTTCAGCCTTTTATAGAAAAAGTCCTAAACAGTTAAATAATAGCGAATTCACTATAATCTAACACATTCGTGCCTAAATACACTTTCGCTTACAAGAAATTACATATCATCATTGGAATAAAAAATATTTCATAAGTCAAAATCATTAATTAATTCGAATTCAATCAAATTCTTGGCAGTTGCTGTTTGGACATAATAAAATGTTCCTAAATTCAAGTTCGTTTTTTCTTCGTGGATGTAAGTCTTATTATGTATATCACAATCCATATTATGTAAATACCATGTCTTTCAGTGATTTTACAGCAATATATTAAATATATTTTTTATACGTACTGTGAAGATTGTTGATGTCACATGGACTCATAAGAAAAAACGGACTTTACGTACCTAATTCTTTCATTTGATTTGACTATCCTTTTGGACTAGCACTCTTTTCCTGTGACTCTGTCCCACCGCCAGATGGTGCCGTCGTCGCAGCAAGCTAATAGCACCTTGCCGTTTCTGGAGAGAGTAACCTAGGAAATGTGAAATATGGTAATTTTACATCCATCTGTGTATTTGTGGCTAAGACTTGTGGTTATATAGCGGTGTGTTAAACTTTGCTCTGGGTTAAAGTGTTTTTTTTTCAATACCATTAACATTAGAATAACCGTTGATACTAAACATATAAAATTCAAACACTATCATACTTTACAATATTTGACATTGGCAGAATGAGACAAAATATAGTTTAGTTTAAATAATAACGTTTTTTATGTGTGTCGTTGAGTATTGTCCATTTTCGAGATAATTAAGCGTATTTTTTGGGTGTCATGGTAGGTAACGTTTTTTACGTTCTACTGAGTAAGCAAACTGGCATGCGGCCCATCTGATGGGGAATTGTCACCGCAGCCTGCAACACCAGAGATATCAAACCCGCGTCACCGGCCCTGAATAAATCTTTTCACAAAAAGCGCAGTTTTTAAAAAATTAGAAGTGCGATCAGAAGTGGGAACAATGAGCGTTCAGAAGTGGGAACATGACACCGACCTGCCTGACGGCGGCCTGGCAGCGCGGGTGCGCCAACTGCGACACGCGCGAGCCCCCCGCCACGCTGCCCAGCTCCCACACCATCGTCTTGCCGCACTGGTTGCCCAGCGCTATCACCTGAATCGATCATTTATTTTGTCAGACATAGGTTGGACCGTGGACAGAGAAAACTATAGACTGTATGTACCAATTCGTCAAGCCTTGAAATATTGACTTCTCGTCATGTGTATCATTTGTAGCTTCTCGTCAAGTCCAATTTTGTGTCTACTTATTAAGGTTAAAAGAAAGAGATGCGAGACACTGCGCTGAGATCTTTTATTTCTTAAAACATACCCAGCCCAACCTGCCACTTTGTATGACATTATGTGGATTGGCCAGGAAGTTTTTTTACAAAACTTCTATCTCATTTAGTTACACTCTTCCGTCTTCTATATGACTTTCTTAGTTTTTGATTTAATCATGACTAAGCAATCTTACCCTCTGACTATAATCGACTGCAAATCTGATGAACCAGATTTCACACTCCTTGTAGTCAAACCGGTGCACGATGGTGACGGAGTTGTCTCCGGGGCGGAGCTCCGTGTCCTCCAGACGGCCCGGCTTCCAACAAATTATGGCGTTTTCACATGACTAGAAAAGAAGATACAAGTAAAAATATTGAATCTACTTTTACCCTCGCGTGTTCGTGAGAACATTCTCGGATATGTCGCCAAGGTTAACATGAAAAATTTGATTGATTTTATGACCGCCTACATAACGTCAACCCTCTTTAGGAATGGTGTTGTAAGGTTTTTATCTCTTAGTTAAGCATTTCCATGGATGGGTGTGAAGTGGTCCTATTCTAGAGCAGGAACTATATGCCTTGCACTTGCAAATTATGTTAATTAAAGTTGCACTTACCTTTGACAAAATAAGATCCCCCATCCACCTGACACAGTCTACATAATTCCTATGTATATCTCTTGTGGAAAAATCAGGGAAATGTTCCTTCAACGAATTGAATGGCCTGAGAGCTCTATGAGGATTAAAATTGTAGCTTTGTTTGATTGCTTCGTTCATGGACGGCTTGTCCAACCTCCAAAGTTTCAGGGAATGGTCCATTCCACATGACATGATCCGTTCTCCTTTCAGGTCAAAATCTGCACTCAACACTTCATCACGGTGGCCTTCAACTCCTCCAAAGATAGCTATGCATACATCAGTCATGATATTCCATAGCCGTAACGCATGGTCCTTGCTTGCAGACAGTAATAAGTTGGGGTCTCTTGGATGGAATTTGACTTCGTTGATAGCATGTCCGTGGCCAATGTAGTGTTTGATACAAGTTTGAGTGGCTGGATGGAAGATACGGACGATGCCACGCGAGCCAGCTACTGCTAGCAGCGGTAGAAATGTCTCTTCTTCGTACGACCATGCACATGTGTAGAATGTTTCGTCCACCTGAAAGAACAATGTTTTTTTATTTATTGATACACTTGTTAATTCAATTTTTTTTTATTAATGGAGCAGAAACATCTGCAAGAACAATCTATTACAATTATAGATTATTGAAATCAAATCAAAATCAAAATCAAATCATTTATTCAGAAATTAGGCCTTCACAGGCACTTTTTCACGTCATAATCTAAATTAAATGATGTTTACCAAAGCTACAAACTACTAGCATTTCGGAACGACCACTGCTGAGAAGAAATGCCGAAAGAAACTCATTCAAACAGTGTTGGTCCCTATTATGCCAGAAGGGCTTACCATTTTTTATATATAAATTTATGTATAATTTTTTTGTTATAATTTTTTATCAGTAATATAACATTAAGTACATAATAAAGTACATGGTCAAAAGGTATACTGAAACATATTATGATTGTGATCAAGTGCTGATGAAAGGAAAATATATATATATATACTTATATATATATATGTATAATTAACCAAACAAAAAAAAAAACTTTTAATAAAAGATCGAGCTGACCAGTTCCCCCGGCAGCACCCGTTCACGAGTTGACGCGTGAGTGACATTGTGACAGAGTGACAGAGTGACATCGCGAAGCTCAACCACAATAGAGGGAACCTCCCGACCCGATCCACGATGCCGCTACCGGTTTGACCATTTGAATGTGCATGACATATTCGATCTCCATAATCTAACATAATAGATACCTATGTTACTTTCAGACACTTGGAGATCACAAATCACGTATATGTTTTACAATAAATGTCAAAATATATGTAATAAACATGTCAAGAAAATATATAAATAATAATAAAAAAAAAAAAATTAAAATCAAGTGTGAGAGGTGGAAGTTTTAGGAAGGGTCCAAGGTTTTTTATCATTTAAATAGTCGCTAATCGTGTAATAAGCATTAGCCATTAAAGCATTTTTAATATATGATTTAAATTTTGGCATTGGCAAGTTAATAGCCTCTACAGGGAGTTTATTGAACAATTTAACACTTTGACCCACGAAAGACCGCCTAACCTTTTTAAGTCGGAATCTGTTCATACAAAGTTTATGCCTATTACGAGTGACTACACTGTTAACATCGCTCAATGTTTTATACAGGTGTAAGTTAGATTTAACAAAAATAAGTACGTCGAAGATGTACTGAGATGCAACAGTCATAATATTTATCGATTTGAATAATTCTCGCAAGGAATCCCGTGGCTTAAGCCCATAAATAAAACGAATTGCTCGTTTCTGTAAAACAAAAATTTTTCCTATGTCAGCTGCATTACCCCATAACAATAATCCGTAGGACATTATGCTATGAAAGTAGCTGTAATACACGAGCCTAGCTGTTTCGATGTTTGTACACTGTCTGATCCTTCTCACTGCAAAAGCTGCCGAACTAAGTTTTTTGGCCGTGATTTCAATATGTTTATCCCACTTAAACTTACTATCCACAGTAATGCCCAAGAACTTGGCACTGTGTACCCATTCTAATACTTTACCATTAACTACTAAAGGAATATCAAGTTGGGGTGCGTTTGAAAGAGAGAACTTAATACACTTGGTCTTGTCTGTGTTTAAAGCCAGGTTATTAGTTGTAAACCATTCAAGCACAAGTGACATAATGTTGCTTACATTGTTATAATTTCTACTTTTTCTATCAACTTTAAACAGTAGTGACGTGTCGTCAGCAAATAAAATTACATCACACAATTGTTGGGCAAGACAAGGAAGATCATTTATATAAACTAGAAATAGAAAAGGACCAATAATGGAGCCTTGAGGCACGCCCATGTGCACAGGAGCGCTGTTAGAGGCTGCTCTATTAATTTCTACTTTCTGAGTTCTATTGTCTAAGTAAGAAGATAGTACATCAAGGGCCGCTCCAGTGACACCATAGAATTTAAGCTTATTTTTCAGTATGTTGTGGTCGACACAGTCAAAAGCTTTTGAAAGGTCACAAAATACACCTATAACATCCTGTCCGGCTTCCCAAGCATCATTGATAATTCCAACTAGAGTGGCTGCTGCATCAGTAGTGGAACGACCTTTAGTGAAACCGAATTGACTATTGTGTAATATTTTGTTTATGTTAAAATAAGAAACTAATTGAGTTAAAATTAGCTTTTCAAAAATTTTACTTAATGCAGGTAGAATAGAAATGGGTCTGTAATTAGTGGGATATTGCTCAGGAAGCGATGTGCTGTGTTGCAGGAGGTTTTATTTATTTAATAAGGCAAGCTTGCAATGTTTACATAGTGGTTTTGGTCAACATACAAGATATTATACAGAGATCTCCCAATGATTTGGAATAATATGACATGAGAATTAAGACAAGATTATACTTACATCAGGATCAGCATAACACTGCAAGAATTTGAACCCCCCAGTTTCAGGGCATTCATATATGGAGACTCTGTTGCTGCCCACCACTGCAAACACCTGGGGCTCTCCCTCGCCCAAGTGGTGGTTGAATTGGCAGCCAAACAACGGCTGGCCATGGTCTTCTTTTGCACTACAGCTGTTGATTTTAAGAGGAAATTGTAACATTAGGAAATGTTTTTATTTATTGCTTGAGAAACAAAGTTTTGGCAAACCCAGGCTGGATGTTGACATGGAAAATATGCCATTTAGGGATGTAGAAAACTATAAAGTGGAAAAGGAAATGTAGAAAGCAAACCTTAACCTCTGATGCTGTACGAAGAAGAGGTGAAAGCTCTCAGAGGAGTCAGAAAGAGTTAAGATCTTGTTTTACCAGAAATACTTACTTGAACTTATAAGGTGGCTTCACTTGTTTTGTTGCCTTTTTCTTCCCTCTTCTGCGTTTTTTCACTCGTGAATTAGTCGGAGTCTCACTACGAGACGTGTTGTCTGTATTCGAGGTGCTTTCAACGCTTGATGTGTCATCCTAAGGGACGAAATATTCCATGGATTCAATATGGTCACATGATTGACTATAACCATTTTGAAATGATGTTTTACATTGATTCCTTTATATTAACAGCAGTTCAGTGTAACAGCACTATGAATAAAGTAAAATGATCAAATTTCAAGTATCAAAAAACTGTATATAGACATGTCATATAAAATAAATCACGTTGAAGAAAGTTTTGGTTAGGAAATAATCAAAAATATCCAGAGAGCATTACTTACGGCTTCATTGTCCGAAAAGTTCATATTATTATTAGGTAATATGCTAGTTATTAGGGCACTAAGGTAAAATAATAGTTATAATACAAATAATTCGAAGAAATTATCTTTTTATGTTTGTAAAATCAGCTGACAAAGACAAAACGGCGTCCTAAACGTCAAATGTCAAATTTTCGCGGGACGATATTTTTTACTATTTTTGTTTTATGTTGGTACTTACATTTCTGCAAAAAAAATATTCTGCCAAATCGCTGATAAAATCGATCCTCTTGGTTTCCATGAAAATTCTCATTGAATATTTAAATGAGAACGATCTGAAGAAAACTTTGGGGAATTTCCGAGAATATTTTTTCTGTACAAATATTCGAGAATAGCACATCACTAGGCATGGGCGGACGTAAGTCCGGATGTAAATTTTAAAACTTCTCTCATTAGAAAACCACAGTTTTGGACATTGATGTAGGTAATGTTCTTTTTTATATCTTGTCATAATATCAGTTTAAAAATACAACGATTTACTAGTTACGAAGCGAAGTGTAAATGTTGGTGGTGAGGAATGGACCCTCACTACAAAAATGAAATACCTATATTTTCACAAGTAACTTTTATTTATTTTGCTTAGTTTAATAAGTACATAGTTCTTAAATAAATCACAGCCTTTTTTTTACTAAACACAGTAATAACTAAGTAGGTACTTAATATAGGTAACCAGTGTACGTTACATTAGGACCAACAGCTGGGATCCTTTTCGGCATAGACCCCCAGTTTTTACATGTATAACTAATGTAAAATTGTAACTATGTTTTTTTACCGAATAAAGCATTTTCTTTTCAACAAAGTTATAAGTTATACTCAAAATAACAACAAATTATCAAACACTAATTTTATCCTAAGCCTTACTCATTATTGTTAAATTAAATAATACTGATTGATACAATTTTAAAACACCGCGCATCCATGATGTTAGGTAGGTACAATTTTACTTATTTAAGCAAACAAATCCAAATACAACATACATGGCGAGGTAACCATAGATATATTATTCTTCTATGGAGGTAACCAAATAAAAAATAATATTAAGTAATTCTATCACACAGGGTGAAGAGCAAGGTTAAGTGTAGCTCAGTGAAGTTAATATAAGGATGGAGGAGCGCAGGTACACGCGTGTCTTAGAGCCACTCGCAGCCACGGCAGGAACTGGTCGACCCTAGCATATACCCCCGGGTAACCTTGCCTGGCACAGCCACGACCCCAAGACACGATACCTGAAAAATAAAACACAAAAAAAATCCTTTGGCTACTCGTAAGATAATATGGAAGTAAGTAGGTATACAATTTAAAGCTTGATCTAAAAAAGTGCTTGCGTGTATGTCTAATTTCTGATTAAATGCTTTGATTTGCTTTGGCGTACAATATGGACGAACAAAAATAAACACACTTTCACATTTATAACATTAGTTTGGATATAAAAGTATGATTAGTAAAGTCTCCTCATGATGAAGTCATCATGAGGAGACTTTACTATTCATACTTTTATTTCCAAACTAAAGATTACGCTACATTGTCAATTTAGCCATAGAGAGTAAGTACTCTCTTACTTGACAATGTAGCGTAATCTCTTGAATTCTTTAGACTAAATACTCGTTATACTTACCCACGACAGTAAAGTGTGGCTGGGAAAGCAACAGCGGGCCTCCAGAGTCTCCAGAACAGGCATCACGCTCGGGTGCGTTTGCGCACAGCATGCGGGGAGTCACCTTCCGACGGCCGTAACCCGCGCCCGTGCAGTCGTCCTGCGCCCAGATTTGGACGTCAGCCTGCAATTTTGTATTTATAATGACAACATCCAAATGCTGGCTTGATTTAGTCAAGGAGGATATGCGTGCCAATGGTCTGACAAACGAGGAGGGAGGGATATTTTCGTAGGTAAGCAGTTCATGAATGTAGAAACTTGTAGAAATGGTACAGAAAGGTATACCTTGCATTAGACATGCTTCTACTTCTTACATTCTAACTCCACCACAGATTATGCTGATTCGTGGTTGCGTTTTCAGATTTAAAATCGAGAGAATAAACTCACTTTCATGGGTATACTTGATGAGGGTCCCTTTTCTATGGTGCTGCCCCAACCAGACACGACAGCGTCGACACCTTCCAGCGTGTCTTCATCATCTAAAGATTAGAAATGATAATTATAAAAATAAATCATATATTTCAGGCACCAGGTAAAAATATGAATTTTAGAGAGACATACTCAAACTTAAATATAATTAGTCCTTAAGCTTAAATTTTTAATAAGTGACTATTTTGGATGTATCTGGTGGTAAAGCCAGAGAAGTCTGAGGGAGGTGATGTATGTTTGGCTTTGCCACATTGACGTAACAAGAGTGGATGACGTTGCACTTATAGCACTCATTGCGATCTAAATAAAAGTTATTCGAAAAATTCCCGCCGAAATTATGTCTCCTCAAAATACACCCATGACTTTACAAGAAACTCACCAGGTAAGCAAGCAGGCCTGTACAGTTTATCCGGTAGTGGGTCAGCCAGCCTCAATACAGCGATGTCGTTGTCGTAGGTATACCGGTTGAAATCCGGGTGCTGCACCACATGTGACACCTCGTAGCCGTCAGACCTCGAGTTGTTGACGTCATACTCGCCCACCAGCACCGACAGCCGGCCTGCTTCTACCCTGGAGTACAAATTACGAGGGTACTTATAAGGAACACTACAACCAGGGGAAAGCCTAATTAGAGATGGATGGAGCGCGGATATGGCTAAAAAGAAAGTAACAGATCGGTTAACACCAGATAGAGAAAAAGCAGGAGATTGGCATGCTGTACTGACCCCACATAAAGTGGGATGTTAAGGGATACATAAGCTATTTTTATGCTAAGTCAAATAATAGGGGTCGTGTCTTCACCAGGGGGATTGGTCCAATTACAGTACAATGCGCGCCACGTTAGATGAGGTTTGTAAATTGCCTGCACAAAATTCAAGTCATTTTGCTATTGCACAACCAAACCATAGACACATCGTTTCATCTTTCGTGGCATGTATCGTATTGTACCTAGAATTTATGTTAAGATACATGTCTACGTGAGATGTCTGTTAAAGCTAGGACATAAAATACGCCCTTGTGGTACACCGAGCGCCGCCGCCAACGTATTGTTTTACTAAAATCAATATTTTTTTAATATTTATCAAATAATGCGTTTAAAGAAACAAGAAATTTTAATCTGACAAAACTTTAGTTTTATAATTAGTCACGGGTATAAGAACATACATTCATACATTGTTATTAGTACTTTTTGTATTACAATATTTTTTTATTTACATAAAAACAAATAGATAATAGTTGAATAAACAATCGATTGGCGTTAGTGTGTCGATTCAAATTAATAATGATTTAAGTAAGCCAATGCCATAACTATGACATTATAATTACTTCTAAACATATGCAGAAACTCGGTCAACACGTAATGCCTCCATGCGGTTCCAATGTCAAAGAAAAGAATGGGTCAAGATCACATTCGTTGGATGCGCCCGCGATCCTTTTGTTATCGATTGCCGTGCGAATCGATTATTCCACTCTTCTACATGATTTGAATTCGAAATCGATGCTTTTTGAGTCAAGATACAAGGAAATATTATTTGTATATGTTTCTCTTTTTGAGGCATATTTTACTTACACAGATTAAAGAAAAGTCCCGCTAAATTTAGAAGAATTGGTCGGTATTTCATCGAAATTAATGCCTGTTATTTTTTTTGGAGATATTCATTTAAAACCACAATTTTGACCATCATTTGTATAGATAACAGCAATGAAACCGAAATCGTATACGAGTGTGCCGCTGACACACTTAAACACAGAGATTTCGAGTTCGAAGTTCATGTCCTATACCCAAATTACTATAAATTAACGGTTGTTGAACATTGTACGTAGGTACCTACCTATAGAACACGCGTATTTAGGTTTTTATTCAATACGAGAAAGTGCCAAACCGGCCATATCAATCAATTTATCCGTTAGATGTAAGCATACAAACGATACAAACGTTATGTATGATTAAAGGTGTACTTTTTACTTAATCATTAATTTTAATTATTAATATGAAAACGGGGTCCCAGTAACATTTACGTTGTGTTACATTTTCCTTCCTTTCCTACCAATTAATCTTGGCAGTCTTTTGATATCATTGTGTTTATTATGTTGGTCATGTATTTGACCATGGCTTCATCAGTTTTATTGATTCCATGATCACCGTTTTCAAAATTAGGTGTTCTAAGTTATTTTGAATAAGTAGTAGTTAGGTCAAGTCGGAATGTACCTACTCGTAACTAAGGTACATTCCGCAAGCCACCGGCATACATAACAAGTAAACTTGACTCCATTTAGCTAAATGTAGGTAAACTATCTTTGTATTGTAATGCTAAGCATTCTAGACCCATTCTAGCCTAAGGTCTTTTGTCGCCTGTTACTCAATCTTCTCATGCATTCGTACGTTGCATTATCTTGCATTCTTGAGCAGGTGTAGTCTTGCGCAATGTGAAAGTTGAAAGGTCACGAAGGTGCCAAAACTGTATGGTCTGAGGTGGATAAGCCTAAAGACGAAAATAACACTTTGTAACGGAAAGAGAAAATGTGAAAAGAGCTATTGAATTCAAGGTTATGGATATATTTATCGCGTTAGTGAATAGGATAATGATGTCGAGATGATCGTTCTGCGTTTTATCTCCATCGATACTAGGGAATATAGGAAATTTAGATGAGTATAGTTCATATGCCTGTGATCAATATAAATGGTCATGTACGAGTATTACTGACGAATGTTTACAGAACATATAGACTAATGGACAGGGAATCTCTGAATATAAGTATGTATTTTAGACAAGTCAGAGCTGACACTAAAGTTACCATAATACGTTCGAAAAATAAAGAAGTTTAAGCTGCTCTTATTAAAATTTACCCTTGATCTGATTTCACCGAAATCTCGATAACTTCCATAAATTACCCATAAAACGTGCCCGTTATCGGCGCCCAGAGCAGCTATATGGTAACAATCTACAAAAACTTGTCCGTCTGTCACAACTGTATGAAATGCATCCGTTATGCACCCGAGTGATTGATGCGATGACCCGTTTCAATGCAAAGCATGCTGAGATATTTATTAGTGCCGGTTTTACAGTTGGGTAATTTATTTTTATAGTTTTAGGGTCTGAGGAAAGGGTTAATTGTGCTAATTACCGTTAGCACAGTTTGAGAGATTTAATAAGACACTATATGAATTAGATTTCATATTTAATTTCTCTTTAATCATCCAAATACAAAGCTGGACTAATTTGTTTTACTTAAATCTAATTTGGTAATGCGTCCGTAGGCCATGTGATAAATGTACCAAAATTCCTACTGCGTGGTTAAGACCCCTTTAACCATCCAAAGAAGCAGCGACTCAACAATTAAAATAGCTAATGTGACAAACACTTTTTGACTAAATAAATTTGTAAAATAACTACTGAGTGAGCTTCCTGAAAATGTGTATTATGTAATATTTACTTTATCACATCCTCAATAGGACTAATAGCACCTGAGATGTTGACGCGTCATTACAATCACTCGGAGCACCTTTCAGTAAATACTTTCACCAATTACTGATGCTCACCTACATTATACTACAAACAGAAACACCCATTGTTTGCAGATGTTGTGAATCTAATTATTGGTTGGAGCAAGATAAAATATTCAAATACTGAACAGGAAACCAAATATTTAATACGAGGTGTTGAAGATTGTTTTTGGTGATACCTACAATACAAATATATTTAATAAATTTTCTGATGATGAACTTGGAATTACTTTACTGAAAATAGGTAACTGTTCGTTCACAAATACTTATAATAATAATTATTTCTTCCACTACTTTCCTTGTTATGCTATTCCTAATAGAGCTTATGCTGTTTTGTCTTTATTTTTGCTTAATGTAACGGCTAATCTTTCTGGGCGTATGTTGCACTTATCAAAATAATCTTTTACTTTCTTTTTTACCTCCGACTATCATATACCTATGGATATGTATGTAGCATCGTAGCCCCCAAACGAACTCATTTAGATCCAGTGCCTTTTTTGACTGAAAGGCCGTGTTAGTTATGATTCATTGCCGAGAGGTTTTTATAATTTACAATTTTCAATCTGCTGTTGCCCGCGCTAGGTATCCTATATTTGACCTACAAATTTTATCAATATCGGTCAAGCGGTTTAGCCGTGAAAACGTGACAGACCGACAATCGTGTCAACAAATCTGAAACATTGTTTAGCTACTAATAATATTTACAATTACCTAGTGTGAAATTAGAATGTCCTAAGACTTGTTATCTAGCCTTCAGTGCGATTCCTATGACTTTGACCTTCCTCAGATGGTGATTGCTTCCAACACGTGGACCAACCGAGGTTACTATGATTCATGTTACTACAGTCTTATCTTCTGGCGGTCCTAGCGTGTTATTTAATGTCGCTGGTTTTGGCATTGTAGGCTTTGGCGCAATCTTTTGTATAATAATAATTTCAGTTTAGAATGGCGTACCCCAGGGGCTATTATTAGGTCCCGTACAATATATTTACAGAAACTTGTGATATTGAATTTTATGATTAAGTACTTTGTCGCAAAAAATGGGCGGACGATTTTGTTTGTTAGCGGAGATTCACTTACCCATGCACACAGTGCGTGGCAGTAATGAGGTGGTCTTTGGCGACTACGGTGGCTCCGCAGATGACCTTCCCGTCCCTCTTGAGCGCTGCCAGCCAGGGGAACTCTCCTGGTGACACAGCCGCGCCCCCCACCACTCGCCCCCCTCTAGCAACTCCACAGGCTGTAGGTAAAAATATTATAGTTGAAACTATGTCGAAGAAGAATTTTAGACTTATGTTTTCTGCTATTCAATATCCAGTAAGTACAGTAGAATATCGTATACATTTGGATTAAGTATTTTAACTTAATCACACCCCAAATTAACTTAGGTGTGTCATGCCCCGAAAAAAATTCGCACAAATTGAAGCGCAGTTTTTAAGTATGTAGGTACTAATAACGAACGATACAACGACTCTCATATTGCATTTTTATTAATCTTATTTAACCCTTTTAACTTTTGTTACGGGGTTTAATTTCTATTTATTAGTTGTTTTAGATCTTGACAATAAAAAAAAAACAATTAGAAGGAAATAAATAATTTCCTATATTGGGTTACATAATTTATAAATATTAAGCACACATTGTCTTCACCTGAGCAAACATTACAGAATGCAAGCAAAGTGCAAAGAATTTCATAACTTTAATGTCTCTTAACTGGGTTAAGTTGGGATTTGTTTTGATAACGATAACTAAGTAGGTAAGTGTAAGCATAAAGTTAAACTAGAATAACGAATTTTTGCAATGTTTATGTTAAATGTTTTATACAAAACACGATATCGACTTCTTTTTTTGGGCTCTAATAATGTTTAAATTATTTTGAAGTTATAAAAAACTTTTTTCATCATAAAACGTAAAGTTAAGATTGACTTTGTAAAAATCTTAAGCCCTGTCTGAAACATATAGCATTTGTTATTAGATAGTATAGGGATGTCGTTCTGAACTTATTTAACTTTTAAGTCAGAGTTTTTAAATAGAGCAACTACCTACGTAACTTCACGCACTAAAAAGACGCGGATGTATTACGAATAGATGGCAAAAATTACACTGGTAATTCTTTTCAAGAAGCACTCAACTCATGTTTTTGTAAAGCTTATTCATCACTGCACTAGCTTGCAACGAACTCTTTAATATCACTTCTATTATGACTAGATGACATAACCGAATTTGAAGAACACTCGATTGGAAATTAAATTTGAATAACATGTCGTCTCCGGATTCAATGCTCCAATAATTTGACAGAGGAGTGATAAATCATCAACATATTTTTCCCAAATTGGAAAACGTTGACTTACCACCGACACACAGAACACAACACAGCACTCCACAGATCCATCAATGATTTAAATGAACTCACTGCACGGCTTGCAGGCGCGGGCGACGCCGACGACAGCGAGGATGACCAGGGCACGGAACATGTCTGAGGGAGGCGCGATCCACTGAAGCAGGAGCCGCCGACGCAGCTATTATAGGCCGCGGGCGGCGCCTGCGATAACGCCTCGGGGCCAGGGTGACGGCTCTGCGGGCCAAGTTCACGGCGACACCGCGCAAGCGCAAGTGAAGCCGTATCCGCTGCATCAGAGCACCCCACCGTGGATTGGGGTTACGAAGGAGGGACTAGCAATGACCTTGAGTGATTGATCGCTCTTGGACTTGGTGATTAGATTTCGTAACTGTTTGGAAGTCGTTGATGAGCGTATTATGCGGATGTATGTCAAATTAGTCGATTTATTTCTATTCATCTGTATTAATTTTAGATTTGTTGGTGAGTCCAATCACCTATTAAATAGTATTTTCGTGTGACTTCATAAGAAGCTGTTTTTAAAAGAATGCATCCAACTAATTTCTGACCAACTTTGAATTTTTTTTTCCAATCAAGTATACAGAAAATGCTTCCTGAATTGATGAAAAATTGCATTGATATGATCGATACTTGGATCAAATTGCAGAGTCCCGGTGCAACCAGCCGAGCCCTTGCATTTTAAGTACAAAATTATTCACAATAATGCTGTGGTGTATCTATCCATCATACGACTTTTTTAAATTTTCTCGTTATTCGTTGTCTTTTTACAAAATTTTATTTAACTTGCAATGTAACTAGGTATATCATGCAACTCAATTTTTAAGCAGCGTTCTTCACCGATTCACCGTTTGAGCTGAAATTTTGTACAGACGTTTGGTTTGGATGACAATGCATTATTATGATAAGCATGATCTGATGGTGTACCATCATAATTATAATAAATTTCAGCTCAAACGGTAAATCGGTGAAGAACGCTGCTTAAAAATGAATTCCCACGTCTGAAGCCGTCCCTTGCACCACGGGACTGCTCCAGACGTGGGAATTCATCTACGGTTTACTGCAAGTATATGATTTTTTTGTCACACATCAAATCAATGAGATCTTTGTGACAACAAATAAAAGCATGTGTCATAAATATCATTTTTGTAAAAAACTTATTTGAATAAGACTCATAATAATACTGCGTCACGAGATTGACCGAATTATTGCAATCCATTCACAAGTTTTGCCACAGTTTCTACGATCGTTTGCATACATTATAGTGCTACACCCAAATTGAATGAGAACAACGTTTTTAAATTTTAAAAAAGTGTATTTAGTATTCGAATTAAATTCCAAGAATTTTTCAATTCAATTATGTTTCAGGAGACTGACCTTGTTTTATTATTCAGGATTTTTGTAAACCCAGTGTACTATTGAAAAGTCGTAAAGTCACATCAGTTGCCATTAGTGCCTAGAGAAAAATCTGACATCAATGTTAGCAATAACACACTCGAAGAAATGTAAGTATCACAATAATAGTTGTATCCTGTGGTTCTGATACCAGTAGCTCTAGTTCTCTTGACGAGGTCTTCCAGGCAATTCGATCTTGTGCTTGGTTTAAGTTTAAGTGTACTTGGTGTCTAAAGTTAGCAAGAACTTCAAGCACTATTTATATGGGCCTTCAGTTAATGTGTACTGCATATATCCTTGCAGAAAGTAAGTAATGTTATGCAACATGTGTATTGTATCTGCCGATGCCGGATGGCCGGAGTGGTTTATTTAATTCGTTTATATTTGGACATTGTTGCCCAATGCGTTGTGCAATGGCAGGATTAAAACGGCATCGTGTTTTGCAATTTTTTGATATTTCGGAACAAATACGAATGCAGTGTGACCGGAGGCCGCCGCCACAATAACTCCCGGCGCCACTCTACTTTCTTATTTTAATAAAGTCTCCAATGGGTTAAGTAATTACCAAGTTGATTTAAAGGATCCGGCAGTGTCGATGCGTCCACGTACACTTAATTTTGACCCAAAAGCATTGACACGCAAAATCAAAATCAAATTATTTATTCAGAAATTAGGCCTTCACAGGCACTTTTTCACGTTATATTCTAAATTAAATGATGTTTACCAAAGCTACAAACTACTAGCATTTCGGAACGACCACTGCTGAGAAGAAATGCCGAAAGAAACTCATTCAAACAGTGTTGGTCCCTATTATGCCAGAAGGGCTTACCGTTTATTAAATATAAATTTATGTATAATTTTTTATCAGTAATATAACATGTAAGTACACAATAAAGTACATGGTCAAAAGGTATACTGAAACATATTATGATTGTGATCAAGTGCTGATGAAAGGAAAATATATATACTTATATATATATATGAATAATTAACCAAACAAAAAAAACTTTTAATAAAAGATCGAGCTGACCAGTTCCCCCGGCAGCACCCGTTCACGAGTTGACGCGTGATTCAGCCATCGCGAAGCTCAACCACAATAGAGGGAACCTCCCGACCCGATCCACGACGCCGCTACCGGTTTGACCATTTGAGTGTGCATGACATACTCGATCTCCATAATCTAACATAATAGATACCTATGTTACTTTGCAAAGAACAAGTAAGTAGACGAAAATACTTTATAAAGTATTTTCGTCCTTTAACAGCCGAGTCTACTTTTTCTTTGCGTGTTGACGTCCAACGATATTTGAATTAGATTCTTCCAGACAAGTGTTCCAACTAAGAATAAATTCAAGAGCAAATGAAGGATATTCGTACCTACAATATACTTTAAAGATTAGGTAAACACGGTAAGAAAATGAACAACAAAAATAAGAGGCAGTATAATTAAAATCAATAAAGAATTATATGTTTGCTTTTTAACATTTTTAGATAACTAGTACGAATTCCTAAGAGATAACTAAAAATGTTTGTAGTACTGATATGTCACGGAAGTATTAAGTCAATTACAATTGAGCAATTCATGAGAGTAAACTGTTGAAGGGCTCAAATTATAACTTCCTAATGAGTTATCTGCTTCCTTATCTTATCTGTTATGACGACCTCCGTGGCTTAATGGTCATCATGCCCGACTGCTACAGTGGAGGTCCCGGGTTCGAATCCCGGTCAGGTCAACATGAAAAATGATCTTTTTCAGATTGACCTGGGTCTTGGATGTTTATCTATATATGTATATGTTATAGAATATAGTATCGTTGAGTTAGTATCCCATAACACAAGTTTCGAACTTACTTTGGGGCTAACTCAATCTGTGTCATTTGTCCCTATTTATTTATTTATTTATTTATTTATTCCTATATTAATAGAGTTTTGATGTAAACATTACCTACAAAGGAGAGCAACAGTTTTAGGTGGTGTGTCCTTTAACCACCGATGACTTCCTGAATTATTATCAGCTTTCTAACTTTTAATTTCTTTTTGTCATATATCGACGATGTTTCAGTGAGTCTAAATAAACAAGAGAACAGTTATTGGGAATTATCGATTATTTCCTAGTTACTATCTCCTTCCTATATCGATAATGTTTTGGAGTCTAGACAAACAGATGTGGCCTTGTTTGTTTGGTTATGGAAAGAGCCAGTGTGGAAGGATCGTATTAATCGGGCCAAGGCGACGGCTGATGAAACCCGTATGTCGATAAGGACGCAACCTTCTCGATGTCGTTTGTTTGCGGATTACGTGCAGATTACCATTGGTTTTGTGGATGAATAATCCGGAATCGAGTTATGCGTGTAGATTCCAAGTGACGAATTTTTATAGGGGGCAAGTACTTACTCCATCGAATTCTTGCTTGAGGCATGCTTGCTTTGTATTGTGTATACCTGTATTATGTTATGAGTATGCCTTAATGGCAGCTTATGACGAAGCCATAGAAGTAGCTCGGTTCCGGCGTGAAAGGATTTTGAATCCAATGGTATAGTTTACAGATTTGCTATCGACATCAATTCAAATCGATAACAAAGAACAAAATAAGGTTTGAAAGATTATCTTTCACTGAAAAAATATGTGAGTGAGTATTTAAAATCGTATTTATAAATTGTTTATACCGGAGTCCAAGATCCTATAAGAGGCATTGATCCTTCGTAAGATGATAAGTGTATTTTTAGGGCTTTCTTGTATCCTATTCAAAGTCGTTTTGCTTTTATATGTTATTAATAATTTTTAAATCGTGCGATGCTCAAGTGAGCATGAGCGTCATTACAGCATCCTCTCTCATAAGTACGAGAGAGGACGCTGTAATGAAAAAAATAACTAAGCTTTTTTAAATTCATCCCCCTGTCTGTCAATCGACTGATTTCGTATAAGTAAGGCAGGAGTAGATGTAGGACCTCCATTTCCAATTGTCAAAAGCCTGGATTTATAGAATTCCTGAGTAATCTAAATTTTAGAACGCAACTGTACGTCAGCTAACGTCTTCCTCAATCTAAATAAAGATTTACAATTATTGACTGATGTCTCAGTGTCAATGTCTCAATGCTATTAGCATCTTCGAAGAGCACCTCTCATTTTAAAATAAGATAAAATTGGAGAATAGAATAACAGAATAATATAAGATACCGTTATCTTGAGGAAACCTGCACACTGATTGACAGTTTAAGTTTACTAGTGTGTATACGACTACTGGCCACTAGGTCTTTAGGCGACTTGACTAAAATCTGACACCAGTGTTAGCAATAACACACTCGAATTGAAGAAGATAATATACCAATGGTAGCGGCCGCTGAATCTTATTTATTGTTGTGTCTCAAACGGTGCCAGAATGCACCAATGGCATGCCGCGGTTGTCGCGCCTGCATGCAGCTGACCCAGTTGTCGTTATCTCATCGAGACGCTTTCAGCAATTACAATTATTGATTTTAATTGTCGAATTATTGCCATTGAAGTGGGCGTGGTTTTTAACCTACTTAAAGAGGTTTTTCAAAAGTAGTTTTTTTTTTTTTATTTCATCGATACATTTCAATAAAGCTCCGCTTGACTATCTATCGAATAATGTTGCGCAAAAAACTATCAAGTATTACTTTATTTCTACTACTACAACTTTATTTCTACGTCTATTTACACGATTTGATCATCCACATTGAATTATTTTATAATAAGTTTTATAGATCAAGAGTCAAGAATACCTAAGTCAATGTTTAGATTGTTAAAAAAATAATTCTAATACCGGCTCCACATGCCGTCGAACGGTTTGCCAAACTTTGGCGGTTCGGTGTACATTGCTGGTTTTTCATTGCGGTAAATAAAAGCACTCGTACTAACTACGCAATGTTCACGCATTCGCGTTGGCAAGTATCTGAGTTGGGCGACAGTGTGGAGCGTTTGCTATGCATTTTATTGTGGTTTCAAAGTCGTAGATTTTCTTAACAAAATTGACCTTTATTTAATTTTTTAATTACTTTATAATTTCAATTCTGCAGGTGGTTACGCGAATGATGAATAGAATGATTTACGTAACGCCTGCTAAAAGTTCACAGGTTTGCTGTAACATTAATTTGCTATGAGAGAGACTACAGGGAATATATTGTACCTGCACGTATGAAAAAGCAATATCACACAAGTACCTATATATAATAATCTCAGGCGTTTGACTGTACAATAGTTGTTAAATAAACAGCTTTAATTAACCGGTTTTTCCATCGTCTTTTTTTATTGGACTTTAGGTTTATAGCAATGGACTGCTACAGGCTGATGATGACGATGAGGTTTATAGGTTCGAAATATAAAGGACCTATCTAGCGCTACTAGAGCAATACCATCTACAGGCAATACAGGGCTTAGATCTTAGATTTAGTAAAACTTAGGCCATACAAAATATATTTTCTTATTATCAACTTGTAATGAAAATCAGGAAAAATTCGTTAAAATAACAAATATTTTCATAAAAAATAGGTACATTTCTGTTACAAGCTTATAATGACATTACAAAAATGTACATATACAATACATGTCATCCCATCTGTACAGTAAACCGGTGAGGAGTTCTCTCGTTGGGAGCCAATCCATGTTGGATCTGTTCTGTTGTTGTCTGGATCCAGGATGTGCACATCCTGTGATCAAACATGCTTATCATAAAACTGAGGACAATGGGCGCTTATTTTTACAATCGCAATCAATAATTGTAATATCATCCATCAATGAGGTCGCGAGGAGTTTATGATGCATCGGATGCTGACTTATATAACTCAGTATCTATGTGACAACTCGTCCACGATTAAATAGGTAAAATTAGTCAAGTACCTAGCATGCCTACAAAGCGTAATGGGTCCCACATAGGTTTACCATAATGACAATAATTGTTAAATTATCTGTTGGTAATGAAATGGAATTTATGACTATTTCGTGCATATAACTTGGAGTGCGGGCAGAAAGGATGCATTTTGCTGGTAATCCTGGCTTGGTTTAAGTGGACCAGCTTAGTGAAAGTAGAGATAGGAGATAGTCTGTCTCTGTCAGTCTTCGCGGATTCGCGAGCCGGCGGTGTCCACTTGTGTTCCTTAATCAAAACGCAACCGTCTACTTAGTTGTGAGTGTTTTTTTTTCTTTTTATTTAAATCGGTGTTTTTTCGGTGTTGGTGTGATTGATAGCCCGGTGTGCCCTTCGTGTGAAAGCGTGAATTTTTGGTCTATAAATTAATTTAATTTTATTTATATTTTATCTCTCCCATCTCTGCAAGTTCCTTGCTTTCGGGGTTGTGAAAAATACCTTGAAATTTTGAAGATTAAGCTGTTATTTTACAACTGGCTGTGATTTTATTTATTGTTTATGGAAGTACATTATTTATTGGTTTCTGTAGAGGCTAAACCAAGGTATCATTAGTTATCATAGCTAAATCTTTCCTAACAGGTAGTAGCACCTAGTACAGTTTTAACTAGGTACCTACCTACTACTACTATTTGATGAATTTCAAGTTTAGCATAAACTCTGTTTGTAGTCGTTTGTTTAAATCATCCATCATTGATTTCACTGAAATCTTAACTTATTTTTTTACGAATCAATGAAATATTATTTAATTATATTTTATTAATATAAAGATTTCATTTCAAAGTTAGCGGTAATTAGGTTTTAAAATAACGGTAGCTTGAAGATTTGTATAAGTAGGAAACATGAGATTTAAAATATTTTTCACCCGAAAATATATTTTTCAGTAAGTATGCCTATAGAGACAGGTAGAATAGTCACCTGTTTTGCGCAATCTGCGCACGCAGATTGGTGATAATTTCCTACACGATCGATATAATTATAGGATATTAGACTGGATCTTGCGTGTAACCGCTTTCTTTTCCGATTGAAATGGTTAGGAACAGGAAAATGGCGGCTCTCACGACGAACCAGTCGCAGGAACCGATCGGTACGCCTCGTGAATGACAAGTCGAGTTTATTGTGTCAACAAGTTTATAAAACAAACAGTACGGACAGCAAGTCACCGAGCTGTGTGATGTAGGCATTAACTTTTGATTTCTGATTCTGAATGCGAATCTAATGTTGTTTTTATACAAGTCTATATACTCGAGTGAATACTCGAGTAAAACCATAACAAATCATAAGCGTACCTAAATCTTCCACAGGAATCACATTATCTATTAGTGAAAACAGTCCAAAAATCCAGTCCCAGTCCATAGTTTTTGAGTTCGTCGCGTACAGACGACAGACAGATGCGACAGGGGACTTCATTTTATAATATTTAAGGATAAGGAATAGAGATGTGGGTTAAATTTGTATGTGTACAAATCGTCCTTTGTTATATAAATTGTTAAAAAAAAGCGACTTAATGCATAATGCTGACCATACTCCTCAAACCGTATTGTGGGAAGGTTTTGTTATTAAAGCAGGCAAGCAGTTCTTAAATAAGCCTAATCAAAATGGCTCTTGTAATATGACTTTATTTGTTCCAAACAATAAAACATATTTTCTTTTTATAACATTAGTAGGTACGTATTACAAAAGTGCAAGTTTGTATTTAGAATACATTTTATGTTATACACGACAACAAAACGTACGCATATTTTAAAGCTGTTTAATAGTGATGAATTCGAAATTGAAAGTTAAAAAAAAAAGAAAACAATGAAACATGGACTTACGCATTATTCGAGAGGAGAAATTATTAAAAAACCATGAATATTGAATATGCAAATGCGTGAGAAGATGGCAGTTCAGTAAGGTAGCGGTACTCGCTGTTAGAGCCAGTTTTTGTGACCCGCTTCCTATGTCCTTGATTCAGAGATAAATTCATACGTCAGGTGTTTATTGAATTTATGATTTGTTGATAACGTTGCACTTATAAGAGCTCGGTGGCGTATTGGATCGCGCGCTCAGGAGTTGAGCAAAATTGCAATGTTTGATCTGTCTATTTGTTTCGCTTTCACGGCTAAACTGGTGAACCGATTTCGATGAAACAGGGCTACTTTTGTTTTCAAAAATCAACCCCCAAACGACTATAATGGGGGTGGAAAATACAGACGGGCTACAAATAAGCTAGTCGATAAAGATAAGTAGCTAAATCACATTGAAATATCCCTTTATTTCCAGAACAAAATGAAGTTATGCCTACTGCTGGGTATGGCAGTGGTAGTGCGCTGTCAAAGTCCAGAAGTCAATTTCCCAACGCCTACCGCCACGGAGAACCCCGGGGCGCCGACCACCAAACAGGACAAGGGGCTGATCGACTGGATCGCTAATCTGCTCGGAGGTGGGACCACTACCACGCTCAGACCGTCGCAAGACCCGCCTGAAAATTGTCCTCAATGCCGTAAGTTTCTACTCTAACGCGAACTCCCCTAGGCTTCATGGTGATTTTTATATATGTTCTTCTTATATATGCAACTTGGGTTCCCGAAGGGCGCAGGCGTCGAGGTAGACCACGTACAAGATGGCGCGATGATTTAGACAGGTTTCGGCGTGGTTGGCAAAAACAAATGGACCTTTGGAAGACAGGATAGAGGCCTTTGCTATAAAAATATGTATTTTTACAGACAATTTAAAACGCATGTGTCATTCATTAAATCAAACTTTATTTTTTCTTGTCACTTTAGAGATTTACTCGAACTCGTTGAAGTCTTTTGTATATGGACCTAGAAAACTGCCCCTTTTAATCACATCCACATAAGTTAAGTTTGATTGAAGCTGATTTATGATAATTTGCCATGTTTGAAATATATATTATGCATGGCAAAAATAAAACGAGTTCCCTCGCGAGAAGAATCCATGTACAATATAACCTTGTTTGTTTGTCTTATAAAATTTATTTATGTATTTATTTATTCAAAACAGCTATACAAATGAATAAATAAACCAATATAAGCAATACAATTTCAATTAATTAATCGAAAATGTGTTCTCAGAGTGCGGCATCGCGCGTACTAGACGGCGCATCGTTGGAGGCTATGAGACCAAGAAGCTGGAGTTCCCGTGGATGGCCGTGCTCATGTACAATGGCAGGTTCTACTGCGGAGGCTCGCTTCTCAACGACTTGTATGTGCTCACCGCCGGCCACTGTACTTCTGGGTAAGACAAGATGTTAGTTATACTAAGCAACAGGTATTAAACGCGCACATACCTTTCCCAGACCACTGACCTTTGTAACAAGGTCCGAAACATCTGGGAAATAAAAAAAAAAGGTATGTGCGCGTTTAATACCTGTTGTTCAGTAAATAATTATGATACGAAAGTTTAAAAGTGTTAGTTTCTGTGGATGGCTGTGATCATTTATATCAGGGTCTACTATAAAGGCTTACGCCAACTAAGTACTACCCTACCTACTCGTATCGTGGGTCTAAGAACAATTTAATTAAAACTACTTTTCTTTCATTTTCTTTTACACGTTTTGTATCTAATATATAACCATTTATCCATTCAACACAGAAACATATTTGTATATATTTCTAAATTTATTCGTCTCTTAGGAGAATAGGTACAAATATTCGCCCGTGCTAAGAACCCCGGACCTTCAGATGGCCAGCGGACATGGTGACCACTACGCCATTGGTTTCGTCAATGCTATAGTCGTAAATTGTGTAGTAAACGTGAAATAGTCAGGCAATTTGAATAGAACGTAATAATGCAATTTTCCTTATGAAAAATATGAGTCACATATGGGCTGGTTAGAATTATTTTCCCTTTCGAAAAGTTGGCAAGAAGAGCAACGTTTTCGTTCATTTGAAATTCAATTGAAAATTACTCACAATAGAAACTGTGGCAACTAGTACATAGTAGGTACTTTCCCTTATGGGTTATTTGTGTTAATCGAGGAAAGTTCAGATTTTACTAGTTTATTTTAACTTGCAATGTATTTATGTCGCTATGTCCCATGTCTCGGGTGGAATCATGCAACTCAAATTTGAAGCAGATATATTTTTATACACACGTTTAGTTTGGATGACAATGCATTATTATGATAAGCATGACCTAATGGTGCAACCTGGAACGGCTCTAGATGTAGCATCTCCTCAACGGTTTACTGTACGGATATAATTTTAATTGTTATCGTCGCACGTTGAATGCATTATGATCTCTCTGACAACAATAAGAGTTTGTGTCAAAAATGACATTTTTGCAAAAGACTAGAATACTCGTACATGTGGTCGTCCAAATCAAAAGGGACCTTATGGCGTCTAGCACTTAGATATTAGCTATTGCCGTTGTTTTGTATTGGAACAATGGCAATAATCCCTTTTATAACGGTGACCACATATTATAACGGTGAAATAGACTTGCTTGCTAAGGGTTATGATTATTTTTACATTTTTAAAACATGAAATAAGAAATAAATTTGTATTTGTTATTTAACTAGTGTAATTTTAGGATGTCGCTACTGATGGTCCTTCTTATGATGGATGAATTGAATATAGTGTAGGTACTCGTACATAAGTTTAGTTGAAGCGACACTACAATAAGAAGATTGTAATGTTTAAGTATTTACAACTTATATTTATATTTAAAAAATGGTAAGCCCTTCTGGCATAATAGGGACCAACACTGTTTGAATGAGTTTCTTTCGGCATTTCTTCTCAGCAGTGGTCGTTCCGAAATGCTAGTATTTTGTAGCTTTGGTAAACATCATTTAATTTAGATTATGACGTGAAAAAGTGCCTGTGAAGGCCTAATTTCTGAATAAATGATTTGATTTTGATTTGATTTTGATTTAATCTCGATCGACTCTGGGGCTCACTCAATCTGTGTGACTTGTCAATATTTAAGTAATTGTTTTTTTTCAAATGTAGGTTCCGCAAAGAGAGAATAACTGTCCGCTTCCTGGAGCACGATCGCTCTGATGCTAATGAGACCAAAACCATCGACCGGAAGGTGTCCGAGATCATCCGTCACATCCGGTACAACCCCGGCACTTATGACAACGACATCGCTTTGTTGAGGCTGGACCAGAGGGTAAGAAAACAATTGGTAGTTACACACATAGGTTGGGTTGCACCAGTCAACTTTGACATTGAGTTTAACCTGCGCGCGTTTACATATAATGGTGTACTTTTTACGTTTTTCTGAGCAGGTTAAAGTTAGTCTGTCTAAGTATAAAACGAATCCTTTTTAAGGAACTACAAATTTTTATTTTTTGCCATATCAATACCAAATAGAATCATCCAGATTGGTGTTGCCAGTTGCAAGAAGACAGAGAGCCCTCATTTATTTTCTCCTTTTTAAAGACATAGACTTGGCAGCTGATGGCAACAATAGCATTCCTACAGAGGGTCGACGTCAGACAGGCGATTGTTGTGAAATCACAGGAGAATCTTACTTTATAAGCTGACCCCCAGGTTCGCGAGGTTACAGTTCCAAATAAAACCAGGAACAAGATGAGAGAGAGTTACTAGATGGAAGTAGATAATTTGTAGCAATCGGGCGTGAATAGAATTTCAATTGGTTTGGTTGAGGTATACTTACTAAATTAACGCGTTTAAAGTAACCTTGCGTGCAACAAGTCCGCCTTTGCTCCATAGATTTATCAAGTTTTGTATATACATCGAGTATATGTTTATGGGAAATAAAGTTAGTTCAATTACCGTTAGTAAATTAATATAACATGATAGGTGGACCTCCGAAGTGCCTTGAAGCGCGTGCGTCGCGACGAGAGCATGACAACGGGAACACCAGTGGAAGGAGCGCAGAATGAAGATGACGTGGGCCTGCGTCCTGTGTGCATGCCCACTACTGGGCTGTCGTACAGCAACTACAGCGGGGTCGTCGCTGGGTGGGGCACCACTGAGGAGGGTGGGTCTGTCTCTAGCACTTTGCAAGAGGTGAGTTTGATGAGATGAACTGGAAAACAGTGCTATGATCTCATAGCACTGTTTTCCAGTTCATCTCTCGATTGCCATGTCTTTAGGTCATTTGAAATTTCTTGAAAATCGGCATTGAGCTCTGAGCAATTTCTCCGGAAAAGAGTGACATGCAGACAGAAAGACTTTCGCATTTATAAAGCCCTTGGAGCCCAGGACGACATTCTATTCGTCCTGGGCTCCAAATTAATTCTATTATACCAGAAGAGATGGCATGTTCACGGATGTTTAGATATGGATTTATTATATTCAGGTGTATGTACCCATAATATCGAACGCGGAGTGCCGCAAGACCGCGTACAAGAACAGGATCACAGACAACATGCTGTGCGCGGGCACATCTGACGGAGGCAAGGACGCCTGCCAGGGCGACTCCGGCGGGCCCCTGCATATTCTCAACACTGACACTGCGCAGTATCAAGAAGTCGGTGAGTAGATCTTTTCTCTATTTGTTGAACGAACCCTGGGCTTTGTAAAGAGGTGGCCTGTTGTAAAATCATGCTGATTGACTCCGGACGTCGGAGCGTCACAGCTCCGAATGTCACCGGGAAAACGCGATGGTGAGTGGATCTTTCGACAAAATTACTTAATTAAATTTATATAATTAGCGGCCCGTCCCGGCTTCGATCGGGTAAAAACATAATGAATCATACACCTAAACCTTCTTCAGGAATCGCACAATCTATTGATGGAAACCGCATGAAAATCCGTGCAGTAATTTTTGAGTTTATCGCGGACAGGACGCGGGAGAGGACTTTGTTTTAATAATACGTAAGGAAAAAACAGTTTACTTTGTATCTGAAATTAAGCATATTTCAGATACAAAATAAACTGTTTTTGAATAAATAAATCCAATCAAGCATTTGAACGTTATTCCTGTCGGTATAGCTGTATATAAGTACTATATGTAGGTAGGTACTTAAATGGAGGATGTACTGTAGGTAGGTAGGTACATCTACCGACTCTCTGCCATCTCTCAAGATACCTTCTCCTTCAACTGATCCATGAATGCTTCGTGGCTATCCTTTCCGTCTCCGAGCTTGGACTTTCAACCAAGAATTTCATAAAATCGTTTCGTATAAGAAACATCTTTCCTCGTCTTCGTCTCTATTGCCTTCAGTAACGATGGGTTCTCTTTTATCAAGTCCAGTACCTACTTCCTCATTAGTATTTTTATCCATCCAGCTGATTCTCTCCAACACCACAAATAAATAAATTAATATCCCAGAAGTTGGTGAATATCTTTACCGATGCGGATTACACGGAAATTATTCCACACTAGGATAAAAAATTTCATGATTTTTTTAGTTTTCTCTATTACATAATTTTGAAAGAAATTGATAAAAAAGCTAGTGTGCGGGTTGGCCCTGTCTCAATGCACATACAAAATTGAATTGAAGAATATAAAATTGTTCTCCGTTTGCAGGTGTGGTGTCGTGGGGCGAAGGATGCGCGCGCCCCGACCGCCCCGGTGTGTACACGCGCGTCAACCGCTACATAACGTGGATCAAGAGCAACACCCGCGACGCTTGCTATTGCCAATAAATGTCTGTTATTTATTTACTTAAATTATTCTATGGTTAATGCTCTCTGATTAAGTGTTTTATTATACTTTGTGAACTATTAAGCTTGTTTAATTGTGGATTTACACTTTAGATTTATTTTCTTATGACCCACCAAGGCCCACCAGGCTTTGCTTGGACAAAGCCATAATAAAAAAGCTTAAGTACTATGTGTATCCTCTTCAAAAGCAAATAAATATTCATTAATTCGTAACGTTTTGTCTGTTTCTGCCAAATTTCATCAAAATCGGTTCAGTAGTTTTGTCTTTATTTATTACAATTAAAAAATAAAAAATACAAATCTTTTCTCCTTATAGTATAAGGATATTATCTTGGACAATGCTGCAACATCCATACTTCCTATTATAAATTATTATGACATAATAATATCATAAATGTGAAAGTAAATTGTCACATTACCACGGTTAAGCTGCTAAGGTGACCAGAAGTGGAGCAGCGAGCAACTGCTAGTATAGCATACAAGTTATAGAGATCTGCGAGTTAGTCCCTCCATCTTGACACAACTACCAAAGGGACCAGAATTGTGGGACACATAAAACAAAATTAAACTCAACAAAAATGAGGATGTGAGAGTAAGATTGGGACATACCTATTATTTTCTTTTTATCTTGATACTTAGACTTTTTGTATCCTATATGTATACATACAGATATATATTAAAAAAATTTGGAAGTATAATTTTCTTTGTAGCTTTCTGGTCTTTCTGGTTTCAACCACTTCTATTCCTTGCCAGAATATTATTCTTCCAAATTTTTTTTTTGCTTGCTGAAACCTAATAAAAAACAGAGATGATGAAATCCCCCATATTTATTTGAAAATAAGTATATACCTAATATTACAATTATGTAATAAATTATTGACTTACATACTGCTTCGCTAAAAGCATTAATTTTATGGAAAGAAAAACTGATTTGTGGGAATCTAGATATCTATATTATTACAAGTCTGTAACATTTGATATCACATGATGATTACAAACTTGTGTCCATTTTACATTCATCTAAATTACCAAATAAATATGACATTACTTTTATCAATTTAAGATTCTTAAAAATATTGTAATGTAAACTAAGCATAAATTAACCAATTAGGTACACAAGTTCTAGTAAAAGTTTCTAAACAATGAAGAAAGGTCCGACATAACATTATTGTAAATGATGCCCGGATTTCTGATATTATCAAAGCCAGTATTGTACGGCCCTCGTGTTGTTGGTTCCGTTGAAGTGATTGTCTCTTCCACTACTTCATTGCCATCTTTCACAATCCTTCTGGTTTCTATAGTACCATCAGGCTTGGTAATGCTAGTGGTGATGACAGTCTTGCAAAATGATCTTCCAGGGACCATATCTCCACTGAACGGCATGAGGGTTCCAACCTTTTTGTCTTCCTTCTGTTTTAACATACCTGATATTTCATTTGAAGATATTTTTCCGTCCAAATCAATGTCTTCTGGGTGTTCTTGTTTTTGGTTGTGGTAACCAGGTTTCAAATAATAATCTCTTATGCTGTTATTGTTAAAGTTGGAAGATTCAGCGGGGATGTCTCCAAAACCAGCGAGTTGATCGAATTCCTCGTCGTTGAAGAATGATTTGACGTCACCAAATATGTTGCCAAATATCTTGAACATGTCGTTCATTTGTTTGGCTACCTCCAGGTGGAAATCGTGCGGATTGTATGCTGTTGTTTGGTCTCTTGTATAAAGTTCGTCGCCGTCGTCATCGTCGTCCGATCCCCAGATAGGATTTCGAAAGTCATTTCTAGGTGGCTGCAAACCGAACCCAAAAAATGATCTTAATTTATCCATAATTGTAGTTTGTGACATGTTAACTGAACTTGACGATTTACTATTGACACAATAAAATGGATGCGGCTTTTTGGTTTGAACAGTTTTGCTTTTATTGCGCAACAAACAAAATCTAGAAGTCTCAAAACAGCTGTCAAGCTGTCAAAGTATCTTTTTTCTTTTACTATCGGATGTACGATGTACCTACTCGCAGCCTAGAAAAATTTCTATTGTCTGTCTGTGCTGTATACTGACTGACATAGCACAAACAGACAATAAAAAAAATATTTGGATGGATAGCAGTAGGCAAAATAGTTTTATTAACCCAGCCAGCTACACTGATGGACTTAGTATAAACTAATATTTAATTATTATATTTCTTCAAGTGTTCTTAGTAAAAACTTCAAAGTGATCAGAGAAGCGCACGCAGGATACAGGGAGAGACGCACTAAACGCAATGTCACTGTCACTTTTTAGTACAGTCAACCGACACACACCAAATCACACAATTCTACATCAAAGCTCTACATTATAAAGTGTTTTTGAAGGTGGATGTTATGTTAACTGTACTTCAGATTCGATTTTGATGGCTAACAAGGGCGAATGAAGAGGGAGCGGGCGCGGGCGGGTTGATTGAAATAGTGGATGAAAAGAAAAACTTACGTAGTTAGGTACTCTTTGGTGGATGATCTGATTGGGCGAGGTGCACAGAGTGCATTTTTATATAGGTGATTTGATTATATATTGGAGACGATTAATTCACAAACTCGTTCCTGAAAAGTAAAAGTATGTGGCTACTTATCACCATAAGTTAATAAACCGATGCTGTTCACCATCAGGCCGTACTAAATAGGTATGTTTACAAAATATTTTTATTACCTACTACATAAGCCTAAGTTTAATTTGTTTTCTGCTTTACACTAGGCAAGGAAAGCTTAAATAAGATATTCTTGCGAGCTTCCTGTATTAATTATAAAATTTGTAAATGTCCTACCTATTTCCTGTGGTTCGCTGAATTTATTAAATATTCCGGTCCAGCAATGCATTGTGACTACGCGTCTGGTGATTTCGATCCGGTATTATTATTGCCTTTTGCAATAAGTTGTTATTGTGATAGTGAAATTGATTATTACGGTTGGTGTTAATTATGTAGAATATACAAAAAATAGGTGCTGCACATTCATCAGTCGGCATTTTATTGTGTTTAGTGCGTGTGGTGTCTCTCAGCCTGGAAGGTGTTCCGGTGCTCCACAGCAAGGAGCAGGGTGTGCAGACCTTCTTTGCTTTTTGCTTTAAAGACTTCAGGAAGAGCCCCAGCCGGTGTGGCAAAAATGGATAATGATAATGCATTGGCGCCACTTCGTGAATGTGGTTTGTTTTGATATACTTTAGATTCATAATTACAAATATTATTTAGAGCCTCGTGCAATGTTTGCTGAAGGTTTTCTTCTTGGCACTGTATTAACAGGTGGTTTCTTATGTTTCTGCTTACCACTGCTTTTATACAATGACAAAAATAAAAATAAAAAAAACATAGCGAAATTGGAAGTTAGAGTGAAATAGTGTCAACTTTAAGGAATCTATGTTTGAATGAGTTGTAATAAATTTACTTAAATCAATGCTGTAAAAAGTTTCATAATTAAATGAATGTGAAATATAGAAAGTATATAATTTCCTTTCTATTGGATTTTTTTTTGTGACAGCACTGAGTTAATCTTCACTCTTAAGCCCCATTTTGGGCAATATAAAGTTTGAGGAAGACACAATTATGTATATTAAAATCAAACAGATTATAATGCACGGGAACTAGAGTTGTCTTGTCAATGATCTGTGCCTAATTAGAATTCCAAAGCTATGCTGATTGACCAGCATGTGGTCAACCAAAGTGCATACAAGTAACATTATACACTTAGTATTTGAGCTCCAAGTGAACACAAACTCATAGGTATTTGGTAAAAGATTTCGTGTGAGGTTTATATTTGTGGATTCTTATTATATATTGAACAAGTGTACTGCTTTGGTCCAGTAAAATAACTGATTGTGAGTTTAAGTTTTATCTATTCACATGCTTTTGCCATTAGATTCACCTGCATGAATAGACACCATTATGTTTCTCATACACTAAAAGGCATAATTTGTCCTTTTTAAAACCAAATTATGCCTTTTTTTACATTTGAAACTTGAGGTTCTGATTTTGAGGTGAAAATATAGCATATTCAACTCAAATTAAGCTTTTATTATTTTTTCAAAAAATATAAATAGGTATAATATAAAATGCCTACATAATTAGGCATTTTATCAAACTATACATGTTTTAGTTAGATAGTAGTCACTAGTTTATAGTAAACAACAGCATTCCCAAGGACGCCAGCCAGGCGGCCGGTTGTTAAACCATAGTCGATTTTATTTCACAAATACCGACCCGGGGCTGCACGACATCGCAGTCCTAAATGCAACCGGGAACACGCGAACATGAAAGAGAGAGATAAATGCAGTCCTAGTCCCTAAAAAGAAATTATTTAATGCCAGCTCCACCACTACACATGCCGACGCGAATGCGTGAATATATTAGTGTGTTTTTATTAACCGCAATGGAAAACCAGCAACCACCCGTATCCGTAAAAGTTTGGTAAACTGTTCAACGACAAGTGTGGAGCCGGCATAAGAATTACGACAATAGACGTAAGAACATTGCGTAAGGCAGCCGTTCAACAAAGACGGGATCACTGGTGGCATTGCAGGAATGTATTGGAATTTCCGCCCTCCATTGGATTTCTCATTATTTATTTATGAAGACTTCTCCTGAGTTGTGTTTAACGTTTCTTGAATTTAAATAAAAATGAAAGCGTTTTATGCCGGCTCCATAGGTACTATCGACAAACAGTTCGCAAAATTTTGCGCTTTCGATGTACATTGCTGGTTTTTCCATGTGGTAAGAAAAGCTCACACACAAGCTATACGCAATGCTCGCTCATTCGTTCGCGTCGGCATTAGTTTGAGGTCTCCGATAGTTTATTGTCACGAGTTGAATGCAATAAGACGTAAAAGCGTTGAGCGTTGGCGGTAGTAGATTAGACGGTGGGATAAAATCTTATAGCGCGTTAATTAAATGTATTTAATGAATATATTTAATGACAATAAAACCTTGTGTCGATTATTTTTTTTTTATAGTTCTTAAACGTACTTCACATTGATGCCTAGCATAGCTTCGGAATCGTATGAACTCTTCCATCCCGAGATATAGGTACTACGAGTATCTATGTAGGGCCAACAAATGACCTGAGATTAATTAAAAAAATAATTTGAGTTCAAACAACTCGGTATATCTCGTAGTAGTGCATAATTTATAGCTACAATAATGCGGTCAATCGATAGCTTTCGTAGCTGATATTAAGGTTCAATTTTCTCTTTATCAGCGCTGTTTTCTCCGGTCGTTCATCGCTGATCAGCTGACATGCCGCGGGGTCAGCAGTTTCAAATTGCTTTATTGTTCCCGTCACGTTGCAATTTATTAGCACATCCACGTGGCGTCTCTACAATTTTGTTCTTTTTTTTATACCAGCTATATGGTACGGCTTCGCATGGGGTCATTTATTGTACGTATAAACCATCAGAAATAAATTGTGTAACAGTGAAAACTGCATCAAACTTCGTTGCGTGGTTTAAAAGAGGAAAACTTAAAAACTTGAGATAAACGCGGATGTAGTGATATGTTTTGGGATAAATAATATAATCCCATAGCTGTAGCGTAGCTTCCGCAGGCCTTAAGTGTCGGAGCCCAGGGTCCGTTATCCTACTTTTTAGTCTCCACTTCACATAACTGTCGGGTCGGTAGATGTATGTTCTATGTGATGATATTTTAAGTGATGATATTTTAAGAAATTATGTTTCCCTCTTCGAGATTTTAATGCATTGATATGGCAAGTGGAACGATTGAGAAAAGCGTAGCGTCTTATTCAAACGTCATTTGATTATGAATAGGGGATGGTTGCTATTAAGCAGTAGACCGTATAAAATAATCATATATAAGACAGTTTGTCGGCATATTTATATGCCATATATCAAAGATGTAATTTCGTCTTAACATGAAGTGCGTCACAGTCTGCGGGAATTCTTAGGGCGCCTTCCCACTATTTTATAATAACTTGCTCGATAAGACGTTTTGTTTTCTTTTATAGTAATACCAATAGTTCTAATTATCATCTTCTCTCGTCTTGAATATATCGGTATCTGATTTTCTGATTGGTTTTCACCAATAGGTGGTGTGGTTCCTGAGGAAGGGTTAGGTGTATGATGTTTTTACCCGAGCGCAGCCGGGACGGGCGGCTAAGGCCCGTTGATAAAATTGTTTTTATTCGTAAAACAATTAACTTTAGCAATTTATTAACATAAAGCTGTAATGTTGTTAATTTTTGAGGCCTATCGGAAATCATCAATGAGGTCGGTGCATTGGATTTCTTCTTCAATACGAACTGTATAATACAGATGTCTTGAAAATAAACTAGTTAATATAAACATCACATGCTGTATGTCCAGTATATCTACGCCCTGTCAATTGTGGATCACTTTTCACTGGCGCCGGCTAATGTTTGCTTATCATCTCCTGACTGCATCGACTTTGAGTGTCCTACGTTTTTTGTGCGTGAACCATTTTTATGATTAATTTGTGATTAACTACAGTTCTGTCCCGCTTTGTTGGATTTGCAGTCAGACACCGATTTTTTACACAAAGTAAATCATTAATGCGTAGTAGATCAACTCAAATCCTTAATATATCAGTAATGAGTAGCTTGATCTTGTCTCTAGATAAATGTATATGTAATTACCTATGTTAATTGCCGTCCCAGATGCACTATCATTGTGTGTAACGTCCACCGCCGATCATGTGGTTACCGGTCACTATTGTTTTATCAGTTTTCCTCAAGTCATCTAGTTGGGATAATTAAGTTAGCCGACTTGAGAAAATATAGGTTATCAATTCGTGTCCGTTTCGAATATGACTAGCAAAGCAGCTATGGTTCAAATTATTTTAAATTATTATTTTAAATTATTTATATATATATATAATATTATTTTAAATTAATTTGAACCATAGCATCTGCTCTGCTGGTCATATTCGAAACGGACTTGAGTTTCTAAGATTTTTTTTTGTATTACGAGGATGCAATAAACAATTTTGTATTTGTGGTTTTGTATGCATAAGTACATATTATTATGTGAGTACTGCGAACACATGTCTTTACCGGAAAACCCCGAAGGTGACTGTTACTTTAGGGTTGAAAAATTGATTTTCTTCATGATGCATACATAAATGTGCAGTTTTAGTCGTTTGGCACGTTTTTATTAAATGGGGATTGTGACGTCGGTAAGGGAACAATAAAGTTTACAACTGATAAGGCTACCATTAGATAATAAAAATATGTCGGTATTGTTTGAGAATAATATGTATAATGTAGCTAGACCTGGTTAAAATGAGTAGATAATAATAATGTACTTTTATTGACACAATATCCCAGCTAATTTAATAATGCGAAAATAATTTTGCTTGTTACCTCTTCACGCTTTGTCCAATCTTTTTGAAGTTTAGCATACATATAGTGTGAAGTACGGGGAAGGATATAGGATACGTTTCGTCCCGGAAAAATAACTGCTTCCGTGGGCAAAACACGCGGGCGAAACCGCGGGCAAAAGCCTATATTTCAATACTTTAAATTATTTACTGTAAACCAACCGTCCATGGGGCTATCTCGGTAACCCAGTATCAATACTGATATAATAATAGATATTTTGAAAGCCAGAAAATGTTGCGTTTTTCCAAGCTTAGCGATCCTTTCTAATATGAAAGTTTGAGCGTAATGTGTCATATTTTCTATTTATTTATTTATCATTAATTCGCACAAAATACGGCACAGAAAGATGTTAAAATTAAATAGTATCACATTTTTTAATTGTTAATTTCCAAGATTACATTATGTCAACAATAATTCATTTTATAATTTAATTTCAAATAAACACAATTTAATTTAGTCATTAGTTAGTCAAATACAAGTAGCACATTTAAAACATTAGTTGTCATATTTAAAATTTACTGTTTAAAAATTCCTGAATATTATAGAAACATTTGTCTACAAGCAAATCAAACAGTTTATTTTTAAAAGGTCCAAGATTTAGCTCCTTCATTGTATGGGGTAGTTTGTTGTATAACTGTATGCAGTTCCAGTTGCAGTTTTTGTGAAAATATTTTGTACGTATGTTGATTCTGACGAAAACATCCAAACAAGGCTGTATAAGGCTATATATAGGCTATAGCATACCAGCAATTGCCATCAGCGCCATTCGAAAAAAATGGCACTCACTGTTCCAACTATCTCCGCGCAAAATAATCACATTGATTCACTTGTTCAGTTTTGCCGTGGAAGAAGGACATATAAATCAAACACACTTTCACATTTACACGAGTAGTAGGTATTACTATGGGATAGGATAGAGTAAGATAATAGTGATTTTGGCAACTGGATTATATAAGAAGGCACTTGAACTATTCTAATCAACTCTATTATGTCTACCCGCCTATTTCACTGAAGTATTTTCCTTGGGCAATCATATAATTTTTCTCCACATGTGGAACGTGATGTATGAGATCGAAGAGTTGCCCGGCCCAGCGTCGCTCGGGTAAATCCATAATAAAAGTTTCACAGTAATCACCTAATCAGATTTAATTCAAAATAATTGAAGTTCAGGATTCGAACTATCAACAGTAACAACGTAAATTCAATGGTGTTTACCGCTGAGCTGTCTTCTCAAATCTTTAGTTGACGAAATTTTGAATTCGTTATTTCTTTTCACCCTCATTTAACTACCCTAAAGGTAATTTTAAGAAATCCTGAAACACGAGTTTCATTATTTTTGTTGCTTAGCATTTATCCCAAGTTTCAAGTAGATCAGTAAAGATTTTCGTTATTTTTCATACAAACTTTACCTCCAATTTTTACCCCTTTAGGGGTAGAATTTTGAAAATTCCTTTCTTATCTGAGTAGTACGTAATAACCTAAAGCTACTGCCAAAATTTCGCGTTTATAGCTTCTATGTTTTAGGCTGGGCATTGATTAGTAAAAAACGCTTGTTCTTTTATATATATATATATATAGATTACGTTTATATATAAAAGCTTGATGGGAAGCAGAGATGATGACTAAAAGATGACACGCAGACTCAAATAATGCCAATTCACTCTTGCCCTGAAGATTTCTAAATTGTAGGATATATTTATTATGAATTAATTGTTAATTCATTACATATGAATTAACCTAATTTAATTGTTCATAGAGAAAAATAGAGATAGGCGTGATAATGGGAAATATCTACTTATCCATTTTGTTAATAGCTTCCGCAGTTATTCTTATTTACTAGAGTTTATATGTGATGTGTTAGTGTACTGTACAGTCGACCGCATATTAAGATACCCTGCTCGGATCTCCGTGCAGCGGTAATAGGGTTTGTAATAGTATGGCGAATTTGCAACGAATTTGGGTAGGTTGATGTGCTGTTGACTGTACATTTAGATAAAAAATCTATTGCATGGGCATTACATTTAGGCGTAATATGAGCGGAAATCACGCAAGGTTGAGACTGACATATATTTTTTGTATTTTTTGCGTCAATCATATGAACATTATCAACAAAATGTTTATCAAGTAAACAAAATATTCTTGCATTCTGCGCAATGCGCACTGATAAAATATCTATATTTAAATACAAATACTACTTACTTACTTATATTTTGCACATATGCCCAAAATTGATGTACTTAATATTTCACGGTATAAGTGCGTGGGTTAATAAATTCACAGGTAGAACTAGTTTTACCTCCTATCTTATTGTGTTAGTGTATAAATAAGCTTTTTTTTCTGTATAAGTAGATTTCCCCTTCCAGCAAATAAACATTCAAAATTTCATGCAAATAAACAAGTCTAAATATAGAAATTGATTTTTTCCGAATTATTTAATACTAGCTGCGCCCCGGGGCTTCGCTCCCGTGGGAATTTCGGGATAAAACCCTATGTATTATTCCAGGTTATTTTCTACCCGTGTACCAAATTTCATAACAATCGGCCCAGTAGATAATGCGTGAAGAGGTAACAAACAAACTTACTTTCGCATTTATTAGTTGGGATTCTTGTTGATATAATTGGTATATTGTATATTTTTTTATTCAAGTCTTCGTTTAAAACGTCCTCCGGCTATGCAAATGCATTCATACAAATACCGGTTTTCGTTTATATATACTAACAAAGATAAAGCGGATTTTATACAGTTTAGTATCCATAAGCAAGCAGAGACATATTTTTTCTTTAATTCAATTACTTTGCAATTAAGTTAATGTTGATAAGCAACACTGGATAATCGAATAACTTGAGATTTTATCCCTCTGGTATTTTTTCCAATGAACTGAACTTCAAATATTAAATAAAATTTCAAACAGTGCGAAGGTTAACTGAACTACGATATATTTCCAAAATCAGAGAAATATTCTAACAATTCAATTGATTATAAAAACAAAATTAGCGGGAAATTATATTCTTTTTTTTACCATTTACATTTTTAAACTGTATTTTTATTTTTAACTTCTTTGCGGCCAGTATATTTTAGTAACTCAGTAGACTTAGTATTTCTATTATTATTCATAGCTAAATAAACTAAACACTTATACAAACACAATCCTTTTAATTATGCACTGTGATTGAGAATCCATCACGAATCATAAAAGGTGCGAATGCTCTCAATAAAGGAGAGGCGATCGTGGAGTTATGGGCACATAAAGTTCGGATTCCACTCGAAGTTCCGCACGGAGTTTTCTCCTTTTAGTATTATTGATGACTAGCTTTTGCCTGTGGCTTCGCCCGCGTGATTGGCGTGTAAGAAACTCTCTGATAAAAAATTCAATTTCGTCTCCGTTTTGAGTTTTGATATCTCAATAAATCAGTCAATGTGCAAATAATACCCAATATTAATAAATAATGTGCAATATAATGAACCCGAAAACATTTTTAGCTTCTGTTAGAAATAAAAATTTAAACCGATCTATTATTTTTATAATATTTTAAGAGTATTGTCCGAATTGTCACGTACGCAATTTTCATGTTATTTTTAAATCTTTTTGGCAAATGTCCATTTGCACGGAAACTTATTTTATTTTAGGTTAATGTATGCTAAATATGTGACAAATTTTAATGTTATAAAAACAATAATTTAATTGAAACCAGCTGTTTCCAGAATGCAAACCACGAAACATACAAACGTCCACATGCTATGTGTTCTCATATCGTGCAAAAAAAATGACAGACGACGTCCTACGTGTTTAATGTTTCAAAGTACCCCTCCCCCCAGAGCGTCTTGATAGCAACTTTTTTTTCCGTACACAGAAAAATTTAATTTACCAATCTAACTGACATAATATAGTTAGTTACCATAGACCACATGCTTCTGGTGATGGATGATATCGTGAGCAAACCTGCTAACTGGAACCTAGCTTGTTTAGTTCACTAGACGTATGCGGCTTGCCATTAGATGGCCGTACGTAAAAGTTATGTCAAATGACTTTAGGCGACTTGAGTAAAATCTGATCCCAGTGTTATCAAATAACACACTCGATAAGAAATAATTATATTCTAAATTATCTTTGTCTGCCAGAGTCATTTTATACAAGCTATAGCACATTTTTCACATAATTATCATATACCTGTGAAAAATATATTTCCGACGTAAATCGTTGTGTACACAGCCTTAGTCGAGTAGTAGAGTAGACAACCTTCCGTCAGTATGTTACGGTCGGCCGCTTCCGACGGTCGCCACGTCGCCAGTTATCGCTGTGTTCCTGTGTTGAGTTCAAAGTGATCGTAAAACTTCAATTTCTAAGTGAGTACCTTTTCCTTCTACACCTCTCAGAAATATCTCAATATACCATCAACAATAACAACCGATCTTGCGAATGCTTGTATTAAGTTTTTATGGTTTCATAGAAGCCTGAACCAGTTTTGCCAGCATTTTAATAAGTATTGCAAAGTATGCTAGAAATTTCTGTACGGCTCGCAAATTAATCGTAGTTGCGCGTCCCCGTGGTGGAAAACAAAAAGACACCTAGTGCCGAAAAATGGTTATCCGCTACGGCGAACCATATGGTTATTTAGCAATTAAAAAAGATTGAATTAAGTCTTTATATTTATATATTACTACACTGGCTCAGTGGTCTGCAAAAAGATATAGGTTTCGTAATCATCCACTTATCATAAGACCTAGTCGTTTGGTGTGTTTTGTCCCTCAGTTCTCTTTCAAAACATGTAAGAGTACAAAAATGTATGGTATTTATTTAAAACATTGTTGATATAACATTAAAAACTTGTCGCAATGTTTATATAAACATTGACACACGATGTGGCTTATCATCCATGCTTTCACTGACGATACTTACGTTACTAAATTACATCAATCTGAAACTTTGGGCAATTTTCTTTTTGTTTGTAACCCTTGAAACTTGTAGTCATTACTATCAACACATTAATTAACTCGTGACTCTCGTTGCCTCGTAGAGGTTCTTTCATGCTTTATCATCATCACCCTTTATTTATATCCATTTATGGATGTGGGCTTCCTTCAATTGACTCCAAAGTTTTCGGGCTTTCCATTCCAGTCTGGGCTCGCATCAGTGATATTAATTGGCTATTTGCCTAATCCTATCTTCCATCTGAACCTTAAAATTTTGAAAATCCGGTCGCGGTTTTGGGACCGACCGCCTGACGTCAACCTTCGTTGCGGATAATAAAACTGGATATTCACAGGTTCCTTTTTTACAACTGTTGTCTCTTACCTGTCAAGGCTTCTTATTCCTTCGTCACCTCGTGCCACATCCACGAGAGAATATTAAGTGACCGTTCCAAGGCGGGAATCACGAGCTCTATTTATTTATATTTGCCTAATTTCATGTCTATTTGGTGGAATTATTTGGGTTCGATTCTCATCAATCTTCGCCATATTGTTAATCACTGACATCCAGATTGTATGTTATTTTCTTACGTTTGATAAATCGGTAAGCGTGTGAACAGACAGACGTTTGATTTTAAATGTATAGGAAGCAGATGTGTTTATCTGTGGGAACTTCGGAAAATGTAACTTGTCCATAATTGAATTTATTTGTTACTAGTGTCCCGTCCCGGCTTAGCTCGGCTATAACCATGATAAATTTACACTTAATACTTCCTTAGGAATCACATGATTGATTGAAGAAAAGCGTACAAATACCGGTCCGATAGTTTTTGAGTTTATCGAGGTCATACAGACAGACAGTCGTTACGGGGGATTTATTTTTATAATATGTAAAAATGGAAGTATGAAAAACATCACATACAACATACTCACGCAGGCAATATACATTTTTTTGCAGAAATAAAATTTGTAACTAGGTACACAATTTTATCAAAAACAAAACCTTTTAAAACAATAAGCGTAAAATTTTTACTACTCTACTCTAGTGCACGTTCGTATCACAATAATTTCAAGGTGTATTTGTCTCTGAATTCACAAAATGAGGACATGCAATATTGAATTGTTTTCAGTATTGCACTATTCATAAATTGATGAATAATCGACATAATCGTAATCTTTATAATTTTAATAACATTGCTTTTGTCAATGTTCTGGAGTGATTTTTATGTTTGATTATCGTGAGCTCCTTTTTAGCCTTTTACAACATGCAAATGTTTTATTTTCTCCTTTATTTAAACCACAGAGAATATGTTCTTATTATATGAGTTTTACAAATTAGCTATTTATATTACGTTATTCTTAAAAAGGTGCATAGAATACAACTTTTTTTTAGCTAAAGTATGTTTAGTCGCTATTGTATAATATACTAACTATGCTTTACTTAACTTTTTTTTACTAAAGTTAGTTAAATCGCAATGGAGAGGGAAAAGCAATAATCATTTACAAAGTACTGATTTAGTATCGGATAATTTACTATATATCCTTCATTGCGATACGAATTCGAATAACGATAGTGAAAGTGGACAAATAATAGAGTGGAACGGCTCGGGCGTCGTGAACGCTTCGAATTCCGATCTTGATGCGTTGTCACCGCACGAATATACATACACACATAGCACAGGAGACATAGTCATTAATAGTAAAAGTAAAAAGGGAGCCAAAATACAATTAAAATAATAATTGAAGATCAAATTTTCATAATGATCAATTCAGCTTTCAATCAGGCTTTAATATATTGCTTTCATTTACCGTATGTTTCATCTTGTTATAGATGTATGCTTTCGCTGAGTAACTTACTCTGCTCTGTCTAGTGAAAATAAAATTATAACCGTGTTATATAAATAACCCCTGATCGTGACTTAAAACCTTAAGTGCAATTAAAATAGATATTGCTTGTTCTCGCCAGTTTTTCTGCCATGTTGCAATTGTTTCTTGAATGCCGGGCCGACAGATATTAGAAAACTTTTTGACCTTTATTTGTATCTAGTATATTACCAGTATTCAGGACGTAGCAATAAGGCAATAAGGCTGTTCTAATTGTTTCTATATTTAAATCGTAACTAATATTATAATGTAAGTTACTTCTTCACGCTCTATCTACTCAACCAATCTTCTTGAAGTTTTGCATACATATAGTTTGAAGTACGGAGAAGGACAGGAAGCTAGTTGTAAATATTTTTAAATACGCATATTTAACTTGCAAGATTTGACTTACTTAACAAATTAAACAAAATTAAACTTGTAAATAAAAGTAACTCTTTGAAAATCAATTGAGTGTATCTTATGTTATTATGCATAGTTTCCTCCTAACATATATCATGTGCTATAAAAGCTGAAGGTCTTATATTACGTGTTTACATTTTTTAAACAATATGTGCATTATGCGCTTGATGAAATAATACAAGGAACAAGTCATACTTGAGATGAACTGTACAATGAAATTTAACAATTTGCATATGAAAGTGGTTTACGGGTTGATGTTTCCACAAGGCCAGGCCGCTGTATTAGACATTAAAGTGGCTGATGATGAATTAAGTTTTTTATATATTTATTCGGAAGAATTTATAAATATAATGGCCTAATAGACAAATATTTTGCGATAATAATTTTGGAAACATATATAAAAATGTCTTCAAAGATATAAAAAGATTAAATAAAATCACATACGCACCATACTGATTCGTTCACAAATAAGGCTGTTTATTGACTGCTACCTTAAGATGACTATGAAATAAATAAAAGTTTTTACAAAATGTATGTTATTTACGAGTGTAGTCAGTCACTCGTAAATAACATACATTTTGTAAAAACTTTTTTTAAATAGACTTTTCTACTTAAATTACCATTGTAAAATAATCTTTGTTGGTGTGGCAGTCAATTATAATTTTACTCCATCATTTTAAATACTTTTTTTCTTATGCTGATGACAGAGCAGTCGAGGTTTGGCATGTTGTATGGAGACGCGTAGCTCTGTACCAGCTCTCCATCCGTTTCAGATTATTCAATCATAAAGTTCGTAATTTATTTTGACTATTACATAAGGAGTTTGAAATTTATTACGATTTATCGCGAGAGGCTGTACAAGTCAATGTGGTAATTATATTCTATTTCTGCGCATTATTTCTAATTTATTTCAGTTTTATTAGGAAATGTTATGAATTGTCACGTTTTTGCTGTTATAGGAATAATAGGCGCACGGGTAATTGCGAGATATTTTGTAAAATATGTAATATAAATGACCTAGAATTAGTAACTGACAATGTAAATGCTGGGCACCAGGTTATGGCGTGGCTATTGCTGAGATACTAATAAATAGTAGTTTTAATGTACCTAAATTAAATGCCAACATCATGTCAGCTACAAAAGATTAGGTTTTACTTACCTTAAAAGTGGTTAAACAACACATACATTCTTTTCGATGACTTTCATGAGGAATTACCCTATTTCTCTAATAACAAAATTACCCTAGTCTGTCCTACCTCCTGTTTCGCCACCTACCAACTCTACATTTTACTTCCACTAGGGGATAAAGCTGTCGGACTGTCCATGTTCACAGCGTCTTTAACCTTTATGGGGCAGACTAGTGAAACTCGAACTGCATGTTAAGATAGATCCTACGACACTTCGTTGTCTAATAGTATCACAAAATTTAAAGAATTCCGATAGATCGTTGACTACTTTTCTGTTTATCTCCTTTATCTACTGTCTTGTGATAAACTTCTGATAAAATATTTATTATAACTCTTCTTAATATTGTTCAATATTTGAATTGTTGCATACGTCTTTGGGACTTGCGTAAGTATTGTTTGTTTTTATAAGTCATTCGGGCAAGCCGAAACACTTGACTGTCTGACTCACTCTCTTTTTTGCCATGATGACCTAAATTAATGATCTTTTCGTTATATTGATTTGATTCTGAGTTTGTAACAGAGTTGTTTGTCCTTTTCCGGACTTATTATCAATTTGTAATAAGTATTCTTACTCTGACAAATAAAAATCATTACGAATGTTATATACATACATAATATGCCACTTAATTGAGTGGTATAGAGTATTTTCTTTACAATTTCGCTACCTGAGCGTCGTTGGTTGCTTCGCTATTTGAATTTTTACAAGTTGTTAATTAGACAAAATGTCTTCAAAATTTGATTCAATACTTATGTTCTAGGTCTAGACATGTATATTGTTAGGTCTAGACATGGACTGGACATCAATAGAGTTAAAAACGTCTTTGTTTGAAATTAATGTTGAATGACGGGCGTTAAAATAAAAATGGTACCTACCTACCTTCGTGCAGGAAATCATTAACATAATTTTCTTATCTTTTCATTAGTTATGGTTATTATTCGTCACCGCAGTTAATTTTACCTTTACGCACATGATGTATGTATGCATTACCAGTAATCTAATTTCTCATTTACGTTCGTACTTTGATCAACAGTATTATCACTAGATACTTGTATTAGTAGTTGCTGAGTGGTAACTCCTTTTACACGTCAATATACCAAAGCATAGCTGTACCATCAATAGGTAATTTAGTTTTATATCTCCATAAACAGTCTACTCACACACACACACGTTTCATTTGTTAAAGCATTCAAATGTATCAATATCTTAAGTAAAATGTACCTACTAATGATGTAGAACTTGCTTTAATATTTTTATATACATATATATATATTTTATCGACAGAAAAATTTCTTTAACAATCCCAAAGTTACGAAGAATTCTAGTGTGGATAATTTTACGATTGGATTTTGTTACACCATTTTCTTATCTCTTTCAAGTACCCACATTGACAATGATGGTTATAACAGCTACAAATCTTATCTCCAATTGATAAGTTACTTATTTCTACCATTTTTAATTTCAGAGGGAAGTCATCGCAGCAAGATGGCGGGAACTACCGGTGCGCTGCTGTACGCGGTGAGTGCCGCCGTCCTCGGTATGCTGCAGTTCGGCTTCAACACCGGTGTCATCAACTCCCCGAGAACCTTCATTGAAAACTTCATCAGAGAACAGTATGAAGCCTCGCCAAGTCTTATCTTCAGCATCATTGTCAGTATATTCGCTGTTGGCGGCATGATCGGTTGTCCGCTCGCCAGCTGGCTATCTGAAAAACAAGGCCGCAAAGGAGCCCTCTTTATCAACGCGTTCATAGGCGTTGTTGGCGCGGTACTGATGGGCTTCAGCAAAGTATCTTCCTCCGTCGAAATGCTTATCATAGGCAGGTTCATCATCGGGGTCAATTGTGGATTCGCGACAACTGTTTCGCCAACATATGTCTCGGAAGTAGCACCCCTGAGGCTTCGAGGTGCTTTTGGTACTGTAAATCAGTTGGCTGTTGCGTTTGGCATGGTCGGTGCGCAGATTTTGGGTATCGACGTCATACTTGGTAGCGATGAAGGTTGGCCGTGGTTGCTCGGGTTGGCGATCATACCATCAGCGCTGCAATGCTTCATGTTGCCATTCGCACCTGAATCTCCCAGATATTTACTGCTTTCTGTACATGATGAAGAAAAAGCCAGGATAGCATTGACAAAGATAAGAGGTACCGAACAAATCAATGACGAAATAAACGATATGCATGTAGAAGATCAGGCGGCGAGACAAGAAGCACAGTTCTCTATTCCGGATTTGTTCAGTATCAAGGCTCTACGCACTCCTTTAATCATCGGTATTGTGATGCATCTTTCGCAGCAGCTGGGAGGTATCAATGCCGTTTTGTATTATTCAACGACTATTTTCATAAGAGCAGGTCTTAATGATGAAGACGCTCGTTTGGCATCTATAGGCGTAGGTAGTATTCTATTTGTAATGGCATTGGTGTCGATTCCTCTGATCGATCGCTTGGGTAGACGGACCCTGCAGCTGTGTGGTCTTGGTGGTATGACGGTGTTCTCGGTTCTGATGACTGCTGCTTTCTTTTCCTACGAGAATAATACAACGATGAGTATTTTCGCTGTTATATTCACATTCTTGTATGTGGCGTTCTTCGGTGTGGGTCCGAGCTCGATACCTTGGATGATTCTGTCGGAGTTGTTCGGGCAGGGCGCCCGGAGCGCGGCGGTCAGCGTAGGCGCGCTAGTCAACTGGTTCGCCAACTTTATCGTAGGGTTGACATTCATACCTATGTCCGAACAGTTAGGCAATTACGTGTTCTTGCCTTACACTGTCCTACTGATCTTGTTCTTTGCGTTCACGTACTTCAAACTACCAGAAACAAAGAACAGGACGATTGAGGAAGTGACAGCTCTCTTTAGAAAATAACCTCGTCTCGACCCTATAGACTTAAGCCACATTCCTTAGATTTAAGCGCATAGGTAATAAGTCTACACAATGAATTGTGATAAATACTTTTTATTCATCAGGATTATTTAAATTTAGCACTTAGCATACTGGCCAGAAGGGTTAAAATCTTGTAAACTTTAAATAATGTTCATAATAAATACTCTGGCTGTGTAGGATTCGCATAAAATTAGAAGACTGAACACCTCACTTATAATGTTATACATAACTACTTGATATTTCTAATTGAAGTACTTACTATATATAACATTTTAAAATATTCAAATCGAATTATATATAATAATTAAACTTTTTAAGCATGTTAGAATTTATTGACATTTACACAATATTATGTTTTAAGTAGTTAATTACTTATGCGTAAACATTTAATCCTAACTAATATTATAAATGCAAAATTAAGTTTATTTGTTTGTTAGGTACCTCTTCACGTTTTATCTTAAAAACCAATCTTCTTGAAATTTCGCAAACATATAGTTTGAAGTATGGAGAAGGTCATAGGGTACCAATCCCGTAAAAAATATTGATTCCGTGGGAAATTCACGCCTTCGAAGCCGCAGGCAAAAGCTAGTTGTAGATATTTGGGGCCCCAAATAGAATTTGCGATATCCATGGCATTCTGGGCTAGATATCTTCCTCAAACAATATTTCTATACATTTTGAAACATTCTGCAGTAATAAGTTGAAATTTCATAGGTTGATGGTGTTTATAATTGTTCAGTTTAGTTATTTTTCCATTTATTATTACGTTCAATTTATTAACTTGATTATGAACAGACACACGAGAGATATCAAATCAGGCCTTTTTGTGTAGGTAGGTAAATTAATAACACGGCAAAAGAAATACCTAAGGCAACTAACTAAGTGCTGTAACTATAGGTAACTGTGTAAAATTATGGTTTCTTATCGCGTCTTATAAAATATGGTCTATCTTTGTAAATTGTCTGTGCACTACCTTCTTAGGATTCTTAATACGGTGACCTTAATATTATTAAATTCACTGAAACTCACCGTCATGGCTCCTAAAGCTGAGTGGTGCCCTTTTGTAGCATGTTAAATTAAATTACGTTATTTTCTGTAAATGTATATTTTTGTACTACGAATACATTTATTTGTATTTATGATTTTACTGTTGGATTATTTCTTCATAAAGAGATACCACTATCAATCGAAGTTTTGTTAACCCTTAGTGCCTTAAAGATCTTTTAATATTGAGATAGCTGTATTGACACAGAAATATTTTTATGGGTTCCGAAAATCCGTTGTTTTCCAGTTTATTGCGATTTATAAGTTATTTTTAATTTATTCATTTTTATATATATTTACTTTCTGCGTGATATTAATTTAAAATGATATTGCTGTTTTTTAAAGTTAATCAAATATAAATATTGTAAATAATATTTTCTTAGATATAATTTTGTTGATATAATAATTGGATTTTATTTTGTTGTGGAAGTAAAACTGTTGTTGTTTTGTTAAATTAGGTCCAAACTTGTAATGCCACCGTCCCAAAAGTATTTTATAGTGCCAATAACCAATAATTATGTAAATAGTAATAAGCGCGATCTTGTTTGAAATTCATTCTGTATAAGTACACATTATTTACATTTTATAATCAATTATATTTTCTATTTAATACTCGCACTTCTTATAAAATTATGATATTTTACTAGTAATATATATAAAATTACTATACTTACTGGTCCTTGTATTAAAGGAATGTAAATAATTAAGCCTAAAAAAAAATAAAGTACTATTTATAGAAGAGTAAACATATAATACTGGTTGAGATGGTCACTCATGAGTCCACGCGACGTAAGAAGTGTGCAACTAATATTGCATTTTAGGCTTACCCCGTTACTTACTATTTACTAAAAGTTAAAACACCTACTTTAAGCTAAAATATGTTTTGTCACTATCGCTCTTTAAATTCAAATTCAAATTCAAATTCAAATCATTTATTCAGAAATTAGACCTTCACAGGCACTTTTTCTCGTCAATCTTTAAATTTATAGTTATTTCTCACAAGCTAGAAACTACTGGCATTTCGGAACGACCACTGCTGAGAAGAAATGCCGAAAGAAACTCATTTGAACAGTGTTGGTCCCTATCATGCCAGATCGGCTTACCATTATTGTTTCTTACAAAAAATTTTTTTTTTCTTTTCTTTCTAATAATATATAAAAGTACATAATGTACATAGTCAAAAGGTATATCAAAACAGGTTATGATTGTGATCCGAGTGCTGATTATAATATATATATATATATATATATATATATATATATATATATATTTATAAATTTGAAAATGACAAAAAGAGACAAAACATATTCTAGCTTAAAGTTGGTATGTTTTTTATGAATAACAGGGTAACATGCCAATGCAATATTACTTCCACATTTCTTAACTAAAGCACAACATGGAAAATTTTTGTTTTAAAAAATATTGTGCTACTTATAAAAGTACCTACATTTTCTGTTCAGGCTTTACATAAAATATCTGATTAACCGTGCTCAAACATTGAAATTGGTACTTTAAGTAATTCATATAATGTTGAGTCGTAACGATTGGTCTAGAATTAATGTAGTTTTTTTGCAAATTATTTCGGTGGTGTACTAACCCACCCCTGCTATAGCTATAAGTCCCTTTATAGCGCTAGAATTTTAGCCAGTGACGGCTTGTATTCATACAGTTTTAAATTACAAACAAATCGAGTAATGTTATAAATATTTACTATTTTATTGTATCCAAATAAATACACTATGTACCTAAAGCATTAAAAAATAACAAAAAAATACGAATTAAATTCGTTTGTTGAATAAATGATCAATTTAGTAATGAGTAATGCATTTTATTTTCACGTTTCGAAAGTTTTCCAGAACTATCTAAATCTATAAAGTAGAAGACATAAATATATATTTCTTTTATCTATGGTAGAAGACATTCTATTTTTATTAAACACGCTTTAGCCAAACATGAATTGAATATCTACTTTATTTTGTAATACTTGCCAAAGTAACGTATGTAACTTTTTCCTACTAAACTGAATTTTCCCGAGCTGTACTTTATCCAAACGTTCAGTTCTCACCACATAGCGTAGAGAACAACTGTAGGGCTTCATCTTGGTTGTCTTCCTCGACCTCTCCCTCCAGCCAGAATGTCTCCATCAGGCCTTTACCCTGCAATACAAAATACATAATACGACCAAGACACAGGTAATTCAGCCTAACACAATTTTATGTTAAATAAATAAATATATTAGGACAAATCACACAGATTGAGTTAGCCCCAAAGTAAGTTCGAGACTTGTGTTATGGGATACTAACTCAACGATACTATATTTTATAACATATACATATATAGATAAACATCCAAGACCCGGGCCTATCAGAAAAAAATCATTTTCCATCATGACCCGACCGGGGATCGAACCCGGGACCTCTCGGTTCAGTGGCAAGAACTTCACCACTGCGCCACCGAGGTCGTCGGCGATTGAATTGATAGCGATCTACGTTGTATTGGACTCTGACTCTGATGATTGTCTTTTGATGGAGCCTGAACAGGAAAGAAAAACGAATAGTACCATTTATTGTCATATATACTATAGAAATTAGATTTATTAGTACGATGATTCTGTTGATCACTTGGATCAGGAACACCAAAACGAACGCAAAAAGTGACTTTTGTGAAGTTGAAGAATGCGAATCACATAAGAACTGAACTGCTTGATTCTTCTGTTTTTGTTCTCCATCCGTGGTCTCCAGGCTGGGACACAGAAACAAAAGAAAGTCTGGATCTCGCTGGAGTGATGACAGCAAAAACCCAAATGGCTGGAGTGCGTCAGAGGTTTTTAAGTGTTGCAACGGATTTAATAGGCTGTGCAAAGAAGGAGATTTATATGATGGTTAGGTTACCTTGACTTTTATGAGCCCTCTGCGGCGCAGCCTGAATTTCCCTGCAGGTAGCTCATTCGCCGTTTGAGCTGATATTTGTATCCGGCCAGGCTGCGAATAAGACAAGTTGTTTTTTTTTTATTCAACTGATACATACTTCTTTATATTTTAACTAAATAGTAGAATATCTAAGAAAACTACTGCTAATAAACTACTTATACTCTAAAAGCAGAAACATCATAGTAATGCCCTACTGTAGTGGTAACCTTATCCTTACGTGGATAACTTGATAACTCACACAGCATTCTCAAAGAGGGCTGACATCAGCCATACAGAATGAAACCGGGATCACGTATACCTAATGATGAAAGAGAGAAAGAAACAAAAATTATAATGATGTTATCTGTCGCTAAAGACAGATAATATTTTTAGCAACAGATGACTTAAAAATAATATTGATAGAATAGGTTTACTTCAGAGGTAGTTTGCATCCTGCTTGCGGTGTTGACGGAGTCCCCGACGAGGCAGTAACGCGGCAACCGGCGCCCTAGGACTCCGGCCACGCATGGCCCCGTGTGGATCCCTGCAAAATAGATTTTGTGTAAATAATTGATCATGCATTTTCAAAAATTACAATTTTGATTGCAAAGATCTTCTTTTTCGCGATTAAGATTGCAAAGAGTTGGTTCTGTGTACCTAAAACCCTTAAAATTAGATTAGGTAGGTACACAGTTTGAATCGAACTGATAAAAAAAAAGATTTATCTATGGTGGGTGTAACCCATAATAATATAGAAGTGTAAAGAAACAAATACATTTTCTATTTTATAAATACTTTTAAAATACAAAATTTTTAAGGTTCTGCCTGGCGTGATACGACTCTTTCTGTTATCCAGTCTAGGAAGCTCCTTTGCAAAGTCGAATCTGTAGGAGCATAAATTCCATAGTTATATCCCAGGGTTTTGTTTGCAATTATTTCACGCGTTTATGTGCTAGTTTTAGATTAAAGTTTCTGTACACTGAAGGTTGCGTGTCCATTCCATCCATCAAAGTCCATCCATTCAAAACATATCATAATTTATCAATGCATAGTTGTAGAGTTCACAAAATAGACGCTGCAAAAAAAGGAAATCAACAGTCGGCCTACCAATGGTGAGCTTGGGCAGAGCCCTAGCGATGGCGAGGGCCGCGCTGGCGGCCGACGCGGCGTGCGCGCGGCGCCGCTCGGGCGCGCCCGACACCAGCATGTACACCGTGCCGACCGTCTCCACCTGGAATACGAACATTTCTGCATCATGGAGAAGACAATCTCGCGCAGGTCCGCCTTCAGCATATCGCTCCAGCGGCATTTGGGGCGACTCGTCGCTTGAGTTGCGACTGGTGATGACGTGTGACGGTGTTGGAGGCCAAGATTCATTTTGAGTCACTGAGCCCGGATAGTAAAGAGAATCTTCGAGAGTGACGGTCTGTCAATCGTGTTAAACAATACTTTTACCCAAAGTAAAGACGTCTGCCTTGTCTGTTGTCTCCAGAGCTACCACAAGATTTTTATTTCAAAATTGTGACCACCGATTGTATACTTTATTCCAAATAGGGAAATACTATTTGTACTTATTGTACCTATTTACATATTAAAAAAATACCTTCAAGCATTAATATTAATTGTACCTTATAAACCCGATGTGAGTCGAGTAGTCTGTCAATCTTGGAGTAGATGTCGTTGATGTAGGCGACCGTTTGCATGACATCAGCACGGGTGCCTGCCGTCGACAGCTGCACGCCACAGAATATTATTGTCACGCTGTCAAATGCCTGGAAATCATCGAAAAGGAGATTGAGTAAGATATAAGTAGTAAGATATAAGTAGGAAGATAGTTAAGTAAACATTATTCTTATTAATTAATCTTTTAAAGATTCCCTCGAATAATACTAGAATTTACCACTAGTTATATTCATAAACTATTTAGTATGTAAGTAAAGCATTGGAATGGTATATGATCGTCATCATTTTAAGAAGTTACAATTTTTACCTGACAAGCTGCCATAGAATCTTTCCCTGCTCTCAAATGATCAGCAATGTCCTTCGGTATCATCGAATAGAGCAGTTGGTCTCCCCTCTTCTTCCACTGGTCTCGCAGCCGACAAGACTTCTCCAGGGAGAGGGACCTGGACTCTGCTTTCTCGAAGAGCAGCTCCAGTCGCGAGAGATGTTGCCAGCCTTCCAGAAGCATCCATTGCGAGAGGCCGTGGCCGTTCATATCTGCTACGTACAATCCCGCTTGACGGAGCTCCTCTAAGTCATTGAAACTAAAGAAAAATGCGGGAATAGGTAAGTTTATTTATTCGAGTGATAAAATAAGGAGCTCAAAACAACAATTGTATGTTATATGTATTTCGTTAAGTTTATACTTTTTTCTTTTTGTTGATCTATGAAGTTTATAAATGTATCGATTGGATTTATTTAGCTCACCCCGTTTGTTTTATTCTTGGGTCAAATTTAGTAATATAATTTAATTTTTAAATGTTTTTTTAACTCAACATACGTAGTTACATAGCAATAGGCGCATGCCATTTGCGAATGGGTCTGAAGTCAATTTGATTATGGCATAAATCCTGGCGTTAACATGCATTGAGACTTACATGATCTTTATAATCTTATCGTCACTGGCTATTCGGGCGATACCCAAGCCAAAGTTCTGTTCAAGAGTGTAAGGTATAAACATAACCAAAGTATATAATGATTTTGTAATGTAGGTACATAAGGTCAACACCTGATATTCTTAGAGACTCACATAGGACTGCACAAGAAGACAAGGGCGTCTATTTCTTCCAGAAGATAGATGGGTCCCTTGAGCAGTATGGAGCGCGCGCCCTGAGACCCGCGTCGCGCGTCGCCCGCGATTCGGGCCCGGTACCGCAGGAGTTCCAGCTCGAACATCATCGTCTGCATACAAACCACCTGGAAATATTATGATCGAAAATACTTAATAATTTGGTACAGGCAGTAAAAACACTTTTTTGTACCAAAACAAGATACACAAAAACTTATGGCGATGGTAGTAGATCTCGTTAACTTCTTATGTCATAAAATTAATATATTGTCGTAATATATATTTTTTGATGATTCCACAGCATCAGGTATATATTTTGATCCATTCAAAAACAAATGGCATAAAGCCGAGCTGGTATCCATAACGGCATTTTAGTTTATAACTAAATGTAAAATATGAATTTTATTTTGCCGAATAAATAATTTTATTTATTTCTATTTTTCCAGTTGTTTCCGCAACCGTAAAGCGTCGTAGTCCCCCTGGACTGCGACGAACAGACCCTTCTGTTCAATATAGGTAGATAGCTTAATTTGCTACTATACCTTATCCCACGTCAATGAAATTTTAGGTTTCCTTAGCCGCAATATCTCGCTGATGGATGATTTGGCGATTCTGTTACAGGGTCCTCCCCATGCTTGAACTAACTGAAATACATGTTAATTAATTAAATTAAGCGTTCGATTTAATAAATGGGTGTATGGTTCCACCGTACTAACCGACACTAACATTTTTAGCTGATAGACATCAATAGCAACACCAATGAGTCGGTCGACGTCAGGCAGGCGGCATGTAAAATGACAGCTTCAGAAAATGTAAGATTTTTTTTTCGCTATACCTGGGCTATGCAGCGTCACAGTCCCTGTAACCGGGAGAGATTAAATAATGGATTACCTTTTCACCCGCCATGAGGATCTTCATCTTCCTGTCCAGCAGCACTCCGAAGGGGAACAGCTGCAGCAGCAGGGAGGCCGGCACAGCAGGCAGCGGACACGGTAGCGACTTCTTCAACATTAGAGATTGAACCTGGAATATGATACCTGACGCCATTTAATACTGAAGTGATTTTGGAGGATTGGTTGTTGATAGTAAGTTTTAGGATTGTCCTGTAATTATATTTTAATAGGTAGTTAAAAAAAAGCTAAGTAAGTACCTATCCATACTGATATTATGTGAAAATGTGTGTGTCTTTCTGACACGTCAAAGATTAAGATTTCTGTGGAGATAGAAAGCTAGAGACATTGACTATATTTACGTTTAAGTTATACTTAGGTATTTGAAGAAATAAAAAACACTGCTATCGTACACTTTTTACCCTGTTATGACGTTTACAAAATACGAAAGGATGGATTTATAAATAAATTGAGTGTCTTCGGCAAGATATGGCCAAGAGAAATGTAACAGATCGATTAACATCAGACAAGGAGTAGTGGAGAAGACTGACAAGCTGTACCGACCACACATAAAGTGGGGTAAGGGTAGGCGGTTGATAACGAGTGGATATTTGCTGACTTGGTATCTTATATTGCGTATACGTAAGTCAGAGGATGGGTTAGATAATTTCGTTAATTTGATTTAATTTAATGTTATTATCATTCAATCTAATTATAACTGGTCTGGTGTCAAGTACACCAGTTGTCTGAATATAAGATTTGTAACAAAACCGTGTGAGTACTTTGGTATTCACAGGGTTTTGTTCATCATACAAATGTTTTGGTAATCATACAAATCCTAATGTGATCGTTTCATTCAGTTCTGGTTATTCGTCCTCAAATAATGTATACGAACGAAAGTACTGTGTAAGTAATGAAACAATAAAAAAAGTTTATAAGTGAACAATGTCAGACGCCTTCAGTTTTTACAACGTTCTCTATGTCAGCTTACGGGTGATAAATGGCTTTTCCGACATTGAAAACCACTCGCAGCGTTTTTTAAAATAAGGCAAATAAAAGATGAACATTCAGAGGATGACCTAGATATTTGATAAAATTTTCTTTAAATCAAAGATATAATCTTGATGAAGTTTTCAAAGACACTGTCATTAACGAAGTTATTAAAGGTACTCCGTTTGTCTCCGATTTAGCAAAAACATTGATCATGAAACAGACTAAATTCATTATTAAAACTGTCTTGTAATAATCACGAAATATACAATAATGATTATATGTACCTATGTAGGAACAGACTTTTCTTACACAAACACATTAGACGAAGACGATATCATACTAAGCTACATATTGTGTGAATCTATTATGGGGATTATGAAATGCATAACATTCATATAACTAGTAAAATCGTAATCTTGAAAAATGACGTCATGTTATAAACATGAACCAACAAAAAGCCGCAATAAAAAAAATTGCTGATGTTAAAAATTTCACCCTTATAATGTTCGATTACTTCTAGTGATCATGGAAATAACTTAACCCTGTTATTTATTTTATTTAAAAGGCACACAAAGAGATTACAGATAATGAAGTACAGAATATTGACTTAACAATAATTATCAAACTAATCTATAATCCAATAAAGTGTACACAGAAGAACAAAATAAATTTCGTGTAAGCAAGCCTAAATCTATACAGTAGAATAAATTGATATTATATAAGTAAAGACGTATAAACAATATAAATATACATATATATCTATAAATATATAATACAAAAACAGAAAGATCATGACAATCACATATTCAATGCTATGTTTAAAGATTTTTTAAACTGAGATAGACTAGGGTTAAAAATGTCAAGATCAGCGTTACCATGTCTCAGCTCATCGAAATCTCGACACATCCTGACAATGGGGTTGAAAAACGATGTGTTATTTTTGTTAACCTCAAGACGGAAAAATCGATTATAGAATACTTTAAACTAAAGTATGTTTTGTCTTGTTCTATTTGTACTATCAATACCAATTTATCTCGTCAATATCAAATTTTGTAAAGTGCGATAGTGATAAAACATACTTTGGTATAAAGTATTCTTTAACTGTTTTATGAATATCAGGGTAAGTATAACTTAGATAAGTCTTTGATTTGTATAACCTATTAACTACACTTTATTTTTATACCTTTAAGTATTCAGTCAAGTTTACCTCTAAAACGTCGATTGTATCCCTAAAGAGTTGCTCAGTTGATGACCCTGACACTGCTCATAATCATTTTACTACCTAAACGGCAGAGTTTAACTCTTTATTGTTTCGCTTTTAGTACCCACTTACGTATGAAGCTAGTAATACATTTATTATTGTCTTTGCAATATCACATAACGTCTGAATAATATAATATTAAATGTGTAACTGGCACGATATAAAGAAATATTACCAAATTTATTTTTATAATCTCAAATTAAATTAACCCGTTTCCTCAATGTCAACAGCTAGAAATAAAGTTTTAATTCTATTCGGTCCATTGAAATCCAATATCTTAAAACAGCCTATTTCGAGTGGGAAATTATTCTCTCTAGTAAACATGGGGTAAAGCCTAATATTTTCTCAGTTAATTCCCAAAAAGGACGGCGCAAACTCAACTTATTGATGGGTTTGCGCCCTTATTTGGTAAATATTGGGCGGGAATCAGTCTAATTTAGATATTCCCCAGTAACCATTGTGAGAATTGGGTCCATTTAATTACATCCGCCTATAAAATAGATTGACTGTATTGGCTGGCAGAATATTTGAATATCTAGTGCAAATAAAGTGTGTAACATAACAAAATGAAAATATTAATTAGAACACAATATCTTTGAAAGCTAAAAGGGAAAACAAGTGAGACGCTTCTTTCCCTAGTCTAGATCAATTGGCTGTGCCGAAAAAAAAATAAAAATCTCGAATTGAAAAGTGTGAGATGAAAAACACTTACTACCTAGCTGTAAATACAAGTTCCACTCTTTATCTTTGACTAGTCTTGTCCCTTTTTATTTAGGGTCAGCTCTCCTCGTAATTTTTCGTCATGTAAGTAGGTACTTTGATTTTTGGTCGTACAGCTTGAACTTTCTTTAGATAATTCTTGATGACGGACGTCCATGTTTAAAGAGAGAGAGAAGTCGACCTGATTATTCCAAGTTCCACTCTACCGTGAGTTCTACGGTGAGTATTGTGAAAAATATCCATCAATACAATAGAATTTAAATTTAATGAATAGGCGACCTTATTCGCTATCAACGAATTAAATAAAAACGAATGCTATTTCCACGTAACCTTTTAGAAATTCATGCAAAATAAAAAAAAAGAACTAGAAAAGACAAAAGAAGAAATACGTATTAGGTACTTCTATAAAACCTAATCCTGTTAAAACTTACGAAGGTATTTATATCGGAAACGCATTGACTCACTCACCCACTCATATTAACGGGAGCGAGAGCAAAAAGCTAAGCGAACCTTGAAATAATTTATTTCCAATATTATTTGTAAAAGGGCGAGCTTTTAGAAGCTTTTTACCATTTATAAAGGATACTTGTGGAATCCTTTGAGAAAATTCCATTGTTTCTTTGTATTTTTACACAGATCTATCAGAGTTTTGTCTTACCTAACGTAGTGATCTCTTTTAATCATTTTTTAGTGCTAAAATTCATGAATTCATGAGTGCAACAAATTTTAATTAAAAAAAAAAAAAATTATTCCCAAAAAAATTAAGTACCTAAACGTACTTTCTCTGATAGTCTAATTTTGTGCAGTAGGTATAAGTTAACCTGTCTATATTTTATTCATTAAATTTTAATTTTCCAATTACTCGGACATCAAAAAGTAGATAAATTTCTGTGGATAATGGAATGCAGTACTCACATAGTCGCTGTTGTCGAACTCCAGCCTCAGTACGGCCACGTTGAGGTTGTCCTCCACGCCCTCTTTGACGATAGTCACTTTCAGCTTTAGCGAGAAGATGTCCTCAGCTATCTCGTACAGTTGTCCTGTCAGTCAGAATATTTATATTTTTAATTTTTAAATAATAATATTAATGCATCGTACTAATATTATAAACGCGAAAGTATGTGTGTATTGTCGCGGATTACATAATACCCCGTATTGTGTACGTATGTTTGTTACTCTTTCGTGCAAAATCTACTGGACAGATTGTTATGAAATTTGGTACACAGGTAAAATATAACTTCAAATAACACATAGGGTATTATGTATACCGAAATTCCCACGGGAGCGAAACCCCGGGCGCAGCTAATACATATTATAAAACAAAGTCCTTTGCCGTGTCTGTTTGTCTGTCTGTTCGCGATAAACTTAAAAACTACTGTATGGATTTTCATACGGTTTTTACCAATGGATAGTGTGGTTCCTGAGGAAGGTTTACCTGTATTTATTATATTTTTACCAGAGCGAAGCCGGAACGGGCTGCTAGTTACAAATAAAATTTGGAATCAAGGTGAATATTTTTTCAAGAAAAATAATATTGCCCAGGTTTTGGAATCCTCATTCCTCACCCATGAGATAATGCGTATAGCCAGTCCTGCCGCTGCTGTAGACCAGCTCTGCGCCGTGGCGGTGCGCGCGCGTCAGCTGCATGCTCGGGGAGCGCATGCGCGGAAACGTGAAACGCATGCGCTGGTGAATGCTGTCCACTGATTGGAGGAACGTGCAAAAGTAGCGCCCGGTCGCGCGGATCATCGTATCGTAGCTATAAGGGTATTGAAAATTACAATATTACATTTCATTTTTGAAAATAATAATGAGATGAAAAAATTCTGGAATCGAGCGGGAATTGAACCCGCGCCCTTGTCTATCCGGGACAGTGCTCTTAAGCACTGAGCTATCGAGACCATGCTAGTTTTGCTAAATCAATGCTCTTTACGTCTCACGCCGGCGGCGTACAGTATTTTAATTAGAGAGTAGTAGGTACTCTTAACTAATCAACATAATTCAATTACCGCTCGATTCCAGATTTATTTCATCTCAGTGAATGTTGTGCCTCAAACAATAAGGTACGTTGATCATTTTAGTAATGTCAACGAAAGCTTGTCCATAAATTTTAACACAGCACAAAAATATCGAATTCAAGCATATTTTCTGCTCAAAAGTACCAGGTCTTAATTTCTTTTCACATATAGCAGCAACCAAATACAAATTTTAAAAACTACTGAAATAGTGGACATTTGGATATTCCATTTGTTCATATCGATTGCCTGGAAGCTATTATTTACCAAGGGAACGTTTGCAGTACTACTACGTGCTCTATTACTTGAGCGAAGGATTATTTGCGGAATATTATATCAGCCGGCAACATTTGTTTAGGCTTGGATATACGGTGCACAACGAGCAAACTTAAACTTGCGAAAATGAATTTAAAAATAAAACTTTCATATACGACGTTAAGTCTAAAATACAATAACAACACTCACTCACACACTTCTGGGCAAAGGCCTCCACTTCTATCTTCCGTAGGTTTCTATCTTGAGCCTTTAATCCACTTCATTCGTCTTAATATTATGAATTATAGTTGACATAATATAATCTTGGAAATTAACAATTTTAGAGTTTCATTGATATTTATGTACCTACATTTGCATGCCATTGTTTGGCAAAATATGTGTACCTATTTAATTTTAACATCTTTCTGTGCCATATTTTGTGCGAATAAATGATAAATGAAATGAAATGAAATAATAATAATAAAAGTAAAAGTGCAAGAAATGAAAGATTTTTTCATTGAAAACGCCTTACCCATAATTACTGAAGAATTTGACGAAGCATCTACCAAAGAAATGCATCACTTTCTCGGGAGTGCCAAACTTCTGCTTCATGTTGTGAAGTTGATCTTCACTGATGCTGTTAAGCCGAGCTCTCATTTGAGCACCTGATCCTCTTCTTCTGTAAACGTCTAAAGACAAAGTTATACTCTTTTTCCTTTGAACTGGTGGCAGCGCACTGTTTCTTCTTACCTCGCATGAATTCGATTCACTCTTTTTACATTCGACGGGACTTTTACTGTCATCTGTGTCTGGACTTATCACTTCTGCAGTCTCCTTATGATCTTCAAACTTGATAGCGAGACTTCTTCTGTTAACAGGGCTACATATCTCCAATTCTTGTCCTTCGTTAATTCTATCAGATGATTTAGCAATCGTTTGTCTTATTTCTTCGGATGAATTGTAGGCTTCTATCTCTTTCTTGGTGGCAGCTGTTAAAGCGTTGGTTGCAGTGAAGGGGCACTTGAAGTTTTGTGTTCTATTGTCTGCGTGGACTGATGCACTCCGCCATGTTGGTTTGGACTTGAAGGACAGCTTTCTTGGAGCTGGGCTCGCCGGTGTTGATGTCGTGGGGCTGTTAGGACTCTTGGAGACGAGATCCGCTAAAGCGGTTGCGATACGAAGCATCAGCGCGTCTGGATATTGCTGGAGGAAAACAAATGTACATATACACGACGCAAAACCTCCTAAAGACTACTTGGATACATCAAAACAAGTAACTTTTTTTCTACGATTTTTCGTGATTCGTAGTTTTTTTTCATATAAAAAAATACAATCTAATTTGCGATTCTACACATCTTAATTCTATGAAATAGCCAAGCATCACGAGACAACAGTAGCGTTATGTAGCGGAATCGAACATAGAAGTTAATGTTTGTGTATTTATTGCGTTTAGACACTCTGTGTACCTTATGCGCCTTTGTAATGTTACGCGTTAGATACCAGTAACCCTGTATATTTAATTTATATTATTTTACATTCCTTTATGCAAGTATAAATACAAAGCATAAGTTGAATGCGTGAGTGCAGCTTACCTGTGTTGCGCTAAAAACGGAGCATCTTGCGCCGGCCTCTCTGAGTATGGTCTCCCATATCTCTTCGCCACATTCTTGCTGTAAATAAATGTACATTTCTATAAGTATAGAGTTATACAAGTACAAGGCTTCATAATATGTTTTATTCGAGTCATCGTGTAGAAATTATTCCATCTTTTACAATTAGGAAAATTATCTTTTTTAGTATATACCGTTCGTTTCGTAATGATCTTCACTGAAAACAAACACCGAAACATTCCGTTTCTAATAAAAGTTCTTGTTATTGCAGGTGGCCTAAGCCCCGAGAATTTATCAGATTCTCTCCCGTTGGAATTTCGGGATAAAAAGTACCCTGTAAAATGTGTATAACTTTGTGTATGTTATTTTAACTCTAAATTTCAAAAAGCGAAATGACATCTATTTTACCTGAACCCCATTTCACGTGAAAGTTAATGAGAATGGTCGAAAAGATACAGATTTCATCGGCGTAGAGAAAATTTGACTTAAAAATAATGAAGTATTTAAAAGTTATTCAGGTATATTTCGAAGTTCCAAAAGGGCTACTGCAAGGTTAAAGAATAATAATCGCTGATATTGTCAACAGTCGGCAGTTATTTCATAAACCGTGGCCATATTTGCAGTTGTCCAGCGTTGGACGTGGCCAACAACAATGGAACATTAGAAGTCGGCCGACTTGGCACGTGACCGCGGGGGTAATCACTTAACTTCGATATTGGAAGACACAATATTGTATGGCTCTTCGGGTGAGTTGAACCAGTCAATTCGACGTTAACTTTAACCTAAGTTAATAAATAAATAAATATATTAGGACAAATTACACAAATTGAGCTAGCCCCAAAGTAAGTTCTAGACTTGTGTTATGGGATACTAACTCAACGATACTATATTTTATAACATATATAGATAAACATCCGAGACCCGGGCCAATTAGAAAAAGATAATTTTCCATCATGACCTGACCGGGGATCGAACCCGGGACCTTTCGGTTCAGAGGCGAGCACTTTACCACTGCGCCACCGAGGTCGTCGAAAGCTGAAAAACAAAAGTACGTACGCCATTTTTTTCTAACGCATGAAATCATGTGTCACCTTGGATTGTTTGTATACTTCGTTGGCGCGCTTTTTTCTGATTGTAGATCTTTAAAAAGTAAATAATGTCCTTTACAATGGTGTACGTACATAATTAAAGTATGTCCAGTTCGCAATTTTTTTTAGACCTATTTAATTGACATTAGAAATAAAGTACACTCGTCCACTTAGTAACATACTTATAAGGCCAACCTTTGTTAGTTGACCTCCAATTTTCTCCTAAGAAGAAATTTGGAAAATAAGAAAATGTTTATGGGGGCGTATATCTAATATACGGACTTATTATTGCGATTATTGTTGCAGTGGTTTCTATTAAAATTAAACATTCTTTGCATAAATGTAGGGTAATGTACATACTCTACATTTTATGCAAAAAAAAAACTAATATTTAATATTTATTATTTTTTACAAGAAGTTATTGGTATAAACATGGTGTCCGTTACAATTTGCCCTGGTAAAATCAATTGGGACACCCTCCTTTTCATTACTGGCCTATAAAACCCATTAGCGATAAGTATTTCGTTAATTTGTTTGTTACCAAATATCCCGGGAACGCCAGTGGGGGGTTCCGGACGAAATTGCTGCTTGTACTCGTAATTATGTAGTCGCTACTTTTTTTGACTCCCGAGTTGTTATAAATAATAGAATAAAATTATTTTATTTCAGACTAGCTTCCGCTCGCGGCTTCGCCCGCGTTCATTTCGTGCTCATAACTTATTATTGTCACTATCTCGGGTTCTAAGCAACGTGTCGTGGTGAAACCTATATTTAAGTTAGATTGATGGTCTATATCCTATATCCACCATGCGTGAAAATCGCATCAAATTCCATCCAGTAGTTTTTACGTGATGTCGAATAAACATACAGACAAACAGACAGATAAAAACGTTTAAATATATAAAAAAATATATAATAAAAATGTTTTGGCTTCTGTTACTTCTATAAAAAACCCCATAAATATTTTTCTCCTTTGCACAGACATAGCCCACTTACAATTTTATTATATGTATAGATTTGCATCCATAGAATTAGTAAACAAATTGTAACTTAAAAACTATGTTACTCATTTATGCAATATGATTTGTTATTATTAGCCACTAATATCCAACAGTTTCCACGAGGTCGACCATGTTTATATAATATTCATGTAAAATCAATGAAAATAAATAACATTGTACCTACTTACCACAATAAAATGTTGTACACTTTCAAGCAACCACCCGTACATGATTCAAATTTCAAACTTATTTTATAATAAAAAACAATAACTTAGTTATTTATCTTGTTTACCAGAAAACTCCAGTTAAAACTCGATAAAACCGGATATAGAACACTCCGAACGATATCGCTTTCCGTGAAAATCTGGTAAATTCTGGTTCGATCCGGTATTCGCCGGTGCCCGGACGTTTGTATGGGGAGGCTTTCGCGCCACTACTGAGTGGAGAAGGGTCATAACATAATCTGTTTAATATGCGTTGCTGTTCATGCGGTGTGTCAAGAATTTTATAACTTTTTAATTGTTTAATGTGCCGCCGTCGTGGCGTTTTATTATGTTGTTGTTTATTAACACACTTGTTTAGTGTATTTTAGCTATTTTGCCGTAGTTAGAGTATGATGTTGTATATCGTAGTACCTTCAGCTTTAGTGTATGGCTAGCTTTAAAATATCGTCGACTGAATTCTTGTGTTTAAATAAATGAATAACAGACATTAGTAAAATACATGATATTACTCGTAAGTTACAAAGAAATATTCTAATTTAATTTTAGTATTCTGTCTACCATCCACTACAAAAGAATTAAATAAATATATTATAGAATTTTACTAAAACATCGAAACAATAATGGTAAGCCGATCTGGCATGATAGGGTTCAAATGAGTTTCTTTCGGCATTTCTTCTCAGCAGTGGTCGTTCCGAAATGCCAGTAGTTTGTAGCTTGTGGTGAGTGAAGGTCTAATTTCTGAATAAATAATGATTTTAATTTGAGTATGGGTACATTTACATAATTGGATAACAGCGTAAGTCTTATGGGCGCGGGTCAGGTCTATATCGGACTGTAGAGCAAACAAGTGAGACGCAACGCAAGCCTTATTAGTTGAGCCTATTGTATGTTTGTTATCTGTGTACGACGTCGTTTGTTGGGATTTGGGATTTGCAAGGATTTTCTAGGAAAGGCGTATGGACTGCGAGATTTGTTTTTTATTTTAAGAAATTCAATATGTAAGGATAAGTATAAGATTAAAGTACCTACAAAAGTTGACCTTGGGCTACAAGAAACGCGCAAATTGAGGGAGTGGTTAGCAGCTTCAATTCTAAAATTTCCTTTTGACCATGACCACCTCTGTACTTATGAATTCATATCATTAAGAGTTGCGTTAAAAGTGAAAAAAAAATCATAACACTACTTCATTGATTTCATAAGTATGGAAATTATTATCATAATTTAACAAAGTGGCAATTTGGAGTTTTTATAGTTAATGAGATTAAACATAGGCTTTCGCAAAGCTGCGACGCGACCTTTGGCTTCGACGCTTAACGGCTGTGGAAGAAACCGCTCAGATGACAGAGTTTATAAATAAAAATGAAATTCTTTATTTTTATCGATAAGTTGTACTTATTCTCGCGGTTAAGGCATTTTTTTAACTGTTTCTATATTTTTGTTTTCCTTTTAGCATGTTCATTGCATGAATATGAATCTCAAAAACAACCTGACCACTGAGAAAAAATATAGGTAATTAGGTAAGCATCTTATTTTTGTTTTTGGAATTGTTACTAGAATTATCACTGAACACGACAATCACCTATTGTAACACATGTTTAGTGATGTCATAGCGAGCAGCGTATGATTAATCAATCAATGTGAAGACAGTGGTCTGAATTGGTTCAGTGAATCGCATTGGGGCCAATTGCATTAGTGCGTTAGTGCGCCCTTCCAAGGACGCGTGTTTGATTGCATCCATTATTTGAATAGGAATCATGTGTTAGTTCATGTAGGAGTCTAGATCTCGTATCTTGATAAGTAGGTAAGTATTTAGGTAAGTCTTTTTGAGTGTGTTATTAGGTATTAACACTGGTGTCAGATTGTATACAAGTCGTTTTAGGCTTTAGGTAAATCCTAAACAGTAACGCTCAATGACATGGATTCCCATTGTATAATCTATTTTTGATTTTAAAAATATAAGACTATAAATACACAACTATAACGGTTACCGAGATGTTGACAGCAAAACCATAAACGCACACGCTTTACAAAGTTGGTAACTTTATTAAAAAACGATTAAAAAATCTATGGTTTATGGTCTAAAAAGAAATATGACAACGTATGATGTTTATCAAACTTTATTATATTTATTTTAGACCACTCGTAAAGAAACGTCGGTCGCGAAATATACATTAATTTTCTGTGTAATTTGGGTTCCAATTAAGTAGTATGTTATTTCTTTATAGAGAATTTTCAGTTTTCAGTGTCGACTGTCGAGTGCGCAATTTTTAATTAAAATAGTTTCAGTTTCCAACTCTATTCTATGTAACTTTTGTCGGAGTCTCTTGTAAAATCACGTTCATATTTCACATTATTTTTATTTTACGTACACTAATGTAATGTAGCATCAACAGTAAACATTACAAATATATGCAAAAAATCGAATAAGGAGTTTTTAATTTTGTATATTAGAAAAAATAAAAATGGAAATTTAAAATCAAGAAACTAAATTAAAACTAAATAAATTAAATCAAATGTGAGTAAAAATTTTATTTATCTTCTACGTCGCCAACGAAGTATATAAATAATATTATTAGAAAATATCTATTTTCTAATAATTTTCAAAACTCAACCCGTTTTTATGTTATCTCCACACCGTATGGTTTTTGAGTACGTACTTTTCACACAAACACAGTCGACAGCACATCGACAATTGTAAATTCGATATTATTACCAAGGCAATACAGATCAGTGCCGGGAACTTATGCAGACTGTACTTGTTATACAAACAACAAACTCACCGTAATGCAGGCCTGTACACACTGCAGCAGAATACCGTACATGTCAGGTCGACCTCAGAGGGTGGTGTGACCCGGCCTTCATAGGGTGCCATTTCGGACATACCACTTAATAAGGCGCTTTTCTTTGTTAAGACCATGTTACACTGTTCACAAGATAAACTAGAGAGAAAAGGAACACATCACTGTAACTATATAGTGCAAAACAAAATAGTTTTCCGCTCTCTGTCTCTCTGTCCCTGTGTATGCAGATTCTAAAATCTTTAACCTGCACACATGTGGACAGTATAGTTCATTAGGTTGTATGCGACTACCTACCACTGAATGGCGGCAAGTAGTCGTAAAAAGTCATGTCAGATGCCTTTAGGCGACTTGAATAAAATCTGACACCAGTGTTAGCAACCACACTTGATGTGATGATAATTTGGACGTGAAAATATAACTCATTTGATAATTTTGAAACTTTATGTCAAAAATGGCACACGAGCTCGGGGACCGGATGTATAATGCCCTTAACAAGTGTGTAAGGGTGTTTAGCGAATAGCCCAACAATTGAGTGATAGAGGGCGAACGCCCTTCGTTTACAAGTGCTTTTACGTAATTAATTAATTTAGTTGACGGCGATGGCTTTCCTACTAACGCTAAAAGTTGATTGATTTTGGTCAAAAAAGGGACAATTTTGATATATTTTTGATATATTTTCAAATATGATGTATTTTATTTATAAAAAATACTTTGTTTTCTATCGAATGCTGTTGAGGACTAATTTGAAGCTACTTGAGTACTAAAGTTTGTTGAGCGGGTCATAATATATATATATATATATATATTTTTAACAAGTCACTGCAATCTGACAATCTAAATATATACTGGCCACTTTTTTATTTTTTTTTGGGTATCATATTATAATACGGGCCATTAAAAAAAATAAAACTGTCGCCGATACCGTCAATGACCGCGCATGCCTGTTAACCCGCACAATTAAAAAGTGGTCATTTACTTTAAGAATTGGTGCGTTATGATGCCGATCACTATACCACATTAGATCGCGGCCTAAATATTGACTGAAAAATGGGCTGCTCAACATTTTGAGGCTGAGGCCTGCAAATAAAAATTTTGATATTTCATAATTTATTCGCTTGGAAACAATTCAAGTTTAATCAATCCATAAAAATTACTAATATTCTCCCCGCGGAAAATTTACTGGAGAAATTTATCTAATTCGTGAGAGTAAGCAGAGATGTCGAGTGAAACCTATAAAACTACAGCATAATATGTACTCATAAATCTTCCTCATTAGTGACGCCTTAAATATCATTTTCATTCAATTAATTTCACGTTAAGTTCCTTTTGTCTCGGTTAATTAATTATGAGATAAAGCCTCGACAATAACTTGTTGTCGAGAAGCCCCGCAAGGAGGAATGTTTTTTTGTGTAATCTCTAAACAGCCGAGCGCCTTTATTAATTTTTTTTATTTTTATTTATTTATTATAAATTTCTTTCCAGGACATAGAGAAACTGGAAAGAGTATACTTAGTTCATATTTTTATTTTTTAATGAACCATATTACTAATTTATTCCCACATCAGTATATGTATCAGTCAGTATATCAAAATAAAAATCATCAAATCGAATTACAAAAATAAATATCGAATAATGTATTAGACTAATATCCACACTAATATTAGAAACGTATTATGTGTGTGTGTTTGTTTGTCCTTCATTCACGTCAAAACTGAGCATTGGATTGGGTTGATTTTTGGTGTGGAGATGGTTGGGGAGATAGAGAGTGACATAGATGGATCTTTTCGCGGGCGACAGTTATTTTTTTAACAAAGTAGTTGGTAGCCCCTGCGTTCCTAGACTCTTGGTCGGCGCACACGCATATTTAATGCTATCCCGTGGACATCGCGCGCATTCGTCGCGGCTCGGGCGCCGCACCCCCAGCTCTCACGCAGGTCAGTTCACATGTGCTTCATCATCATCATCATCGCCATCATAGTCCAATATCTGACGAGATGCTTCACCTTTCAAGTGAAATTTGATAATTTATTGAATTTCATGTGTTATATAGGATTTACATTATAATGTAAGACAAGAAGCCTGTGAGGCGCAATTTGTACAAAATATGTTAATTTCAAATATATTAAAATACTGAATTATTTTTTATATATCTTCGTCGGTATCTCAAATTAAATGTATTTGTTACTTATTCCATCGATACATATATTTAATTAATTTAATATATGGATACAATTTTTTGTATTTTGATATATGTACCTCGCTACAATATAGGTCCCGTAATCGAACACCTGACACCTGGCCGGAGGCGGCTATATATTAAGTTTAGGCATGAACCCGATGTAATGATAGCAAAATAAAATCATGGCATTTTGAAAATTGTAACAACAATTGTACAAAAAAATTTAAATACAAACAATTCATGTTTAACTAACTGAACTAGACTAGAATTTTAACTTCGTCAGTTCGGATCGATTACTGACTCTATCTAAATATAAATTTAATCTATGGGCAAAAATCTTTGTATTCTATTTGGAAACATATATCATTTATGCCATTGTGGATTAATGGATATCATGCTCATGTCAGACTGCTTGCTACAACAGAGGTCCAGGTTCGATTCCGATCCCAGTCAGGTAAAAAATCATAAAGGTATAAAGGTCTGTCTGTCAATCTGTCAGTATTTATTTTCGTCGTTCCGAAATGCTAGTAGTTTGTAGCTTTGGTAAACATCATTTAATTTAGAATATGACGTGAAAAAGTGCCTGTGAAGGCCTAATTTCTAAATAAATGATTTGATTTTGATTTTGATTTCGTCTCGTAAGACAAGTCTTTGCATTGATGCTAATTTATTTCGTTGTAAATTTTCGCTTGAAAATCGACAGAAAACATAGCTAGACTTTAGTATCTACGAAAACCATACCAAGAAAACTCATTCATTCGTTTAACCTTTATACAAAGCTTCCAATCATTCTATATAAAAAAAGTTGTCTTCGAAAAGATTTACCCAAATTTATTCATAGTCATGTATAACTCATGTCATACTTGTTAACATTTATGAAAAGCTCGACCTTTTCTTATCATTTTAATTCTTTCTTGAAGAAATTATCATTATTTATTTATTTATTTATGTATTCATACAACTTATAGAGTAGATGATAAAAATGAGTAGAAGGGTGCTAGTTAATTCAGTATGCAACTCCAATAGACCTGTGAGAAGACTTTACTACTTAGAAGCATATTGGCATCAAGCCAAAAAGGCTTACATAACTGTAAAAAAATATGTAGAAAACCATTGTTTCTACTCTGTGTACTACCTTTTCGCAAATATATGCGCCCTTTTGTAATTAGCGCCAAGGGCGGTGGCCAACTCTTTCCGTCGCTGCTGAAACAGAGTCTTCGTTAAGTATTTACAGAGGTAGAATATACGCAACAAACTACGTCAAAAAAGATTGTCTATGATACCACTCCATATCGAACCCGGCCCAAAGATCTCCATATGCTAGCTGCATTCCCGCGTTAACTAGCTAAGGAGATCCTCTGAGCCATAAACGACATACAACCACAGAGTAAATTGAATAATTTACAAAAAATCAATTAAATGACTGTGCCTAGAACTAATAAATCACTTCTTTCGTTTTGATTAAATCACACTTTAAATTGTCAAGCAACTTATGAAGTCGCGTTAAAAACAGTTCAAGCCGTTGTCGTATCGAGCCTATTAATAACAATAACGTAACATGGCGTCTCATATAGCATACCAATTCAGTCGTTGCCGAAATCCGATAGCGAAAGTGGACAATGACCGAATAGATCATAGACAATTGGCCAAATCAATATTAATGTCGTCCGTTACAATTATAGTTACAACAGCTTTAAAATAAATAATATATTAGGACATTAGGACAAATCACACAGATTGAGCTAGCCCCAAAGTAAGTTCAAGACTTGTGTTATGGGATACTAACTGAACGATACTATATTTTATACCAAATACATAATATAGATAAATATCCGGCCGGATCCGGGCCAATAAGAAAAAGATCATTTTCCATCAAGTCCCGGCCGGGGATCGAACCCGGTACCTCTCGGTTCAGAGGCAAGCACTTTACCACTGCGCCTCCGAGGTCGTCAAACTTTTATTTTGTTCTAGATGAGGTAACGATGGACAGACAGGAGCCTCAATGTGTTTTTAAGTACGTCTATGTGTAAATTATAAAATAAAGATTATTTATAAAGTAATAAGTATATAATAAATTGGTTGGAGACAGAAAGAAAGGGAATGCTTTTGTCCAGAGGTGGGACCTGATTGCTAAATAAAAAAAAATTAGATAGTTTTTTTAGTAACATTCATAGTATAGACGGATGAAAGTTATCATGCACGACTGTTGTAATTGAGATTTTTAGATTCAACCAAATTGTTGAGAATCAAATTGTGTATTTTATAGTAATAAAAATGCTTATTTTAAAGTACTTACTTTAATTTAATACTCAAAAATCCAAATAGGAAGAATTTCTACTTTGATTGTTGCCTAAACAGGTTACTTTTTAATTTGAATACATTTAACGTTAGGTACTTATGTATGACTGTGCCGTATTTAATGAAGACAGCTCCACGAACAAGAACAACTTTTTTAAATGCTTGATGAATTTTAATTAAAAAGAATATACACAGATAATAATATTATAAAGAAAAAATATTTGTATTGTTTGTGTTTTTGATTGTAATGAATAAACTCAAAAACTAATGAAATTTCGCGTAACATAGGCAACATTTTTATTATTATATTTTACCCGAACGAAGCCGTGACGGCCCGCTAGTTAGGTACCAATATTATAGTTAAAATACATTTTAGGCCAGTGGCCAATAAACAAATTGGTTCATTCACACTCATATCAATGCAGCGTTGCTAAAATTTATTATTACGGCAGTCAATTGATTCTGTCAGTTCTACACAGACAGATGTGCCCGAGCCTCGTACAATATATCATAGAGCCTCTAGTATTGACGTCACAGATTTCGTAATTTATGATATGGGTGTTAGTTTTATGACCTGTTATTATATTGATTTCCATCTCCAATTTATCCATACTACCACACGATCAAATTCAGGTCAAATTTGTTTATTTCTATTTTAAATCCGAAAGCCTGCCTGTCTTTCTCTGTCTGTCACGCTTAGCTATATCGCGGGGCCGATTTTGATGAAATTTGCACTAGATATTAGTTAGTTTATTTATAAGCAAATAAAGTTCTAAAATTTAGTATATATGCTATCGACCTATCCCGTACCCAATTTCATCAAAATCGGTCCAGCGGTTTAGCGGTGAAAGCGGAACAGACTTTCGCATTATCAGTATGAATATGGAAGTATGGTTATAGTAGATGTTAAAATATTTTTTTATTGTTTGCTTAAATAATAAAAACTACTATTGAAGGTGCTTGCTGTGTTGTAACGCTGAAATAAAACAACAATAACAAAACTATAAAATTGTACTAGTTTTTGTAATCATAGTAACAACTAGTAGTACTGTTCTCGGGTCTTCTCACGGAGGTAGCAGCTGAAAATCAATTCTTAGGGCAATTTTACACACATAATGCGTGATTCGAGTTTTAAGTTTACACTCGTTTCTTACTTTCCGTTGTGTTACTTCGCGACTTCGCGTTTGTTACTGGAGGACAATATACACTACATAACATACTATAAAACAAAGTCGCTTTCTGCTGTCTGTCTGTCCATATATAGCTCAGATCTTTAAAAGTACGTATTTGCATATCATATTTTTTAAAATATGTATAAATATTACTAGCTTTTGCCCGCGGCTTCGCCCGCGTGAATTTCGTAGTAAAATATCGGTCATTCTTTAAGAAAAATGATGAAGAAAATTGTATTAAGTCCCATACATGTTTTTGATGGGGTTGAGGGTTAATTTTCAAAAAATCTGAAACACGTATTTATTAATTTGTTGTAAACAACCAAAATCCAAATTGTCTAGTCACTAACTTCAACGGCGTAGAACTTTCATATAAAAGTTTTTCACCCCTTTCATCCCCTTCGGGGTGGAATTTCCTCTATTAGTACTTGCCCGACTACACTCCCCAGGGAACCTACATGCCAAATTTCAGCTTCCTACGCCCAGTAGTTTCGGCTGTACATTCTCTGTCAGTCAGTCAGTCAGTCACTTAGTAACGGAGGAGTTTTATATATATATTGATTATACGTAGGTATACGTATTAAGAAATCTTTTGATTTTGATGCGGATTTTGTAAATAGATAGATTGATTCCCGAGGAAGTTTAGGCATAATTTATTATGGAAGAATTTCCCGCGCGAAGTCAGGTTAATTAGCTGCTAGTATAACTATTATCTGTATATCAACTCAATTCAAAATTCATTCACCATGAGTCAACTCTATTCCTTTGCTTGCGGTCGAACCGTTTGTTTGCATTGTGTGTGCAGGTCACTGGGACATCGTACATTGATCCTGACATAATATCTTTAGGCGATTGAGAAATTACACGCCGCGTCCTCATTAGATGCCGTGCCTGCATTGCTGGAATCATTTGCGTGTGGTTTATTATAGTAATAAACCATAAATGCATAGGCATTAATAGACTTGCAACCCAACTAACTTTGTCTTTCACATGTTCCATACGAGTACAAAAGGTTTTTTGATGAAATTCGGAATAGATAACGTTCCGAGATCAAACATGCTACCGCAGATGAAACTGCGGACAATAGCTAGCTATAAAATAATTACGATAGCGTTCCTCAGCCATAAGACATATGACTATATTCAACTTCAAAATTATTTCAATTCAAAATTAGAAAATTCTTTCGAAATTAGGATGATATACCATGAATATATTATAGTACCATCACTTATTGGCAACAAACATTCACTTAACTACGTCTACCACCGACTTCCAAAGTGCAGCTGAAGAATAAGACTATGTATAAAATTTCAATTATGAATTGATAATTATTATTTTTTAATTTAGTTTATTGTTAAGTTTAGCTTAAGATTTTATTTAATAACTAGCTTTTGCCCGCGGTTTCGCCCGCGTGAATTTCATAACAAAATCTCGGTAATTTTTTATCGCGTACACTGTAAGACTGGTAAACATATATGATTCAAATTAGCATTTTTTCTCATCTTTAGTTCAATTTCCTGTTTCCCGCTGCGTGTCTCGTCCCGCAAACTTGTCCAATCCCGCTTCCTGTTTTGTAATGTAGATATCCCGTACCGTTTCCCACATATTGTGCCATCATGTTTTTCGCATGTGTCCCGTCCCGTTTTCCACTACGTGTCTCCTTCCCATTTCCCGCTCCGACTCCCACTCCCGCTTACTGCAACGCGTGCCGTCCCATTTTCCATGACGTTTTACGTCCCGGTTTTTTATTAACCACAAACATAAATTAAACATTTTTTGTATTTACTATTGCTGTAATTTACTACAAAAAGTAAGTGTGCCAATTTTCAGCTTTTTATCTTGAAAATTGTATTAAATCCCATACAATATTTCACCCCCCTTTTGAAGGGGTTGAGTATTAATTTTCAGAAAAATCTGAAACACATATTCATTACCTTGTTGTAAACAACAAAAATCAAAATTTCAAGTCACTAACCTCAACGGTGTAGAACTTTCATATTCACAGTTTTTCACCCCTTTTACCCCCTTCGGAGTAGACTTTCCAAAAATCCTCTCTTAGTGCTCACCTACAACACCAACTACACATGCCAAATTTTAGCTTCCTACGCCCAGCAGTTTCGGGTGTACGTTTTCTGTCAGTCAGTCACTCAGTAACGGAAGAGTTTTATACTGATATATTGATACATTACTGCGCCCACAATGCGCCCACCCTCTTCTGTTATCCGCTCCACTACCCAAAGGCTGGCTGGAAGAGATTGTTTAGCAATACCACCATTGGTCCATATATATGCACAATTGTATTATTTTGTACTAATATTGTTTTATGGGCAATAAATATATTTTGTATTGTATTGTAAATTTAGTTTTAATAAAGAATTAAAGAAAGTAGACGTTCTGACAACTGATAACAATTTTTGTATGAACACAACGAAAATAAATAAAATTACCTTGTGCACGACATAAGTATCAAGTAAAAATCTTACGATTTCGTTGCGGGCTTTGACCGCGCTCTGCGTTACACCGCGAGCCGCCGTCGCCGCGTGCCGTGTTCAACAATATAAAAGTATCTACCTATTTAAAATAATTCGGCGTGCCTATTATTTAATTTCACGATATTTCAGAATCTGTTAATCCAATTTATGTGCTGTAAAGGACAAAATTTATCTTCTTTAAATTCTCTTGATGATGAAATAATCTCAATACTTTTAAACATATGGATTAATATGCTTGTATAATAATAATTGTAAAAAATTCACCTTTTAATTTACAATATCTTTTTACATATAAAATGCCTTATAGATACTTAATTATAAAAGATAGATAGTATTGTGTCGCGGCCTTTTTTATGGATCTACTAAAAACCTATATTTTTGTAGTACATAGTGTGCATCTATAATCAATGGTAGGGCCGGCGCACGAACGTAAAGATTTTCGTTAGCGCCATTTTTTCCGGATTACTTTATAAATGTTGATTGATCTGGCTGATCTATAGCAATCTCGGATGATATAGCTTTCTAATGGTGAAATAATTTTTGAAATCGATTTGGTAGCTTCGGAGATTACCGGCCTCAAACATACAAACTCACAAACGCTTACCTCTTTATAATATTAGTATATGAATTTGTGAGAGAGAAACCATAGCGTAATTTAGGGATTTAAAAGTTTTAGTGGCGCCATCTAGTGATTTATTTCGGAAGTACAAAATTTATATCATTTTGTCTGAGCGAAACCATAGCGCGTTTTAAAAGTCTTGGTGGCGCCACTTATTATCTTTATGGTCAAAACTAAAATATAACAAAATTAAGTTGAAAAAAGGTAAAACCTAATTATATCTATATCAGACTTTCATCGATAAAAAAAATTGTTTATATTCTGTTTATACCTTTCTACAAAATTTTAAAGTAAATCGGGATTCTGAGACATTTTTTATTCAAAATTAGTTTTTAAATTATCCTACGGAAACCTGACCATTTACCGGGATGAAACGTATCTAAGATGTTAACCCGGTATATAAGGTACCTACATACCAAATTTCAAGCAAATCGGTCTAGTAGATTTCGAGTGATTCGCGTTCAGACAGACAGACAGATAGACAAACAGAAAAAAAATTCCAAAACTATATTTTCCTCATCTATATCAGTACCTAACTAAGTATATTCCATTAAGAATTAAAAAAAATATCCAATGTACAAATTTGGCCTTTCTTCAATTTTATTATATGTATTGATCTGAACCTTGTAATGAAAAAAAAAAACAAAAATATTCAAATAATTAAAGTATTTGTTTTTTTTTTAATTTACCCATAGCAGGCGGTATGTGGTGGTACGCGAAGGCGGCGTGCGTGGCGCTGCTAATCTTCCCAGCGGCGTGCAAGGAACTGGTGGAGGGACCACTGACGGATGGTGAGGAGCTGCCTCAAGCGCAGGAGCCAGACCTCGTCAACTACGACGATTACAACCCCACCGAGTTTGACGATGATGACAATGGTAAGGCTTGTATGCCGGCTCCGCACTGTCGTCGAACAGTTTGCCAAACTTTGGCGGATTCCGTATGCATTACTGGTTTTTTATTGCGCTAAATAAAAGCACATAAACCAGGTACGTTATTGGATAACAGTTGGGCTGGTTCAGACCGAATACGTTGCAGCACGTGCGTGTAAATCGTATGGAATTGTATGCATCTGTACAACCGTACAAATAACAATTAGTGAGCGGCTTTTAGTAGCCTAAATAAATAAATAAATATATTAGGACAAATCACACAGATTGAGCTAGCCCCAAAGTAAGTTCGAGACTTGTGTTATGGGATACTAACTCAACGATACTATATTTTATAACAAATACATATATAGATAAACATCCAAGACCCGGGCCAATCAGAAAAAGATCATTTTCCATCATGACGAAATTTCTACGGGAACAGTCATTTTTCCGGGATGAAAGATAACTTCAAACTACATGTATCCGAAATTTCAAGAAGTTTCGTTAAGTTAATAAAGGGTGAAGGGTGAGGTATTCGGATTAGTCAATCTTATTGCGTTTGTTGAAAAGTTAAACCATCAGACCTAAAGCTAAACGTCTACCTAATAAGCAGGTATAAAAAAAAATGTAGATTTTCATGACGTAGAAAATAAATATATTTCTTTTATCTATGATAGAAAACTTTTCAACTTGCTTTCTACATAATTTGATTAATGTAACCGGAATTCGTTTGTTTACAGCCGTGTTAGATTTCACTGCTCACCAAAGAGGGCAATCACAATTATCAGGTAAGCAGACGTTGAAGAAAAAAGTAAAAATCACTTTTATACTATATTTGGTAATGAAGGAACAACAATTAATTTAATTATTTGTTAAAACCAACCTTGATTTTCAGGACCTGCGACACGGAGGCCAGTGCTTGTGCCTTCAACGCGAGGTATGTAAAGGGACAAAATGAAAATTATTTTGTTTATAACAATGGTGGATAATACTTACATGATGTGATAAATTACTATTTAATATAAAAATTTACGTGAAAAAGTACCTTTGAAGGTCTAAATTCTGAATAAATGATTTGAATTTTGAATTTGAACTATATTTTACTATCATCGCCGATCAATCAATCATGAAATAAAAACTCTTACGTACCGTACCTGTATGACAGATAACGCAAAACCGAAACTAACAAATTATCTATGAAACTAACAAATAACTAACAAATTACCAAATGTTTATATAGATAGATATCTATCTAAACATTTGGTTTCTTGGGTAGGGGTTTTAACAAAGGTTTTCCCTAAATTTCCACGAAACGTACGAAGTTATGAGCAACGTCTAGTTTTCTATAAATTGCATAAAATTCTTCGCCTAAAAATATATTGACCATGTTTGTTTTTTGTTATTAATCGACATGTTTTTTTTTCAGCGCCCTTACCACCCCGCCCTCTACCGAGATGTATCGACATCGGGCGCTCGTGGGCCGAAGGCGAGCGGTGGAAGAGAGACAACTGTACTCTCTGCCAGTGCTTCACAGGCCGAGTCAACTGTACCACCCTGAAAGAGTGCTTAATACGTGAGTACTTTATGACTTTATGAAGCTATGGACTAAAAGTCAAGTGTGTGATGAGATAACTTGACATCAAGGATTACCTATATACGCATATCATCAGTAGGCCAGGCAGCCAGCTAAGGGTTTGAAAATTAAGGATACCGAAATGCTCTATAGCTAACGAGAAATCGCTTACATGAGAGAAAGGGAAGTATTTGACGATAACCGCCTTTAAAATAGAAGGAAAGCTTTTTCACTGGACTGCCTGGTGATGACTACTCAGATGAATCCACGAGTTACTAATCAAAGGCTAGGCTCACCATCAGCATTTTCTATGTACGAGTTTGATGTCGTGATATCGATTCGATGTTTCATTTTTGGTCACAAAAATCTTGAACATATTCTAGCTCAAAGAGCAGAACGACCAATCAGCGTCAGTAATATCAACTCATCGACGTCGACTTCTGTGCGAGGAGTGCCCGGCCCACCGGGTGACGAGGGACCTTTGGGACCACCTGGTGCCCCTGGGGTGAACGGCATCCCAGGTGCTCCCGGCATTCCAGGCCCTTCTGGACCCATGCCTGATGTGAGTACTTGGTAGTTATACATGTTCAAACTGGTTTGAATGAAGGGTGAGAGAGGCAATTGTTTAATGTTTTTTTGCTACGCTTGAAAACAGGATAGTGTGGCAAAGGACTACGCCACAAAGTGGGTAACGTGCATGTGACATGCAATAAATGTGTGGATGCAATAGAGTATTGAGTAAATTGAGGCGTCCACAGAATGTGACCACGCATCATGTTGAGTCCCATACTTAATTGACCTTTTTTAAATTAAACTTTTCATTGTCGTTATGGTCACAATGACAAACGTCTTCAAACACAAAGATTGGATTAAAGACCTGGGATTTGATGCAAAGAAACTGTGATCCCCGTTTATTTTTCGTCTTCTTATTTTTTTAAATATCCTGTTTCCTCCCCTTTCTGCTCTCTATGTCGTCACGTCATCTTTTACGCGGTCTGCCTCGCCTCATTCTCCCTGATGGTACCCTAAAGGTAGCTAGACGGTCTTGTCTTCTTATAGCACTCCTTAATACATTGTCATGTATCAGGTGACCGCAATACAGGCGTATTTGGCGCAAATGGCAGCTGCAGCGGGTGGCGGCGATAAAGGACCCACGATCGACCCCTACCCGTTCATGCAAGCGCCGGTGGGCGCGCCAGGCATTCGAGGCATTCCAGGTCAAGTAATGGGTCAATTAAATATTTGAAAAACGTGAGCACTAATGTTGTTGATTCTTGATATTTGTTGATATTTTATTTGTTTTTCAGCAAAAAGTTATATGTAACCCTTTTTATATGGTGTTTTTGACGTTATCGTAATAAACAACAATTTTGGTTTTATCTACACGGGTATAATATAACCTAGAATAAAGCATATAAGTTACTTCTGAAAATTCCCATGGGAGCGAAGATCATTAATTGAAATAAATAAAAATCATTTCTTTTTTAACTTAAATAATATTACCCTAGGTCCACAAGGGCCGCCCGGGCCGCAGGGTTTCCAAGGTCCCCGTGGAGAATCCGGCGAGCCGGGTTTGCCCGGGCCATTGGGGCCGCCGGGGGAAAGGGGGCCACCAGGTCTCCCAGGAAAGGACGTACGTAATAAATAAATATGAAAAAACACACATATTGAGTTAGCCCCAAAGTAAGTTCGAGATATTATAGTAATAGGATACTAACTCAACGATACTATATTTTATAACACATACTTACTTATCTACAGATAAATATCCAAGATTCAGGTTAATCCGAAAAAGATCATTTTCCATCTGGCAAAATGGCTACAAAGGCCATCAAGTAAGCACATTTAATTTGAATAAATTAAATAGACAGATGATGATGGATGGTCAGATGATTTCAAGGCACTTGACAAGGGATGGAGAGAAAATACCAAAGACAGGAATGAGTGGAAGAAAATTTCTCTTGACTTAAATAGCTTGAAAAATATATGGTGAATGAATAGAGATGATGGTGCTGCACTCAACTCTGGTTCGTCACCAGAAATGTTAGATTTGCTCAAAAATTACTATCTACACCGTTAGATAGTTAGATAGACTATTCATACATCATATTGTTTCAGGGTTCACCGGGAGAAGACGGCGAGCCCGGTCCAGCAGGAGCAGCCGGACAGCCAGGAGCCAGGGGTGCACCGGGAATGCCAGGGATACAAGGGTTGAAAGGACACAGAGGCTTTGACGGCAAGGACGGGGTCAAGGGAGAACAAGGGCCCGCAGGCGAGAAGGGCCCCACTGGGCTTCCGGGACCTATGGGCCCTACCGGGCCTGTGGTGAGAATTTTCGAATGAATGTTTTGTTTAATGGATTATTTATCGCAAAACTTGATAGTTTGCCCTTCATATAAATTGACTCGAACATCTATGTGTGAACGATGTGTTTTGAACAGAATATTTGTTCAAAAACATAAATCACAACGATAAAATTATTTTTTTTAAATGTTCTGTTCAAAACATGGCGCAGCGGACCCGCCTTAAGATACGCATGTAAACAAGCGTGACCTTGACTTTTATTCTGGTTGGTTCCTGGTACAAAGGATGTCCGTCCAGGGCTATTAAAAAATCAAATGCGGCCAGTGTGATGGGAACCACTGAACCGGGTACTGACCAGGGTGGTATTTTTCACTGAATTATAATTATTATTTTTGAAAAAAGTAATATGCTTGATTAATTTGTGCAATAATATAAAAATTGCTTTAGTTAATTTTTTTTTTATGATAAGTTAAGACGAGATTGTTTGACTAGGGTCCAGTGGGTGCTCGGGGTGAACGAGGACGCGAAGGGCCTCCGGGGCCACCGGGCATACGCGGAGCTGATGGTCCTCAAGGTGCTCCTGGATTAATGGTTATTATTTAGTTTTCCTATTATCTGTTTTTAAATATTTTGTTTATTTATAATACAATGACGGACTTATCCCATGACCCTTCATGGGAGATCCCTATCTAGTTAAACACAGTTAGTAAATGTATCCTACATTTACTTAATGGGAGAAGTAATGTTGTACAAATAGAAGGAACAAGGAAAATAAAAAAAAATGACGAATAAAAAATAATACATAAAAAGAGCTTCAATGTTGGAGTGTGGAGTTTAAAAGTAGGTTCAGGAAAAAGCCAATTTCATTATTTTTTTTGTAATTGATATTCCTCCATTTATGTATTTTTAAGATTATGTTGTTTTATTTTATTTTAGGGTAATGTCGGCAAAACTGGCGCTCCCGGTTTCCCAGGCACCCCAGGAATGAAAGGCGACCAAGGTGTAATTGGACCCAAAGGCAGTCAAGGCGTGCAAGGACCGAGGGGAGAATCTGGAAGACCTGGGCAGCCTGGTGAAGTTGGTGCCACTGGTTTGCCTGGGCGAGACGGGGTCAATGGAGAGAAAGGAGTTCAGGGCTCACAGGGCCCTTCTGGGCCACAAGGGTTTCCTGGACCTAGGGGCACCCCAGGTGTGGCTGGTGAACCTGGAACACCTGGAGCAAAAGGAATGCCCGTAAGATTGCTTTTTCAATAATAATGATTTATATTTGTTAATATAAAGAACGATTTTAGATTTCTCTCAGAAATCTTTTTTTAATCTTAAAAGAAAAATATATTCTTGTTAAAAAATGTAGGTTCGTACAAAATATTACTTTTAAAAATAAATATTATATAATTCTATATAGGGTCAACCTGGTGAAAGAGGAATGAAGGGCGACTCCGGACCGAGAGGGGAATCTGGCGCACCAGGTCCTAGAGGAATGCCTGGCACTGTTGGACCTGAGGGCAAACGAGGGAAACGGGGACTTAGAGGGCCTGCTGGCAACGTCGGACCTCAAGGCGAAAGGGGCCAACAGGGAATGAGGGGTTTGCCTGGAGCTGATGGGCCAATAGGTGCTAAGGGTCAACCGGGAGAGAGAGGGAGCGTAGGTTTACCTGGTCTTAAGGGAAGTTCTGGAGATCCCGGCAGAGCTGGCCCTCAAGGTAATTTGACATTGATTTTGGTAACTGAATTTGGTAACAGTACTAAGTATTATATAATCTATGATAATTCACATGCGAACACATGATCAAGAAATGCCATTATATTTTTAGGTGCCCCTGGACCAAGGGGTGCTATTGGAAGACCAGGTGTTCCTGGAAAAACTGGGCCGCAAGGAGAAAGGGGTATTCCTGGAGCTGACGGCAGGCCTGGTGAACAGGGACCTCAGGGGCTACAGGGGCCTCCTGGTATGATGGGAAGACCTGGTGAAAGAGGACTTCAGGTATGATATACCATATTCATTCCTTGATTCTCTTCTTCAATTTATTGAGATGAGAGACAGAGAGGAAATTAATTTAATGTGTTTTATTTTATATAGGGAGAATCCGGCAAAGACGGAGAGACAGGTCAGGCAGGGCCTCAAGGGCCAAAGGGTGATGCTGGCAGGGATGGTAGCCCGGGTGTGCAAGGGCCTCAAGGTCCCGTTGGGGCAGCTGGGGAAAGAGGTCCTACTGGCCCAACCGGCCCTACTGGTTTTCCTGTGAGTAAATTGAATAGGCACATAAAATTTTAGTTTTATCAAAAATATCTGTGAATCAAAATTTGGAAAAAATAATTCACATATTGTCCAAGATTTTTCGAATCTAACTTCTAACTTAATATTACTCATAGGGAATGCCAGGCAGCGCTGGTTTACCAGGGTCCCCCGGCAAAGACGGCGAACCCGGAGTAGCTGGTCCAGTCGGTCCGCCGGGTCCTTCCGGGCCTCATGGTGAACGGGGTTTCACCGGCGAAAGGGGTCTACCGGGCCAACCCGGGCCAGCTGGCGAGAAGGGAGAAAGTGGCGCGCAAGGATCTGATGGACCTCCGGTAAGAGATTATTCTTTTTTTATATAAATATTTCAGATGGCAAGGGCCCTCAGATCACACGCACATCAATATAACTACTGTCTTTATATGTGTATTTCGTCATAATTACTTATTTCGTAAATGTGTAAGTGGGTGCTTACAGCAGATTCACCATACTGGTTCCACATTATTCACCATACGGTGGTAATTTAAATGTTTATATAAGATATCGTGGTCGTGAATAAGGAAGAAGAGACTTTGTCATATCTATTATCAAATACAATGACTTACCAGTTGCTACAATAACTGATATCGATTTATTTTCTCCTCTATTTCTATCCTAGGGCCCAGAAGGACAAAGAGGCAGTAAAGGTCACCCAGGGCCAATGGGAGCTATGGGTCTACCCGGGCCTCGTGGTTTAACTGGACTTGCAGGAGAAAAGGGCGAACGAGGTGCAGCTGGGCCTCCTGGCAGTGATGGACCAACAGGTAACAGTGTTAATTGTTTATGTTTTTTGCATTGCTGATGTTTTCATATTTCTAATGTAAACTAACTTGAATTTCGAATCGAATAAAAGCCGCCAAAAAAGTCATCATCACCATTCAATTTTTAATATCTCCACTTGTTTGGAGCACTGGCTTTCCTTATGTATGGATAAGGAGAATGGGCCGCGTTGGTGCAACATATTGTGTTAGAATATAACTTTTTTTAAACACTTCAAAATTGTTGTTTACATAATCCTGCTTACAACTCGTCACAGGTCGTCAAGGCGAGCAAGGTCCTCAAGGGCCAATCGGACCAGCGGGTCCACCCGGCGAGCCAGCTGAGCGGGGTGAACCAGGCTCACCAGGGCTTCCCGGGGAATCTGGAGCACCTGGATCTCCTGGAGAACGGGGTCAACCTGGCCCACAAGGGTCATCAGGATTACCAGGCTCACCAGGCTTGACAGGCATGCCGGGGCTGAAGGGAGATAGGGGATACGTTGGTGCTAAAGGACAACAAGGGTCCCCTGGAAACCCAGGTGAAAATTTAAAAAATTATCATCATACTAATATAAATGCGGATGTAGACGTTTATGAGGATGTATGTATGTACACATGTTTTACTTTTTTAAAAATGTTTAGATGAAAAGACTAACAATTACTGTAGTAACGTAGATTTATTAATTAGTTTAGGTGCTCTAAATACATAAACCCTGGTCAAGATAAAATTTCAAAGTTGATTTTTTTTTTCAATTTGAAGTTTTGTCATATTACCTTTGACCTTTCTCAGGATTGCCCGGAGAGCAAGGCACGCGTGGTCTACCTGGAGCGGTGGGTGCAAAGGGGGCTAGAGGTGAACAGGGGCATAAAGGGGAGACTGGACACGTGGGGCTGCCTGGTAGACCGGGGGATATTGGACCAGCGGTAAGTTATTACAAGCTTTTATTTAGTTTCACCTCTACCTTTTCTCTTGATTACTTTGTCTTGATTGAAATGTTTACTACACGTCTCCTTTTCCAAATGTTCTAAAGGTTTGAGTAATAATAATTCCCTTTCATTCATAGGGGCCTCAAGGCAGCACTGGACCAGCAGGCGCACCCGGTATGCCAGGTGCTAAAGGTGCGACGGGAGATTCAGGGCGCCCTGGGGCTCCGGGCCCAATAGGGCTCACAGGGCCCTCGGGCCCTGAGGGAGCTAAGGGTGAGCGTGGTGCTGAGGGAGAGACGGGTCCGCAAGGGTTGATGGGGCCAACTGGACCGCCTGGAGAAAGAGGACCAAGTGGATTACCGGGTATGGCCGGGCCACCTGGTCCTCATGGATTACGTGGCACTCAGGTAAGTCACCGTATTATAAATAACTTCGAGTCAGCAGTTGTAGGCCCGAAGGGGACAAGCGTACTATTTTATAATTAAAATAATGTATTCAAAATATATAAACTGAATAGTAGTATTAAATATACAGATATACTGAGTTTAGTGTTATCTGAGCAAAATCATTATTTAGCTTGTAAATCTGATGGTTGCAAACATACAAACCGGCACAAGTGTAAACAACACTATGCCATCGACACGCAAAGAAGAAGAAGACTATACCACGGAGGGAGGTCACCACTGTCCGGGGTGTTAATCTTGACAATCCCTGGAAATTTTTCTACAAAAAAAATTAACTATGGTTTTAAATCAGGGTGAAACTGGCTCTCCTGGAAAGCCAGGGTCTGACGGTGCACCAGGGCCAGCTGGGACTCCTGGTCTGCAAGGACCACCCGGGCCCATTGGTGAACAGGGACCAGAAGGCCGGATGGGTAAACAGGGCCCGCCAGGACTTGCTGGCAGACCGGGTGACAAGGGACCTACGGGACAGCCAGGACAGTCGGGACCTGCTGGACAGCCCGGCTTACAGGTACGAGTATCGAGACAAAATGATGTGAATATTATATCTAACTAGTTAGAATATGAAAGAAAAAACAGTGGTTAAGTTCATGAAGTGATTTTCTTCTAGATTCTTAATGTTCCTTATTCGCTTGGTTCGAAATAGAGTAAAGAAATACAGCAACTTTGTTTTTTGTGAAAATTCTGTATATGCTTTTTACAATGACTTTATTATGATTTTCCTTGACAGGGTCCCTCAGGCCCAACTGGTCCTCCTGGGCCTGCTGGAGAAAGAGGCCCCCGAGGCGAAGCGGGTGCACCAGGCGTTGACGGTCCTATGGGCCCCGCAGGAAAACAGGGACCACCCGGCTTAGACGGATTTAAAGGAGATCGTGGAGAACAAGGCGCAGTTGGGCCCAAGGGTCACGCGGGTCTGCCTGGACTTCCTGGCATGCTTGGTGCTCCTGGTAGGCAGGGTGAGAGGGGACTGCCGGGGCCAGCGGGCCCATCTGGGAAAGACGGCGAGCCTGGAAGTCGAGGTAAGATAAAGTGTTTTTAGGGTTTTTTTTACAATTTTAAGAGTAAATTAAGGATTTCAAATTCATAAAGTATATTTTGGGTAACATATTGGACTAGTTCTAGTAACCAACGAGGAAAAAAATAAAATCGATCATTTACAGATGTAAAACGTTACATTAGTTTGCGACAGTATACATACAATCTGTCCTTACAATTTAATTAGATCTCTGACTATTTTATAATTTCAAAGGTCCACCCGGTCGTGATGGCAGCCCTGGGCCGCAAGGTCCAGCCGGACCCGCGGGCCCACGTGGCCCCTCTGGGGACTCAGGCCGACACGGGCCGCCCGGGCCTCCTGGACCACCGGGGCTTCCTGGACCCGCCGGAGAAGGCCTGGCTTATGATGCTGCTGCTTTGGCTGCTATGCTACAACAAGGTTTGTATCAATTACCAGCTAGTTGTAAAAGTCACGACAGGTGCCTTTATGAGACTTGAATACAATCTACTACTACTCTAGTGTCACAATAAAACACTCGATAAGAAAGAAAGAAATTACCTCAAATCCAAGGCTTTGAACGTTTATGTTATGGGCATATGTACAGGTTTTTTTTTAAATACAGCCATATCTACTACCTAGACCACACTCGTCCAGTGACAACACCAACTAATGAGCGGAGTTACGGTAGCTCCAATCCTGATGACCAAAACAGACCTGATATTACCTACATAACGCTCTATGTTTTGAGCAAACGTACTTAATCGTGATATTCAAATCTGCCACATTATCAAGACACCATATTTTAATATTAACATAGTAATTTAAAAGATGTATGATGCATGCAGAAGTGACCTTAAAATACGAATTAAATTTTCCACAGGCTCCATAAAAGGCCCTGATCCACTAGGTGACGACCCCAACCTGATGCCAGCTCGGTTCTTCAAAGATGACATGTCTCCCGCTGAGAAGAAGGATGTCGTTATGAAGGCCTACGAAAGACTCAAGGTTTCCTTGGATAAGTTCCTGAAACCTGATGGTTCTAAGGATGCTCCGGGCAAGACATGCGGCGATATTAAGTACCACCATCCTAACTTCAAAAGCGGTAAAATTAAAAATGAATTATATAATTTGCGAATATATGATAACTTGCCTTTTAAAATTTACAGCGGTCCGTGCGGGGTTCGCACGGATTAATACATAATAAATTGTACCTTCCTCAGGATTCACACTATCTATTGGTGATAACCGCATGAACAGTGTAGTAGTTTTTGAGATCGACAGAGGATTTTGTTTTATAATATGTAAGGAAAGATTGCTTCTATGTGTGAGTACGAGAGGTAATGGGCTTAGTTCTTCCGAAATAAGCCCATATCCTCTCGTGAATGTCTTACGAGGCGACTAAGGGACATATTAGCATCGGCAGCTGATAGGTAATGAAAGCCCAAGAAGGCTTGACGTCAGGCAGGTTTGCGCAATCATAGTCGAAGCCGAATGTTCAAAATTTTAATATAAATTTTTAAGCTAACCCCGGACTTCTTGGTGTCACAACTCTGAATGCAACAAGGGACACGACAAGCTCAGAGAAAGTGTGTGTTACATGCTGTTTTTACAGCAGTAGCAAAAACAGTAAGTAACTAGGTATACACCGTTTCCATGTGTCCCTCAGGCCAGTACTGGATCGACCCTAACGGTGGAGATATCAATGACGCCATATTGGTTCATTGTGACCTGGAGACAGGTGGCAGCTGCATCTACCCCAAACCCATCATGTCCAAGGATATCGCGTACAAAGGAAAGGAAAAGGAGGTTTGGCTCAGTGAGATGGAAGAAGGATTTACCGTGAGTATCTACGTAACCTCGATATTTATATCAGTATTTTTAAGTTTAATTCCATCTGTAACTGTTTCGTATACAACTAAGTATATTTTGAATTTGTGAGAAGAGAATTATCGATCAATCGTTGACGTTGACATTAATATCAAAAATGACGTCTAATCATCGTCGTTAATCCGTTTGAAACACCGATTCGATTTCCGACACCTTATTACATTTTGTTCGCTAATTGGCAGAACTTTATAGGTTAACTTTATAGGAACAGTTTTCTTTATGATAACGTCTGTACATTTCTCTCTCTCTTCTTTGTCCCACAGATCACGTACAAAGCCGACCACACCCAAATCACCTACCTCCAACTGATGTCGACCCACGCGAGCCAAAACGTCACATTCCACTGCCGTCGGACCGTGGGTTATTTCGACCCAGCCACCAACAATTACCGGCGAGGAATCAAGCTCCTGGCCTATAATGACGCCGAGATTCTGCCCAAGGCGAACAACAGACTGAGATATAGAGCGCTGCTCGACGAGTGTCAGGTATATTGTTTTGTTATAATATTTCTAGAAAGTGGCCTAATATTAGTGCTAAGTTTACTCTCACCTAGAAGTGGAATGGTTTTCAAATGGCCCAGTAATTCTGATTCAATTAATGATGGCTCGTTGTGCAGTGGACTGTGTTGTTTTGAGCTGGTGCATTTTTGAGCTGGGTAAATAAATGCCGAGTTTACTTTCAGGAGTACTTTTATTTAACGAAAGACAATGACGGAAGAGTGACATTTTTTTTAAATTTTAGCGTTAGTGTTGCTATACGCAAAAATATACGAACATCTATAAAATGTAGTGTGCCTATTTATTACTACTGACTTCTACCGGACTATTGTTGTCATTGTTTCATAGTTGATTTGTAATTCCGAAATTACCTTACTAAGCAGTTTCAAGCGGCTACCTTACTCCGTGCTTAACCATAATAGGATGTTTTGAACTTTTATGAATTTGTATCCTTTCCCCGTGTGTCCATTTCATAATATAGCCATGATTTACATATCTATTCTTTAATCAATTGCTAACGAAAAGAAAATAAAGACTTAATTTTTTATTATCCTTATATTGAGTACTATATTACCTATTATTCTCAGGAATTCTCAGGTCAGTTATTATTATATTCAAATTATAATCAATGCCTTTCTTTCTACCAATAGAACAAGAAAGACGAGTGGGCCAAGACGATAGTGCAGTTCGAGACGGACAAGGCTAACAGGCTCCCACTGCTGGACGTCGGGGTGAGGGACGTGGGCAAATCCCACCAGATGTTCAGGGTTGAGCTGGGCCTCGCTTGTTTCATATAGAGGAAGAAAGGAGACAAACTAGAACTATAGGTAGGACTTGACGCATGTAAAACGCGTGCAGTATAGACTGTAATGAGGCACATTTTTTAGTAATAGTATTATTAATGGCCTAATTTGTGTTAAAAAATTGATGATATATTTCATTCCTATGCGAATACGTAAGAGGGATATAAAGGTCAAGCATTTTAGGAGCTTCTCTGTCTTCTTTCTCACGTTGCTTGAATGAATTTAAAGCATAAGTCAATAAGGAATCTCACAATAAGTGTAACTCAACCTAGTTAGATAGCTATAGGATTCGTTTAACATTTAAATTAGTTGTCAGTTGTAGCTATGTAAGCTTACTAAGTAGATATGTTTAGTTAAATTTAGTACTTAATTTTAAATAAATCGTCACAACGTTATTTTAAGTTTACAAAGGTCACAGGCTGTGTTATTTTGTACATAATGTAAATATATCCTTATTGATACATTGAGAAGTGATAATTAAATAGTAGTATGTTTAAATAATTGTAAGTCGAATTAATAATTGTGTTCCTTATTTTCTTACTTATTCATGTAATGACATAGTTAAACAATAAAGTAATGCTTTATGTAGCAATAAAAGATATTTTATTTCAACTTGAGTTATTTTATTAGGTAAGCATTTATTAAATTATGTATTTTTTATACTAAATATAAATTAAATTATACCTACAACTTAAGTACATAAATTAATTTTGAGATGAAGTAAATCTAGAATACACACTTTTCTTCCTGCAACAGTTTTTGTCTTATATTTTTAATCTGTTTTTAAAACATCTTGGTTAGCCTACTTTTTTTCAGTTTCTCAGCTTTTATTTATGAGCTAATTTAAATTCGGATTCATTACACACACATACTCATTAATTACGTTTGAGTGGTAATGTCTGACCTCATTGCCCCATATACCTACATTTTAACAATTGTATTTCAATAAAAAAAAAATGTTCACCCGAAATTCTTTTACCTTCCACTGTTTTTAGGGATCCGTGTTTAAGAATTGCAATTTTAAGTACCTATATCGTTTGGCACCACAACTACTTACATCGGATAATAAAACCTATATATCTGCATGTCCTACTAATATTTATAAATGCGAATATGATCTATAAATACAAGTATTTATGTAGATATGACTCAATAACGCAAAACATACTAGACAGATTTAGATGAAACTTAGTAGACAGGTATAATATAAACTGGAATTGCACATAGGGTTTGTAATTTTTTTGCGGGAGTGGAACCCCATATCTAGTAATATACATTGTCTGTTTTCTCTTTTTCATCATTATCACAGAACAAATCTATAATGCAGGAGACAAAAGGTGGCATCGTGCAGGTGCACTTCATGCAGGCATCGTCCACCGTGACCTCGTCTCCGACACGCAGAGTCATATTTCCGAAGGCACACTCCACGTTGACCCCTAGGCTGTTCAGCCCGGGAACCACCTTCGATGTGGGAGATTCTGGAAGTTGAAGCCAAGCTAAAAAATCCATATTCAATGATACAAAAGTGAAAGTGTGTCTTTCATTCTCTCACACCAGAACGGAGCTCAATCTAATACCTATTGAGGTAATTTTTGGCGTGGAGATAGATGGAGAATCACAGGGCTGATCCTTGCTTTGGTTTTAAATATCTCAGACAGAAATATGCTTTGCACACTTAACTTCAAAATAGTAAAAAATACTTACGGCACTCGAATCCGAAGGGACAACCCCTCGTATTCCGCACGAACACCGGCGCACACTTCTTCGCCAATTTGTCCTGGTCATGGATCTCCAGGCCGCAGTTGATGTCCCTGCAGTATGTGTCTACAATGGTGCCGTTCCAATCACCCGTACAGACACAGGTCTTCCTCGTGTTTATTGGCTCGAAAGTTTCACCCTCTCTGTAAGTTTTGCCATCAACTTTGCAGGTTTTCAAGTTGGCGACGGCGTCTTCACCTGAAATGTATAAGATACAACTTAATACATATTTTCACACATAGTCCGTTTCAACCTATGTTGAGGAAGTTAATAAAGATTTATTGACGTAAAAATTTCACTGAAAATCTAGTTTACTGCCGATATTCAAATCGCAGGTGAAGGTGAAGAAGCTACGCAATAAACTGCACCAAAATACACACAATATAGTAGACTGTACAATCTTGTTTCTGTGTAATATTGTTTCCAAGACCTTCTAATGTTCATAAAATTTCATTCATCGAAAAAAATTCACATTTAATTGAGGTGAACTGGTCATAGGTATTATACACTCAATTAAATAAGTCCTCAAAATTTGCCTGAAAGCAACTTATATTATTAGCTCATTCGTCCGGGAGCTCCAGTGTCACAGACAGATATACATACTCAAGCTCTCTCCTGCAAATAAACACAAAATTTATGAATTGTAACATATTTTCAGTGCATTCTATGACCTATTATAAGTAAGACCTATTATATGGAAGAGCGGAGTCAGCTGGCACTTTGTACTAGGCTCGAACTTTGTTTTACTTTTATTTTATTTTTTATCTGTTGGAGGTTAATGAAATAAAGGGTCTCACCGCAAACAGTGCCAGTTGTGCAACACGACCATAATTCATAAGTTCTGACGCACGGTGTTTGAAGGTCTATATCGAAGCTCTGCACGCAGTCGACCATCGCACAATTGAACCGGACCCCCTCCTTGACCTGACAGCTACATGCCTTGGTGCAGGGGTTGAGGATCTCCGCGTCGGGGATGCTCGACCCGTCCTTGTATGGCACCCCTCTGGAAATTGAGAAGTAGGTAAATAGGTTAATTTTTTCATCAGAATACCTTTTTGTTTTGAGGTATTCACAAAAAAAATTACATAGTAAGACACAAAGTGGCTTCCCGCTGTCTGTTCCTATGTATGCTTAGATCTTTAAAACTAATGTTATGTGATTCCTGAGGCTGGTATATATGTATAAGTGATTCTTAACTTGTGTGAGAAATGGAGAAGGCAATGGCAAACCACTCCATTACTAATGCCAAGAAAGTTGTTGTGTGTGTTTAATTCCACGTAATGACCACGACCCTCAACCATGAGGAACAAGACTATGAAGAAGAACCCGAGTGAAGCCGGAACGGGCCGCTAGTTTAATGATAATTTAGAAATATCATTTTAGTTTATGTACAGTCAACAGCACATCGACTATAATGCGCGGTAATAGCGGCGAGTTTGCAATGAATTTGAGTAGGTTGATGTGCTGTATACATATAACGTTCTTGGAATATAGTGCCTGTTTTTCTAGTTTATTTTTCCCTTTTTCTCCTATAAAGCTTTTCTTTCACTGTCCACTTGGATTTTTAATGAAGAAACCTTTGTTATATTTATACTACTTATTAGCATGAGATCAATTAAATTACACAGTTTATTGTAATCAAACACCCGAAAAAATATAACAACTATCAGCGCAAGACTGGTAAGCATGCTTTGTAATCCAGTCTCGCAAAACCCGCGGGTCCCAATGTATATCGCAGGGTACAGGATTAAAAACTAATTGAATAAATACCGAGATTGGAAGCCCCACTTCCAATCAAAGTGGACAATGCCAAGGTCTGGGTTTTCTACCGGTCGAGGTTGAGGTCACCACCTCCGGCCGTCAAGTCTCGAGACCTCGGCAAAAACATATTTCGCGAGGCCGAGTGACTCTCGCTGATTTGGTGCTATCAAAAGGCTTGCACTTGTCTTATGTCCTGTTCTTCGATATAATGTACCAATTTCTGAATGTTTTATTATTTACTTCGGGGTTTCGCTCCCATGGTAGTTTCGAGATAAAAAGTAGCCTATATGTTATTTCAGGTTATTTTCTACCCGTGTATAAATTTCATAACAATCGGTCCAGTACATTTTGCGTGAAAGTGTGACATACATACATTTTACGAAATTTAGCATTTATAATATTAATAAGATTTTTCTTTTTGTAATATCGATGTAAAATTTCTTTCCTTACTCTTTTTGCATATATTTTTTTGTGTAATTAGCATTAACTAGCGGCCCGTCCCGGCTTCGCTCGGGTAAAAATATAATAAATTATACACAGACCTAAACCTTCCTCAGGAATGGTTAAACCCGCCTATGGATCGAAAGGCTCCAGATTCGAATCCTACTCGTGCCACATGAGTTTGTGTACCAATCTGACTCATGTAGTTTTCATAGACACTCACTTGCTGCGACGATATCGTGAGGAAACCTGCACATTGCTTGGATTAATGAAATGGAGAAGGTAATGGCAAATCACTCCATTAATATTTCTTATATTGTCCGGTGGTCCATTGAACGGTACTTATGTTAGGCGCATTCTTACCTATCTGTATATTCCCCTTTTAAATTAATAATTTGGTAAGCAGCGTTGAATGAATCATAATTATAAGTTTCTACTTTCTTTAACCTCAATCAGTACACAGATATAGACACACGTTCAACATTGTACTATGATAACGTTGATGGTTATACTTAAGTTAATATATTGTTAACCCCACTAGTTTTAAGAGTTGTTTAACCGTTTATTAACCCAAATAAATAAATTAAATAAATAAAGCCAAGAAAGTTGTGTGTGTTTTATGCCATACAGATATAACCAATCAGTGCGTCAGGCAGGAGTCAGTTAGTGCAGTTTTAAATAAAAAAATAGATTTTCTTCTGAAACATCATCACATAAAGATGCAAATCATAGCATGTCTAATTCCTTAAGCCACGGACCATCATCATTATTCCGTACGTGGTGCAAACGATGCGATTGTTATCATTTAACGATGTTATGATCGAATATGGCAAATCGATACTTAGGTAGGTACTAATAACAAAGCTGTTTGTGTGTTAAACGTGCTGTCCTAGTGTATTTACGGCGGATAGAAAACATGTACCTATCAATAAGTACATCAATACATAGGTAATAAATGTATGAAGATTATTAGAATAAAGTCTGGACTTCTGGCACAATCATTCAACACCTTGCCACAAATACAATAGGTATGATAAAACACAGGTGTTAACTAACTGCCAAACATTTAATTAGGAAACACATGCCTGCTTTTCAAGTGTTTGTTAAAATTTACTTTCATACAAAAATAAATCTAAGTTTTAATTATCTATTCCAATACCAAACACTCAATATTGATCGCGGGCTTGGATTACGGGGCGGCGCTAACATGGAGGTCAAATGTAAGGACATTGCAATAATAACTTAAAAAATATTTTTTATCTAATGTGTTGAGAAATATAAACATTCGTAGAACAAACGGTATCGTTCATGGTATAAACTTTCTAATGGAAACTTACTTACTTTAAAATTAACCTTGTTGATATTAATATTCTTACTTGTAGTAGCACATGTTAGGATCTGGATGCAGGTCAGGACACTTGTAGGCGAGAGGGCAGACCGAGGTTTTGTAAAAAGGATGCATGGGACTACAACCCAGCTCCTCGTAGAAGGGAGCCATGTCACATTCCCCTATCCAATCTGGCGTCACACCGCTGAAACCTATAGATATAACCCGAGTTAGGTATGAGTATAATAGCGTTGTCGATCCAGATTTTGACATGACGTGTGACCTCAGAGCGTTGCAACCGCAGCGGCCGCGATGCCATTACAATTTTTCAAATTTTAACAAAGACAAGAATTAATTTTACTATCTGATTTTGATATAATTAATCTGTACTATGATAATGACAATTTTATGAAAGATTGATTTTGGAAATGATTCCTTACTCAAGAAATTTGACAGATTGTAATGACAGCGGGGCCGTAGCGGTTGGAACGCTCTGAGAAACACTCCAGAAGGCTCCAGACAATTTCTGCGTTGTTCTACGTTGATCCGTCGACGGGCGACAACGCAACGGACGACGACGGAGCAATTATGTCTAGTCCTTAGGTATTAAAATCGCTCTATGTAGGGTGACGGTTCTTCGGCGCCACAACCCCGAACAAAACCAGTACATGCAAATATGAATTAATAAGATATCCCACTATCGCGCCGCCAGCTACGTCTTTTATCACATTTAAGTTTAATAAAGTTGAATCTAAGCGATGTTCGATCGAATAGGTAGCTTTAGGGAGCCCTCCCGGTCTATAACGTATTACTTGATCATTATAATTCTCTTTCAGATTATATAAGTACATTGTGGCTTTGCTCGTGTCTCTTCTTACAACTGCTCAGATTTCCTTGGAATGGTAAATTGTGTTCTGTGTACGGTTATATGTATTTACATATGCAAACCGATGTTGACTTTAACCTACGTGCCGCCTTTTATACCAAATGGCCGTATTTTAGACAAAATGCGCACATTGCATTTTCCTGCGCAGGTTAGCGTTAGGCAGGTTAACGTCAAAGTTGACTGGTGCAACCCACTCTAAGTTCTTTTGTTATCATAGACTAGAGAAATTACTGATTTTTTTATATTAAAAACTACGTGTTATGTAGATTTTGTTCAGGTTTGATGTTGCATTGGCAACCAACAAAAAAAAAGTATTTTTTTATTTCTTAATTTAAAATATTTTCACGGGATGACAGATGTGAACGAAAAACTATTTGTTTATACTTGTATGAAGGTTTTATTTTTATCAAAAAGTTTTATAGTTTTAATTACCGGAACCTACTTTTATTTTTATTAACGACCAAAGTATTTTTTGCAGTAAGTATATATCAGTAATAACAAGGTTTATAGAAACCATCTTTATGATAAATCGGCACCATTTTTTACATTTTCGATTAACTACTATGAAATACTTTGCATATAATAATTTCTCGTGAGCTAATTACGTTTGTAAGCTGTATTAACTACCAATAAAAAGTAAAGATCACTTACCCAACATCAAAAGATAAACCACAACCTTCATGCTCAAATAGTTCACTTCCTACATAAACAAACTGAATCGCGTCTTTTTTTACTAAGACCACAATTTTGCACAAATTTGACGTGTCTGTCGGTCTGTTGTGCGAGAGAAAATGACTGCAATCTGTATGGACGGCGCCTGCGCAAGGTGCGATAATGGTGTGCATATTGTGTAATGTCATTGCATATTTTGTTTTTATTTATAAAATATTTAATTTATCTTAACAATATGTCACTGAGTTTCTAAGTCAAGATCGTATTTGCTGTAGATGTAGAGATTGGCCCGACGTCAAAAAGACAAAAGAAAAATTACTAAGTAGTTAGGTACTCGTAATAAAAAATACTTATACATAACAAACTTTAACACTTATTAATAAAAATATATTATCTGGCCAGGTCAGGTCAGGATCAGGATCTTTGCATTGTCGCTATCTCTCTCTACAGTGGGTATTGAACGTTGAAAGAACCAAGCAAGGAATAACTGTATAAACTATATAAATACTGATTTCATTACCATACAATCTTAACTGTGTTTGTGTTACCAGTCACATAGGTACTACCTGCGTATTAAGGCTGATTATGGAAAGTGACACTTTATTCTATCATGTTCTTGTCCCACATTCCTGACACTTCTGTGAGATAATTATATCAATGTTAGGTACTATTGTTTTTTATTTTAGCTTTTATATAATAGTCACAATATCCATACCAATTTAAATGATAAATGATAATATTTTCACAACACTAAAACTTAAACATGTATTTTGAAAATGGTTAAATTAGATACTAAATACGAGCTACTTACGAAGCAGTGGTGGTGTCAAGTTAAGACGCCTGTGAACCGAAAGGTCGCAGGTTCGATTCCTACTTGTGCCACATAAGTTTGTATACCAATGTAACTCATACTAGTATATAGCAGTTTACATCGTCCACCGCTTGCTTTTGGTAAAGGAAAACATAGTGAGGAAACTTGCATATATATTGCTAAAAATTAAACCAAATATATGCCAAAATATATTTAGTATTAGTTCAGATAAGCTAAGGGACAAATAAAATGGCGCTAATGAAAAAAAAAACACAATATTATTTAACGAAACAAAACCTAATATACAATCTTAAAAGTATTATAAAATATTGCTTCCAGTCAGATTTAATCATAATCGTCATACTTTTGATATACTTACAATCAAAAAGATAAATAACTAAATAAAAACTGCACATAATCCAATCTAAAATAGTACAAAATTCTAAGTGACAAACTTAACTAAAACAAAAATTGGATATCACCATTGTTAAAATAATACCTAATGGTGTCAAAACTAAACAGAAAATAAACATCTGGGGGACATACTGCTGAAGTAAATGTGAATTATAATAAAATAATAAAAGACAAAATTGTTGTACTGTTCAATTCTTTGGATTTCCTTCAACCATCCAAGCGCAACTACATGTCTTATCAGCAAATTGTACCTATGTAGAATCTCGTTATAAACACTTATTTTATATTAGGACTAGGCACTCATATTCGTTTGAGTTCTTCTCTTCGCCATCGAAGGGATAGTAGCAGGTGCCGTGGCTGGGCTGGACCTGAAATTTGTATAGTTTTACTTGTTTTAGCATTGTTAATAAATATATAACACTCAACGGCCCACACTAAGCCTTAAGCTTTTCCAACCTCGGGTCGGACACAAACAGAAACACTCAGAACACAACCAGAACGCAGGCTGTCATACAAAGTACAAACATTTGATCAGGCTGTTAATTGAACCCAGGACCTCTAGATAGCGGACGAGGGGACCACCACATCAAGTATAATTAGTCGTAATAAGAAATAAATTAAAACAGTTTATCAAAGCAATCAGATGCAGCTTCTAAAATTCTCCAAAATAGATAATGGTTCACTAAAAGTATTTCTGATAATAGCTTCACTATACTCTTTAAAGTACTATATTGACAACGGAATGTGCTAACATCAGTTCTAATAATAATATATAATTACCTACTCACTATGAAATTGTCATGAGTTAGCTACTGCCTACCTGACAAGATTGCCTTAGAGAGTAGAGAGACTAGAAAATATAGGTACTTAGATCTGTGACATTTATTGATTTATTCAACTTTCTTTACCAATATCTTTACGTCGCCCTTTGTACGATTAATACTAAAAGCAATGTTTACCAAAATCATTATACGTACTTTTCCAGGAGTGGTGACTCCATCATGCGTGACCCTGCCGAAGTATAGTTTCTCCCCGTCGGCTGTGACGCCCGCCTCCACCGCGCCGGGGGGAATCTGCCCGTTCGATGAGAACTGCCACGAGAACATTGCTGGCACCAACACCTGGAATTGTCACCAGTTATATTACAATCTCATCATCGGTATGACCCAAGAATCTGAACATTGGCACGCTTATCCTTGACGATATTAACGCGTAATAATTAAACAATACATTATTGCGGATATCGGATTTTTCTTATGTAATAAACCAAAGATGGTAAACGAATAATTGTATCCAGAAACAGCAACAATTCGGTTTTTGTTGATCATCCAATTTATTACATACATAATGTACTCTCCAAACACTTTCTCTTTTCCTTTCCACTATTCTATATTTACCTCAAATTGATCTTTTAGGATCTCCTCGCCTCCATAGCAGATGTAGCAAGCATTCTTGGAAGGAATGACCTTCGCAGGGAGGACGTCGCCCTCATGGCGAGCTCTTCCAGCATAGATCTCTGCGTCATCCGCGTCTCGCCCCACCAGGAGAGCCCCTGGAGGAATACTGTTCTGGCTCAGGCAAGCTGGCACCCACTTGTATGTACCTGAAATGAAATTGATGCTAATTATGATCACGTAATTTAGCTTTATGCCCAATAAAAAAAGAATTTTTCATATGAAAAGACATGACAAGACCGATGCAAGCTTTGATTTCATAATTAACTGAAATTGTGTACAATAGCAAAATGAGATGAATATTGATAAAGATAAACAAGAAACTATTTAAGTGCTTGTTGTACCATATAAAATAGTATACATAGGTACTAAAGAAACTGGTATGCTCAATGGTTCCCAATGCATGCAAGAAATTGCGCTTGTGAAAGAAATGCTACAATATGTGAAAATTTTGGCCAAAACTCTGTACGGCTTAATATTGTTAAGACTAACACTAATAAGCATTACTTTCACAACGTTATGGCTAAAAGTGTTATAGCGCGAACGCTAAAATTATGATTATAACTAAGTTCAGGATAAGGAGATTGGTGAAAGGTCAAGGATCAATCAACCATAAAGAGAATTGGCCCAAATTGATGGACGATTCAATTTTCATACACCCACTAAGCTAAGAGATAACACCTTTAACATGAAAGCTGGTTCACATTTTGAAGTTGATGATGGTGACAAGGACATGAATTGGATGTAAAATGTGATTCTCAAATTTACGTAACCATTTATTATCAAAATAAAATGAATGGTGATACTCAAACTTGTGGATATTGATAAATTTGAAAACATATAAGATTCACCCATTTTTATAACTAAGTTATTCGATAGGTATACTTTGAACAGAAATATTAGCAGCTCTGTGTCAGTAGATTATGGATAAGATAAAGTATGATTAATGATAAAGTCATACGAATTTAGTAACACATAGCTGGCTCTTGAATCGTAAAACTTGTTGTTTTTTTTCATAACTTTAAAGACTATTACTGAAACATATCTTGATGATCTATCATCGCAAAAACCATTTATGATAATGATGAAATGTATTTTGATGATTTTATTATCACATTCTAAAAGATTATTTTTCTTTAATTAAGATAAATGACGACAAGACAACAGAGACATCCACCTAACCTGACAAGGATGATACAAGGCGTTATCTCTCTGCTGCACTTACTCCAGGGTAACTCGACAGTCTCTCCGGGCAATTGGGGCACAATCTCCGCTGGTTCAGCATTGTCCACGACTTGGACTCCCCCAGGAGGGTAGAAATAGGCAGGGTCCATGGGATAGAAAACTCCGGGGTATCCAGGTGGATATGGATGATGGGGGGGAGGATAAGGCTGGCCGGGACCAGGGGGTGGGTACGGGTAACCGTAGGCTGGCGGTGGCATCCCGCCGTAACCGTAATACGGACGTCCTGAATGTACATTTTTAGGTTAGAATATTCTTTTTTGCGTTTACTTAGGTGTTACATTTGTTATCCGGTTGATAGTAATTATCATCGATAATTCGGATTCCAGGAAATTGCTATAGTCAGGTAATAAATATGTGATGAAATTAAATGGCGGATAAGTATTCGTATGATAACCATTGTAAAATGGCGCGTTGTAAGTATTTATTTTACATTTTTATTTAATGCCATAAAACGAAACAACGATGGGCAGTAAATACGCCCGACGAAAGGACGGCTAAGACTTATTTCATAGTAAATGGTTTTTCTTTGTATTTTGCGTGTTCCAAAACAATTAATAAGTAAAATACCAGAAAATATTTGAGTCAATAATGTAAGAAAGAACTTTCAGATGCATATAACTTTGTGTCTAGATATAGGTGCGGATAAATCAAGCATGCTAACTAATATTTCAGTAAACAAGTTATTACGAATCGCATAAGACAAAGCCCAAGATGGCCGAATGTATTTACATTTGAATTGCACTTGTGATAATATTAGCGTCAAGTATTTGTTCCACTGTATCGGTATCGTCATTGTTTGCCCTATACACAAATGGTCGAGTGTTGTTTTTAGCACTTACTCGTCTAGATATGGTATTCCACGACTAGATACGTTTTATACCCATAATTAACAATATATTAGCGCCGAGTCAGTAAAATTGTGATATCCAGAACAGAATGTCAATTTGTAACAATGTTTTATTTAGCGATTACTTATCACTAAAGAGAGAAATTTAATAGATTTTCATGGCTAGGAATTAGATATAGGCATTGACCGCACACGCTAATCACCAGTTTCATTCATACATTGTCTATTGCTTTCATTGTATTTCTCTTTTATTGTAATTCGAAATGTCGTGCCCACCTAAATATGTGCATCCTTATCATCCTGTCTCGTGAACAAATAATAACTAATACTTGAATTAGATCAAAGGATACATCTATGCTCTATAATGAGTCATGTTTCCATACACTGATAAACAAGGACCTAGGTGAAATCTTATTACTACACTTAATAATAAAAAAAATAAATTCAAATATAAACAACATCCACATAATTCTAAAACAAAAAGCCATCCACAATAACTGGGAATTTGAGCCTCTTTTACTTTTGATATACGCAATTTCATTGTAAAGTATCTCATAAACTTATTTTGATTGAATTTTCCTTGAAAAACACCGGTGAAACATTAATATTTTATCTTTTCAATGCCACGTTTTCAATATAATAAATACGTGTCCAAATCCAAAACCTAATCTATCATGCGATTATTTGTCACTTGACGCAATAGGTAGTTGTGAAAGTCATATCAGATGCCTTTAGTTGACTTGAATAAAATCTGACGCCAGTGAAAAGAAAGACAAATAGTATGTCCATTATCAGTATCTTTCGGAAAACAACGTAACCGCGTGACGCTCTAGAAAGATTGTTATCTCGACTCACCTCTCATGGCGATGCGAACTGATCCAACTGCGGTACTACACTGACACTATCGAAGCCAATCTCACACTTATGTACAAATATTATCTGGCAGATAACAGGCTGATAGCACTGGCTGGCTTAATTGGAAAAGTGGGATCATTGATGGTTTTATGAGTAATTTCAAAAATAAACATGTTCTATTTTTATTTTTTCAATCGGTTTAAAGCTTAAATTTGAATCAGGAATTTCCAATGATATACAGAGAGAAATACAAAAATATGTTCCCGTACTATATTTACATTGCCAAAAGCTAGAAACGATAAACATAAAACTATTAATCTATTCCATTAGGTAAATAACATTTGTTTGAAATATTACATTTGAATTTATACTTAACAGGTCAAAATTAGGAAATAATATTCACTACACTTACCGACTTTAAGTAGATATACAAGGCTGAATAAGATTCAACATGGACACAATTCGCTACAGTCTATTTTGTTTACCTAGTTAGCTACTACTAAAGATAATGAGCTAAACCTTAAACCAATTTTTTTCTTGACCACATTTCTTTCATTCTTATGGTGTTATACTAATTCCACTCAGTTAAGAGCAAATTTTTATTTCAAATCTATTGATTTACATTTCATTACTCGGTAATTTATTTCAATATCATTCACTCTTAAAGGTTGCTTCCCAACCGTTAAACGTCGGAGCCTTGGGTCCGCTTCTTATTACTTAACGTGTGAAATATATCGGCAATTAAAAATTATATTTCCACTGGAAATGAAAAGGCAGGTCTACGACATTGTAAAATTATTTACGCCCTGTGCTACGAGTGGCGTAGCAGGGTGCTACGACTAATGGTCGCAGTTGAGCCCTCATTGAGTTGAGAATCCGCCATCTTTGTAAATCAGTTATTGTCCAGGAATTATATTTGATACACTATGGCCACTGAGAAAAGAATAAGTCATGATGCGTTCTAAGTTTAAATATTTTTTCAATGACAGATGAGATTCCCGCCTATTGTTAACGTGTAAAGAGTGATTTTATTTTATTGTTAAGGAAAAGTTAGTTAAATTTGATTACGTTGGTTTCGTTTAATAATTGGTCAGTTATGTAGTTTCGTTTTTATTTAAAGCCCAGTATGTGAATTGAATTGTTTATTTATATATAACTAGCTAGATTTAGTAATTAAATGTATCGTCGATTTTTGTAGATAGTTGTATAAATGGCAAAATATGAAAATTGAAATGCATTTGTACGACAATAACAATTTTATTACATGCTTAGACAAATATAAAATTTAAATTCAACATTATTAGATTAACTAATTTGTTCGTAACATTCAGTACAAATTATAAACATAACCATGTCATAAATTATATAGACATTAAAAAAAAGCAAACCTATCGCTTAACTAATGGGTCCGCGGGTAAAAATATTTTTTATACAATTAAGAGAGGTATAATGTACAAAAATAATAATATTTGTTATTTGTTTCCCTAAACAAAAGCCGACTCAAACGAAGACAAGACACTCGTACTCGCTCGCAGTCCTTTCCTCCCCGTCAATTGCGTACACGCAGCCGCCTAGACTGGCTTGGATCTGGAATCATAACAACCACTGTAATAAAAAATAATGAGATGTCAAAATTCAGGAACCCGGAATCTAACTCACTCTTCCCGCGGTTTCAATACCCGCTCAAGTCCTATTTGTTGGGATAGTGTAAAACCAACATGACAAGTGTCTTCCGTGCTGTTCTAAGAGTGAAAGATAAACAGAATGTTCCAGCTGCTTCTACCCCCGTAAAAGTCAATCAAGAGATGGGGCTATAAACTGGTAATTCTTCCCATTGACCTTTGGTCTAGCATGTCAGCTCTGTGCACGTAATACTAAACATGCAAGTAGCAGGCTTTTCAGTTATAGCACGTTGCACATGCCAGCACCTAACCCGTTTTACATGAATATGTATCTTTGCTATTACGTAATCTGTGGTAATACCTTCCCTGGCACCGTGACGCCATCTTGCGAGACTCTGCCGTAGTAGACCTTCTCTCCGTCTGCCGTCTCCCCGGCTTCGACTGCAGCAGGTGGTGCCATCCCGTCGTATGTGACTTGCCAGCATAGTTTGGCTGGAACCAGGACCTACAACCATTGAGGCAGAAAAGAGTTCACGCAAGAAACAAAATAACTTTTACTGATGAAAAAATTCAACAAAAATAGATATTTCCCTAACGAGCACCATTTCTATGGGATCTCTTTCCATTTTTACATATTCTCAATTGCATTCGAGGCTATGAAGCCCCGAAACTATATAATCAGTGTAATATACCTAAATTTTGCACTTCCGGTAACTTTCTCAGTATCACTCTGTCAGTTAACTGATAGAAAAAGCCCTAGGCTTTAATTACACCTATACATTTTTGTTATAAAGTTAAATAAATAAATAAAAACCTGCTATTTTATCCCTGGAGATAGAACCATTAATAGCTATAAGAATGAAAACACCAAGCCTACCTCAAATCGGTCTACAGCGACCTCTTCTCCCTCATGAGAAATAAAGCAGGTATTCTTCGAGGGTATGACCAAGGCGGGCACGGTGTGCCCCTCGTGCTCCGCCCTCCCCGCGAACACCTCCTCGTGGTCCGTATCGCAGCCCACCAGTAGGGCTCCTGGGGGCACGCTGCTCTGACTCAGACAGCCTTTCACCCAGCGGCAGGTTTCTACAGCTATCGTCATAAAATATTAAAAAAAATAATTAAAACATGGCTAATAACACTTTTGAGATGGATTTAGCACCAGTATTTTCGCAGTTATTTCCCAAAATTTCAGGCGTAGGTAAGCCTATTTTTACCTTGTCAATTATGAAACAAAATAACTAAATCAAAATCGGTATATCCGTTTAGAGACTACGATGACATATTTTTTTACAAATAATACTTTAATCATAAACAGATTTAGATAAAGGCAGTAAAACGATTTGAAACATACTTACAACCTAATAGTTATTAAACCACTCTAAGTTTTTACACCAGTTAAATGTGATACTATTATATAGAAGAGTATGTTTAAGTGATAATTGTAAACAAACAAATATAACTCACCAGCCATAGTTTGCGATGACAGATCCTTGCTAATCTCGAGACGCGAATGTGCCACGAATATACCTGTATCTTATCTTGACAGGTATGTATTTCGACGTGTGAGTGTATGACTCACCTACACACCCGCACTGTTCATGATTACAAACTATGTACTCAATGTGTCTACATATTTCGTAATGTATTGTGGTTTTCAGCCGTGAAATTAGTAAAACTTCGTTCTTTCGGAGCTGTTTAATTATCAAAATAAGTGTGTATTTTCTCTATACTTTTAATGTTATTTTAATTACAATAAATAGATGTTTTTATTTGGACATTATCTTTGTAAAGTGTTCATTAATAAAATAACTGATCTAGGTGTATTCAAACTGTGAAAGAGATGACAAAAAAGCTTATGGAAAAATTTCCATTGTTACAGTAGAATTTCTCCATGGAGGAAGAAAGCAGGAATTCGGGTAGAATGGAATCTTGATATGACCCTGGCTGGGCTCAAGCAACAAGGAAAAAACTCAGATTAGAGAGGGCCCTGGTTATGTAAAAGTGTATCCATAGCATACCATGAATTCTAATCAATGGTACTTCTAAAAGGGAAAGTTTTTCTCCTCATTTTAGACATACAAACCTCAGTACACCTTATTGGTCTGTTAAATAAAAGCCAAATTTCACTGGCAAGACTTTAATACTCTCAAGATTCTTTGCGACAGGTCGAAGAAGATTCTGAAGGTGTTGGTTTCAGTTTTGTTGCTTTGTAAGGACGCGTAGGTGGCCACCAGGTCCCTGGTCAGCGTGTCCACCACGTCACGGATCATCGGCAATGTCGGACGACCGTTGCTTTCCGCTAACTTTATTGTGATTTCCATCTGAAAATACTCAAATATAGTAATCACGTGTTTATCCCTGGGGTACACCAAGATAAGATACAAGTTGTGAAACTCGAAGGCCACGCTATAAGGCGGACTTATTGATGAAATTGTGATTAATTATTGTTATGTAGGATGCTAGCCTATCGCCTATGAAAGCATATTCTGTTTTTCTTTCTCTCCTCCATCATATAATGAATATTCAGATACATTGCTCCTGAGAGTGATACATCTGAATATTTCTTTGTCTTTTGAAGGAACCTTCGCAGGAACTTGTATAGGAACAGAAGAACAAAGTTAATTCATTTAGAAATAGTCACTGCCTTCTCCCCTTCTTGCCGCAAACACCAAATGACACACAGTAGGTAGTTACAACAAACCTTAGATTTCCAAACATCCAGAACTGCTCCCAATGCTGTCCCTTTTTCCCTTTCTCCGACATTATTGAGATTGTGACGTAAAACCACCAAGTGATGGGATCGACACATTTCTGCAATTTTGTATAGGCAAATGATTTTAGGATTTTCAGGTACATAATGGTACAATGTATAAGTAGATATAAGTAGATGTATGTGCCATATTTACTGCATCTTGAAACTTAGGAACGTTAATTGAACAAAATTTTCTCAGCTTCATTCTTGTGTATCGAGTTTCCGAACAAATTCTTATCGCTCAATTTTAGATAAAGTAACTGTTTGAAAATATAATGTACTACTTATTTGGGTTGACTCGAGTAGGTACTTGGCTACTAGATCCTACTATGATCAAGCGTGAATATGTTTCGCAGTATCCTGTCATGTTTAACGTATCTAAAATGTAGTATACTAACCCTTTTTACAGTCTTCTTCATCTTCTCCTTTCGGGCAATTGTCTTTTCCATTGCACACGGCATTAGATGGCACGAAGACACTGCTGGTGGAAGTACCGTCACAGCTGAATCTGATGAATTGGGGCTCCACGGAACATGCCCTTTCGCATTTCTTGGGGCACCTGGCCATCACACACCTGTTCTTATTGCAGAAACAACCTTCCAACGTCACTATTTTCTCATTGCCAGTGTGCGAACGTTTCAGCGCTGATATCAATTTCTCATTCAACGTTAGCAAATAATGATGTATGTCGTCCAAATACTGGAAATTGCCCTTGCTCAAAACTTTATTATAAGTAGCTACTAATGCAGAAAAGCATAAATCCCGCACAGTCCTCACGTGGTCCGGTTTCGGTTTGGGTGAAGTAGTTACTTTTTGGAGATACGCAACCGAGGCTCGTAGTGACAGAAAGTTGTTGCGAACATGTTTCATGTCACTGGCTTGAGATTTCATTGACAAATCTGTGAGGATTTCGTCGTAAATTTTAGTAGCTTGAAATCTTGATATGTCACCTAGAAATGTAAACGTTGAAAATATGTAATTTCAATTATTTCTAAATTATACAGAAAATGTACTCATATATCTTTGTTTCAAAAATATCGGAATGCGTTTACCTACAGAACAGTCTTCTTCGTCCGTTTGGTCATAGCAATCGGTTTTGCCGTCACAAAGAACAGCTAGCGACACACTGGTGCCTCCATCAATCGCCTGGCACCCCCAATGGCCAAGACTATGTTTTTGCCAACACACAAGGCGACACATTTGACTACAGTTTATGTCTGTACAAAAACCCTTATCGCACGTACACTTATTTGGACTAATTGATTTCCTCGTCGTGGTTTCTGGTTTAATCTCTTCGAGAATATCATTTTTGTCATTTTTTTCAGCAGTAAATATAGATAAACTATTTTTCGGATCAATTACAATATCATCTTCATCCTGTCCATAATAACGGGGACAAAGAGAGCCTTCTAAACCTATAGAAAGGGAGCTCAAAACCAACGCAACTTCATTGACAGTTTTTTTAACGATTTCTTCAGTTTGAAATGTGTTATCACTGTCATTATTTGAGTGTCTTCGCAAAAAATTTAGTTCTGATTGCAATACCGAGCCCAATATATCACTTTGCTTGCTTAATAAAGAATTATCCATATGTGTACTAGCGCAATGTCTTATGACAGTATCTTCAATGTCTGTTATTAACCGTCTCGCATCTTTTACTTTCTCGACAGCTGTTTAAAACAAAATATAATTTTAGTGTTAGCTCTAACATACCTACTCATATTACCTAGTTATAATTGGTATTAATCTGCCTTATATAATTTTTGTATATCATCAGCCAATATCGTAATAGTAGCCATTTTCTTTTATTTTTGTTTGTAGCGTACAAGCACAATGACGTTATAGCATATTGGTACGCCTGACAAATGCTAAGAACTAGGTAAGGTAGAGTTATTGATAATCACAGCAAATATTTAGATGTGCTGGATAAGCAAAGCGTAAAGTGAATTCAATTAATTTATTATTGTTGTGATTTATATTTACAGTGATTAGTGATATTAGTAATAACACTAATAGTAAATATAAATGAGCAATCTGTGCAAGCAGCTGTTAGTTAAAATAAGTTGAAGAACAATTATGCAACTCTTACCTTGTTGTATACAATGTCTTTCATCGTATCGATCTACACAATCATTCACTCCATCACAAAGACGATCTACAGATATTTTTTTACCGTCAAGGGGACAAATTAATTCGTTTGCGGCTTTTAAAGCTGTGCAAACCTGTTGCGTTAGAACATCGCAGTTGACCGTACTTGTTACTCCTTTGAAATCTTCATTATAAGATTGAGGTGTAGAATACTGGAATTGATTAGCATGACGCACCACAAATGGATCCCATTCTTCATCAGAAATTTTACTAGAATTATTTTTTAAATTGTCTAACACTGTTTGTATATATTTTTCAATGCGGTGTCCCAATTCCTTTACGTCATTACTATCCTGAAGATGTAGCTTTTTCTTCATCATCATTTCCGTAATTTTATTTTTTATAATTTCAATTATATGCTTTTTATCAACAGTCTGGTTGAAAATGTTTTTCGCTATGTTATCCAACTTGCTAACTATATTGTGAACGACTAAATCTTTATTTCTATTGATAATATCATTACTTTTATCTTTATCCATGGAGTAAAGTTTTTGGACGTTATTTTTACCATCGTTAGACTTCGATAACTTTACTAGGTTTTGCGGTTGTATATTTGGTAAACTTGTGTTATTTGTCATTGATTTTATACCACGCATAATCAAAGAAATATATTTATTATTTTCGGGCCCATACCTTTTTGACGATATGGATTTTAACTTGTTTTCAAATATTTTCCAAGCTCTTTCTCTTTCGTCACCTGTACGGTTAGCAAAAGTGTGAAGGGATATGTTATATAACTTTTGTATTATTGTGTCCGCCATTTTATTCTTGATGACATCATCTTTACCTGAAAATTATTTAAAATTATTATATTCTCTCCCTCTTCTTAAACACATCCACATCACAATGCCTATGACATAGCAGAATAGGTATTATATATGGAATGATATGCTATTGTTGTATATCTGCTGCCGAGTCTGTGAGTCCTTTAGTCGCCTCGTACATAGGAAATGAAAAGTACCAATCGAAGGGTGAGATCACATGCCACAAATGAGTGAAAAACTCATCAAAGAACAGAAAACTACAGGTAGGTATATATTCGATAGATAAGGTAGGATCGTAAAATTGGGCCAGTCATTCTAAATATGAATAAATGAATTTATAAACCTTCAATAAAACAAAACTTACCGTAACATAGACATATAAAAAAAAGTAAGCAAGTCAAACAACAGAAACGCATTTTTTATTATTCTTGAACTTTTTACGAAAATCGTTTGAAAGAAAATATGAAATAAGATTCTGTAACAATGAAAACAGGTTATTTAACTACCAATTATGTTGACGATAAACTTTATCTCATAAAGCGTAACTACTTTTCAATGTGTTTAACGATCTAAGACTTGTTAATTATATAAATCTAGCATTCGTGTAAATGCCGACATAAGTACGTGGAATAAGTTTTATTATCCTGTGAAAACTTATACTTATAAAAAGGATATCGTGGAACTAGCTAAATCAAAACTCAAAGTAATCAGTAACATCACTAGATAATACTGAAAAGTTTACTAGGTAGTTAGGTAGGTTAGGTACCTCACTAGGTACCTACCTAGACATGCTGGCTGTGCCCACATCACATTAGCATATTGTGGCAATACCTTACCTTTATAAGTAAATTGGTACTTATATAAAACACGATCTTTACACAACCCAAGAAATTGACTATCCATTTGGTGTGAACTGCATATAAAAGATGATCGAAGTCCTTATCAGTTTTCGATCCTAAAACAGCTGACGTCGCTCTAACAAAAAATGTAATTTGTACTGAATTCCTCGTCTCCATTATATGAGAGTTTACTAAATATAAAATCCTTGTGTAATGCGTGTTATGTAATAAGATTGCAGTTGGTGGCTGGCTACTTTATATTTTATAGTAAAATATAAAACATCATAAAAACCCAATGCTGAATGCATTGGTTTTTAGTAACACTTACTTTTTGAATCCGTTGTGCACTCTAACACTAACTAAATAGACGACATAGAGAAAAGTTAAGTGTGTGTTCAAAGTTCAGTGCTAAGTTAAAGCTTTTCTAGATTACAGATTCATTATTCTGATGCTACAAACTATGCATATTGGTTGTTTGTTAAGAATATTAAACAACTTTTTCTGTATAGACGACATGTATAATATGTACCTAATGCTCATCCACACCGAACGGACGCACGGTGACTTTGGCCTATGGCTGAGGCGACAAGCATTTAGGTGGCCACAATGAAGGCCCGAATGCGCGCGCCGTGTAGCGATTAGACGTAGGTAACCCAGGTATCGGAAAAGGGCATATTACACAAAGCTCAGCGCAGATGGCGCTACTGGTACAACTAAGTTACACAAACATTGCCATACCTTCTACGCAATCGTGGTGCGAATTTAAAGGAAAAAGGAAGGATTTCGTGGATTATCCTGAAAATAATTACACTATTTTAGGTTATGTTCTGCATTATTTGGTCAACTGTGGTCATAAACTGATATAAACTTGATTTTGACTGAATCTTACCTGTATGAAGTCCATATTTTAATAAGTCTTCACGTGTGAAGTGTTCCGAGCTTCTTTTCGACTGTTTACTGGCTCGAAAATTTTACAGCATGAAACGTATCCCATAGTTTTCGAAGTTTTTTTATCCGCATATGCTACAGTCTTGTATATTTTCACAAACGAATGCCTACATAATGAAAGGATTAATAAAGTACAGTAAAATAAACGTTTTCATTAACTTAACAAAAGGCGGCAATGCTTTTGTTTACCTACCATAGAGTGCTGCACTCTGGCGGGATAAATGCGCAGTAATACCTATTACCAAAACAAGTGATCCATGTACGAGTACGAGCAAAGACGAGCCAAAAACCGACTAACGATAAATTTGTGTTCAGCATGCTCTGTCCCATTTCTTTTCGTGTATTTTACACGAGAGTTTCTTTTTCGTATCAACGAAACATAAGATAAAGTTTTTTGTAGTTTTCCCTACGTTTAAGTTAAACCAATGTTTGGTTAACTCCAGTTAGGTACATACTGTAGTTAAAAATTGGGCTCAATTTCATTTTTCAAAAAAAAGAACAGCCCGCAAATCTCAAAACACTATCGGTAGTGTTTTAGATAAAAATTGGATAGGTAGATGTCGGCAGCTACCTATCAAATTTTTCTCGAATTAACATTATTGCCATCAAAAGCAGTCAGTCTTTTTTATGAAGAACATTGAAAGTGTTTATTTTACAAACAAAAATATATTTGAGATTCTCCTAACAAGTCCTTTTATTTGATGCTTAAATAAGTTTAATAAAAAAATAAAAATGTGGCTGTATACAATATGTATGTATCTTTGACGACGCATTTATGAAGTCACTGTCACACAAAATTTTTGACATTGATGTTTGATTTAGCAACATAACCTCAAATTAGATAATTCTAATTAAATTCGAATTGTAAATAAAACTGAAAATAAATTAATTTCCTCTAGTAGTAATGAGTTCTTCTCTTATTAAATTGGCTCAGGTGAGATTTTTACCCTATAAATGTATGTAGTAATGTTCGTTCGAACCCACAAAATTTGTCTTAAAGAATTAAAATGAAATGATCCTAATTTGCTTTCAGAAATCTCTGTTTACACAATGGTCCCCAATTTTGGCATCTCAATTGCATACCTCTACACCGCTATGTCGAGTGGTTTCGGGAAAATATCGAATAACCAAGAAGCGCGACAGGCCTCTAACTTACGAAATGGCAAACCCACCACACTACATCGCTCATAGAAAATCGTGGAACTCCTGGAACACTTGTAGGTTTTATTTGTCGCATCACATTTAGACAAAAATTATCACAATAGTTCACATAGATTTTGTCAAAATCTAAGTAAACTAGGGTTTGAATCAAATTCAATTTATCTATGTCCAAAATTAAATGGAAATTTCAGTCAATGTCCTGAAATTATAAACCAAGGTTACTAAAGAAAATATTTATTACCTATTAATTATTATGAAAAGTAATTGAAAATCATTTTTGTTTACTAATTCCAGCTACCATGAAAGATGGCCTCCGCAAGTCCGAGACGGCAGTAGAAGACGAATTTATCAGACGATTCATGGGCGGAACTTGGCATGGCTTAGTCTGCAGTGAGGTATCTAGCAAACATAAAACAAGAATGCACTTTTTTGTTAATAAAAACATTGGTTAGACATTTATATAATTCGTCACTAAGGATATTACCAGCTCTTGACCTTTCAACCCACTTCAAAATAAAATACAATTTAAAATTTAATAACAATTTACTAAAGTCCTTTTTCTATTACAGGTGATTATAAAACGTCAGTTTAATCACATTAGGGTAGCAGCAATCATCAGACGAGCAGTGTCACCAACCAAAATGTACTTCCTGCTTGGCTACACTGAAGAAATGTTGGCTAACTGGTTACAATGTCCTGTCACCTTGGAGTTACAAACTGTTGATAGTTTTAAAGATGTTATATTCAAGTATATTTAGATATTATATCTATATGTAGTGTGTTAGGTCAAATAAAGTTGTAAATATAAGTTGATGACTTGATTTTTATGGAACTGCCTTTTTACAATGATCTGTAAGTAGGAGTAATATTCATGGAAATTCTACAGAATTTTCTTTAGATCTTTTCTGTAAAATTTCTGAGAATAGAGAATTTCTCAGTGGCACATTGCTAGTAGTAGTAGGTGACATGTGTGTAAATAAAACAAATGTTAAAATTCATATTCTCTTATAATTTGATTTATTCAAATATACATAATGTATCAACAAACAGAACAGCGAGACGCGGGCCGCGGCCTCTCACTCACACATACACAACACGCACACACGCGCATTGACCGCTCGAACACTGATCGAGCCGAAAAAGAACTTCTGCACATACACTTTGTACTTAATTTTACACATAAACGGGCATTACACCACTCTTTAAGACATTTTTTAACAAGGTATAATGAAACAATATATTGGGGGCTAGCGAATTTGATGAGCTCACAGTAATCTTCACTGACCTTTAAAATATTTGCTGGAGATTAAATAATAATTGAAAACAACAACCCATATATTTTATAACATAACATTGTATTTTCAATTTTATTTGACCGCCAGTAAAGTTTAAAATCATTTGGCAGTGAATAGTACAATTTAGTGTAGTCTCAAATTGAGTGGTGCATGTTTTACTGAGAGTAATTGTTACATAGTCTTTTTATAAATCAATTTTTTATTTTTTCGTAAATGTCTATGGTGTCTCTCAGATAAATTTGTATTGTCTATCACAGTGACGTAAAGCATTTGTCCTTACATACTAGTGAGTTAAACATTGGATCTTATCATTAAATCACCATAATACACATTTTGTAAAGTAGTCAAGGTGTTTCAGAAAATATGTTCTCATTATCATGATATCATTATGTTTTAAAGTCTCAAAACAGTCTTTCGCATTGAGCTAATTCGATAGGGCCTGTGGAATGTATGTCGTGGTACTAAGGTCGCATCAGATTTAATAGAAATCACTTCCCAACAAAAACAACATTTAAAATAGATTGTACTCACTGGATTATCTTAATAAAAATGTTATTCTCTGATTAGGCCTGAAATAATTTGTTGTTTTGTCTCGTTCTTTCATTTTCAAACACTGAGAGATAGGACAAAACCAAATTAAAATTCCTGGCCTCTTCAAATACTACATTGTACGGCTGTAGATCCGTATTTAAAAGTTATTTTTTATGGGAGCGAAGAAAATAAGTAGCGACCTTTCTGTTTAACACTAAACTGTTCCGTGTGTTTGCCAGTGTGCGCAGAAGTCCAAACGGCTGACAATATGCGACGGCTCGCTCGTTGTTTAGCATCAATTGTTATCCAAATTACATATTTACAAATAAAATACACAGACAACACGAAGGCTTCTCTTGGTAAATTCGAATCGCTATTAAAATTAAAACGCACACATACAGTTGAAACTTCCCATACTGTGTGATGATGATGTTTTTAAAACTGATCAAATATTTACATACATACACGACATGAAGCATAATACAAATAATATGTACAACGAATTATTTATATACTAAACAGAATCGAATTTTAAAAGGACTCGAAAAAAGGGACCAAATAAACTATAGTTGAGAAGTTTCAACTTTGCAAAATTATGAGTTTATGCTTTTGTTTTGAATGGTACTAGTATGAAAATCGGTTTGCATTGCGACGGCAGCTAGCGGAACGTCAAAAATACTGGCATGGTTATTACATTACAAAAATTAGAACCTAGTGACATTTCACAGTAATAAAATCACAGTTTAATAAATTCTTCATGCACTCCACAGCCGCCTCGACTGTCCAGAGTGTCCAGTCTACCGGCTCCTGACGATGTCGTTCAAAATTAGTGTGGAACTTCGCTGACCCCCCGCCCCGCAATTCTCAGCGCCTACGACTGCTTTGAATGTTCCATTAATGAGCCAAGTAGGTCGGTTGACTGTGGTATCCAACTTATCGAAATTTAAACAAGGAGCTAAAAATTTCAAATTTATATAAATACATTGAATTTGAAACAACACATACATAAGGCATATAATTCATGTCTGAGGCAGCTTTACGCGCTGCTTACAATAATATATAATATAAACTTGTCACATGCCCATGACAGCACATTAACGCTCACTTGCAATCAATCGTCAATGCAAAACAGAAACGTATCGTGCGACTATAAAATCCACTATTTCAACACACTGCTACAACTATTAAGTAAAAATGTCCATCAAAATTCTATTAAAAATAAAGAGATCATATATGTTCAACTACAAATAAGATAAACACGTTACAATAAAGCTCTTATTATTCATAAGCGATACTTACGCATCGTAGTGTTCTGTTGGTTTGTATCAATACTGCTACATCTAACAGTCAACTTAGTCTGTACTTGTATGTGTAAAAATAGATTTGAGTTTTTCGCATTCACATCGGTGGTAGTTTTAAAGTCCGCTGTGAGACGCGTTAGTCTATCTCACTCACATGCGTCAAGTGCGATAGAAATGGTCCAAATGGCAACTCGTCCATCTCCATTGCACATTATTTGTGCGACTGCGACAGACTGAATGTGTAACGCAGCGGACGCTCTGAATACAATGAACCTTCTGTTATATACAACTCGTTATATATGGAATATATAATGTACACGTTTCGTTATCAAAATAGACAAATGGTATAATATCGAACGGTCGCGAGAAATTCAGAAGCAGCAATTTCAGCATTTTATTCAATTTGGTGTTTCATGGCAGTTTTTTTTTAATTTTTGAGTTACGAAATCATGTAAAAATGCTTATTTTTTTATTAAGTTCAATTCAAAACTGTATCTGACGTGTGCAAAGACAATAAACGCGTAAGTATGACCCAGAATACGGCTGGCACAGGAAGCCAATTCTTAACACTTAGCAAGTAACATCTATTGCTTCCCTATTGTTTAGATCCAGATATTTAGGTATTATGCATCATAAGAACATGTGACTGTAGCTATTACTACAAACATTGAGAAACTGGTTGGAGTCGTAATAAACTTAAATTTAGATGAGGGCAAATTGAAATGAGCGGTGAGTTTACGGTGTTCCACAATTGCAATTTAATGTTGTACCAACTACTAAAATTTGGCGATAGCAAACATAAACATCTACCTATCTCTGTCGCTCGCACGAATTTTCTAATACCAGACCGTGTGAAGAAGCGATTCAATTACGCGATTAAAACGACCTGTGTGCTATTAGATTGCTCTCACACAGCATGTAACAAAATTTTAGAAAATCTTGTAACACGCTGTGCCAGGGCGTCTTCAGAAAATAGTCTAATATTCGCTATTAAAGTCAAAAATAAAAAGTTGGTACAACTCATTCCTTTGTGCATATACACAATGGCAGAACACCGCAGACGGACAACAGTCTTAGAATCCTATTATATGTTACACGTACTAGAGCAAGATCATAGACATGATATGACTTTAAATCTATCTGTACTTAGAAAAATTATACAGTTTCAGTAGTAAAATTTGATTAGTTTAAAACTTCATTTTAACTTTATTTATCCTAAACGTAATGTCAATATACCCTTTTCATGATTTGGCTCAATTTTTCACAATTCATCCGATAGATTACAAGAGAGACGTATCCCTATCACATTAAAAATTAAATAGAGCACCTATAGATTGATTTACATAATAATAATACAATATACTGAATAAAAAATATTCAAAATCAATTATTCGATATACATAATTCAGGGAGGACAAAAATAAGTGTAGATACAACTATGCAGTAGTGGTCCAAATATTTTGTTTGTAAATATCACTAAATAGAATTAGACAACTAACGCTTTCACAACGAGGACAATATGTCCATGGCTTGGGGCAAAGCGCTGCTGTTTAAATAGTTATGTTAATGCTGTTAGGTAGAAATGCCGCCTTAGCACAAATGGCAAAATTGATAAAAATATTTATTGTGTTAGTGGTAGTGTTATTAACTAACACCATCTCCCTTTATTGAACAAAGATGGCGCTAGTCGATAACACAATAATCTCAATGCACCAAAAACAGTAACTAATCACTAAAAGCATCACTAATTACAATATCGAGAATTAAGCGTTTTTTAATGAAAAACACGTTCAATTCTTGTATCAAAAAAACAGATTCAATTAATAAAAGGTCAATTAAAATAAGCTTCTAATATGAAGTGAGAACAGCGAGCGTGTCGCCCCAGCCCGTGACTAGGATACATGCATGAGCTCCAAGTAAACGCAAAATGAACGAATGCCCAAGTTGCAACTGAGAGCATTTTGAGAATATTGACACATTTCTATCTCAAAGAGAACCGTAATGCCCATCAGACGATAAGAAAATCGACGTCACACGTCCGCCATTTCCTAAGGTGATAATGTTAACGATCATAATCCATTACAATGCATCAAGGACACTCTTAGGAAAGAACATTTGACAACAAAATTATTTGAAAATTCAAAAGTAAATTATGGATATTTAAAACTGACATGCGAATCTTATAAAACGAGCATGTATTATTTAAAATTTACATTAATTGTCAATTACAACATTTCACAATTTCGGAGTGCCCTTCATACATTAATCTCAATTCTCATACATTCGACCGATCAGATAGGGAATTACACATCAAACAAGTAAACATCGACACTCACACATACATTTGTACTACGGCAGTATGCTATACCCGCTATATCTAAAGGCGCTTCGCCGCCAGACAGCCCCGACGTCAATTGAAAATCTTACTAAAACTAAAAAATAAAATGCAACGAATTTTCGTAATTTTGATCGGAGCGCTCAGTGTACCAATACTGTCTAAACGCCGAACGCGACGTTACTTTTTGTGAATTGCAATCAATAGGAACGCTTGCTACTTTTGCATTGATCATAGTAATTCGATTTGATCAGTTTTGTTGTTTCTTAAGAGTAAAATGGTAGTCCTCGCTCGCTATTTTCACAGGGAAATTTAGAATTTTAGAAATAAAAAACTACCAAATATAATAATTAACACATCCCTATTGAGAGAGCGTCCCGACCGTCATAACCTACTTATATTTAAAGGGAATGTCCGCCGGAGATTCAGCGCTCGTGGAAACCATTCGTAAAAAAACTCAGACTTACATTAAACTACACAAATTCTAGAAACGTCGAAACACGTTTGAGTAAGGGAAGGGTTTTGTCTCGCTGAAGAGTTTGTTGCGACACAATGTGTCATTAACCTAAGGGCTGATTCGCGCCCGCCATTTGTTCGCCACCGACACCTACATCACGCCACCTGCCACCGTTCAGACACTAACATCTACACCACTAACCGATCAGTGAGACACCTGGATCAATCAGGACAAATGCCTAACACAATTATAAGGATTTATGTAAATGGTTAAATTGATGTAAACTAAACTATCAACATGAATAAATACCGCAATAAAATTGTCATGATCGCTCCCGCATCACTGCGTTAGTAAATTGCAATAAAAGGCAATATGAAAACATAAGGAGTATCTTTTTCCATAATTTGGGAAGAAACAAACCACAAGCCGATAGCTAAGGTACTTTGTCCTGCTCTGACATGACCAAGTATAGATTTTAGAAAGATTCACATGTGGAAGATATCGTAGCACACATAGCCTAACTAGCAAGGAAGCTGACAACTATCACTTACAATATCTCTATATAACTTTATTGCACAAACGTGATGTTCACTCCGTAGGCAGTGTTCGTCAACAAAGATCTTAAACACCAATAGAATTAGATATCAAAAATAATGCAAATATCCATCTGATATAGATTTAGATAGCTATCTTACATACCCGGCCGTAGGCACCCAACACGAGTTGGTTGATATACATGTATCACTTTTCACAGTAATCTACAATTTATTAGAGGTAGGAGTAGAGTATCACCTACCTTCACACGAATTTAAAAACGTTTATGAAGTAGCAAAAAACACAACAGTCCTGAGCCAATCACATGTAGATTCAAACGAGACACAACATTGGATTGGCTGAGGACCTGACGTGAAATAATGAAACGTCACATTTGACATTAGGTGAAGTAGCATTCAAGAGGTCGAAATGGAAATATCCAGAACAATAACTATTACGCAACACAAAAATAATGAAACAAAAAAAAATGGTTGGCACGATATGGTAAAACGAATATATAAAAATGAATCGTATGTACATAATAATAAAAGACACATTGTCTCACTGATCCTATCACGACACTAAAGCATCCAATACAAGAGATATACAGGACGATCTCTCTTGAAGTGACCGCAGCACATTGCATTATATTCCCAGATTAAAATATCTGAATAATATACAGTGGAGGAATTTATAACTAATTGGTAAATGGACGTTTGACATACTGACATCACACGAGGACGTAACTTTACATTCAAAACTTACCTTTGAAACGACTGCGAGGAAACATGGATATTTCAACCGGCATTTATGTAAGGATGTGCTATAGTACAGATACTAATGGTTGCGTCATACCGATTGCCAAATCTGGCAATTGGTATTATGATCCGATCTCAAAAGCAGTACGGTAGATAAGTTGATATAGTTGTATTAACATTTGCCAACCACAAATAACATACGAAAGATGCTCTCACAACAGCCTCGCAGCCGACTTTCGTCTAGATTCAAATATTCCTCAACTGTATACTATGGTATACATCGAAAAACTAAGCGTTAATCTGCCGACAAACTAGAATGGAAAAATATTTTATCTTTTCTCGATTTATAATTCAAATTCATCAAACTTTATTGACACAGTAAGCGTAGGTCCGAATGTACTTCATTCATAATTTCTGAATTGATTATTTTTATTACAACTACTTACATTTCGTAGATTCGTCAGATTCGTATTAAAATCACTATGAAACATGGAATCTACCTTTGCGCCGATTAACACCACTTTGTAGTGCGTTTCATTAAACCACATCATTTACTGTGGCAACACTGAACTCTATTCATGCAATTAAGGGTTGCCATTGCAAAAAACTAAAAATACATTTAATGAAACGCACTTTGCACTAACATATAGCCCATTAACTAAGTCTGCTTGTTGTAAAACTATTACGCGAATTTGTTCCCTGTTCACTGGAGAGATAAATACAAAAATGTAAGTCATTAAAGTATCAAAGTTCGAAGCCTAGAATTAACTACACTGAGTCATAGATTAAACCTTATTGAGCAAAATAACATAACACAGTCTGCACTTAACGTCATCATCAAAATGAAGTACATAAAAGATGTACTGAATCCAGTGAATAGAAAACTTATTCATTTTATCAAATCATGTAGTATCGATATTAAAAATGTGACAAATATGTATGATTTAATTATTACATTTTAATTTTATTATATTTTTACATCGTGCAAATTGAATTGTCATAATATTATACTCGCAATGGATGGTAATGATTCAATATTAATAATTATCGACATATTTATCACACGGAAACTTTGATGATCATGTGATACAACACAACTATGTACAGAATTAATTTTACACACATTTACAACATCTAAATTGATAAAGAGTGGGTGGCGTCGATTTCAGAGGATTGTTCTGTAAGACGTGACGTCACATCAACACAAACCACAAATGTATCTGAACTGGTGGCTAAGTTTTCAACTGCAGACGTTATTTGATGCTACGACTTCGTGATACTGAGTTACTACACGATTTTAACAAACGTTACGGTTTTTCACCAGCATTTTTTACAACATCTTATGATGACACAAAATAATTTTTAAGAAAAAAAAAACCGTTTCATTTACAGCCGAATGTTTTAATTCGCAAGTAATAAAAAGTTTAATTTTGAAAATATTTTTTGTAAAAGTATTTGATTTGTTCATCGTAAAACATCGCCGTTGAAAAACCGTCACACAACACCGTTACATTAATTTCACTATGAGAAATAGACCGCGCAATGTTATCAACATTTATCGGAATTCACTCAGTTCGCTCAGCGTATATTTAGCACTTAAGTTTCTCACGTGGTTTCTCGTTGCTCAGCAGTTAGTGTTGTCTCGTCTGTAGATCAGCATAACGCGATCGGCAGTTTTTCTTTTAGAGTTCTCAAAACCTGTGGTGTTTCTCGCCTGTGCAGTCAGCATTTAGCATCGACATTCCTCAGGATTCGTTTGTCTGCGGCCGCGTGTGAGTGTGAGGAGTGTGAGGAGTGTGGGGCGTGTGTGTGTGTGTGTTGGTGCGCGCGCGGGTGTTGCCGGACCCGGTGCTACCTGCGGCCGATCAGACCGTTGGAGTTGCCGCTCGTGCTCGGGCACATCTCCAGCTCCACCAGCAGCGGGAAGTGATCTGGAAGTTCAGTTTGATATGTTTTAAAATTGGCTCCTACCCGCGCCCTCACAGACTATTCAGAGAGCGCTCTCTGCTAAATAAGCGAATAATCAACAGGAGATAGATAAATAATTTTATTAGATTTTATCAATAAAATAAATTTTCAAAAATGTGAGCCAGATTGATGTATGTACAAAGGGAATAATAAAAATAACTCACCTGAAGGTATGTGAGGATGCGGACAGCCGACTACCTTGTGCTCCCGGAACCATTCCTGCGACAGCGGCCCCAGCAGCCCCAGCGGGGTCATCGACTGTTTGCTGTAGAATATGTAGTCGATTATACCCTTAAAGTCGAACCTGAAACAGAAGTATCACTCTGTCAGTGCAAGACTTAGTGTGCGCAACAATAGTTATCTTTTGACAGATCACTAAAGCGCACTATGGTTTATTCCCACTAGTTCTAGTGAACATTAACTTAATGTAGGAAAGTAGAATAAGTGGGAATAGGCCGCAATTCTAGCGGTTTTTCACACCGGGATCTGAGAGACGCACCACTTAGACCACAATAGACGGAGGCTAGCTTGGACGTGTATGAAATAAATGAAATGAAGAATTAAAAAACTAGAAAAGGGCACTTAGGCTCCGACGGCTGAGGAAAGAGTCGAGAAATACTTAGATGAGAAAGACTCACGTATAGTTGGTGTAAGGCATGATGTCCTCGCTGTAGGCGGAGGCCAGCTTGAAGGTGTGCGTGAACTCGTGCTCGGAGCCGGGCATGCGCCGCAGCGACGCCGCGTACCCCAGCTCCTTGAAGTCGCGGTGCTCCGACGACACTCGCCCGGAGGAGAGGAACTCCACCACGCCTGGGAACATATCGATTAAATAAATTATTCTTCTTCCTCTTGTAGAGTCGGAATAGCTGTTCAGACGGTGTTCGACCAGTATGTGGCCACGCTGATCGTTCTGTCGTTTGCCTCGTCCAAAAGCGGCGCAATATCAAATTATTGGACGTCAAAATCTAAAATAAGGATATTATTTTTCTTTTCGACTCGAAATAACAGACAGATAATAATTTAGACCGGCAAAAATGTTTATTGTAATGTAAATGTTTTTGTTATAATATCAAATAATTGATATTTTTCGAGTCATCTTGTCACAATGAGGACAACTGAGTCGTTCAGTATCAGATCTACTATATACAGAGAATATCACTCACCGCTGTCAGGCAGCGAGTTGAAGTCCCCACACAGCAACAGCTGCACGTTGTCCCTCTGTCCGGCGAGCCGCAGCGTCCTCGCCGAGTCATCCAGTATCGTGCGCAGCTCGTTGCTGAGCATCATCGTCTGGATCAGCTTCACGTCGCAGAACTCCGGGTCCCAGTGGATGTGTGCGGTGCACACGAGGATTGGCTGGCCCAGCATTGACGAGTCCGTTGGTATACCTGACGTGTACACGGTGTGTGTCAAAGTTTAATGAGATTCATATATGTGACTTTCCACTAGAAAAGGCACCATGGAGGGAAGTATTTTTTTTACTTGCTTATTTCATCATATGTTCGACAGTCTTGTTAAAAACGAAACTGCCGTCAGTATTGACAGTGCAGTCAGGATTGTCAAAAAATTCGAAAGACGTAACTTGTAAATAGGTATTGTTATGAAAAAGAAGCGATAACCTGAAAAAGTAGTAGAAATGCCTCAAGGATGTGACTCGTGTTAATCGTAAATAATAATATTTGGATCTTTCGGGCTATAAAATGGACCAAATGATTTCGGCGCAATTTTTTAAAGATTGGAAAGCTGGAACCAGATACTTTTACCTACCACATAAATAAATGACACTTCCAGTTACATAATTACGTTCCTATACGAAATCACTCCCACAGATTGATAGTTATTCTATCTTATGGAGTGGTATTGCTAACACTGATGTCAGATTGTATTCAAGTCGCCTAAGGCCTGAAGGTCTTATTCATAAAACATTTTAAAATCTTACAAAGTTAATGAGCATCACTGGACAGCTTCCAATAAATAATGATTCCTCCAAGTCTACAGCACATGCCCGTAATATTATAAACAAAGGAGTAATTACCATTTTCCCAGGCTGCCTCCTTAGTTTTGATGAGCGCTGCAAGACCGATGTTGTCTTTAGGCATGACGCGGTTGAGCATGTTGTCAGACCCCTCGCTGTTGGCCATGGCCAGCTGGTTGAACTCTATTAGGTGCTCTTTTACTAAGGAAAACCTGGAATGATACAGTTTTATAAAACTATGTTTAAAAAATATTTGACAGAATTCATTTCTTAATTATTAATTGTAGTAGTAGTAGTAGACTTATCGAACTTGTAATATTTTTTTCTCTCTGCCTATTGTGGCAGAATAACCGATAGGTTTTATTTATCTACTCATTTTTGACTTCTTGCCTTACTTTCAGATATTACTTTACTATGAACTTAATTATCAGTACATCCAGTTTACTTCAACTTTGGTATAGTGTTTCCATATTTGTATACTTATGAACAAATGCGTGCTTAAGCTATTTAAATAAAGCATTATTCTAATTATGTCCTGTATTCATTACTACTTACTTGGCAGATCTAAAGAAGATGGCGCATCCATCAACGTACTTCCTCTCCGACTCGGACATAGTCTTAGCTCTTGATTTCGGCGAAAATATCCCATCGTAACCATCGCTCTTTAGTTCCGGCAGGAAGAAATTGTAGAACTGATCCGTTTCAACTTCCTAATGAAAATAATTAAAACTTAAACAAAGCTGAGATCCGATGAGAGAGAAAAAAGTTTTATAAGGTATTTAGATAGTCTACTAGCCGCCCATCTCGGCTTCGCTCGGGTATAAACATGATAAATTGGTGAAAACTGTATGAAAATCCGTGCATTAGATTTTGAGTTTATCGCGAACAGACATACATACAGACGCGGTAAAGGACTTTGTTTTATAATATGTAAGGATACGAACCTGTAAACTGATGATGTCTGCAGAGTAATGCCTGATCTCGTCTAAAATGCCTTTCTTTCTGTAGTCCCACTCCAAGGCCCAACTTGGGCAGTATCCGTACATCTGTCTCGTGGCGTACTTGTCGCACAAAACATTGTAGCACATCACGGTGAAGATACCTGGAAACAAGAGAAACATCAATTGACACGAATGCATCACGAAGAGTTTCTAAACCAGCGTTCACATTAATCTCACAGTCCCGTCAGCGCTGCATCTACGCCAATTAGTTGCAGAGATGGCGCTAGCGCTTTGTTGCTCCGCCGGGACAGGTTGCGTGTCAGATAAAAATGTTCCAATTAAAATGAAGACTCGTATTACGCTCCACATGCGGCCGGCACGCGACACAATGGCTTTTGTTTTTCTAATCGTATATCCCCGGCGGCATCCGCGTGACTCCACGCATCATCTCGTCGAACAAAGACTTCGGCTTTTCACCTTTATTCTTTCGAGACAAGTATGGAAAATCAGGCTTTAGCCTGTCGCTCCTGCGACCCCCACAGCGAGTCGTGTGGAGTATATTACCGTCGTTATCGAGACTGTACAGTTTATTACGGCAAACTGCACATCCAGTTTGTTGTGGGCTAGGATATTCGGCGTCAATGAGAGTCCGCCGCGCGAATAGTGTCGGCGTCATTCAACGTATCCACTCATTACGTAAACTAAGGTGGCACGACTCTGCTCTCTCACGCTCCACACCATTACCTCGGATTTATGTGGACGCGGTGCGCAGTGCTCACACCCGTCTCATTACGCGGATCAAAAGGCGCGCTGAGTATGAAACCTGCCCGTCTAAATGTCGACTTCGTGGAAGACCTTGGCGATGCAATTATATAGATTTAATCGCCATTTCAGTCAATCAGCGGACAAAGAAGCGGCAGTTGTGTTTGTAAGACAAAGCGTCGTTGACTGCGAATGACGGGTGGAAGGACAAGACAATGCGCGGAGGACGGTCGCTGCGCTATAGTCCGGACAAATTGATAACGATCTGGAGGTGCGCTCGCGCTTCATGCTAATCTTTAAGAGTTGCAGTCACCTGGCGTGGCTGCGCAGAGCGGCCATCAATATCGCCGCAGCACGTGCTTCAAATACATCCATTGTATGCTCAAAGCGGTGGGACACGGACGCAGCGCACATGCCAAATATCGCGAGACAATACGCGCATTGCTAATCGGCACTTGTTTAAGGAACTACGGACGAAACGAAAGCTCGGCACCGACATAATAATAAATGGTAATGTTGAACATGTGGACGCGTGTCTTCATTTCAAATAAGATGAAATCGATGATGAAATAGTACGTGTACCAGCAACAAACAATAGGCAAGGTGACATTAACTGTTTGCAGCGACAATATTTGTGATTGGTACGCCATTGTGTTGTTTCGTTGGGACAGCATGTGGGTGCATCAGATATGTCATAATATAATATTGTGCTTGTGAACCATCAGGTGCATCGCAGTAAAAAGAAGCAATCGGAAAAGGCGTGGCAGCGGATGTTGACTAGTGATGCATGTTACCGGCGCTGCGTGCGTTCTGCAGTGCCGTATGCTAAATGTTGCTAGCTCTTCGTCAAGATTACAATATACGAATGACAAAAGCACTCTAACAGCTCTTTTTTAACTTCTAACAGGATAATTTAATAAGACATTAAATCAGAAATTCTAAAGCATATAAAAAGTCATACGCTTTGTTATAACATTTAAATAGCTTTATGGCGAAGTAATAATGTTTAAAAACATCTATAGTATAAAGTTGATTTCAATTTCTATAGGCATTGCTCATTAAACAAAATTAGGTATATACGATGGCAACACAGAGCACGCGTCGACTCAAATACACTCCCGCAAATCGCATGTCGCACCGGTTATTGTGTACATTTCATCGCCTCCCACGTACCTCCCATGTTATTACATCCCGTATCTAGCCGTACATAACATAAAACATCCATTTACCCCGCCCAGCCTCATTACTTGGACAATATTGATCCCGTTAGGTTAGTCACGCTCGCGTAATGATTTCTAATATCAATATGATTTGTGATTCGTGAGTAGTTTGGACAGGTACTTTTTGCATAAATACGACTCATTAAAACAGATTTAGAAGTGTATGAAGATTTCAATTTGGATTGGCATCGTAAAGAACTCATTAGATCTCGTTCGGTCAGAGACCGGCGTAATCGGCTATATGACGCAAGAATCCTCAATAGGTGCTAACAAGAGGTTGTTAGTATAGAAGATCGGGTCGCCGACTGGCTTGCTCTATAGATTTCACCTTCGCGTAATGGATCTGTAGCATGCTATTCCGACTCAAGACTAATTGAGACGTCGTCAGCGCAACAAATGCACCATTAATCATGGATGTACGACTTATGAAAAAGGAAATGGTTTAAAGGGCATTTGTATACTAATGATGATGTTAATTATATAAGACTTGATTATCTCTAAATCAGTGTCATCACAAAATCTAGGAATTAGTCACCAAATAAAACATCTGATTAAATATATTTAAGAATAATAGAACTCTTCCAGCAGTAACCAATATAAATGTCCCCTTTCAAAAATATTGCATATTTTCTACCTCTTTCAAGATTTAAAGCTAATAAGGCTTCAGCTGTAGCGCGTTTATAGGGGAAGGATTTTTTTTTTCAATTATTTTTCAACAAGAAGCCATTAATATAATAAAAGTAGATAAACTATGCTTAAGCATTTCTTTTTACGATATGGGGTGCTTTGATTGCTCAATCCGGACCTGCAATGTGCTATCGATCGACTAATTTGCATAAGAAAGTTAAATAATTACGTGAATTGCGTCATTTAGTCGTATATGGCGGCCGGCTGGCGGCATATGGCGCCAGTTGAATGGGAACTAGCATCTGTTCAAACCGCTTCCTCTTTAAGTCACGTTGTATATGATGCCAATATCATTCTCAACTTTCGCAAGTCAATGTGGGATTAGCTTTGTAAATACATTTTAAAAAGATAAGTAAACATTATTGTTATTAGTCACTAACAGTTATGTCTGACTGAATCACTGACTGATGATGACTTTCTATAACTTTCATGACGATCTCGGTGGCGTAGTGGTAAAGTGCTGGCCTCTAAACTGAGAGGTCCCGGGTTCGATCCCCGGTCGGGTCATGATGGAAAATGATCTTCTGATTGGCCCGGGACTTGGATGTTTATCTATATATGTAATTTGTTATAAAATATAGTATCGTTGAGTTAGTATCCCATAACACAAGTCTCGAACTTACTTTGGGGCTAGCTGAGTCTGTGTGATTTGTCCTAATATATTTATTTATTTACCTAGGCTAAAATATTTTAAATTATTTTAATTACATTTTGGTAAATGGCATTTACTTCTAAATATCAATAATTTATCAGTATGGATAACAAAGTCAAAGCTTTATCTGATACATATTGGTGAACTAGATGTCACAAAACGATACATTCGTGTAACCTCGATGCTATTCCAAACGCATCCCAGGCAACCCATGACCCGAGTCCGTCGCTATTGTCCACTGGACAATAATTAGTGCTATGTACACTACATGATCTCTCCGTGGTACAGTCGCCAAAAACATGTGTTTATCCTGTGTCATTTGCTAACGACAGAATATTATTATATAGTATAAAACAATGTCGCTTCGCGCTGTCTGTCCCTTTGTGTAATTTCGAAGCTTCGAAACGGATTTTGGTGCGGCTCTTTTTAATAGAGTGATTAAAAAGAAAGGTTTAAGTTATTATGGTATTATTTATTATGGTTTTACCCAAGTGAAGCCAGGACGGGCTATAACACTATTAACATAACCTCCGTGTCTCCGTGAATATAAAATTGGAAATTTCTAATCTCTCTCTAACCACAGCAGAGTGTAGTGCTATTCTTAATGAAGTCATCATTATCGTCATCGTCATCCGCCTGCCTTTATCCCACTTTATGTGGGGTCGGTACAGCATGCCAGCCTCCTCCACTCTCCCTGTCTGATGTTAACCTTCTTAACGCAGTACGAATAAAAATTACATACAAACGTTTGTTGGTGACTGTACTATAATGTAAACTATCGTTCCACATTTGTCCATAGCTTTAGAAAGTCAATTTAACAACGGTTGTCCCATTGTGGGATAACAATAGGGGGAAAACAAAGCGAATCATAAAACACAATTAATAGAAACTACACGAACATAGCAGCATTCGCGTTAAACCAGATTAAGGTGAACTAGAAAGGTTTTCTCAAAAGATTATACAAATATAAAAGGTATTCCAGAAGTGATAGGTTACTTGTCCATCACATAATAGAAACTATATTCACTAGAATGAGCTCATCAACACAAAGAACCGAAACAGCAAAAAGTAAAAACTTGACATTTTGCAGTCTGGTTCTTTTTACTATAATGTTAGTGAACACTAAACATTGAGTTTTTGTGAATGTCCAAACTACGTCAGAGACAAACGGTGATATGTCCTAAGATTACACGATGTACCAAAAAATATTAAGCAGTCACATAAAAACTTAGCAGTCACAAAAACCAAATTAGATATTGTGTAACTAACAGTATAATTTGATGGACTAAACCGAAACAACGAAGATGTCGCTAAAATGATACAAATGTACCATGAAACGAAGGCAATAAATTCAGGGATATTTATCAAAATTAAACTAACATGTAAATACAAAATCGAATGTACAGTCGTATATCATAGAAACAGTTGTAACGACAAATCTTGACGTGTAAAGCTGCGACTACATAGATAAATAGTATACACCATGAAATGATGAAGATATTGTCGAACAAGATTCCAAGATTCAATGCATAATAACAGACACCCCTTAAAATATAGGAAAACGTATAAAGCTAAATGTTGTTAGGCAAAGCTATGTTTTTCCAGAATACATAGTAAGTAGTAAACTGGAAAGGACAGGATAGGACAGGATTTGGTCAGTTGATGAACTGCAGTTAAAACGATCGAAACACAAAATCATCCCTGTCCAAATTGACGAGTCTGATTTGGGACTTTCGAACACAAAAAGCTCGTGTTGTTGTATCAACCTGAACTCAGTTTGACACGGTAGTGTATAGTGATCCTGTAGCGTGTGCGGAAAGCGAGAAATGCATTCGCTAGATTTATCGACAGTGCATTAATCAGGGGGCCTGCACACGGCTGCTTTATCACGACCATCGGAGCGAGAGAAATGGCCGAATAAACACAGCCTTCGATTGTGTTCTGCAATGACAAATTGAAGCTAATGTTAAACAGAATAGACAATAGTTCAGAATCCTTTTAAAATAATGGTCCCTTCTGACGAAATTCGTAATCGCCTTTGTGATAGCTGTTTGAGTCGCGTCCATCAATTTTATTACTCATATTAACGTTAAGCTTGATATAAAACATTTACACAAAAAAGTAACAAAATAAAAGGAAAGTTTCATTCGCTAAAGTGTCGAAAACTACAAAAGATGATCACAAAAGTTTTTGTAATGACAGTTTTTGTTTAATCTCTATAGAGAATGTCTTTTTGTTACACCTATTCATAATGACAGTTCATGGGTAGTGTTGTTAGAAGGATAGAATTTTGAAATTAACAACGCGCTTTTCGTTTTATTCTATTGTGCTAACTTCTGTATCTTACAGGGAACATTGAGAAAAAAAAAGATATGTCCACCAGTGTAGCACGTGGTACTAGATTACTACTAGATGGACACTTTGGAATTCTCCAGTTCCAGATGCCAAAAAAACGTTAGAGACCTACTGAATCATCATTTTTGTTATGTACGAACATTAGTCACATGTTTATCGACTAATCTAACTAATTGCAACATAGGAAATTGTATGACACAAATCCTACCGGCCCATTACTCTAGTTTCCATAATCGCGAGAAACAGCCAAATGAGCAATCACAAAGGTTTCCCATTGGCAACTTAGATCATAGAATAAAGAGATAAAATTGGATGCAATTTGTAATATATAAACGTACCTGCAAAAAATATGTGCCATTGTAATATTGCTCATAAGGAAAAAATATATTTTAGTAACTCTGGTACTCATCGTCACGGAGTACTCTTAAAATTTACATCGTAAATAGGAATTCATCTAATGGGCTGGGTCGTGCACAATAGGAAAATAACCTTTTGATCTACTCTCACTCAGAGACCATAAAATAAAATTTTATGAAATCTTAAATATTATAATAAATAAAGCGTACTATTTAAGACCCCTATAACATGAGTACCATAATAAATACATTTGAATTTTGACAGACTTCAAATGAAACTTAGTGATTGAACTATGTGTCAGTTGCTACATAGATGACATGAGCAATTTCATGCCATATCTCTTTTTACTTAAGACGTAAAAAATAAATAAATCACACTAACGCCATCTCGGCTCATCTGAATATAATGGGAGGCGTGGAGCAGTTATTGGCTATGCCATTACGTGTCTGTGGCGAGGAATTACAAATTCTGATATTAACAGATTACATGTAGTGGAATGGCGTGGTGATTATCTCCATCTTGTAAAGTCAATAGCACTTTTTCTTTCTATTTACAAGCTATATTCTTGTCGCCGGTGTTAGGTCAAGTAGAGAAATTTCATCTTTTTTCTATTGAACCTATTGCATAGTCTTAATAGAGGAATTTTGAAACTGTTGAAAAAAATTATAACTAGACGTGAGTGCTTGAAACATCGTATACGTAAAACGAACTTTTCGTTTATATAAACTAAGAAATTACAAGTTAAAATTACATTTCCGCTGATTTCCAATCCCAGTATTGGTTAAAAGATCAAAAGCTCCCAGAAAACAAATTCCTTCAAAGTTTGACCGTAATTTAGATTACTTAATATTTTCCGGAAGTTCAATCTGAATAACTAAATAATTTAAGAAGTTTCGTAAACTGAATATTCATCGAATATTTAATAAAATTGGTAATGACATATTTTTTTCTCCTTCGATCCTACATTTGTATAAAAAATTATCACCTAGATCTGCTAACTACAAATAAATCTGAAGAGACGGTCTCGAGAACACTGGACATAGATAAGTACACAACATAATTGTGACATTCTACTGCAAAAATAACAGCAATCAATCATAAGTATTAAGTATCAGTGTATGTCTAGCAAGACTAAAGGCGCTCTTGAAAAAACATAACGTGATGTCGTTTATAATACCGACTTTAAGCTATCGAAACTTATTCCAAATTCACCGCTAACGCCAACTCAATAGAGTCCATGCAGATCACCCTGATATACAATTGACAGTACTCTTAATCGTAACTCTACTCCTCCCATAAAGCTATCAGGCCCAACAGCCCGCTGGTGTTCTTTGACCTCGTTGTGATAATCGATCAACTTTTTATGGCGCCTCGCTTTATGGCGTCCTCAGCTTTAATATCCATCGATGTTGACGATATTTGCTTTTATCGGGTATCGAGTACTTGTTATGAAGTGTGATAGTAATTTCTTTTGGTTACGCAATTGCTGGTATATAGAGGTATAATTTATGTGACAGTCCTTCTGTAGATTTTCAGTTTGACTATTATGATACTATGATGATGATCAATCGAATACTATGTAAAAACAACTCGTCATCGAAGTGTCAATAACTAAATTTAGATATAAGCTTTCCATTTTTTTTAACCATGATATTTCCAGATGAACATTGTTAGTATGTACTCGTATGTAATCCGACATGTGTTAGTATATGAATTACATTTTTATATAAGTACTCGAACTGACTCAATTATCAAAACAGGGTTGACGTGAACAATGTGTAGTTTTAAAAAATAATACAGAACTGCAAAACTGCAATGCAGAGGTTATACAGCAAAGGTTTCACTGACAAATCAGACGTTATCGCCGATGCTTTACGAGTAAAGTAATCACGCTTCGCAATTAACTGGATATATTTTATTTATAATACTTTCATGCAAACCTATGTTATTTATGGGCAATACGACGCTAATTGGAAAGATTTACCTACTGCAATGGAGCGAACAAGAAATTCATAACAGAAGTATGAAATGCGTAGAGGAGACTAAAAAGTCAGTTGACGGTGAACATTCGTAAAGTATGGATGAAATTGAATAAATAAAGAGGCGATAAAGAGAAGTCAGTAAATTGTAAATGCATGGAGAGGATGAAAAAATGAGTTGATGAAGACAATACGCTAGATGTACTGATGAAGTAGAATAGAGCATCTAAAAAAGAGGCGACCAAAAATATCGTGTACACCATAGAAGACAAATCAGATTAAAGAAAGCTAAGATGTTCAGTTCATAGACGATGGATCACGGATGCTAGGAGGTCGTATCACAGCCGTTGTCTCTCATTGTGCATTGTTCAACTTCGGATGGCGAGACGAAGGGCATTTCCTCTATTCCTGTGTCTGACCATGAGCATTTCTCATCAATGTCTTCCTGTATACGCTCTATTGAACTACGTTAAAACAGAAAATTATCGCGTATGTCTTCTATAAGATTTTGTGACGTGCATTTTTTTTAAACTTGATTAATTTCTAGTTTCCATAATTGATTGATCAATTCTATTGATCAATTTCTAATTTCTATTTCCATTCAGAGTTTGTAACGGGAATCACAAATCAAGATGTAAATTTGTCATCTTTACATTTACAACTTGGCCTCGTAAACTGAATTGCGTAATCTGTCAATTAGTTTAATTTTGCGTAAAATTTTACTCAGTGATCCAATAGACTTTTAAATACTTGCCCCCAATCGCTAAGTTCTCAAAAGAGTTTACAATATACGGGTGGATGGCGCGAAGTCTTAACAGTTATGCAATAAAGTATTCTGTAGTGAATAATAAATATTTACGAATAGACATTTCTCCCGAAGCGTGTGGCACGTTTAGGCGTCCGTTTTGATTTATGTAAATTAGGCTCGCGTCTTGGTCTGCGTTGAGAGTCCAACTACAGCAGGAATGCGTGACGGGAACCGGTGCTGCATCCAAACCAATAAAATTCGATTAATTTCCCAGAGCAATACGTGAGAAAAATCAAATAGCCCGCTAGCAGCAAATATATAAATCTTTTTAATGAATTTATCAAGTGATTCAGTAATTTTAACACCTAGTGTAAAATGCGAGGACTTATGAATACCAGCGCCATAAATTTTACTCACTACAAAGTTGTCTGTAATAAAAAGAACGACAAGATCCGCGTCGTATATTATATTGAAATGTATTTATAACCTACAGATAGTATGTCCTTTAGTTAAAACGAAGATGGTGACAGAGCGTTCGTTAACAAATCATCGGGAATGTGAAACCACGTGAACGAAGTAACGGTGCTGGGAAATGAATTACAAGCGGCTGTTGAAAGTTAGAACAGGACCGACAAACCTTCCCGAGTTCTCCCACGGGTGGATGGTGTACCGTTGGACAGCGGGGCGGTCTTCAGCTGTGGCTATTTATTAGAAGGTCCGCGCGCGCCGCGCCCATACACGCCACCATGACACTTTATTAATGACGAACTCGGTGGAAAACTTTTTGCTATCAATATTAAATTACATCTGCACTGTTGTTCGCCGGGCAATGTGGAGAAAATAGCAATGATGGCTCTCGTTACAAATTAATGTTGACCGTTGCGTTTAATTACTTATATAAAGTAGGAAATTAATGAAACGCGTATACTTACATGTCGGCCGAGTTCTGTTTGGTCGCGTCAGGGGTATCCAAGGCCTCTGTGGTGGCAAAGTGGCAGTAACTGAAACAAAAAATAAAACATATCTAAAATTTACTCGGGACTACGAAGACGGTTATTTCATGAGTATTTTAGCTGAAAATGTATTTACAGAGATATTGCGATTGGTGATAAAAAAATTATACGCTTCCGCACAATCGTGAGGTTTATTGTTGTGAAATCGTCGATCGTGCGTATTATGTTAGTTATTCATTTATTCTCATTGAATACCAAAATTGCCGATGCAGATGAGAGATGGGTAGACACCCTGGTGAGATTGATAAAAAAGTCTTCAATACACGATGCCGCTGAATATATATTAGAACGCTGTAGAAGCAAATGGGTCCAAAAAACTAACACCTATTGTTCTGCTCGGGGTACGCAACGAAACAGCAAATCGTGCTAGGTACCGATAAGCGCTCGGCAGTTTGTTCATACAACGACAACGGTATCGGAACCGCATTTGCAAATACAGACGCTGCTGTAAAAACATAACTAGGCAACGACGCAAAACATCTAATGATAACATGACAGTGGAGCACAGTGACATCATTACGGGTCCGATTGATTTTGAAGTCGTATCGATCGGCCCTCGATCACGAAAGGACAAAAAACGAATTTATCAAACGCTGTCGTGAGAAAAAATGGATAACCATTTATCTTGGGTCTTAAATATGACGGTGCTTCAAAATATGAAGGCAAATCAATAAAGCGTACCATTTATCTCATTAGCATATAATGGTCGGGTCACATATTTCTGAGAGTGAATCTGTACCAACATACAATGATTTATTGCCGTAAATAAGATGAATATCTGAAGATGTTTGGCATGTTAACACGTCAAGGAAAAATATGATTTTACGGCTACGTTTTGATGAATAATTATGATCGTAATGCGCCATATTTTCCAATGGGTCTATGGGTTACAACGGAACAATACATCACATCATCAGTTTTGTGACCCTATGAAGAACAATTTGTGTAATTCCCCGAACGCCAAATATTATTTCTGTATTATTCGCTCGACCTAGCACAAAGTAGTAGAATAATAAAGCCCGAGGGAAACGAACTAGTTATCGTGTATCAACCGGATCAATTTATTCCTGTTAATGCCTTTGGAAAATCATACCATGTAGATAAAATATGGATTTGACTCGACAAGAAAAACAAACATTATAAATATTTCGCAAACAAATAGTTTGACCAATAAAGAAATTACTATATTTTCACAATTTTATTTTAGCACGTGCACGTGGTTTATATACATCGGACTTTAATACATATACAATTCAAACATGCTGCTTACTCTTGAATTCCTCATTAGTTACTAATTCTAATAGGTATGTTATATGTGTATTTTAGTTTCTTTGGTTTAGTAATTATTCTTCGCTCCCATGGGAATTTCGGGATAAAAAGTGTGTAATTCCAGGTTATATTCTACCCGTATACCAAATATATTCTACCCGTATACCAAATTTCATAATAATCCGTCCAGTAGATTTTAGGTGAAGGAGTAACAAACATACATACACACATACATGCTCACAAACTTTCTCATTTATAATATTAGTAGGAAGTAGGATACCAGATGCTTTACCTAGTACATTAAGTAAGATTTAATTATTAAGTCGTATAAATGTGCAATCCGTAACTAACTCTATGAATTAATTCGTCGCACATATTACAGATATGGATTTGATAATGGAAATATAACATTTAATATAATATTTAAATAGAATAGGTCGTTTCTCAATGACTAAAGCTTGCATCTATCCATACTTTGATTAGAATAAAGATTATTAACTCCTCTAATCTCATCATGTCTCTAAAGAGCTAGCGCGCAAAAAAAAAACAAACCTTGTAATTTAATTAGTCGTGATCACGTTTAGTATCAATATAATAATTCGGTTTAATGTTCTTAGCGTGTCGATAAAAAGTGAGATAGACGCGTTAAAGTTAAAATAAATTAAAGATATATATTTTTTTAATAATACAAGTGTTAAAAAATTTTGAAACGCAAGAGCTAATCAGCGATTCTCGTAATACCGACATAGTGAACGTATTTTTTAAATTACTACACCATAAGAAAAACTCCTAAAATATGTATGTAAATATACATGTTGTTTACAGGATATAGCAGTCGTTACATGTCGCATAATGTATTCGAGTGCTTGCTCCAGTGGGTGTTAGCGGTCCCTTCAACATTAATATTAAAATCAGAATAATAACCTTCGGCTAGAAAGGTCTCGGAGTAGGTTTATAATATTTGTTTAATATATTTACTCGTCCTTCAACACAACGCGAGAATGAGGTGGTTGATCAAGTTGATCTGATCTGAAGAATCTCGATTGATCGCGCTGCGTTGCAATCAGCAGTCCTCAAACCGGCTTCTCTAGCAAAAATTTTATATGCCAAAATTAATATCTAACATCGGTCCGCTCAAGTAGGACTTCAGTATAACAAGTATTCGATATTACTCGCCTTTCTGCTATTATCGATATTTTAAATCTTGAGTGATGCAGCTACTAAGTAGTTGCATAAATGCTAAAATACTCAATGTAACATTTGAATAGTCAGAGCCTATGAAAATCTAAGTATAATTAGAAGCTGCATAGAGAAGAAATAGTTGGCTTCATCAATATTCTAATTAGACCCGACAAGACGTCATACGAAATAAAAACGTAAAAAGCAGTATAGAAAAAGTGCAGTAAGTAAGAGCGAACTCTTAGCGGCCCGAATGGGCAGAGGCGTGAAGTCGTTGCATCGGGCGCGGGCGAGTCATCTCATTACACTTTGTAATTAGACCCGTGGGTCGGGCTGCACTAAATCACGAGGGGCCGGTTTAGCATGCGCGAGCGCCGCGCCCGCCGGCGTCTCCCGAACACCCATAACAAACGAGACAATACTTTTACGGCCCTGTTATTGAATATTAAAACATCAACAGGCACATCGTCTGCCGCCGCTTTCAAAATATAACCCATATAATCATAGTTTATTGTCATATAACGCGTGTGATAAATGGAGAAAATGAACGTGTCAATAGTTTCTATCATCAACTTTCAAAAAGCTATAACGAATATAGACCACAAGACAAAACACAAGCAAAAAGCGGAAAAACAAAACTTTCACAATGAAACCTTTCAGCTCAACGCTACTTCCAACAATGCTAACAAGAAAAGGCAGGCTCGAACAAGGTGGTGTTAGAATCAACACACAAGAGTATTTGAGTGAAAGTCGAATGAGCACTAGAGGCACTGGATAAGTTGACGGTGATAAACATCGACACGCTCTTGTTTGCGCTCCGATATCGAGATAAGGCTTTCTCAGTTCATCTCAAAGCTACCGTGTACGCCTCATATAACGAAAATTGACATCGCAAATATTCGCGAAACAGAAGACTTCACTACGATAGCATCTAGTAAAAACAAGTTTTTGTATATCAAGAAGAGCAAAACAAAATTTAAAATTCAAAACGACAGCAAATTCTGAGCCTGAGAGTCAAGATGGGAATGATTACCGTGACTGTAATGGAAATGATAATAACCAACGTAATGAGATCGCAGAGTTGATCAATTCTATGCTAATCATTTCCAAGTCATTGACTATCGCATCTTCGCCAGACTCTGGGGAGCCGGCCGCAAACCGGTATGAGGCCTGTCGCATCATCTTTTAAGCAAAAACTACTACTATATTTGATATTTTTTGCTATTTCTTAAAGATGACTCGCAGTAGTTTGAAAATATTATTGGTAAAAATGTAATGGTGAACTTATAAAATGTATGTACAAATAAGTTACATACATTCTATGACTGAAGCTGCCGGCGGGATATCGTCGCGTGTATCGACTGCTAACTGGCTTAAGCAGCATACCAAGGCATCATTATGCATCCACTGCATCTATTACCATTTTCGTAATGTGACATAAATGAATGTGACGGTTTGTTAATTCAGTACATGTTCATGTTATAATCGGTTAGGCTACTACAAAACACATTTATCACGTCAACAATGAGATTTCGATGGTCAAGCAAGTGTCTAAATATTAAGCAAAAAAGTTGAAATTATAATGAGATGTCAAAAGAGACATTTCAATTTTACCAATGATGACATGGACCGGTCCTATCGCAACTCATATTCAATATTTTACAAAATAGATTTGTAAATATTTCTTGTCAAAAAACTAGAGGTAATAAAAAAATACGAAACGGATTTATTACATGTGACGCCTAGCATTATTGTTACTAAGAAACAGCTTCCAGCGTCTCACAATAATTATGCGAGTCTTCTCAAAATAAAGTTTGCACAATAAATTTTCGCAGGAATCCTGTATCTTTTAGAAATTGGTACAACGACCCCGACCGGTGATTATATCTCAAAGCCACTCAAAGCGGACACCATAAAGGACTTACATATTTCGCGGGAGGTCTATATGACATAACATAATAATCACTTAACGTCACAGTTTCTAGATGCTTACTGATTTAATCCAAAATTAGGCAAGACAAGGCTGTATTGTTTTACGACTAGGCTGTATTACACACCCAATCCTCTTCTGCAGTGTGCAGGCTCTAATGTTAGCACTTAACGATCAACCGATTGATGCAATTGACCCAAATGGGTACTGGGATTACATCGGCCCCTGGCCAGTAAACTACTAACAACCCGTCCTTTTAATAGCTCTCAAAGGTATCTCCATTATGGGCAGACCTATTTAATTTGACAAAGTGTTTAGTTTTATGTAGACGTCAAGTAAGAATCGCATTTATTTCTAATTTATTCGATCGATTATGATCTTAGTGTAAATCTCAGTTTTTATCAAATCAACATTAATGAAACTGTTCAGCGTTCTTATGCATTATTTGAAGGCAATTGCTCGTTCTGCTCCGCCGATCGCAGCAAGGGGCGGTTTTTGCATATTTTGTGACACTGAATTCTCTACGCACGTACAAACATTTCGTGTAGGGGATTTCGTAGAACCCATTTTATTTCTTATCCATATCGTTTCAGATAGTACAGGCCATGTCATGTCTTTGAATTTAAAATAAAATTATTTACTGCAAATGGAAATTCTCGGAACAATTTCAATTTATGATCTTCTTCTTGGCCAGTTTTTGCGAAGAGAATTGTTTTGTATGGATGTGAATTTTTATGACAATGTATTTTATGTAGTCTCTATACCAAATTCACAATTTGGCACACCTCAGGAACATTTGCCCACGCGGCTGCATGTCCTCAGCGCGACCATTCACGGCCAAGGCCACAGAGATAATAAATGCGTAATGATGAACGATGTGCTGCCGAGCAAAAAACCGCGCGCGCGCTTCCCCACGTGGGGAGTCTTTATGACTCTCTGACAAGATTTAATGGTTCGGAAAATTACAGTGCTACCGACGAATCTACCGTCCGAATGAAATGTATTGCGTGACATCGGTTTTTATAAGGGCAAAAAGTACTAGGCGTTTTATGCCACGTTTGTATTCAAATTGGAATCAGATAATATCGAAGCATCGGGGACGTTTGGTTATCGACTCTATTCTATCGGAGTGTTCAATTAGAGGTACAAGAAGCCATCAGCCGTGCTGCTTGGTTGGTCGTAAATCATAGACAGCATGTATTGTCTTATGGAGCCATGTACAATAATATAAAATGCCATTTCAGCAGACGTTGCAGTAAAGGCAAATTGGGAGAGAGTGAGTGAAAATCTTTCTTAGCACATGAATATTATATACATTTTGCCGCTTATCATTTTCTACACTTTAATCTTTTCACTAATAAGGCTTTCATCAGTAAGGTATCGTTCATTACGCCGCCGCTTTTACTCTGATTAAATTAACTTGGAAAGACCATGCTCCAATATGAAGAGCAATCAACTTTGTTGGGTAAGACTAATATTTCTATTACAGTAATTCTGTCCTCGATTAATTCTTGGTACAAAAATGATTGATATTGCCCTGTGCCAAGGGAATTCAATTTGTCCGGTCCGATTTGCTAGCGAGTGGCCGGAATTTACTAACGTTTTTACGTTAAGATAAAATCTACACTTTACTGATAGAGTTTCGCATTCGTATCACGCGCTCCCATTCCTTCAACCTAGTGCATCGTACTTGGAAATGTGCAGCGTGGTGCGTGTGTGGGTTGTCTTCGATGCGAAAATAATGCTATTGAAGCCTTGAGCTGCGAGGTGAACGAACTGCAGATAGGTAAACATCGCACTGATTGATTAGCTGGTTCAGTAACAAACAAAATGTTTTTGAATAGTGAGGTGATTCTGCTAATAGACAGTTTCTGTCTGCCATGGTATTTAGTAGAAGGTTAACGTCATGTTATATTTTTTATTTTCAATTTCATAAATAGAAAATATAGAGTATCCTTTTATAGAAACCATTGAGTCATGGGTTAAGCAGAGCATACTAGAGATGAACGCATCTGATAACTACATAAACATGACGGTTTCTAGAGAAGGCCATAGAATTTCGCAGGTAAACAGTACAATCTTCCATCAAATGTCAGAAATGGCGATGTCGGCTATCCGGCGACGTAGGGCCCGCTCGAAAACGGCTCAGTCATGTTCAATGGCAACGGGTACGCTCGCTCGTGCATTACCTACAGGACAAGCCGGAGCTACGAACATTAATCAATTGGAGAATCACTTATTTTTTTTATAAATATTTTCACATAATATTGTAAACCATTTGTTACATACTTAACAACATATTTCATCGACAGGTACTTATTAATGCACAAGTATGTATTAAATATTTTAAGCTCTATGCTATAGCTATACTAGCTCTAAGCTATAAGCTCTATTTTAGCTTATGGGACTGATCATTTTGTTTGACTCACATTGTTATAATAGCTATGATATTTTACTACACATACATTTTATTAAAAACGGCCCCAAACCCGTCATGGAATGATAATTGCAATAGGGAAGAGTTGCCGGCTTTTCAGTAAGTCGTAGACTCATTTTTGTAAGGTTCCAAACTACCTTTAGAACTAGTTATAAAAAAGAAGGATGCAATTTTGCCTTGTTTCTAACCTTCTATTTATTATATTAGATTTGATATCACGATACGACGCTCAATTTCGTGTATGTAATCTAGATGCCTCATCCGAAAGTAAGCTGGTTAGGCTTCATTGACGCGATGTTACCGGGTACGACAAACAAGGCAATTGCTCAGCAGATCTCTATCAAACACGCAATGGACGACAGCCGAGGACTAAGCGTCGTCTATATTCACTATATCAGTATGGTAATGGTGGTAAGATCATACTGTACGCCCTGTCAATGATATTATAAATAACTGTTTACAATTGAGTTGTTTCGGGTTAATTCTTAAATTTATTTTCTTACCAAGGTTTTAGCAAGTGTAACTTAGTGAAAGATGGTGTTATGAAAAGCGTTTGATTTATTTTCAGTTTACAGAGGGCTATGGAATATCAATGGGTCTTTTTAAGTTGGGTGTGTTAAGCTTAAATAAAGTAAATTATAAGGTAAGCACTAATATACTTGTATTGGTGCTTAGGAACTAGCAATTTTATTATCTGTTACTGTCATGTGAAAATTATAAAGAAACGGTTTTGTGAAATCTTACTACGTAACTTTATTTTCTTCCTTCAAGCACGGCCCAATCACATGATTTCAGACGTAATATCTTTTTAACTACACTGTTTTCCTTTCTTCTTATGACGTCATGCCAATCTATTAGAATTGTTTGCAATACAAACGTCGCTGTGAAGACAAATATTTTTGACAGTTCGAACCACTCACATCAACTCATATGTAAATATTATCAGGACCACTTTATTGCTGTTGGTAAACCGCAAGTATCATATTCTATGTCGACACACTGGAATCATTCTGTTGAAAGTAACAATGGATGGATCATTAGCATGCATTTGCAACTTTTACTTCACCAAATTTCAGCCTCGTGCGCCATTGTTAGTATATGAGAAAAAGATAGCAAAAATGCAGTAATAATGCTAGCAAGAATTATGACGAATAGAAAGTAAAGTGAAATACTTATTATTGAATCGGGAAATATCGGAATTGGAATACTTAATGTTTAAAATTGTGAAATCCGATTTCTACGTTTCATAATAAAAGCATTGGAGTGAATGGCAATGCTTACTGTGGAAGATCATTACAATTATTAGCTTTGAAGTTATTGCGCATTTTTAATTTTACTCATGTTATCACCTGAAATAGACGATTTATTTATTAACGATTTTACAGTTCAGTTTGAGTAGGTACCTAATAAAGACACCCGACGAATGTTCATGTAAATCTCAATATAAGACTAATTCAAAGTCGGTAGCGAAAGCTGTGAAAGATAGCTACATGAAGACGTGGGTATCATGTGAACTATTGGCCTATCGTGATCAAGAAAGGCGAAAGTGATCGGATGGGTTCAATAGATGAGATAATATGTTCATCGCATGTGAAAGTATTTTATTTAGCCTTAATATTATATCTGGCCTAATAAATAAAAAGGAAAGTTTCAGGTAGCTAATATTTGTATAGCATTTTTGCATGTGCTTGCTGAACAGAGAATATGTTACGAGCATTGCACACGCTTGCTTGCAACAAATTAACGCACATGCAAAGCTGGACTGTTATATTCATTTGTGACCCACATAAAACTATATTAACGCTTTTCTATTTTCACGTCTCACCTACAACGTTAAACAGACATTAAAATAGAAAATGGCTTAATGCGTTTGCGCAGGAAGGAAATACAACTGATTATGATCAATATTCAGAAATGAAAGGTTGAGATTAAAAGCTAGTGGCGCCATGGTGGTCAGTGAACCGTCGGGTGAAAGGTGAAACCTAGCAGCTGCTGCAAGTGTCAAAGTACTCGACTTCCGTGAGCTGGTTGGTGTTATACGTATGGATAAAAGTGAGTGTGAGGATCTATTAAATATTTTTCATTCTATCTATCGGGCAATACGCTGGAAGAAAATAAATAATAGAGCCCTTAAAAATAAGCTTCATTAAAACAACAATTAGAGTAGGTTGACTTTAATTTTAGCTTGCGCAGAAAAACCTAAATTATGCTATTCTGTCTAAACGTCAGCGGCGCGCAGGTTAAAAAGTCAACATCAAAGTTGACTGGTGCAGGCTTAAAGTCATTTGAAATATGGCCTACACTATTAGGCAAGTAACATCCTACGCTCTATTCAATTAAAGCTTAAAACAAGATGGAAGAGATAACCCAGCATAATAGCTGGAATGCAAATACGTTATAATACAAACTATTAATCAAGAATATCTTGAATCTTCGCTGAAGGGCGAATTAATTAGATAGTTGCTCGGGGAATACATGAAACTGATTCTTCAAACCACGCGTTAATTGTTGTTGCAAGCATTGTATAGCTCTGAACATGTACAGGCAAACGCTTTGGTGTGTCATAAACTAATCAGTGTGTGCTAGGAGTCTTACTAATATTTCAAAACATTTAGTAAAAGATATTTTGTATATATTAAAAAGCTTTATCTTTTGCCATTTCGCTACCGATTTTTGCAAGCTATCTTTAGTAGTAGGTGCAAGACATGTCAAAGAATACCAAGAATATAATAGACTATTTTTCTGGGTTGGCAGTAAGATTGATCGGTTGAAAGCGAAAGTGAAGATCGTGAGGTGACTAGGAACGAGCAAAGTAAAAAGCTTTTCCACAAAATCATGGTAAACTATAAGTACGTAAATAAAGGAATTTGCAAAGATATGATTATGAAAAAGAATGACTTAAAAACAATCGATTAATTAACACAGGATTTTTTAAATGCAACGTGTTGTTTTTCGTACTCTCTGGCAAGAAGAGAAATATATATCGAAATGATATATTTGATTCACACAAGTTAAAAAACTGTTAGAAGATTAATCAATGGGATATTTGAAATTATAGGTAATAACATATAATAGAGGAAATCCTTCAAATTAAAGAGTTTCCCAGACACTTTAGTTACACATCTTAGCAACAGTTATAATAACAACCGGTTAATATATACCAAACACATTTCGTTAAGTTATAACGATTTATGAACCTACGTACCTGACGCTCAATGATTTTAGCCCTTGAAATTTGCCTTTGAAGGAAAAATGTGTAACAATATTGAATGACACAATATGAAAAAAAACAATACTGTAATCACAGTTGTAATTGATTTAATTCTGATTGAAAAATATGATTCAAACGACACTGCAAAAAGCTTAGAGATTGATATAAATATTTCTGTGATAATATTAAAACAATAGTAATAGGATTGATCTGTAAAATTTATGTGCTTAAAAAATTTACCCCGGCATACACGAGTAAACATTTACATCCTCAATTCAAGTTTCTAATTTGTTATCCAAAGCAACGTTTACACAAGCGAGAGTCATTCTAATTTCATTAGTCGTCCATAAATCTCAATTTACATGAAATGTTTATACTTGCAACAAAACTTGCCAACTATCTGGCCCGGACACTTCGCCGCTGAACGTGGATCAAGGTTTTCTACTCATAAATCTATCGGAACGTACGAAACCAACGGCCATGAACCGAGCGCGAACCGCCTATGTACTTTGTACTTTTGGCTTTCAAAATAGGTCTGAATACTCACATTGTATTTTGTCATGCGATGTTCTAAGCACAAAGAGCCTTGTGAAAGGTGAACAACCTGCCCTCGTTATCTACGTACATATATGTGGATAGAGTATATTAGAGTGACATCAGTACTGCGCCAACGTAATAAACAATGCGCCTATCCACTTCTGGTGTACTTTATCGGGTTCAATGCAACATTTCTATAACTTTATTGAACTTCGATAATTACCCTGTCTCAATATGAACAATAAATCAATAATTCACAGAAACAGATAAATGTGAAGTAGTTATTAAGTTGAATTATATTATTTGTGAGCACTTGCCTGAAGAACTAAATTCTAAATTTAATACAGAGATCTTGATGAATAATATAGACAGATATTAACCGAGAATAACTTTTGCAAATTCTCTCGTCAATTAGGAATTATATTTGAGTGAAGAAACTTGAGGATGGTTAAATTCGCTCGCTAATCCTAATGAAGCGAAGAGTTTTGTCAAATTCTGGCGGGCAGTAAAGACGTCGGTATTGCCGCTATCAAGATGTGACAAGGGTTCGTCGCCAGTCGATCGAACGCCTCAGTGCGATGACATGAGGGCAGACACGTGCATCATTTTGTTACCAATAGGTAAAATACATGTGACTAAATATTTTTTTCTTTCCATAGATCCTTTTTATAGTCATTCGTTATCCAACAAAATTAGATCCAATAAAAGAACAAGTGAATGATTCCGCAAAATGTGTTTTGATGACCTAGTTTTTATGGTAGTTACCGCAAATGACGCATTCGGAAATCCACGTCAAGGATTTCTTTTGAAAATATAACTAACGGTAGTTAGAATACCATTGTTATATTTTCTTTGAGAATGCAACGGCAATTGTTTTTCCTTCGGAAGATAAACATTATTTTAAAAAGAGACAGCAAAATTTTTTTGAAAATATTTTTGCGAATTTAAAATTTTCAAATTGTATCATTTCTGTCACTTCAGCTCAGGTGTGGCGTAGGAAATACCGTTTATGACAAGTTCCACAAAAATTAACCCGTAGCGTTAGCCGTAAGAAGTCGTGACCGATTCAAAATAATTGGTAATAGTTGTACAGTCAAAAGCACCTCATCTTACCCAAATTGATTGCTGTTTCACCACTATTGCCGGATACATTGCGAGTAACTTTCAATGCAGTTGATTGTACCTACTTGTAGCAAAAAATTAAATATTCAAAACGGCAATTCAAATTGAAAGGCTATTTGAAAGCTTATGATTAAATAATTTCCACGCGAGAACCGGGAACGTTGTATGTTTTTGTTATTATATTGTATCAGGCAAAAAACATGACAGCTTCAGTCAGCAGACGCAATTACTGGGCAAAAAAACTTGGGTGAGTTTTGTAATGTGTGTGACTTTATATATAGTTTCGTGGCACTAATGTGCTCAATCGAGATGTAACTTTACGTAAAATATCTGTCAAGACTCAAATTAAATTACATGGAAATGATATGACTTCTCTGCCTAATGCTGAACCAAGATCCTCTGTAATGTGTTGGTCCCATGGGTCTAAGACATACGTATTAACTATGTTGATAGTCGTCCGAGACTCGTTTATTTATTATATTTTGATAACGAAAACATTTTTAATGAATTCAAGATAGAGACATAAACGAACAACACGCAACGCAAAACAGTTTTTGAATCAATGTACTTATCATTGTGTTGTATTAAGCTCTTCATTTTGGCAACTACACTTGTAATTACTATAATCATTTACGGCCAGGAAATTATCTTGTATATCTGAGACGAAATTACAGGGTCCATGTCACGATCGTCTTGTTATTAGCAAGTGACTCACCTTGCTTCATATCTAGGAATGTAGAAAAAACTTATGTTCACTGCATAAGTTAAGCATTAAGATCGTTCTAAATATGAATCTCGAAGGTCCAGTTACTAAATCATGTTTGGACTAAGAACCCCATAATAGGTCATAAATGAGGAGGTGAATTTATTAATAGGAGTTTATTAATATTACAGTACTAACAAACTGCAATTAATAAACTCACCTCCTAATTTACATGATCCATTCGAAATTCTGAAAAAAAAAAATCAACATCATCCGTCTATCCTTATTCCAAAAAGTTAAACGTTTATAGTTTCGTTCAACCATTTGACCTAGGGAATTCGAAAAGTCATCGATGAAGTTTTACTTTTTAAAGTAAAACCATGGTAAATTATCACGATCCAAAGTACAAATTAACATTAAATAATTATCTTGCTGAAAATGTTTTGCACTGTTGATTTCCCAACGGTTTTTGGCTCAACGTGCAGTCATATTGCCATCCAGGCCTCAGAATAACGGACTAATCTTAAAGAAATTATGAAAAACATTAAAGTTAGTTCTGACATATAAATTGTTAATGTCATCTATAATATTAATATTCATACATATAACAGTTTTACGATAATCTAATAGCAACATCTCTTTTTAGATGTTAAATATAGATTGCGGGAAAGTTGGAAGTGGTGAACTACCACTTTCTTTAGATGTACGAGTAGTGGTTGGTCGACCAAACATTGATTTATCTATCTAATTGATAAACCAGATGCCACATTCACTTGAAATCACTTTCTTAAAGATATGTTAATGATAAACCACAATCAGCAAAATATCTGAATAGTTTTTTCTTTTAGGAGGAGCAGGAAAGAAGACGTAATAGTAATGCAATTTTACATTTTACTATATTAGAAATGGGCTTAGTTCCCATTAGACATCCCAATGATGAAAATAACCACACAAATGAGAAAACAACAAGGCAGATTTATAGCAAAGATAGTTCGTTGACCTGTAACGCAACAGCTGTACGTCGAAAATAACCTCCGAGAATAGATGTCGGGCGTGCATCAGCTAAGCCAACACGTACCTACTTTCCAAGCAGCAGTTACAGACAGAGACGTGCCGGCGATCAGTCAGCGAGGCTATAGAAGATAATTAACAACGAAATTGTCCGGAGACAGCTAGACGCCTTACTTCTGTGGCCCGCGTTGCATTACGCCCCGCAATAATAACATACCGCACAACAGACACAAGGCAATTAAAAAAGTTGGAACGCCCGTTTCCCACACATTACTGGGTGAACGTTGTGACTGTATAGCAATAAGTACATAATTTAGTTGAGATACAGGACTCAGATGCCGAGACGAGGGAAATTGTTGGAATTGAGGTGAAAGCGGCTGCGGTGGATGAGACAATTACTGGATAATAGGGTTTGTAATAACATCGACATTTGTTGTAACTTCAAAATGCATTAGATATATATTTGTGATTTGTTTTTGAATAAAACAAAAAAAAATCTCGTTAAAACAAACGCCGACTAGCCTCACGCTCTGATTTGCATATCGGCAGCGAAAGTGTAGCTGCGGGTTAGTTTGACCTAAATTACTTTTATATGGATCAAAAATTTTGCAAAAACGACATTTTGTCTAAAATCTCTATACACAAACTCTACTTTGAAAAAAAAAATTGATAATATTGATGAAACTACTACGTAAAAACCTTCGCTTAGCAATAGACATCAGATTCCTTTAAAACCGGTGCATTCGAATATTAATCGCTCTAGTTGTAGTGTCTCGCTCCCAATTGTCGTGTGAAAAGACACAGAGCGAATTTCCATAACAAATTGACAGACTCTCTAATGCACTGGTTAGTGTGAAAATCAACCACAAGCGCGTTGATAATTGCAGACAAACAACCGATCGTCGATTGGTAAATTCAACAGTGGAGTAAACTAGGGCAGTGAAAAAGTGAGTTTCGTCAAATGCACCACTTACCCAATTCAAGAGAGCGGAACCGGTGTCGACGGAATCATTGTTTAGGAGCAGCATGGTCACTGATCCATTGTGGGAAGTGTATTAGATAACGTGTTCACAAGACCGCATAAAAACAATGGCAGTGATTTTGCATTCAAATTCTCGGAGAGTGAGAGCGGTTTGAGAAAAAAGAAATGCACCGATCAATCATATAAAAACTTACTTATTTTTCAGCCTATCAACTTGGAGTTATGTAACACTAAATATTTGAAATGTAAATGGTTATGATTAATACTTGGCTGCAAGTGTACCGATATTTGGGTTGAGTATACGTTTGTTAAAACGAATTTTACCGTAGATTTTGAATTGTACACTATTTTCTTGTTCTTTTCCACAGTACACGTAGAGATTGGTGATTAGGGAAGGTCAAAAGATAGAATCTCTGGTGCGTGTTACTGATATATCGTTCCCGCGTGTTCTCAAGAGACGTTCTCCATAATATTCACACGGTCCATCTTCGTGTTATTGACATACTCCTACGCATAATTGTGGTTTTTCAGTGGAAGTATAAATTCGAGACCACGTTGCTATCTGCCACTACCCTCGTCTGTATACAGTGGAACTATAATTCAAAAGCTCAGTTGAATGTCAGCGCAAACGGCTCATCTGGCCACCAATAGGTAATCCCAGAACTCCATTATAGGGCTCCACGATAGCCCTAGCGTGGGCGCCACAATGCCACTAACGAGGACCCGATATCATCTGACAGACAGCGGACATTAGTTAATGCCCGAGGAACGGCAAAGCGCGACAGATAAGACGAGATGCACAAAAAGTTCAGATGTGGTCTACAATGAAAGAATGATGACTTCTGGTGCGGCACAAAAGATTGTGAAACGTCATACGGTGCACAATAGAGAGAGCGACGTAAAGCGCGGCCACCGTGCATTACTAATCATGAAACCTGTCTCACTTCGTATCACAAAATAAGGACATCTTAGAAGAAAAATAAACGTGTAGTTTTCATAGTCATAATATATTTACAGAATTTTTATTAGCAAATAAAGGTTTATATATTTACTCGCTCAATTAACTGGATCTTCCTCTTGAATATATTAAAGAATAAATTAGAGCACAGGGAGGCGAACACCCACATCGTTTATGGTCGTTTAATAACGGCAGGTAAATGATGTTTACAAAATGGCAATTTGTGGTGTACAGCAATGCAAGTTATAATAGCAAATAATCTATAAAGCGGAAGCAATATTTCATTGTCTCTCTCATCTCATCGCACGCATTCGGGGTTGTGACGCCGTAAAGCTCAGTGTAAAAAATAAACCTTCAAATTTTTAAGACTCAACTGTGATATTACAACCGGACGTCAGCGCTCTTTGCGAATGATATTATTGCCTACTGGTAAGGGACACATAGTTTTGGCAAATGATAATCTGCAAAGGCTAAATGTCCCTTAGTCGTCTCGTACAAGATCCACAGGAGGATATGGAGTGGTTCTCTATTCTAAGACGATGACACTAACTACAAACGTTACACTGTTCATTGTCACTGACTGTGAAATATTTAATAGTAAAAGTAACTACTAAAACTCTTAAATATATTTAATTACCACACAGTTTCCATATTCTTCCACGAAAGTTATTTAATAACAATTTTATTTTGCGTAGTAGGAATAACTGCGCGCCTATCTACCAGATTTAACACCAGATCAAAGCGTTCAACGAGTGGATTTATTTCTTCCTCGTATAGCTCATTCGATCCAGCTTTTCTTGCTAATGCTACATACACGGAAACGGCGCACTGTTAGCTACATGCTAACTAATGCTAAATAACTAGGCTAACACTCCAGATAAATTTATTCCCGAGCTCGTTAGTTTTTTGCAACCTCTTTGTTAGTGTTATAAAACGTGACCGTTTTCAAAGCAGAGGGCATTGTGTTGTGAATCTCTGATATAATCCCATGTTGATACTGCGTGTGTTGTGCATGTACCCGAAAGTACAAAAAAAGTACATGAGTAACTCGGGTAATCTTTAAACTTTGGCTAATTAAATATTTCATGTTGTCTTCGAATAGGTTCGGTAGAGATAAAATACTATAACTACGCGTAAAATAATATTATGCCTGCTTGAAAAACCAAGTAAATTGTGTGTAACAAAATAAAATTTAATTTGGATTAAAACTTCTAGTGGTGGAGTAGAAAGTCAATTTCTTGGTGAAAACCAGCTGAATTAGTATCGAGTTTAATAACTGAACTGTAAATCTGAAAAGCGCAGTAAGAAGACGGTTCGTACTGATATTCCTAGTTGCTTTGCGCGAGCGCATTCGCCTCACTTTCACACTTTCACTGGGGCGACGCCCTCGCGCTGTGCACGCGACTGCCTCCACAATACGATCGCTTGCAAAACTGATTATTCAACACATGTCAGTGAACGTGCAATAGAAAGAACAAGCTATGCAGCTACCAATAAATAATTATATCGATCTAGGACGTTACCCGGACCCAGAGAGAATTGAAATGTTTTCACAGACTACGATGGTGAAATCCGTGAGTTGACTCATGGCTCCAGTAATAAGTTTATAATAAAACCACAATCCAATTTAGATAGTCTTATGGCAGAGTTTCAAGATGCTAATAAAGCTGGAGAAATAAATATTGCGACCAAATGATTACCCGAAGATGTTCATAACAGTACACGTTCGTGATGACCGAGATATAATTTGGATTTTTTCTAAAACAACGACGATGATAAAAGGTGACTAGACAATAAGGTTTTGGAGAATGGAACATCCAGCAATCAACGGTAAAAATAAAACTAGTGATGCAGATTGTGAACAAATTGGGTATGTGGGTGACCAGAAAAGAGTATAATTTTAATGGTGTGCTTTGAGAATTGTGGTTAGTGGGAAACTCAAGACTGTTTCACTGATTTGGAAGAGATTGCTGAGATTTTTGAAATGAAAAAATGGAATAAAATCATTAAATAATGGCAATGTATGAATTTTAAATTACTTATCACAAGCTGTCTGAATAGCCCCTATCTCTGGCAACCTTGTTTAATCTGAATGCTGGCCAAGCCTGAATATACTATAGATAGTTTTACCGCATCTCGGTTGCGGTCGGCGCAGCATTACTTCAAGGTCCACTTGTCCCTTCAGTTTTGAATACAAGCCTGGTTCACCTCTAAAGATGCAAGTTTTACATTGCACTGTATATGCCATTCAACGCTCGATCGTTGACAAAAAACAAAAAATATATCAGGAAGAGTCACGATATATCGTCACGAGGATTCTTGGAATTTTTATTCCATTACAGTAATTGGTGTGCGTATTTTTTGTTCATTCATTAAATTACTCACAAAGAGATTGTCACATATAATTGAATTCATGTCAAGTTGTATATAGGTCCCGTGAGTTCAAATAATTAAAACATGAACACGTTAAGAAATAATGTTATTACACATTTGCAATCAAATATTAGGTGACAGCAGGACCTACCCCAAATATAACAAAAGAAATTCCATTGTTTATAGCTGTTACATATGCATCTGTTTCAATTGCTGTATGTAATCTGCAATGCAAATGCGTGTTCATTTTACGTTCACGACACAGAGTCCATGAATTAGGAATCTAATAACGTCGAACAATTTCACTGGAACATAAAAAAATCTTACAATAGGAGAACTAAAGTAAAAACTACTGTATGAATTGGGTAGAATTATTAGATTTGCATGGAATCAAGATTAATTTCTTATTCGAAATGTCGCATGTTACACTGTGTCGGACCAGTTAATATTTTTTTTCATCTTCTCTTTAGATGACTTGAATGAATCTGATACCAGTGTTAGTTTTATTGTAACAATCGAATGAATCGAACTTAGTAGAATGCTCTATCACAATTTTATGTACAGTCTTACACAATAGGCGCCCATTTATGTGCATGCGCACATTCAATTTCTTTTTTCCTCTCAGTTATAGGAAACGTTTTAGAAAGCGTAATTATATTAACCCCGGGTGTTACGCGTTGTGAGCGCTTTCATTCGGAGTCACAATCTGCTTTCAATAACTGAGTAATCGGCGCCGCTTTTATTTGACTTTCGCCAATAAATAGGGTTGTCACTAATTTAATGTAGGTTTGAATTAAAGACGTTATGAGGATAATGAAAGTTTTGTTGAATTCTTATTGCGGAAATAGCGTCTTCGATCAGAGCATGACTACAATACGCTGTAGTCCATTATGAATGAAATGAAACGATGATTCTAAATTGGAAAAAAGGTCCCTCTCTATTATATTGCTTTTAGGTATTCTTGATTCATCTTTATTTTTCCAATCAATACCAACCAACAACGAAACCAAACATAAAGAACTTTATCTCGAAACTAGCAAAAGTTCTACATCTCCGCGGCACACCTTAATCCAGTTAGAACTTCATATCGGCAGATAAAGGCATTACGGTGGGCAGTACGTAAACCCGAATCCATTGCAATATCTGCGCTATTAATACATACATTATACAGCATAGAAATCCTTACAAGGTAGCTGACACTTCAATGACTGGATCTACGCAAACAACGTTTCGTCTATACTAGCCAACAATGGCGGTTAAAATTGGGTAAATACAGATCATTATGACTGATAACTCATCGAGGATCTTTGAGTGGGAAACAATAAAGTAGCTCTGTTTGACTTATAATAAGTGGGTTGGCACGTTCTATAATCTAGAGACTCTCGACTAGACATAATGGTTAGAATAAATAACAAAAATATACTTGTAAAGTAAATCTTCTTGATTATTCAAACATAAAGACCTACCATGAGAGGAAGGTACTTAAATTAGTCGCAGGATCAGACAATACTGGCACATAAGAATTGGTAAATTCAAACACGTCATTTTAGCAGTGAAATAATCATGCTAGTCAAAAAAACTTAACCATTTTCTACGCGTTTACTACAGAAATAGGCTAATAGTGATAATAACAGTCAATAAATCGCCCATTTCTAGGAGACTAACAAACAAACCTTGGAATGTCGGATAAGTTGACCTTGTAGTAAGAATCAAGTTCAATTATCACCTGAAATCACACTTATCTCATCGCAAAAGTTTAACAATAGGATAAATCAGCGCCCACTCGATTCTTCGAGAAAAACATCATAAAAATAGTACCAATAATAATGACACTGTTGATGTAGTATCACCCTAGGCAAATGCCCAATTCATGTTTATTAATTTAGGTCTGTAGTAGTAGAACAAAATGTAAATAAACTGAAATTTAAATGTCTTAATTTACAAAATTAAGAAATAGATTGAATATCGAATGACGATTACAACTGCTAACTTGGTGTTCAAGAACTAGTAAAATATCGACATTAAAGCTGACATAAGGAATCCATTAATTCTAGGAATCATATCCAACAGATATGGAATGTTAAGTCTAGACAGATATAATGTTGACAAATACATAACTTTGTCACTGTTTCGAAACGAGCAATAATTACAAAACTTCAACAGCGCATTGGGGACAAGAATCAATTAGTTTTGTAATAGAATTGATTCTGGTGGGAATCGCACAGCTCCACAATAGATCGTCTATGCAACTGATTCGATTGCGGCATAAATCCAGGTGGGTTAAAGAATATAGTAATATAATAACTCGGTTAAGTATAATCATGAGAAATAAGAATATTTAAATAAAAGAAAAGAAATCAGACATAATATTTACAGTATATGAGAATATAATCCACCACGTACAAGGTGGGGTAAACGATGAATGAATTACATGATTGATGGCTTTTATTTAAATGTACGTAATAGGTGGACATTGAAAAGGAGATTTATGTATTAGATTTAATAATAAATGATTCTATTTATAAAATACCTATGGTGCTTGAAATAGGCGCTTCCAAAGTAATTAAATTCATTGATACGTAAGTACGTAACTTAGAATATTTACATAAAGCCCTTATTATTATTAAATAATAAGAGCTTTATGTAAATATTCATAAGTGAATAATAATGAATATATCATAAGTTAATACTAGCTGTGCCCCGGGGCTTCGCTCCTGTGGAAATTTCGGGATAAAAAGTATCCTATTTGTTATTCCAGGTTATTTTCTACCCGTGTACCAAATTTCAACAATTGGTCCAGTAGATAATGCGTGAAGAGGTAACAAAAACAAACAAACTTACTTTCGCATTTATAATATTAGTTGGTATTGGAAAGATATTATAATAGAAAAATACCAAATTACAAAAAAAAACATTTTCGTTAATTTATACGGCCGTGATTACATCACAATAAATAACATCAAGCAAGAAAAGAATTACAAGTAAAATGGTTGCCACAATCAAGACGTAACACGCAAGCTCAAAATGTGTTTTATCATGATACAGAATGGCCATCGTAAATTTCCTAATAACACCCTTTCCACGGCCGTCAGCGATACGACTTTTAATTTCCATTAAAATGTTATTAAGAGTGGAACTTTAGGAGTAAGTAACTATGAAATTGACACATAAAATTTCAGTTTAGTACCAACTATGATGATTACAAAATTAAATATAGTAAAATGGGTTCGAAAGGTAAATCAAAGATAGATGTAATGAAATTTAATGATGCTTTGGTAATGTGCCTTGGGCTTGATGACTTTAACTTTCTTTGGCAATGGAGACATAATGTCAGAGAAGACCTAACTTCAAGAAATAATTAAAGATCGGAAAATGCACTATTTGATAAAAACATAAGCCTTTATTTATAAATCAATTAATAAAGAGAATATGAAGTTCTAAATTCGAAAGGCGTCTTTCCCATGGAGCGAGCGGACGAGGCTAATTGCATAAGAGGTACGTAACGACCTCTTAATTGGAATTCGCCCTCAATTAATGGGGCCTCGAGCTCCCAATTTGAAATTGGAACGAGTGTTTACGCGCCGGTTCCCGGGTGAACGGCCGCCGGTGAAAGTCGGGACGTGGATATGGGTCAGGTGGTCATTTACCCTCAGGTAGCCGCTGTGTCATGTTGCCTGTCTCTATAAATACTAGTAGAACTGTCGGAATGGTGTCAATTCTCGAATTTATACTTGATGTTTGTCTATCAAATGTTTATGAGGTGTTGTTTGTTGTATTGAATTTGAAAATTACGTACATTTTATGAATGAGTAGATACCCAAGTACGTATAAAATTCAAATTGTTAGATTTTTGTCAGATTTAACCAAAAATAAAATCACACTCTAAAAAACATGATGCAAGTTTTTTTTTTATAGAGATCGTATGTTAAGAATATTATGAATCGGTGTTAAGAATATCATCCTAAATTAAAATGACTTGCCACCTGCGATGAGCAAATTGGAATATAAACATTCACAAGCAATACAACTAACGGCATTATATGTATGTTCGCATAAAAATTTTCACATTTGCAATTTCACAGAACTGTTTAGATATTAATGGAACCGTTAATAAAAAAAAATGTGTTAGTATGTTTTGAGTTAATTACTTAAGTACTGGCAGAATTAATAACGCATAATGTACTAATGGTTGCATAAAGTGGCGTCACGTTTGTTCACCCGTTATTAAATACCGCAAAATGGCTGCTGACTGAGGGGAATCGCATTGCGATAAAAACTGCTTTTTAACAGAATTTTTCAGCCACAATTACAAATCTCAGGTGAAATAATGAAATTTATGGATAAAAACTAAGTGGACTACAGCTATCTCACAACTAAATGAACGAAGAGAACAAAATATTTTAATATCAGGAGAATATTAATGACGAATTTAACAATATTGTCAATATCAAGAACAAGACTGGCCACAGAATTTAAAAACATATAGTTAGTAAAGAGTTTCCAACACAACCATGTGAATTGGAAAGGTGGTAAAGGGTAGTTAAAGAAACTAGTAAAACTGAAACAGGGCATTGTGAAAAATTTCGGCCCGAACTTTTCACAACTCTGGGTCTATAAGCTTTATGTAAGAGACAGGCGTAGGATAACGGTCGCTATTAGCATATATTTGATTTTGTAAACGTACCATAAATCAGCCGCTGTCCTGTATACACAAAATCTTTTGTTCTCCGGTCATATGATAACATTACTATGCACCCGATGTAACGGTTCGCCCTGGCGTACGATTATAATACCATTTGTAGGTAGTACGCTGTGCATTGAATATTTTATGTTAATATTTTCGATGTTTTTTGGTAAACATAGATAAATTAAGCTCGCTTTAAAGAATCGAGACCCAAAAACCATGCATGAAGACTCTAATAACAAAAGTAATGGTGATGGATGATGCTTATAACAGAGCGTAAAATAATTCACAGGTAAATGACACCCAGTTTCCAGGTTTCACCTTCCATATACTTAAGATATTGAATCAAACAGTCGTCAATGAAGACAATCGCATATATAGTGATGTATATAATTCTAAATTGAATAAAGAATTTTGAATTTGAATTTTATAAACATTTTTTGTCAGTGCTTCCGGAAACTGGAGAATCAAAGAATTTATTAACGTTATAGCAAAAAATCTTAGTGATAAAAATACCAGAGTCTCAAACAAATCATCGAAAAGGTAGAATAAATATTGAGATGCCAAGTCTTTAGCACAAAGAGCAGTGTCATTAAGGACAGCGAGTAAATAATCGCTCACAGATTTACAGCTCTCAAGGACATACTGACTTCCATTACAAGATAAAGTTTTTATAAATACTTTAACAATAACAGAATCACAGACAAAACATTTTTGGGTGTGTAAATTGTACGTGATTCCATGAACTTAAATATAACGTAGACGGTTTAAATTGGTCAAGTGAAAATAGCGCCCGATAATATGACGAATACTATTATTTTGAAAAGCAACATACTTGTAACACCACGACCATACAACTGGTCAAAACGATGTTTATTTACGAACACACATAATAAGTGTAACAAAAACGAATCCGTTTGTAAAAAAAAACTTGAAAATAAGATCAGCAACAGGATAGAATTAGACGAATATTACTGTTGTGGTTTGCAGACTAAAATCGAGTGTCATATCTACAAAGCGCTCTAATAAATAAAAACAAAAATAAAACCGTAAAAGGAAAATCCCAAATAAAGGCCGGGGCACAAAGGACGACTTCATTATGAGCGTTTAAATCATCGCCGTCCTATTTAATGTCGGCTGAAGGACGTACGACTTTCACCTCGGGAGAAAGCCCTTCTTGTTCTCGTTTTTTCTTTTCCTCTGACCCCTTTTCACGAAACGATAAGAGGTGTTGTGGAGGACTGGAGGCTAATAACTGACTTCTGACTCTTTTATATTTATATATGGATTTTGAAAATGAACTAGTTTTTGAAAAAAATAATAAAGCGGCTTATTAGGACTAAAAACATCTTCAAACAGTGAAGAGTGAGAATGTATAGAAGTAATGCAGGAAAAAGTCAAAACTAAGAATCAGATACTGCGGAACGAAAAAAAAATGTCTCCGTTGATGACGACAGGAATGCTATAAGAATCAGTTCACGCACAGAGCGCACAACATTGTATGACGCTGTAAATAAGGCGGGCACTCTTTGAGCGCGAGATATGTGATCAAAGGATATAGAAGATATAGATTAATGGAATTCCGAATGGAGGATAGGATAATTCGTGGCCATTCGTGCGTGCTCGGATTTTTCTATCGTGATTGCTTTATCGAGCGATGTTTATCGCCATGAGTAAAGGTATCATCACCACATCAAGAACGTCCTACGATTTAAATAGAAGATACATTAAGTGAAGAGTGAACACGATACATTTAATTAAGTTTAATGATATAAAAATCAAGTGCACAGAATTAGAGCGGGATGAAACAGAGCATGGCAAGAAAAGAGCGACGAATCCGAGAAAAACTAGTAAGAAGTTGTATCATTGATGGAAAGCCACAACAGCGGGTGTGAAACTTGGTCATCATTCCATTAAGATTGATTATAGTGATTTCTTTACACTTATTGCACTCATATTGAAACAACATTAGCAGTTACAACAATTGTCGTCAGCAGAATTGACACGCTTTTGATGGAATTTTACACACTGCGAGTATTTTAAACAAAAAAAAAAAAAGATTTTTATCTATTGAACTAAGAAGAGGTACCTCCAAAAGGCCGATTCAACCAATTTTAAGATCATGAATAATATCAACACTTTAGTTATCTCTGTTTTAATTTGAAAATTATGAATGAAACAGAAAACCGAATGGAACTTCTAACGTAATCAAAATATTAATCAACCGCATTGATAGGAATGCGCTCGAACAAGAAATATTTTGATATAAAATCCCACCCTTTGACATTTTTCCCTTCGTGTACTGTGTGGCATCGCCCTTATACTCGTCAGTAAAAGCTGTGATCTCATATGTTTGTATACGATATTCGGGCATTATGTATTCGGTTTTACGGCTATGTAAATGAGCCGATGAGCCGAGCAAGAGGCGGAAGTGAACGCTTCATTTGACCCATTAATTATGCGTTCCAAATTTCACAAAACAATGAAGAAACAGATGGTTCGCCTCTCATTGAAATAAATGTTAATCTGCCTATTCTACAGCGGATATCGACACTATAGAGAAAATAATGATAAAATGACATTATACAAAACAAAAAAAATATGATGATATGGTCAGTTGTTTTAAGTTAGATAAAAAAGACTAAATTACCCTTTTCCGATCCGGTGAAATCTGGTGAAGGAAAACATCGTGAGGAAACCTGCACACTGGTTGATTATTAATTTGTGTGTGAAATGGAGAAGGCAATGGCAAACCACTCCATTAATAATGCCAAGAAAGTTGTTACGTGTGTTTCATTCCATGTAATGACCGCGACCCTCAGTCATAAGGAATACGACTATGAAGAAGAGAAGTTAGACTTTTTGGCTTAAAAGCCAAGTAAGATTACACTGAACGAACAAATTTGCACAAGTTACCCAATAATTTTTGATATTATTTCTAGTTTGTACCACTCTTAAAACCCATTACATTTTTATGGCTAGAATGTAGAACTATTTTGTAAATATTTTCTATATCTGACGATATTATTATTATTTGCGTTAAGACTTGATTATACAAGCAATTACAACAAATATTTCCTGGGGTCGATTATGCTAAATCCTCTATCGATTATATACATATTACATTATTTTAATAAATCGGACGTGGCATTAACAGAGCGTATAAAATTAAAGCAGAAAACGCCCATTAAATAGATACTACGGAGCATTTTCTTTGATGTTAATTTCTAAATATTGGTAACCTGTTTGATTTAGCAGCTATTTCGTATAGTCTTATAAAACCAAAGATTCAAAGCATACATCAATTTGATAGTGACATTTCTATAATTTGCTTTTTTTCATATAAAAAGCTGTGTATATCAATTATATAACTTATAAGCAACATATGCTAAAATTAATTTAGCCATAAATATTTGAAAGTCCATAAGTATTTAAGTACAAGCTTTATCCATACATTATGCTAATCCGTTCAGTTTAACATGCCTCTCATATTGCAAACGTGTAGCCAATAATTTGTACTGGCATACATCTAGTATCGTGGTGACAATAGCATTCTATATGGAAATCTGGCGCCGCTACTACCAGCAAGTTGGAAAGTCGGTGTCGAACAGACAGTTCAAGAGTTAGAAAGCGTGCTGCAACGCAAACCGCACCTGGGAAAACTGAGATATCTGACTGACGGACAATTATTATATTGGTATAGTCATCATCATAAATTACGTTAGTGCTTTGTTAATATTTCAGCGAATCGGCAAAAGATTCACAATGAAAATCAAAATGACGAAAGTCACTAACATGTTTTAGGGGCAATATTTCATCTGAAAATTTAGTAATATTCATTACATTTCAACTATTTGCGTAGTAATTATTATGCAAAATAATTTAGACCACCTAAGAACTTCTAAAATACACATTGATGGGATTATATATGGGAAGGGCATAAACTACAAACAAAATTTCTAAAGGACTGATGATTAATAGATGATACCTTCAGATAAAATATACTTATTCAATTAGCAAAATAATGATATAGTTCAAAATCGTAAACAACAATATAATAATCTTGCATACCTCCTTTTACTACAACCAGAGCATTAGTTCTTGAATTTATTGTACTTTTATTGACACTATGTTGATTCCAATGAAAAAATAAATACAACAGAGACCGGTTATTTAGTAAGTATGCTATCTGTAATGACGAGCAGTGACGTTCAAACAGTGGGGCATAAAGAGACATAAAAATGAATATTCCGAGAGCTTACATGTCCACAAATGAAATAAAATCTACATGGAACTGCTTCGGAGTCCCTTTTACGGAGGCCGATGATCTTATAAAAAGTTATGAACGAGTACTTAAAATAACTTTCATACAAACCGATGAATCGGAATACGATTGATATTTATTCATATGACCCGCGAATTCTGTGATATCGAAAAGCAATATTCTTCCAATATTTCCTTAATATTAGATCCGCTATAGTAAAATCGCATTAATATCTTCTTTATCAGTTTGGCTGCCAGCGAAAAAATCAGAATAATATGTTCAATTTCGCCAACGCGCGTGTTTCACTCCTATATAGTGTCAGAGGTGTTCATCTGCTGCGGTAACCATTTACCGTCTGGTGGGCCGAACTCCTTTTTGGTTGTTCAGTAGCATTAAAAAAAACTAAGATTAAAAAGCGCGACAATTTAAGAAAAACAATTCGCGCTATGTCTGTAATTGTGTATCCTCATCCTATCCTAGCTAATTGTGCATAAGTAAGATAACTGATCCTACCTTAATGATCACCGTATTCGACTTATCGTAAGAAGTAAAGAGGACTTTGATCCAATAGTCTGAGACAACAAACACATGGCGCTCGATCGCTTACCTGAAACAAACATGTTTATTGCTTAATCGGTTATACTTTTAAAAACAAATTAACCCTCTATTAAAGACATTACTTAAAGATGACTCTTTGTAGTCTTTAAATGGCAGTTCCAGTTCGTTGCTTATGTTAATTTTACAACATTTTATTTAACTTGCAATGCAACTATGGTGGAACTCGGGTGGAATCTTGCAATTCAATTTTGATGCAGACATCTTCCAGAAATTTTGTACAAACGTTTATTTCATAAAACTGTCAAACAGCCAATTGGATATCTATTCCGTGAATACTAATGCCGTAATGCATCGATTGAGATTTTTTAATACAAAAAGCTCCTAAGAAAAGAACTATTATGACTCATGGCTTTGTTCATTGCAACAATGAATCAACTACTATTAGTAATTAAATGACACATTGTTACGTTGCTTGTGGTATTAGTTTTGTTTTGATTTGCAGTTCAGACTTTAAGTGAGTCAATGGCTAATGCATAACTTATTTCACTTCAAATTGGTTCATTGTTTTATAAAACTTTATAAAAAATACGAAAGTACCGCATAAACTAAGACAAAACTATCAAAGCAAAGTAAATCCACAAATCCTTATAGGAAAGAGTCTTGGTTAAAAAATATACTCGTATAGAAGGGATCAATGAATAATATGTTTTTATGATTTTACGGAGTTGTAATACTGATTTATCCGAGACGCGTGTCGTCGTCGGCGACTGCCTGTGTAACTATTTATGATTAATGTTCCTACTCCAGACATAAATAGGCTGAAATTACTAATGGAAGACAAGTCAAAATCTTACTGTTTAACACAAGAACTAAATGCTATTAGGATTTTAGAGATTTTTTAAATTTAGCGCTATCAGTTGTTGCACCTCGGTAATTGCCATTTAAATTACAAGGTAAGTCCGTAAGTTTTTTCACGATCTTAATCAAAGTGCCGCATCAGTCTGGTCCATGATTAACAGTGCAAATAAAATACAAAATGGGGAACATTTGCACATTGGCGAGCCACACTGTGCCATTAGCGGCTAAATGTGCAAGCCGAGACTTGGCAACACTACTGGTTACAGACACAGTACAGCCTATTTGATACGAACCGTTTATTTAATGGCTCGAGTGAAGCGGCTGACGGCACCAAAAAAGCTGACATTAAAAAAATTCGATTGAATATTCATGGAAGTAGAATATTTGCATGAGTAATTGATTGAAATAAAACGAAAGCGAGCCGGTAGATAATTGGAAACGACGACGTCTTAAGAAAACAATGAAGTAAGTACTAGGCGTTTTCGTTAATAAAATATGCCTATAACTGGTTTTTATTATGTTATATATTACATGAAGAGTTTTGTCACAATGTCAGGACGTAAAGATTATAAATGGGAAGATTTTTTGATTTACTAAAATTAATAGGCTCATATTCACGCGACACATTTTATTTCATGTGGACATTTCAACATACTTACCTAATCATTATAGGTAGGTACTTATTACATGTTATGATTTTATGATCTTACCACCAGATTTGAATTAGCTCATCGAATGCTACTTATATTATTCATTCTTTAATCAATTTCGCAAACATATAAAAGAAAATACTAAACTTAATAGATATCAGAGTCTATACGTTAAGACGTTAAAAAAATCGTGACAACTGTGTAGAAACAAAGATACTGATAAATTAATTGGCACAACCAGCTAAACACGACACACAACTAGAGATTAATAAGAAATGGAACTGGACAGTAGCACGATTACACAACATTAATTAAACATATGATACGAACAGATACTATATAAGTACGAACATATCGTCGCTATATGCAAACATTATGTGACGATATGTACTGTTTTGGTTTTCTCCTTAACTTTTCCGTAGAAATACGCCAGATTTCCAGGAATGTATTAAAATTGAAAGAAAATGTGTCAGGATCTGGATCAGGATCAGTTAAAAGATTCTACGTTATTTTCTGCTGGCAAGCGCGGAAGCTTTTTTACCAAGTCAGATATTGGAATATCGAGCGTCGGCGTTGTATTGTGGTTATTATCATTTGTAGATCTTGTTCGACGCGTGTGAACGACAGGAGTGCATCGCATGACTAATCTCCCCTCTTTGGTATTCAAGCAGCGGTTGAACTTTGTCGATGGCGTGAATCAGAGACAACGCCGCCAGCACTCTCCTGTCAACGATGTTGTGAAATGTGTGAGGTATGAGCGGTTAAATAATAATGATTATTCTTTCTACGAAATACACTGATGTTGTCTCTGGCATTTGCATTTGTATGAATTTACTTTTAGATTTGCTAGTGATTCTATTAGGTGTTGACTGTTGGTTGACCTAAGCAAATCAGTAGTCGGCGAATTGGTTCAAGGCGAGATTAATATGAAGCACGGGGTCACGTGAGGTTAAACAGTAAGGACATATGAATGATTTGAAATCTAAATTTTAAAGGTTTCAAATTATACGGATGCGCTGTTTGGTATTTCAATTCATACATATATTAGGTGGATCAGAGAATAACAAGTCACATTTTTGCATATTTATTTCTATTGATATTGTTAAACAGGTGATTAAATTGCATTACTGACAAACTATTATTTGTCGGTATACACTTTATGTCTATTGTCAATATGCAAACGGAATGCACGTGACGAGCGATGACCGGCGGCTGTGTTATACTGTGACTATGAAAGCGTTGCTTCGACCAAGGTCGACGCAAATAATCTACACACACTATACGCACGCGTACATAAAAACTTCGTCCGATACAGCAACAGAGCGATAACCGCTTTAAGAGATAACAAAAACCGTATATTTGTTTCGCTCGCTCACGAACGCTTTCATGTATGCCAGAAAGGGACACTTATCGAGTACGGGTTGCTGCAACAGTCTAATATTCTTGTTGCCGGCGCGGCAAAGAGCAGCCACGTTGGCCGCCATCTTGCTCAGTGTAGTGTAGCGTTCGCTAGAACACAGTTCAACGTGTTTTGTTACGTGTTTCAATTACAACATGGCAACAGCTAATCTAGATAATTGGACCGAAATGAATTGTATACAGTTGATACGTGAATTCAGGATAAGGCCAACGTTATGGGACCAAAAGGATCCGTTATATTACAAGAAGTCATTGAAGCCGAGATTGTGGGAACAAATTGGTAAAAAGATAGACATGCCGCCACTGGAGTGTAAACACAAAATGAATATATTGATGTCATCTTTTCGGCGTGAAAAGGCTAAAATTATGCATAAAATGGGAGATAACAATGGAGGTAAGTTAATATAGGTATATTAATAACTAGTTGTTCGCCGCGAACTTGGACCTCGCGAAAACAATACATTTTTACAAAATTGTGAATAGGTATTTCAAAAACGACTTAACCAATTTTGTTGCCCCCACGAACTTAAAAATTCTATTGATCTTTTAAATTGCATCAAAATCAGAATCGGTTCGAAAGTTATCGCAAACATACAAACGATTGTGTATGTTTTCCCCAAGTTTATTTGTCGATTGCAATTTAAAAAAAAAACATCAATAAACAATGCTTTACACTCTCGAATTAAAATACTAGCATACATTAAAGAAAGAAAGAAAAATTGTTTATTTGATATCACAAACTTAAATCTAAATTATTATACAGGAATTAACAACCTGGGCGTATGTGTATACCAAAAAGGCCTATCAGCATAATGTTGCGGTGAGAGCCACAACGCTGGCCTTCTGAGGACACCGTTACAAAATTAAAATTATGTAAAGACAAATAATATAAGACAAGCCGACTAGGGTGGCGCCACACTGTATCTATCTAACATACAAAAAATATTATTACCTCGATGACATACGATACGAGATGTCGGCATCGGCTCCCAATTAGTGTTGCCGCTCATGATAGTCAACTATCGATAGTTTGAGGAAAAGTAATAGTATCGAACTGTTATGACGAGAAGACTATCGATAGTATTGCCCTGAAATATTAGATTTGCTATCGATAGAATAGATACTATCGATCGTCTTCACGTCATGACAGTTCGATACTATCGATAGTATTGCCCTTTATCAATCAATAGTATTGCTCCAAAATAGCTATCGATACCTACTTACGATATATAGTAACGATAGTATTGCTTTTAAAACTATCGATAGTTCGCAACACTACTCCCAACTCTCCTCAACTGCACGGACGTGGTTTTTTGTCAAGAGAAACATAATCGCTTTAACGACGATAAAAGCTAGTGACAAAAATAACATTTCTATAAGAAACTTATTTCAATTATAAATAGTTAATCCGGATTACAAATTGTACCTTTTTCTTAAAATAAAATCTTTTCTTAAAATATTTATTTCTTTTTTTATCTTTTTTTTAAATATTTGTTTTTATTAAGTTCCAATAATATATATAAAGAGCGGGTATTTAAAGTCATACACAATCGGGTATATTACTAGTATCAATAAAAGATATGTTAACATTAAGATAATTTGAGGTACAATCCATTGGCGGTGATCCACTATTTAAAAATTGATTAGATAATAGAAGTCCTAATACTACGAATTGACGTGGGTGAGGTTCCGCCCTAGAATAGAACCACTCCATATCTTCCAGTGAATGTCATACGAGAGGACTAAGAACACATAGCCTTGGTAGCAGATAGACAACATTAGCATTCCCAAGGAGAGTTGACGTCAAGCAGGCGGCGGGTAGTAAAATCGCAAACACTCGAATAAAATCGTTATTTACTTCTTACAGATTCACCCAACTATGTGGTTTCCTGGTTTGCATTCAAAGAGTTGATGTTTTTGATGGACAAAGATAATGAAAGGGAACGTCAGCGAATGGTAAATTTAACTTTTTTTATTATACAAGTGTTTTCTTTCATATTATGTATTCCATTCGATTAATTGCTTTCGTTTAATTATAGTTAATTCAAATGAACTTATTATTTAACAGAAAGGACAACATTCTGAAAACTTAGATGACGAAATCGAAGACAACAACGGAAGCCCGTCTAGTCTCAAACGAACCTTGCTGAAACATCACATCCAGGCCCCAAATTCTAGCGAGAAACGACCCTGTTTTTCTGTATCAACTAATACATCACCCACACCACAGCCGCCACCAATAGCGAATACATCAGATACAGATGACGAGATAAAATCATTTGCCAATTTCATATCATCCAAAATGAAAAAATACTCGGAAACCACGAAAAATATGGTACAACAAGCAATCTGTGAGATAATTTTTAAAGCCGATCAAAATTTCTATGAAAATAATGAAAAGTTCGTCATCGTAGATGAAAATGATCCTTTTGCGAATAACATAGATGAAGATAATACGAGCGGAGATATCAAGGCAGAATATGATATGCATTGTTTCATTGAGGAGAATAGCAAATAAATTACAATGTAATAAGAGGAGAATAGTTGTGATCTTTGGAACTAGATTAAATTACGTTTTATGATATATGAAAACTGATCTCAAGTTAATAATAATAAAAAAAACATGAATCTTAAGAACTTATTTGATTGTATAAACATACCCTTAATTAATGTATTTTTTGTTAAACTAGAGACGTCAATAAAACATTAAAAGCTAGATAATGGGGCTAAGTGGGACCTTGATTATATTATCAAGATAAATATGCCAATTTTGTTAAGGGATTTGAATTTATCCGAGCTAAATGAGTCATGCTGTATCGTTGCAACCTCCTAGCGTAAACAGATGTCATCTAGGTTTAAATTGAAGCTGCGATCAGAGTCGTGATTTGCCTCTATCGAGCTCAGGACAAAATGCAACGAGATGAGAACTTTACGCCCTTGGCAAGCGACGGTATATGGTTACTTGTCGTGAGCTTATAAAGAAACGAGGTTACAGTTATTTTTGGTTCATGACTATATGTGGCGATGACTTTATAAATTAGAATTTTCAATCACAAATGAACACATAGTTTCATGATAAAACATATGGTTTACTCTAAATAAGTAATTTAAAATGATCTAACATATAATACCTAAGCTATAAGATACATTTTAATTATTCAGAAACATAAGTGTAGCATTCCCAGCACCCAATGAGGTATGTGTTTAGATAATGTCTGATGGAGATTATACTGACTACACGAAACCTAAATACCAGGTAGTTGACAAAGTCACGAAGTAAACAAGCAATGAGTATATTGTTATAGAAAAAAAAACCTTATCAGTTGAGAAATTCAGTTTATCGCGACAACGCCCTCATATGATAGCATCGCTTCGTTGACAATGGGCACAAGAAATTGGGCTTTTAGAATCACGTACACGTGGACAATTTGTGGATGGTTTTATCTTAAGCACGCTGCATTCATATACAATACATGAATAATTTATATCTTGAACATGCCCAGTCTCAAAACTCTGGTCTGGTGGAATGTTGCACGACAAGTCGTTATTGCATATAATTACAAATAAATGTATGCAAATAATTTTATTCAGTCGTTATTGTGTCAGCTCACTGAAGCAATAATTATATGCATGTCAATTTAATTCAAAACTGTAATAAAACGTTTGTTATTGATAGCCCAGGTGACAATTTCCCAACGGGAGAAGCTTTTAATAGTGCAATTTATTGTATTTAATGCTCACGAAATCAAGGACGCTTAGCGTCGTGACGTGAGTCATTTATCAAAATGTATAAGTCAACAAAACAATGAATACTTTTGAGCTATGGTGTAACAGGCTTAGCTATATCGATGACACATTGATTTTTACCGAAGCGAATCCAATGCGATAATCCACCCATGATGATTCAGCTAGTCTCTCAGCTTCAATAAGTTTCACATACCTTGATTAGAAAACGAATGGTAAAAGTAGACACACGAAGAATTGAGGTCCGACCGGGATTACGTTAACGAGCTCATAATAGGATTACATACGCCGATGTCGATGTGTCCCAGTTTAGACGGCACACCGTTACAACCCAACCCACGCTACACGACGGTCTGTGACAATATAATGATTACTTATCAGAACACCACACAAACAATATGCACTCCTATTGCTCCCGTCTAGAACTATCTGAGGGTCTATCAATCAAACGAACATCTATAATGGGGATCATTATTTTGCGTCGTGACTTTCGATCGAAAGTTATTTGTACGCTATTTGAAAGCCTTGAATTCGTCACATGGGCGATGACAAATTTGTAAGTACAATTTACAATTCTCATCACGCGTTGTAACATAATTGTAAGAAACGGCGCGGACGCGATCATGAACCGCGTACCATTTCACTCAGCCGTGACTCACGAATTAGAGCTCCGTTGAGATCGTAATTATACGAGATATTTCGTGCACACCCACTCACCCAGTCTTGGATAGATAAGTAGGTACCTCACAATAAAAACTGATAATTTAATCAGAACTGAAATTAAGGCCAATAAAGAAGACTATGCGAAGTCAGCACCATTTCTATGGAGTAAAAGATTTTTTGATTTTAAAAGTTGGTATGTAGATTCTAATTTGACTTTGAATTTAATTAGTAAATTGGTGATCACACTAAAGGTCAAACATGATAACTTTTTCTATGTATCGGATCCAGGTATGAGGTATCAATTTAAAAGTTGGGATTTACATTCTAATTTGACTTGGAATTTAATCAGTAAATTGGTGATCACGCTAATGGTCTATATTAACTTTTTCTATGTACTGGACCTAGGTATCAGTGCACATTACTGTAGGAAATACAATTGCGATACAACTTTTGGGACACCTGGAAGCGATAAACTTGCCTTATCTATTAATAAAAGCTTTATATTGAAAGATAAAGACTTGATATTATGGTTGTGTTTTAGGAGCAGTGTTTTCATTCGAACATATTACATGTATATTATTTCTATTTATCTGTAGTAGATTTTATCTAACAGTGATCAAGACTGCCTAGTTATAATGAGAAATTTCGATGACTAAATTGATACAAACCACTCAGAAATGAGGGGATAAATAAAATAAGATTCATAAGCTGTAAAAGCTGGCAATTATTATGGGAGATAAGGAGCAGAGATTAGGTTAGAAAGTGTCGTGGCTAGAACAATAGGCAGAAGTGGCGAGCGGTGACAGTGTTCTGCAATTAACGGGATACGAACTGAGAGCTTGGAGGACTGCTCACATTGCCCTATTTGCAAACAGAAAAAAAGGAAAAAAAAATCCTGAATTAAATATTTGAATTGTTTGCAATGCACTACATAACTTCTGGACTGGTTATAAGGCAATATGTCTCAGAGATAGACTTGTCTAGTCGCGGGCGCTAGTATTTATAATAACTTAGGTCAGACGGAAAAAAAAGTGATGGTAAGAACAACTCTCTTGTCATGAGCATTGAGCAAAATGAAAATTTTGTGAGAATGTCAATGGGTTAAAAGAAAGAAAGCAATAGATACAATGGAAAGCCATATAAAAGACAAAGGAAGGTAGAAGTAACGTAAAAAAACGTGAAAAACAAAGGTCAACATTCTGACCTGACCCCACTTAAAATAGGATAAGGGAAGAAGAAGATTTGTATAACATATTATTTCAATTACTTTAAATGATAATGCTAACAACTTGTATAACCTGACGGTTGCATCTTGCTATGCCTTATTATTCTTACTTAACGCCTCCGAAGAGTACTTATCATGTCTATTAGGATATTCGAAAGTGATAGTTAACGTCAGACATTATGTATGTTGGAAATTACAGTTATTAGTAACATTTAACGAGATGAGCAGATTTTCTGGTCTCCTGTGACGAGATGGACAATTTAGTTATGGAGCGCCTTTTATAGAGCTAAAAATGCGAATAAAGGTTTTCTAATACATTTCACTACTTACATTTTTAGAATACTTATAATAAAAGTTATCAGTTTCGTGCAACCGAACTAAGGCATTGTTTTATTTAGTACTGTACTTATTTGGATATCAGACAAAGGCACTAATTGTTGATAATCCGATAAAAGGTAGGAGGTTTGTTTTGATAACGGGATGGTGCAATAGCTAGTGAATATAGCTGCCTAAGGCAATAGAAAAGTTTTGGTAATAAATTTTACAACATATAAATATTTTTGATATATACGTTTTGAATTTTCTATTTTCTAATCACAGAGATTTATTTATTAAATAGCAGGAGGTTACGAACGAACATGATTTAGTAATTTTATAGACAACAGACAAAAGACTAAGGATTTTAAGAATCTGATATTGTGCAACGAGCTATGCCATGATTTTCCCCAAAGGCATGGAGTTCTTCTAATAGGGCGTGACACCGACTCGCGCGTGTGACACACCCATCAGATGGGCCGCATGTCTGCTTGCTCAGTAATATAAAATAATGATAAAAAATGTATGATAAAAAGGAAAGCACAGTTAACTCGGATTATTTTTTTATTTTCAAACCCACAAGTAGAATTTTGCCTCTGAGGTTATAGCAACTTATTCTAAAAATAACTAAAAGAGGCCACCTACTGATACGATTTACATGTTAAAGGATATCGTAGTAAAATTAAATATTCAAGAACTGGTCCAACGAGATAAGGCATCGAGTTCATTACGTCTGTTCAAATATATTTTAAAGAGTATAGGATAGTAAATATGTAATGCCGACCCAGACAAATTAGCATTTGACCTTGGAATCGCAGATCAGTTGTAAAATATTTTTTCTGTCATTTGAATATATTTCATTTATATGTACAGTCAGCCTAAAACGATATGAGTGAAGATAGGTGTGGCTTGGGTAGATTAATTATACATAGTATAATGTATAATTCATTAGTAGTTTTATGTATAAGAAAAAAAAAAGATTCGAAAAAGCTCCTGATTAGCACCGCGGCATTAAGTATCTTCTGGCAGGCCGCCAGTTTTAATAGCAGTTTTTCACTTTTTGCACAAGACAACGAGCTTTAGCGCAAAAAACGCCACACAGGTATGCGACATACACAAATTATGCAATTAAACGCACAGCAGATTAGGCGTAATAAGTATCAAAAGTTCAAGAAGCCCAAAGTCATTTTCAAACTGTGATAAAACGTTCGTGCCCGGGAACGGTACACTGAATTTGAAAGAAGAAAACTAAATAACCTGAATGATGATCGCAATTATAACGATATTATGTAAGATGTTAGGTCATAACGTTACTGCTCGAACCCAAATCACCAGGCCAATCATAATCCGTTTAAGAACATTAACAGTCATTTGTGTTTCGTGGAATATTATCCTTCGACCCTTAATAATGAGTTACGATGGAGAATTCGTATGTAATATTTGTAAGTACGAGTCCGTCCAGGTTATTAATTATGTTTCTGTGAAACAGCAGTGGTAAATAATTATCACTGCTTGAAATCCAATTTTTTCCATACGCACATAGCTTCATGCCAGTATTTAGAAAGAGGTATGCAACGTGAATGCATGTAGACATCGACCGAGGGGCATGTCACAGGAACCGCGGTCCGATGCGCTCGCCACATCGCCCTTTGAAAATGGACCAACGGCACACCAATTTCACCACATCTGTTTAAAATCATCGATCAAAAAATTTGTTGTCCAAATAGATTTAGTGTCAAAGTAGACATAACTTATTCAGTTCTGTAAAAACTCCATTACTGGCATGAACTATGGAATATTATGAAGGAGAGAAGTCGGGGAGATTTGTCGGTCATTTAATACTGGCTCCAACATATAAACGATAGTATTCCCATGCGTTCGGGGACGTCAGTTGTTTCGTAATCAAAGCCACACTTTCACTACTCGGCTTCATAGTTCTAGCAACCCGAACGGATGGCAAAAACCTCACGCCGCATTGCAGGCTTAGGAAATCGACTGCGACTGAAACTGGTTGGGTAATCTCCTGTGAACAGGCACACGGCCTGCCTCAGCACATCTGGTTGCACAATTCCACGATGATACATGCACAGAAGCGCTGCCGTGAATAGAGGACAAATGCTATGAAATATAATACATCTGAATTATTTAGAACGTGACCACATTTGATACTTTACATTACATGCCATAATAGTATATGATTACCCATTTTAAGGCAGAGCCCTGCACAAAATAAGGTCTTACTGTCAACGATGTATTTAACGTCTAACTTTTAACATTATATTAGGGCATGAAACATCAAACAGGTTTATCAGAATATTTAGGAGCTACCAGTTTTACGATGCAGATCTTATTACGCTGGGTGTAATGCTAAGCAATAAATATTAGATTTACGTCTGAAACGTTACTGGTAATTTTATAGAGGGAATTTGAATTTCATTTGGAATTATATAGCCTTTGCTAGTGTTTACTCCTAGGTCACATAACCTATTACTATGATATTTATTAATCTCATTATATTGGTTTCTAACTTTTTACCTATAATAAACAACAAGGACATTTGCTTGCTAATCACATGATTAAAATTGAATATAAATTGTAAAATTTCTATGGAGACTTAGGTAAATAGTGAGAGAGCACTAAACAAAAATACATAAAATACGTTTACAACGCCTTAGCTAGTACTAAAAATTGTCATTAGAAATTTTATCAATGAATTTTATATTACCTTCAAGTGATGGTATTTTAAAACACGTTAAAATGTATATGAACAGTAAAGATGTCGATATCACACCAACAACGTCATTTGCTTAGATGTGTTGGCTTCGTGATCTGGCTATGGATTGGAATGATACAATTTATTATGTATGGAAATGAAAAAATGGCATACTATACATAAATCAAAGTTAATATTTTAACTTTTCAATATAAGCTATGTAGTCGCAGTTTTCTTTCGAACGTGTGGTTTTCCCTCACATTGCACAGTACTATGTTATGAATTTCAATATTGTTCTCACTTAAAATTTTCGTGTTGATAATATTGTTAGGACCAACGACAACACAAATGCTTTCACGACCTTGGATGTGTGCTCGTCATGCACAACGGCGCGTGTGCCTAAGTCTAGGGTCCTTTAAATTAAATGTTAGTAATTCAGTTGGAAAATGCGTATATGAAACGCTTTGAACCATACATTTGGCGTGGGATGGTGTAAACGGGACGTATAAATCTAGTAAACAACTATACATTTATTATTTATCCTTAAAGACTTACACTCTACAAGATGTCAATGAATAAATATTGAAATGAAATAATATAAGCAAAAAATGAGTATTGAATTTAGCAGGAAAACAATAACAGCATGGACAATTGAATAGCAAACCAATGAGCACTGGATGAGATACAGATAGATAGTCGTCTCGAATAAAATTACGCTGGACAGGAAAAGTGGAAAGTTTAATTAACTGCCAAGATCTTCTTTGAGACCCTGAGCCATCACAGTAACTTTTACACCTATTTTATCGTATCCTTTACCTTCGCCTTGTCATAAAAACATTTATATTTAGTAGGAAATGTATATTATGTAAATATTCATGATAATTTTACAACTTGCAGTGTCACTAGTGTTACAAGTTATCAAGGAAATGGTAATTATTAATATCAAAATGTTACACTGCCATTTTATTCGTGGCGTTGAAAAATTTGCTAAGTTTGCCATAAATTACGGTTTCACTAAAGATTATGGCAATTGTTGAATAAAATGTTTTAATAAAAAACAATTGATCTTTGGAAATCCAGAAGAATGTCTTCTTGTGAAGTGTCTTCCAGAAGAATGTCTTAAGCGAAGAAAATAATTAAGAATTATTTAACTTAGAATTCTTGTACAGATGTAGCACCAGAATTCTTAATGAACACATAATAGTAATTATTGGAAACGTTAGTAACTGTAAGCAGCAGAATATCAGAAAACTCTCATAGAAATAAATCAGGAAACAAAACAAAAATATTGACGCTTGTTTGATAAGAATCGATCAAACATAGTGTAAATTTTGTTTTTTGCATTTATTTTCTTTGTTGATATTCCACTAAAGGTCTGACAGAAAATGGAGCTAGTTTGACTGGTTTCATGGTTAAATGTCCGGGAATGTGTATTACATGTAAATATGTTTATAACGTGTTCTATATATATTTACAGGTTTTATTTTCTATATCTGTCGAAAATTACAGTAGAGCACTTAAAGCGGGACAGGTGTCTCAATGGCTTATTAGCCATTTCATCGTTCAATAATTATGGGATATTTCCCATAAGTATTGAAAATATTATAATTATAGTGAGAGTGAGTAAAATGGCTTTTGCTTGGTGGTCCCTATCACACTAAGACATATTGTGATAAATAAAGCGATATAATAAATATAAAGTTTGTTAAAATAAGACAAATTTTGGTTGTAACGACCTCGGTGGCGCAGTGGTTAAAGTTCTTGCCACTGCAATGAGAGATCCCGGGTTCGATCCCCGGATCCTCGTCTCGAACTTACTTTGGGGCTAGCTCAATCTGTGTGATTTGTCTAATATATTTATTTATTTATAATTTAAGAGCCGATTTTAATTTGTTTTCAGTACGTGATAATTACTACTACTACGTAATTATAAATATGGAAACTGCCCACAATATTACCAAAACCTCTGAAATCAAGGGCATGTTGAACAAAGCGGGCCTGTCGAGAAATGAGGCCACGCGAAGGGCCTTTTCGAGTACGAAAGTGAATTACGCTATTCAAGGCTGACCGGTCTCCTCAACCGACTGACCTTTCGGCTGACATCCTTGTTCCCAACTCAGATACATATTAAAATACCCAATCCGAGAACACACAAAGGATCTTTGCTTCAGATATAGATATTGATATCAATACTTGCGTTCGGTTTAAATTAACACGCTTCATTGGATATAAAAACTAGTTTGGTCTGATTCGGCCCCGTGATAATACGATATTAATATTGAAACAAATTAGCATTCAGAATTAATTTGAAATGAACGTTTAAAGTTAAATTTTCTACGTAATGTTATTACGGGGACTAAATATGTTTAATGATATATTGAAATAAATAATGACTAGACTGTGATGATTGAATGTGTTTTGATAAATATTCAAGAGGTTTTAGTACGCTGATTGATAAAAATACTCTTTGAAAGATTAAACGATTGCATGAATCTTATGAGGATACCACAATGACCACTAAAGTAGATAGTATTAAATTTGATTGTTAGCTCGAAAAACGAAACTGGCCAGACACGTGAAATGTGAGCGCGGTTCGGCTATTATTCATAGATCTTTTATCAGCACGCTACTTATCTAGATGATTAATAAAATGAGCCTCTGGAATTAAATCTCTACTAGGAAAAAACAAGAAATGTAATAACGATTGCCACAAAGAAGCCGCACCTTCTCATATATAAACAAAAGTTACAAAAAAGCAAGTAGAAGTTGTAATAAAAAAAGAAGAAAAAAACGAGGCAATCATGATAAGTCGACATCATTTTTATATTCTTAATGGGAGTAATTTAAAATGTTGAACATGGATACAGACCAAAACATAACGTGCCAAACTACATGCATAATATATGTCAAGGTGAGAATTTAATATCCATATTTTGGTTCGACGTAATGACGCGTACCGTGTGAAAATGCGCCATAATTTGCAATAGTATTTGTCCGACTCTATTTCAACTCAAAGGTCGAACCTCTATACCACGTATGAGTAGATATATACTTACATTGTTTGTTAGATCTACGAAGATTTACTGACTCAACCCAAATTTATTCTATTTCTGGAACTAGGAGTTGGATGGAAATAGAGTTAATTTTACGAAGGAACTAGTAATGAATTTTATTTATTCTGAAATTGTAGTCTGAGGTTTCATTTACCGTTTTATATTATAGCATTGCTTTGAATAATATTAACCACGACATTTAATATGTGATTCAACAAAGTGAAAACTATCGGTAACTTTTCTAGTATCCTATCTTTACCTCATAACAGAATTCCAGTTTCCAGTTCTAGATGGACGACACTTTTACTTAAGTCCCAAGATGATTAATGAGGAGTAATTTTTGTGATCCTGATCTCATTGACCCCAAGCACTAGAATCAACTACTGCATTAGCGCTATGTCAACTTATTGACCTAACGCATGCGAAAGATTCCAAATGATCGAGCTATTTGGATTAAATTACATTGGTAGTAGAAAACAAGAGGATATCCTAGCGTAAATAACGAAAAAGGTCGCAGCCCGTGCGTCTCGACGTCTCGGCAAGACGTAGATCCCAAGACTGTTTTTGGAAGGTTTCCAACCATGATAATGTACGTATCATATAAACATTATATTCTCGATTGCGGCATGATATTCTAGATTTAATCTGTGGCTGTAAGGTCAGAATTAAATGCTGTGGATTATACCACTCATTTTGCAATTATGTGACACAATCGCAATTTTGAAAAAACAAAGAAATTGAGACCATTACTTTGTTGTTCTAAAATATTACATAAGGAATTGTTTAAAACAATATAAACTTGATGATTATTGAACACAGTAAAACATAGTAAAACTAATGATGACAACATAAATAACCAAGGAACTATACTAACGAAAACAGAAAATAATAACTAACAACAAATATGTACAGGTGTTCATATTGAATATGACGCCAAGGCCAGGGCCGAAAGATACAAACATGATTGGTGTTGACTTAGTATCGGTAGTTAACCCAACACTGATACAATTACATTTTGAATGTAGTAAAAACACAGACTGGTGAGAATCAACTTCATGAATTATGTTTACTTGCATTCATTCACAAGAAAAGATTATTCTGATCGTTTCAGAAATTTTATAAATATTACCAGTGGAAGCAATTTGTTATTGTACAATAAAAAAAATTCATAACACTGATCGAGAATTCTTGACTCAAAAAGTCGGAAAACAAAAACCATTTGAACTAATTACTATGTTTGCATAATGTGAGATTATTTATCTTTTTTCGAGCAAATGTATTTGTTTTTACTTTTAATTTCTTCATAAGTTTTAGTTTTATTTCTCTCATCATACAGGCACATAAAGACTTTCTTCACTTTCGGAATGCAAAAAATAAATATAAATGCAATAATTACCATAAATTCATAAACATGTTATTCTGTTAATATCGGATTCCTCAGATTTGAACCAGTTCGGGGCCCAGTCGACGGCGTGTAACGGTCTGTCCGAAATATGTCTTTTTGAAATTACTGATAAATAATTTATTTGCGATCATGAATCACGGTAAAATAGTAATAGGCATACCAATAAAATTTAATTCAGCTTACTTATCAACATTTCCAATTACTGTTTGATACGTGTAGTTCTTCATAGTCGAATTCCTCACGACTGAGGGTCGTGGTCATTACATGGAATGAAACACACGTAACAACTTTCTTGGCATTATTAATGAAGTGGTTTGCCATTGCCTTCTCCATTTCACACACAAGTTAATAATCAACAAGTGTGCAGGTTTCCTCACGATGTTTTTTTTATACGTGTAGTAATCTATACGAAATTATGCATAATATTCTTGAGGACTTTTTAGTTACATACATTTAAAGTTTGTGTCCGTATCATATTAGTGGAAATAAGATACGCTGCTCTCGATTAGATTACACGTAGTCGGTAGAAAATAGAGTTTTTAAAATGAAAACAACACGTACAGACTACCCTAAGGTCTGCCGACTTGAAATCATAATAAATTACTGGCACCTAAAGTAAACCATGCATAGGTCAATCCCACCAAGATCTTCGAGTGTGGCTAATAATATAATCAATTACCGAGCGACACATGCGGTAATGTGGGTCAATTATATTCGTACATTGTACAGCCAACAGCAGAAAAACCTACTCAAATGAATTGCAAAATTGCCACTGTTGCCGTAGTGTAGATCGAAACAAGCATTAACCGACCGTACAGACCTTACACGAATGAAACTATAGTTCTTGTTCAATCAAGGGCCGACCCAAATTCAGAATCAAATACCTTTGAACTAATCTCTGAAATTCCATTAGAGTAAAATTTAATACGATCAAAGGAGTACAGTACTTAATATCTTAGATAATTAAATGATAATTTTGATATGAGATGAAATTATGTAAAGTTTTCACGCTTTGATCAAAAGTGAAGTGTAGGTAATTATTTTATTAGGTGTATTATTTTACACATGACGTACTTTAATCGTCATTAAAGACCATTGTTTTTTAGGGTTGTTGCGTCCATCAACCCTAAAAAACAAAGGTAACTTTAGGCTCAATGTAACATAAATGTGATGTGGTGTACAACCTCATTATCCTCATACAACTCGAAAATAAAAATGTTAAAGCACGTACATACAAGCCAACATTTCGAGGAACAGAGTAGGTACACCATGTAAAATTTGTTAGTATACCATATCTTGATTATACATTTGTCCTGTACGAGGAAACGAGCGCGTGTTTTTCCTCCTGTCTAGAAAAACGGTTCGATAATAGTACATACATTATTAAATGCTGTGCAAGGGTTAACTGGGGTAGGGTAAGGGTAAGTGTATTTTGTTTAAACTGCCGTGTATGTATGTTGTCTGCTGGACCTTAACCGTGCAAACAGTGTTACGCTTGCCAAGCTAGGTATAGGAAGGAGGCTATGTGGAATGTAGATAGGTACAACAATCCACATAGTGTTTGCTGAGGGTGGATCAAACTACGGCTGTATAGGGTGTAGCTGGTAAGTATATCATCATAAATATTTCATGAGTACAGATAAGTTTTTGTTCGAAATAAACATGAATTAAAAATTATATGACTAGTTTTCTTTCTTATAGGTCGATCGAGAAATTATTTTCTTACTATTTAACACTGGTGGCAATTTTATTCTTCCCTAGGAATACCGCTGTCTACTAATAGTAAACACACACCAGTGAACTAGTGAACTTAATAGTCTACCTACTGTGCAGAATTCCACAATATGTTTTCCTTAGAAATCTATATGGAAAAATAAAAATATATAAGGTTCTGTGGTATCTAGGGAAGTTAACATTACTGCAAATTATTCTTAGAAAGTTTGGACTTTCATGATAAAGTGATTCACGGGGTCTGTTCAGTAATTGTAAATAACAATGTTACAGTAATGGTCGCCACGTTTTTTCTCGTGGATCTAGAATTGAAAGAAAACAACAGCAAAATAAATAGCTGTGTATTTTGGCAAATTGTCTTGCACAAGTGCGTACTCACAATAAGGATTTTTTCCCAAGCCATTCTATATATACAATGAACGATAAGTCTCGTCATATTCTAGAGACTATTTTATAAAGACCATCTGAGGTCAACGGCTGGAAGAAATAGCCGTTGTCACATGCTGTGACAGCTTTACAGGTTTTAATGTGGACGAAGGAAAAATATTACTAAATCTACATGCGTTACATACAATTTCATAACGTATTAGAATTATTTGTAATTCAAATACGGTTATCACGTGTTTCTATTTATATGGGAATACTGATTTGTTATTTAAATCGGTTTCGCTGACGTTTCGTATTCTACTTCGGGAACCGTCTTTAGGCCGTCAAACGGAAAAGTCTGTATAAATAGTAACATGTCTCTTAAGTTTAAATCAAATTACTGTTATCACATTTTGGAAAAATAGAAATATATGTAGAACTGAGGCTTCAAAGAAAGAATTAAGTATAAGCCAAGATGTGTGTGGTGCCATCGCATCTTTTAAATCTTGCGTGCACTCGCTTAGTGAACCACATTTTACAGTGACATTTTAATTACAGGAGGAGCGACCTATTTGAAATGCAGTAAATTTTTCTACATGAACTTATTTGATACATTGGAATATAAATTAAACACGACAGCACATAAACACATCGCTTTCGTGTACGACAAAAAAAAATGTAATTGAAATCGCTAGCAGGTAAGTAATTGTAATTATTTGCAACGATTTGCATGTGCGTATGAAGGCTTAAGTTTATGGGACGTTAAGAATCTATGGGTTGAAATATTTCAGTCAAAAGTCGCTATTACGGCCGCATATGGATGCTTGGTAGGTAAATTGATGTGGGGTTGACTGTACATAAAATTAATTTACTTATACGTGATTTAAAATTACTGGCTCAATATTTTATTTATAGTATATTTATGGATACAGTTGCCTACGCCTATAAATAAATGATCATAATCGACTTAATTATCGCCAAATATGAGGCTGTTATGCTAACAATATAACTCAATACTTAAGACGCAATAATCATCATCCGTCATCATCATCAATCTACGAATTACCACAGGTCAAATTAACAATTGAACATAAAAATAATATCATATATAATATTAAAATAAGGCCGCTACTGTCGTCTAGATAGACCGCGACGGCTGGTAAGTTTAAATATTATAGGTAGTACATGCGCAAGGACATCGCATGTCCATCATTGCTTCGACCATACGAGGTTTGTAATTCGACCAAATTACACACGATAAACACATTAACAACAGCTATACTGCCATCGTAACTATTACAAACCTATTACTAATAATATGTGACGAATTACATGAAACAAACTTATTTGTAATGTTTGTTAGCAATATTTTCTGATGATTTATTCACTTTATTAATCTGTTTGCAGAATGCAATCTGATTACCAAAATATAAATTAAATTAATAAATGTTAATACATATAAATGTTAATATATATAAATGTCAAAGCACGTTTTTATCGGTCGCCTGCTAAGATAATTATAATAAGACAATAACATTATAATTTGTATTCTATGTCACAGTGACTATTAATTAGATGTTAATAAGTTTGTCCTTGATTTTTAGTAGGAACATCCTCCTCTTTCAGTCCTATTCCTCATAGCCGAGGATCATGGTCATTAAGTGGAATAAAACACACATAATATACATCATTATGTGTACACATAATATTATCATTATGTTATATATCAATATACACATTATTATCCTCCTACTGAACTAACTCACTAACCAAGGCATTACTTAGTTAGTTTAGTAAGATGATAGTGACAGTGAAAGTCACTGTTAGGTACAGCATCTAAAAACGTGCAATGAATGCAACAAATGTTGCACTTGATATAATATATAAAGCTAAGATAATCTTAAAAAAGGTAATTTATGTGTAATACACAAGATTTCGATGTAAGACGGAACTTGATACTAATTGCAATATCTTTATAAGTTATAAGATTGCCTAGTCATGAAACAAGAACTGCTGCAGATATTTGTTGAGAATCAGAAAGATTACAATAACATATTAAATCGTCCACTTCAGGTCAGAGTACTTATTTGTAATTTATAAATAGCAGATTCATTGTTGAGGTTTGTTAGTAATGTACTAGCCAAGAGTGTGTCGTATACCAATAATCCAATCACAATGGCTACGTCAGACTGACCGCATCAATATTTTGAATTGAATCATTGAACATTACAAAGACAGCTACAAATGAATAATGTAAATGCAACATTCAATTCGATATAATCAATGGCAACCATAAATAAATAGCTCCAATAAACAAAATTGTTTTATGTGTGCGTCATACAGAGTTAACAAATATTTGTACAGTGCTTTATTAAATGGGAAAATAATAATGTACTAATGTAATGTTTCCTGTGTTATTTATGTGTACATAAATAAATGAATTATATGGAATATACTCAATGTAATAATAGCTTGGAAGTTAGAAACATATACCTATAATAAAAAATAACATTATGTTCTAGGAATTGTAACAAAGAGACAAGTATTTGCTTTGATGAAGTAACTAGAACACATCCTTTGGTGAATACAGATGAATTGTGCCCAGCAGGCTACGTTGCAAGAATGTGGAAGATCATAAATATGGTGGAATTTGTACTAAAAAACTAGTTGACGACTACAATGAATGCTCGCACGAACCCTAGGTTATTTGCCGCTATACTTTTTGCCCTAGTATGAGTATGCTATTAACCTCTATTCGACGGCCATAATCTAATCGATTAAGCGAAAACAGGCTTGGGGAATTAAATAAATTCTTCTACAAATCTTGATTAATCTGGTAACGAAAAGTTCTACCTATCGAGTCCTCGTTGGGGGTATGTTAAAAATTTTAACGGATTGTTTTGCGACAACACTCGGCCATTAGTAAACAATGGGTAAACAATGCGAGGCTCTTCATATTATGTAAATGCAACCGGTACCACCCGAGAAGGACGGCGCGGCGAAGACAATGTTCGAACGTGGCACGGTTTCGGTCAAATGGAATCAATGTACTAACCCAAGCTGCTAACTAACCAAGTCGCGAGGATCATAAACACACGCTCGTTTGTGTACTGCGTATATATCGTAAAGTTGCCACATTTGGACACCGAGGCTGCTCTAGCCTTTGGAGATAGCTTGCTGAATCTTGATGATCAACACCTTATAAGTGATGTTTAGACATTACGTTAGATCTTGGGAATTTTACACTGTTAACGATATACGGTTGAAAACTTACACACATATCAATAATATAGTGCAAAAAAAAGTCGCATCTTGTTCATTGCATAGTCGCTATATAAAGAACTAGCAACATGGTAAGCTTAATGGGATAATTATATTTTCAGACAAGTGACTGACAACCAAATGTTCAAATAAATGGTTACTCATCAAAATAATGAATACATGTATTGATTTCGTTCACTTGTAGGTAACACATAACACACGCTAACACACAGGTACCACACCATGTTATAATAAAGATAACAAAGAAAAAAAATAAGATTACAATAGACTTTGATAGAAAATTGGATAGAGGTGACGGGCAGCAGCAATACAATGAAATATTAGAAAGCATATGAAAATAGGTTAAAGAATAAATGGATAAAAGTGTACTACATCGAATCCAAATAAACCAACAGAATAAGTTCTGTCTACTAAACATTGGCTACGATACAAACATGGAACCGTGAAGAATACCCAAGACGCTATAAAGAAAAAGTGAACAATTTAAGACCCAATTCCACAAAAGAGCACAAGCGTATAAATCGAACCGCACATGTAAATGTACTGCCCTCACTTATCAATAAGTCCTGTTCACTATTGGCTCCAATTGACACTGAGACAGGGCAGTTTACGACGCACTCGGATACTGAACAATCGACAATTATAGACGCTCCCATGCGTCGTTCGCTTTTTGTGGCTTGTGACATTATAAAGTACTCTATACTGACTTGATATAAACTTATGGCCGTGTTATTTTTGAACGATTTTTAATATATTTTGGACCATTACGCCTATATATCAGTATGTGTTTGAATTTTCTGAATCTCGCGAAAAGCATTTTGCAATATGGTTAGGACATTATAAGTTTGAGGCACCAGATTGTAATGTAATAATGTTTTTCAGCAGGCATGTCCAGCGGTTTAATTTTTAAACTTTTATAGGATCTTCACAGCTTTTATAATTGACGATCTCGATGGCGCAGTGGTAAAGTGCTTGCCTCTGAACCGAGAGGTCCCGGGTTCGATTCTCGGTCGGGTCATGATGGAAAATGATCTTTTTCTGATCTTGGATGTTTATCTATAATGTATTTGTATAGTATCGTTAGAGTTAGTATCCCATAACACAAGTCTCGAACTTACTTTGGGGCTAGCGAAATCTGTGTGATTTGTCCTAATAAAATTATATTTATTTATTTATTTATAATTTATCTCTAACAATATTTACCAAAATGTCTATGTAATAATATCGATAGCAACTTTATTCTTGTGTAAAGAAATGGCCATATCAACAACCGACAACGCAACGTCATGTTTGGACGCCCTTGGCTCCAAGTTATAGTCTGGTTGGCGCCCGACATGTGGCCGCTACACCAGGGTCAAGGTGGATTTATTATTTTAACTTACAATAAACATAATAAGCTTAGCGCCTTTAACAAATATAAAGGCATTGAATATGAGTCGACGTAAACAAATAGTCTAAGTTTAAACAAATAGTCACGTATGTATAGCCGACAGGCATAAAGATCCATGCTAGGTAACTTATGCGGCACTTAATGTATTTAACGCGGTAATAGGGGTGAATTTGCAATAAATTTAGGGAGGTCGATGCAATTGACTGCACAGTACATGAATTACAAAATAAAATTATTTTGCTAACCAGCTTCTTAACAAATTACAAAATATGTGAAAATCGCTGTCGGAGGATAATGTAGTAGCTATTCAAATAACGATAACAGATTTCATACAGAACTAAGACAAATCCAAAGATCCTTCAGATGTCGGTAGTATTAGATTACTTATCATTCATCTATATACGGTCAATATGTTAAAGGATAATATTGTTTGCCAACACCAATTAAAAACATTAAAACTCCCCATTGTAAGTATATAAAAAAATATATGTAATAATAATACATTGTAAGGTATTCGTGCAGCTTGCTCGCCGAACTTATATCGATAACGAGGTCGCAAGTAATATATGCTACAAGGCTAATGTTCGACATACATATCTTATTGAAATAAAGCTTCTGAATTTAGTATCATTAGCAAATACTGCATGCTGCAATATATTTCAATTATTTCAGCAGACCTTAATTTTGAGTAACGTTGTTTTTACACCCTCAAATTTCAATGAGAGCCTAATAATTACAGTAAATTAATCATTTCATGAAACATTAAAAGGTAATACAAAATAACGTCTCCCATATAAATAACACTTTTTGAAATAAATCTTGGTAACGCTTACCTTATGATCTCCAATCAAACATTCTTAGTGCTTATACTAACCCGAATAAACGATCCTTCTAAAGCGGTCAAGCCACGAGTCCACGACCAACCGCAGGGAGATACGTACCTGAAAAAAAAGAGAACCAGTTTAATTATCGATTCCAGGTACCGACCCGGGACGCAATTAGAACTCTGCGATTATAAAGCCAATTACAGGGCCAGAAAAATAATGGTCTTCAACAATAAAATTTCATTTATCTATTATGAATGAGGCAAGTATTCATAAAAGGCCTCCTGGTATGCAATTTTGCTAATTTTTAATAACACTAGACACTTTGTCTCGATATGAAACATAACGTAATTAGAGGTGGGTATAATTGAATACTGCTAAATATATAACTAAGAGATAAAGGTTTCCTTATGGAGTTAAAGTTTCTAGAGCAAACATATCATTTTTTTTTTACATTTTTTAATTGCAATGCGAAATTTGAAACTGTGCTTATATTGTGACGCACATTGAGCCGCACCTACGAAATCTTATACTTATTATATCAGTGCAAATGATAGATCCTTCGATTAAGCAATCGAGCAGTGGAAACTCGAAATCGTAATATTCATTGCGAAATCTAAGTTGGAATAGTCTTCGGTGTTGCGGCACATAGCTTCGTGAGAGGTTAGATTGGTTCGAACGTGCTACTCCGCAGATTCAATTACATTTAATAGTTCTGAGATGACAAAACTCCAGTATTAAATCAAACTTGTTTCAAACATCGAGGTTTTTCATTATTAGATTGGCTTCGCCTGAGGATTTTAGCGATATATTTGCAATAAAACGAATTGTAGATAATTGCAGATGATGATATTAAAGTATCGTGTCAGCTTACAAAACAAGCATTAGCAGTGTCGTGATAAAGTCACGGGTAAAACTCATTTAACGTTCTGCGATATATAAACTCCGCAATCAAGATTGCAATGAACTATATAGTTATCTTAATTGAATGAGTAACAGAAAACATCGATAAAGGGTTTTGTGCTGTAATTTTAATGCTCTAATTAAAGTTCTTAAGGTCGCACGACCGGTAGTAGACGATTTAATATATCACAAAAGTAAGCAAACTGCTTAATAAGTTAGTTGTTATTTTATTGTAAGAGCTTTTATATATCTATAAGAATCGTGTCCACAATAAATCGATACAGAAATCGACAGGTGTACTGGGACGACACTACCGGTCTGCGTCTGATAAGCGAATGTGTGCCGGACGTTCACCTGCGCCCACTGACACAGTCTCTGTCCCTTTCACCCATGACGCTGTCCACGCCGTTTAGAGCAGGACAGGTATTCACGTCATTCGGACAAAAGCTGGTGCATGCCATGGGATAATTCAAACAATATGTGATATTTTCGATTTAAGCAGAAAACTCACAGTCGTAATTACCTTTTGTGATATTCCACGCAACATAAATATTGGTTGGAATACCCAATATATTTTTTATTATGTCATGTATAGATATTTTTTGCAAAAGATTACTATGGCACCCGTACATGTTTTTTCAAGGTACCAAAATATATATACCATTTATGTATATACAGTATATAAACGTATGCTTGATTCATCACATTTTAAAACCACACATCTCAAATACATAATAACAACCACAACCGCAATTGCAACAAATTGCCGAAAACCGAAAAGTTGAGCGGCATGAGCAAGAAAAACAAATGACAAGTTTTCACTTTTACGCTTCATAGTCCCGAATTTGTTTTTGTAGTTCACGGAGTTCTCGTTTCGTCTTAAGTCCGCAAGTCAACTATTTTGTGCAAACAATGGTCACCGTTACCAGCTGTTTGTCTAATATAGTAATCGCAAATAATTTTGAAGCTTGTTGGCGCCAACCAAGTGTTACAATGTACTACTAAAAAATCTTAGTGTAATCCATCATGTCCTAACAAGGTAACACTTTCAAAATAACACGAGGAAAGCAATAGCAAGCAATATTCATCTGAAATTACATATCAAAACAAAGCAAGAATGAATAGTCATGTAACTATTAGCATTGCTTACATTGATTAATTGTGGGCTCTCGTAAAGATTAAGCAAATGCTTGCATTGCAAGTAATGAATTATTGTGACATACTGTGAGACACTACAATTCACTAATCAGGAAACAAGCAAGAAGATAATTGAGCGAGCGAGGTCTACAAATCGACTTGGAGCAATATTTTTTTTGTATGAATGTATGTATGTATTAGGGGTAAAATGTATGTATGTAGGATCTGTTAATAGAATTTTTAAGTTCGTGGGTCAACATTCAACAAAATCTGTTAAGTCGTATTTAAAATTTCACATTTTTATAGAAAAAAAAATATTGTGTTCGCGATGTCTAAAGTCGCGGCGAAATACTAGTAAATATAAGTTGGTTCGATTTCATCGTGCAACAATAGTCGAAACGATACAGTAGGTTTTCGAAATGTTCAAGTTACTTAGAAGCCACCTTTTGCGCAACAGCCGCCTTAGGCTCCGAGCTTGCGATTCCCACGCGGATTTTGTACAAGCAGGTGCTGAACTAATGCTATTATGTCTGACCTGACAAATGTTATCTAAGCAGGCAATGTTCAGCTCGTCAATTCTACTAGTTAAATAATACATCTGATCATCTACTGAGATTGAAGAGTTTATTTTAAACTGGGTATCTAATCAGACGCGTGAGAGGGCTATTATTAGTAGTGGACTTCTGGCTGTTATGATAAACTGATCATCTTTTTGAGCAAAAACAGCAAAGCGTTATGGACCTCACGCTAAGTGTTGTGTGACAATTCAAAACTCTCATTCCAAATTGTTGTAACTGTTAAGAAGCTAAATACAATTTACATCTGCAAGCCGAAGATGATTCATATCGGGATTCATTAGGACGAAGCTGCTAGAGCGTAAGAAGCAATAAATATGCGCCTCCGCTCACAAACAAAACACCTAAGAGGTCACCTGCTGCGCCAACAGATGTATTTACGATCATGGAGTATGTTGTGCCACGCCTTTGCCCTTTGCGATTTACATTACATCTAAATAGAACCAAGAGATTGCAATAAGGCCTAGCCAGGTACTACGTCTATATAAGTTGATATAAGACCAGTAAAAAGAAACATTAATACTATTGGACACACACAAAATATTAAACTCGAAAAATTAAACACGAACGATTAAATAAGATATGACAAAACATTTATAAATTGAACTGAGACTTATTTTGGACGCAGCCCGAATACCATAGCGTAAAAGATTAATCAAGTGAGCACGTTATGTAAATGGATTGTGCAGGTAGTATTGCCGGTGCATGTCACTGGGCTGGTCTAATTATGTACGGTGGTATAGTTAAGGGCCGGCATGCGGCGACTGCGGGAATGGCGCAAATTGTACCCATGGATCGCCGCTCGGTAAGGTGCGCCGATCGGCAGCCTTCCATTCTCTGGCGAGACTCACCAATGCCGATGGGGCTATTAAATATACAATCGCAGTTCACTGCAAAGCTAATATTACACTTAAGCGAAATGATGTGTTTATGTGCGCAATAAAGATTTATAGAGATGTAACAACAGCGGCTCGATAAGGATATGTAATAAACAATGAACAAGTGAAAATTTTGAGGTAGATTTAAAAATACGTGAATATTCCTAAGTCAGAATAAATCTTTTGAACCAGTTGATCGTTTGGTCAATAAAATTCTATATTTATAAGTGATGAGATAATTGCCGTAAATCAGTGATGGATCTGCAGCATTCTCTTTAGATCTAAAATTGAAGATAGCACTAAAATGCGCTCGGCAGTTTCCAAAAGCAACAGCACGTGACGTACATGATATACATAGTAGTAAAGCATGACACTGTAAACCTTGTAGCATATCTACGCTGAGAAATCCTTAATTCACCGAAGTAAATACGGGGAAGGAAGAATTCGCACACGCGGATGTAAGTCTTTATAGGTGAACTACAGAATCGATCATATTATGATGACATTACCAAGGGACGAGCAATATCTGTAATTTACTGGATAGATTGAGAATTGAGCGATCCATTCAATTCTTGTTCAATTTCGAACATTTCGGTCGTCAACAGGTACAACTCGCTAACGACGCACAAGTGCTTGGATTGGAGAATACAACGACCTTGACAGCAGAACCCGCGACAGCGGTCGCACGTCTATCAAATTCTATTAGTTCAAAGCCACATCCATAAAGTTCATTACCTCAATAATAGGAGTGATTTGCACCAGCTCTAAGCGACCTTTTAAACCTTTTGGTGCAAGTTTCAGGTGGTACATACGTTGAGTACAATAGCAGCAATTTGCTTGATTACATTGAAAGCAGCATAATAGAAACAGCTTGACGTAATTGTGCATAATTCGTACTTCGACAACTTGAAGAGCATTATGCAACTCGTTTTAAGTCGTATCATGTCTTAAACAATAATTTTAGAGGACAGTGATGGGGTCTTAACGTGTTTATAATTTGTGGGAGTGACTCCTGCCGTGACTTAAAATAAGTATCTACTATCAAAAATATCTGGAATTAAAATGTATATGATATTTCAAGGATTAACTGAATCAAGGAGCTGGTTCAGATAATGGTTTTAATTCCAGCTATTTTTACATGTAGAAGATCATTCAATATACCACATGTTCGAAACAGTTGACAATCTAAATTTTGCTTATCTCAGATACGTGATAGTTTATTTGCTAGGAATCTAGTTCAGCTAACTCGATTAATCACGCCATGACCGCCCACGCTCATCGCTTGCACCACGCTATCACCTTTAGAGTGGAGCATAAATAAAAACTGGTCCAATCACGGACAAGGCTGGTAACAACCCCGTCGATGGTACTGCTGCATTGCCTATTATGTCTGACCTACATAGATATTTCTATGGCTCGATCAGGCACTTGCACGACAATGACGACTAGGACAATTAAGAGTGTTCGCGTGAGGAGACGATTTGTCGAGGTTGATCTCGATAAGGCTCGGACTCCACAAAAGAAGAGAAGATAAGAGGTGTATTGCATGGTGTAAAATCCTGTTTGCGAGATTGAAAGAACATTTTCTATAAAATATAAAAAAATTGAAATATATGAAATATCTCTCATTTCTGCTTAACCGCCTACAATGAAGCTGAAGAGAATGAAGTGGAGAGAGATGAGACTACACTGCTCAGATTGTGTCTGGAACATACTGAGACATGACTTTTAGGAACCAAAGGGCATATGCTTACGGAAGCTGTTGACTATTGTCTTAGGATCAACATTTACGAGAACACAGTGAAAGTGGTTATTTCTAGATACTCTATGCTTACATTTATCATTTGTAGATAAGAATATTTAATTACAAATATACACATATTGAAATGATGTAGAAGCAATTAAATGTATAATGCATAATAATGCAACTTTTAGTTACAGAGAAGAAAACAAAACAGTTATAGCTTTGTTGTTTGTTAGACAGATCGTATTAGTCTTGTTAGATCAGACAAATTTATTAGTTTCGAAGGTCGACAATTATAATGTAATACTACGACACAAAGGCTCCATTGTATAAATTATTGAGTTCACAATAAATGATTAACATAAACTAAATCGCTCTCGTGTAGCTTTATATATGTTGACTTACATATTACACGATGCGTTGCAAAATTTTTGCCTGAAGGTTTTTATATTTGCTCCAGTTAAGAACCGCGAAGGTTATTTCGTAAATAATACGACAAACCATAAAATATATCGTTTAGCTTAAGATTTGATTCATTATTGGAATTAAAGCTCCGATTACTTCGTGATTATTTTTTAATTCATTTTATAAATCATTGTTAGACTCCATTTTATCTAAATAAAAAATATAACCATATTGAACTCCCTATTGAATAAAAACAGTCAATCATATTGTCGCCTGACAAAAACTATCTATTAAAATTTGAATTTAAAAATCTGAGGATATTATTTTATTGAACTCAATTTCTTACTCATAGTTAAGAAAAGAGGATTTACTATTAAATAGCATACCATTTGTGAGCATTTGATTTAAAAGTCAGCGCCTTTGCGTCTCGCAAGGCTTATAAATGAAACGAAAAAGAAATGAATATTAATTTGTAAAGCAAGCCGTAAAAGGGTAGCAAAACCTGTGGCTGTCTATCGCAGAAAAAATCGCATAAAGAAACCAGGCTAGCCAGACAGGCAGCTGGCGTTAATATAAATAAAATTTATGCAGTAGGCGTTTAAAAGACAGTTCAATTTTATAATGAAGAGGTCCATGGTCTCAAGTAATTATATTTTCAATTTCACAACTCGGCCGAGCCGCCTGCGGCCACACGTAAGCACAAGCCGCAAAGATTGTTTTGCTTTATTTTATGTAGTAAATTAGATATAACAAAATATATAAACACTAGATTTGCCCGTGGCTTCGCCCGCGTTGATGTCCTTCGGAAACAGTATTTTTTCCAGGATGGAAGGTATCCTATGTCCTTCTCCATACTGGAGATACTCCATACATACCTACATATTGAAGATACGGGAAATTTAAAGACTTGACAGAAATAAACTCAATTTCGCACTTATATAATTGGAATTCGGAGTTTATATTCAAAACAACCGAAGCTAGAACTAGTTCAGCAATATCCTTTGTAATAACTCTACTCCAATTAAACAAAATATAATGTTAGTATAACTTTATGAAGCAATTACAATAAAATTGAGAATTGTTAGCGTTCGCAGTAAACAGATTTATTAATTTAAAAGTGGTAAAACGCACAAAGAGATCGTTAGTGTTGAAACGAGCATAAAAACTAACGGCGACATATTTTACGATATTGAAATTGCATAGACGTAGGTATTAGTTTAGTAGATTTGAATAAATAAGTTTTGAATGCAAGTCTTTTTCCACTTGATGAGTCTAATAGTCAGAAGAGAGTATTAACAACAGATAATATATAGTACTGACAAGGGTTTCGTTAAAAATAAACCACAGATAAAATGTCTGTCCAGGAGAGACACCTTAGATTAACGATGATCATTAAAAGGCTGATGGAAAATGGGCATTTCGTCGGTAACGATGTGGAAAAAGATGTCTTTTTATCCTTACCCCACTGGATAGCCCTGACTGAACTAGTTACTAGCAAAACCTGTAAGGGAGCATTCATTCTTTGACCATAAATAACATCTAGATAATATCAATGATATTTTTTTACGATCACCGACCGGCAATAGATTTTTTGTGGAGAAATTCCGCTAGCGATCTAAGGTTTTATTGGTTTTATATTTAAATGCGTATCAAAAAGTAGTTACAGAATTCTCTTCTCTTTTTCTTCTTCTTCGGTTTTATGATGGTAAAATTGGTTGTAAGATCACGCAACGAAAACCGCAAAGCGTGATCTAAAGTACTGGAGGCAACGAGTGGTTTTGTTGTTCAATCGGTGATTAATGGAACTCAAAGATTCAACAAAGGTCATATATAGATGACATAGACAGAGCATAGCCAGTAGATAATATAGTCATGTACAGATTAAAGCCTATAATATTACACTCTACAAAGGCTTCTGCATCGAATCGAAGTTTAATGTAGTTCTATGTTTTTCACTATAACGGTTTACTAAAAACTTATACTCCTATAAAATTTGAAAAATATAATTTATGAAATATTCCCTGCACGGATTTTCCTTCTTCTAAAATTACAAGTGACAATTAAATCAGAGTAGTTGATCAAGTAATCAAAGAATTTCCTGATAAATACAGATAAGCTACACGAAGTAAAACCACAAGGCAACGCACGCGGCAAACCGCGGTGTTACCGAGTCCCGTTCCTGAGCACGTGAACGATGACGCAAAAGGATACTGGATTAGGCTTCACCAAGCAGCTGGGTGCCATTACGCTGTCGCGTGATGAAATCTATATAACTAAAAATTGAATAGGCATCGCTAACAAGGTACGGCTGCACAGACGTAGTTCTAACGATATCTTGATTATGAATGGAACTAGCACTGGACTGATATTTTAATGAAAATAATCCGATTCGCTTATATAAAGAAGGAGGAAGGATTCAATTCAGGAAAACAAACAATAGACAAACAAATGTCCTAGCCAAGCAGCAACCGAATTAAATTCTGGTATACGAGGCAATCTTAGACTCGATCACATAGAAAATACCAATTATAACAATCCAGTCAATGGTATTCGAACTTCGTGACTCTTTCTAAACGTTATACCGCATACATGACAAATAAAATATATCTCTCCAGAAATATCGAATTATTGCACATGTAATGTAAAAATGTAAGTATCATATAGACGTGTTTATTTAATTCAACTTTCCAGGAAGAATGCTCTCCTTCATGCTTTACTCCCAGAATAAAAACTGCATACAATTCCCCGTGCAGTGTAACCTGATGCGTGAGAAACAAGGCGTTGAGTTACGAGTAAGCTTCGGAAAAGGGATTTATTCCGAACACTGAAGCCGTACACTTGCTTTCAGTTAACGGTATCAGTATAACCACGTGACCACAAGCCCTCCTACGAGTAAAAAAGGGAGTTTTCCTTGAAATCCAAGCAAGGCGATATAATACTTTCACATCCATTATCATAGTGAAGATGATTTACGATGATGTTCTATTAATCAATGCTAATATAGAAATCCCGTTTTATAGTTAACAAGCCACCTGTCACACCTTTGTCATAATTTAAATTGTTGCAATGAATGCACATGATAATAAAACGATTTTCAAATTCATCACAACCCGCAACCTTCAAAAGTTAGGAATGTTAAAAAGCAGACAAGCAGTCAATAACATTGTGCATATAGTAACAGCGCGTAGGTGGATTGACGTACAATATGCATCGGAAGACAAATTTGACCGCCAAAGGTCAATTGATGGTCATGTCCTTCTGAACGAAACTGCAAATCGTTAATAAATCATTTCAAGATTGACGCCGCATGGTCTATTGACTTATCATGCCTAAAATGGATCAGATACTATGATCTTATATACAATGACATATAGGTTTAATGAACGTACAGATAATTATATAGTGGTAGTATTAGTAATAATAATTGTAGAAGAGCGAGGATTTCTAACACAAATATCTTTTTGCTTAAAATAAATCCTCAAAAATGTGTTGAAAATGATGTAATTAGAAAGAAATGAATAAAAGGAATTACCGAATTTAGACACTAAACGAAAGGATGAAGAGAATATTCTGAATGGCTTTGATTTATTACAGCAGGACTAACCACGTTTGTTACATCAGAAACAGTTTTAGCGGTTGAGGCAAAAGGATAATGTAAAGTCGATTTGGTGTAATCGTTTATCGTATCGAGACGACTTTGACGAATTCGATGCCGGATAATGCGACAGCTAACAGTGTTAGAGGTTAGTATGCTTGCGGCAATGATACCGTTTACTTACATATTTGCAAAACGTTACAGCGAATCGCCGTTATTCCATTTTGTATCAAAACAGCTCACTGTATCAAACTGCAGTCGTTTATAGTCTAGTTTATATATTTCTAAAAATAATCGCCGCGATAGTTTCGAAATCTTGAATTTAATCAAACTTCCTTTGAAGCATATTTCGAATCATGTAAATACTAACAGCGTTTTTGTGTTAGCTTGATAATTTGTGAGGGCAATAAATTAAAATCAGTCTTAATGACTGTAGTAAACATTTGGTCGGCACCGTACCAATGAGTTTTTTTAATGTATTTTTTTTTATTTGAGCATAGTAACATTTATAACGCCGCGTTGTGTGGCAATCAGGATTCTTTTAACACCGAGTTTTTGTCTTAGTTTAATGGAAACGTAGTACAGATTGATACCTAATTTAAAGAAATCGAAATAGATTTTCATTACAGTTTAGTCTTTAAATTGCAATCATTTTGTTCCCGTCTCTTTTTTGTTAAAATCAACCCAAGGGTTTACGAGCAAAGTCAATACAATTGTTTTCTGCCTAATAAATATAGGGAACCGCTCTATTGCCGGTTCCCTATATTTATAAGTGGACTCGGAAACTACTAAGAATAAGTGAGGTGAGATGAACGCAATGATTTTCTGTAGCGATAAATCCATCGCCAGACGGGGACAGACCCGCCCGCGGCCACCACGATAAGTGTATCCAATTACTATGATACCCTACACTCTGCTTATACCACCACATAGTAATACATGCACCATACTAAAACATCATGAATACAAAATATTATACTTCAGATGCGTCTACTTCGGGCCTTCATAACTACAAGTCTGATTGTAATCTTAATTACGAGATTGTTCGAACGGTAAGAAATGTCATAGGCCACTAATTTGAGGACGGTTGCGAGTTTTACAATGACCTTCTTTAAAGCAGATGCTATACATAATTACTTCATTTCCATCGCTTTGGACGCAAGATTTCACTTTGACACTCGAGTAAATTTTATGCGCAGTTAACCTTTTTCCCATCGCGCCTCGTCTCGTTTTACACGAGAAACCGTTGGAGACTTCCACTCGGGCTGTCGTATAATTAATTAAATCCTGAGTTACTTATATTACGGTTCGAGAGGAAACCGCAGCGACCTGCCTTCGAGGAACTCGCTTGATCAGATCACTCATTAACTTTGCTCCAATTTCACCAACTATTATTACAAAATGCGACCGCATCGTTTCGCCACGATCAAAACTAATGGTTTAAAAGCAGAGGGTGTAACATCGAGACTAAGAATTACACGGTGCGATGAAAGTACAGGGCTGTACTACAATGGTCTAGATTATCTCGTCGCCTATGTCTCGTCTCCAGAACAGATCGTGACTAAGATATCATGAACTTGTATAATAGTGTACATGACTGGTTTATTAAAATCTAATAATTCAATGAATCACGAGGTTAGTTTTGATAATAAGGCAAGCTCTCTGCTGGTCAAGCACTTATTGGTGTAAATTTTGTGAAAACAATAACAAAGAAATAAATAAAAGAGTCATGTAATGTAACGGTGGTTTTTCCACACTGATCTGCAGCCTGATACTCAGGGTTTCAAGGGTTTAAAGATCCGTGCGGCCACCGTCAATGGACACTGCGGAAGAGCTCCGGTATCGAATCCATAAATCAAGCAGCACAACGCCCCCGGCTCTCCGCCCTGACCCTACCGCCTTTGTTTACTTACTACGCCATTTTAGTGATTACCTTCAGATAAATCGATGTCCGACACTGAATTTAAAGAATAACATTAGTAACCATTGAATATTTATGTTGCTTCGTATCAGCGTTCATGATCAACAAAAACTCGGTTCCCTTTTAACACATGAATGGTCAAAATGCCTTTTTTGTTAGATGTGACCTCGACGCGATTTCGATAATCGACGTCACAATCGGTACAATCGCTACGTAAAAGGGTATAATGGGAGCGTTTCGATGCAGCGTTTTGATCGTAATCGGTGGCGGGCGGTCAGACGCGACTGCAGCGGCGGCGGCGGCTGAGAAGTCTGCTATGCGTTTTTAACTTGGTCAGATTGTGGTGTTCGTTGAATTGGCCGCGTGCTGATTCAGATCGAGGTCTGCCGGGTCGGTGGGCAGAACGAGCTGAGATTCTGCGATGCTCGCAGATCGATAATCGCGCGTCACGAATTGCGGCCAAATAAGGCTGTACGACCTAACTACACGCAATGTCATCTTCGATTTGTTTTAATTACTGCTCATATTTCAATTATTTCTGTGTCCGTTGCATTTGGTCAAGTCAATATAAATATTTTCACCCGTCTAGATAAATCAATAAATTGACGCTAGAGGCACTACAATAAGTAAAGCGCGTTTTCATTAGCAGTAACTTAGCAGACGCGAACTGAGTATTGCGAACATTAGTGATTACCGGTGCTCACAATATCTTCTACATTGGGTCCATAAAATGCGAGGCCTGTACGCGTTAGTACGTGTATTGGCAATAAATAAGATCGAGTATAACAATAGCTATTAATAATCAAGCACGCTGGATAGCTATCATAGCCGGCGGCGGCACTAACTATGTCTTTACTTAACTGTCACGCGATACAAATTAATAGGTAGGCTACTGAAAATATGAGCCAATCATGGCGATTGGCGATGTCCTTTATTTTTCTACAAAACGCACTGTTTAGATGCGATAGATACAATGTATCAAGATCTTAGGGGTATTTTATTCAGAATCTAAATTTTCCCCTTAGTGTATTCGAGATATGAATAAACGTCAGTTGCTGGTGCCGGTGCGCCTCGGGGATTGCGTAACAATAGTCATTAGCAATCAATCATATGGACCCGGTGGGTGGCTTGGACATTGTAGCCCACAATTGGCCCTTGCGGTCAACTGGAGATACTATGGGAAATTATATCTATCGATCACATTTAGAGACAAATATGTAATAACGACAGCAGACAAAAATATACGTAATTAAGAGCACTGGTAGTGATAATTAAGTTTATTTATAATTTTGCAATTAAATTGCAAAACAAGGTATACAAGAGTAATGATAATGACTAGGAAGAATCTCACTGGCTTATAACGAGCAACTAAGTAACTGACGCTGACGACTCAATGAACACAGGGTTTTATCGAAATTGTAGAGGATGCCGGCACGCGCTCCACGTACGGGCAATTGAAAAGGCACGAGTTATAGCTGAAAATGTGGGGAATCGCGATTGCCGGTGGCGAACAATGTGCCGGCGAGCGAATGGGGAAAATATACCACACGGCACATTACAATTCATCTGGACAGTGGAATAAAGTAAATTATAACTTAAATTCAAACCATTACGAAGACGACTTGTGCAATCTCGAATATACATTTATGATTTTAGATCCTACAGAAACGTCTGAAAGGAAAGATACAGGTTATAGGTTCAAGGACCAAAAAAGCCACGATGCGAAATAGAACAGCGGTTGGTTTATTTATTGTGTTAGGAACTGTTATTAACTGGGCTTCATTATACGCGTCCGGTGGACGACGTGTTGCGTGTGAAATAGAATGTTTCAACTTCAACTTCAACATCAATGCCATCGAGTTTAATTTTCCAGTATGATATGAAAATAAACGGATGCCAGATGCAACATACGTCGAGGGCCTACAAGATTGTATACTGCAAATATTGATTGGAATAAAAAATAATAAAAAAATATATTATGAAAAGAAATACTTGTAATAAATCTGAATATAGTTAAAGATAATATAGCGTTAATAATATCATCGGTATAAAAATATTGTAAATGTCACTAAAGTTAATATTTCTAAATGGCTCGAGACCAGTACGCACTATGCATATCAGATTTAAAAAGAAGCATGTTAACTTAAACAAAACGGATGATGGGTACGTGGAATTTTAATCGACGTCATGTTTCGAATGTAGCAGAGTAAAAATATCGGCTCCTTAACAGACGCTATCATGATGAAACCAAAGGATGGCCTGTCAAAATTGTATCGAGGTAATGAATTTTATATACATTGTGATTATCTATTTACATAAAGATGTCGCTTTAAAAAGAGGTGAACATCAAAATATTATATTTGTTATTTAGAGTGTTAACGATAAGAAAGTTGAAAAACGGCCCTTCTATTGAACGTTTAAAAGAAAGAGTAGTCGATCAATCAGACGAATAAACGATAAATCTAAACATTCAGGGTTGCAATTGCAACAGCCTAACAGAAAGCACAGTAATAATAGTATTATTAGCATGTTTTAGCGTACGAGTTTCTAAACTCGGCAAACAATAGAAATGCATGTCAGTCCTGCTACGTGAGAAGATCAGAGATGCATCTCTACAATCGTACTTTCAATCAATCATACATGATTTAAATGGGAACCTAATGACAATACTAACAAAAACAGATATAAAACAAGAAACATTTGATACATTTCGAACTGGTTTGACAGAGACAGAAAATGTCAATTTGCATATCATTTACTTTTTCTATTTAACACTCGTACACTTAAAATACCGTAGATTGTTCTAAATACGTGCGGGTGATTCACTGAAGAAAGTTGCACTCCAAATTGTCTTTAATTTGCTTACACTAACAACTGCCCATTCCCAACTGAAATGCCTAATTGTACTAGTTGATAAGTGGAATACTGGAACACATTTGTCTTTCTATAGCTGTCGAAAGAAAAAAACAAGAGTTTAAAAAGTCATTAGTCAAATGGACAGACAATGAACATTGGATAATAAGCAGCAAGTTATATTTTACACAGGTTATGATTATGATTAGGTAATAGATTATGAGATAATTTAGATTTAGAGGTTCTGTAGGACTGTAAACAATTGCACTCATTTTCAAGCTTTTAGTAGTTTAGTTAAAAATATTGTTGCATATAACGTGTGACAAAAATTATACCTGGCTAACCACTGTCTCGTTGAGAGCCCTGCCCTGGGTGCAATATCAGGTTATGCTTATCATTATAATTCATTGTTATGGAAACTTAAGCGACATGGAAAATTTCCACTCATGGAAATGTCATAATTCAAAGAAATAGCGAGATAGGTGAAACTAATAAAACCTTGTAAATTTTTGAAAGCCAAGCCAACGTGACTAGGTTTACCACAGTAAACTTTCGTCAACATCAGAATGGTCCCCGTAAAGTTCAAAGGGCGATAAAACTCGAAACTAGTGATTTAGGAGCGTGCCATACATAGGTGCGTGTAGCTCACGGAGATATCACCGTTCTCCCCACGGCGACAGAATAGTGCCGAGTCACGCAACCAATCGAGCTATTTGTTCTTCTACGACACGTGAATGATTGATTTTTCGAATTTGTATGCCTCAAATTACATTATCACATCAATTGGATCAATGTTCTCGTTTTCGTTGCTTGTGACATGTAAATTTGAGTCATATTTTCGACGTCCGGGTAGACCACCACTGAAACACTTGTATATTTTTAGATTTTCTATTAATATATTACCATCTGTTAAACTGACAAAAAGCTTAGCACGTTAATAAATATGGCTGTTTAACTATGTGTAAAATAGGTTTTCTGTTAATACAAAAGCTATTCAACATTTGCTAAGCTTAGCACATCGTTCGGTATTCGAAGACACTAAACGACTCTCCTTGAAGTTATATTAATATTATTCTGGATATCCATTACCCAGAGGGCGTAACACTTTGTTTCCGTTGATGTGAGCCATCAATCTAGTTTTAGCACGAGGTCGATCAGTCGCAAATCCAAATAGCTACCGGAGTGCTGTCTTGCGTCTGAGCTAAGACGCTGGCCTCGAATTACCGACATAACTCTTCGCCGATGACATTTACAACCGTACTCTTGCTTTTGAAACAAAAAATCTTTTTTTAATCTTCCTACCACTCAGTTATGATATTGAATACCAGTTTACAAAAATAATTTACCCGCAATCTGTACGTGTTGCAAAATTGAAGAACTCGATTTGTTGTAAAAATAAACTGTATTTATTTTCTATTTTATAAAGAAGGAACTAACTTCTATCAAACAGTATTCTTACTAAGTTCAAAGATAATACGATTTATTAACATTAAGAAACGCCTTCATTAGATATTATCCCCGGATTGAAATTGCCATCGCAGTGGTAAAAGTTGATGGTGTTATGTGAAAATGAGTCGAGAATCTTTGGACATAAGTTCGTATTTCTGTTATCTAACTGTAGACAGGGAACTGTTATTATGTAACACATCGGGTATCAAGTTACAGGGTAAGTGATACGACCTTCTGCACGCTTGGACGATCTTTCCCGCGGCCAATATACCGAGCACATTTGTGTGAGTATGAATGTAAATGTTAATATTACCGCTTGATTAGTTTCACACCTATAAAAATATTATTCTTCGATTGGTGTTTTCACTGTTATCGCTATTGATGATATTATTAACGGTAAATATTGTAGATTTTAATAAAACTGAAATAAGCAAAAAGATTTAAACATAATACTCACTACAAAACCATTATTCTTGACAAAAATTGTTTATAGAATCAATTTAATAGAAAAACTATTGGTAGGCATGACATAACGACTTGGTAGACGAGGAAGGAAGACATTGTTTTATAAATTGCGAATTAAATGGCAAACACATTAAAAAATACTGTCATCATAAACTCCACACTGTGAATACAAATTGTCACATTATCAATCTCTTTCGATCGAAAATGGAAAGCGAAGATTTATTTTATGTTGCAGAAGTCAAGGTATAATGTCCAGAGTTCACACTGCGAAAAGTGCTATGTATTACAAATTATATTTAGATGTTGAGTTTAGCTAGAAATTCTAGGTCGCTCAACGTTGCTCATAAAATAGAGAGGACACGGAATTACATTTTAAAATACATTGTATCATTGGCAAGTTAAGGCTAATGTAAGAATGGAGAATATTTTAAAACAAGAATGATAATCAGAACTCAAAAAACTTAATAGATCCAAGGAGGACAAGACAACGCAGGAGATAGTAATTATGGTAAAAAATAAGACTATAGAAACAAACTAACAATTATTAAACTGACAACAACTAACCATTCAAGTGATAAAAACAAAGTCATCAAAGTATGAGAACTACTATGAAAGGTGACTTTACACTTTCCGAAGAATAATCGTAAAATTACGAAGTACGAATCTTCTGTACTTTTTGTTTCTCGCGCCCCAGGCATTCAATTATGCCAGGTCATAGTATCTCACTATGCCACCTGCGTATTTTCAATTAATGCAATAAATAAACGTTTACACTTTGATTAGTTGCACCTCGTGTCAATACTAACGTATTGGCCATTAACATTTGTACATTGTGTACACAATGTGTAGATTCTATTAGGATAGGAATAGAATTAACCTGTAGTGGCCTCCAATAAATGAAAACTGATTTTGAGAAATGAGATCAGAAAATTTTTTATTATATCAAAGAAATAAAATAAAGAATAAACATGCGTGAACAGATAACGAATGTACGACAAATATGCGTGCGATGAAAGAAAAGGAGATGGCAAATATAACCAACCAAACGCACCAAAGACAAAAATATACTCACCAAAATAGACCAAAGTGTTAACATTTCTGAGTTTGTGAGCTCAATGATCCTGTTTACTTTGGGTTTTATACAAAACATGGTGACAAATATATTTAAAGAATGAGTTGTAAATGTCAGAAAGCGTTAACTTTTAGTATCACGTAACTTAATTAGGCAATTTGATAAACCTGTCACATCAGACGCTCGATTTGTCCATATCGGTCGTTCACCTCTGTCAATAGCCAAATCGGTATATGATAATGTGGGCATTATCGTCCATACGATTCAATTTATGAACGCGTGTATTTCCGTGTGGAGCATTTTAAAGGGATTGTATTCAACAATGTAGCAACAGTCACGTGTAGACAATTTATAGCTGGATGACGCTATTTTTAAATTTGACCCTATTGAATTAGTCACACACTTTGGCTACCGATAGTGCCATTACCTCTATATTTATAGTTAATTAAACAATAGATGGAAAACAATATCTGTTACTGATTCCGTAAAAGCATCGATAAATACGTACAAATGACGGATCAAAACTAAGATTTGCAAGAGAACAAAAATACTTAACATCGATGAATTGTTCTTATTTCAGTGTAAAACATGTTACTTCCACTCTCTTTTCTAAGCTATGCTGACCTTGAAATAAACACTACATGAAAGAAACAATGACGAAGAATGTATGTCACAGAACATAGACATCAGCAACATACATGTGTAATTACACTGAAGTCACGACGTGATTGAAATGATAATATTTGTAATTAACACGAAGATATAATAACTAGCTACATATAATGGAAAAATACTGAAAACAAATGTATCACATGATGTGATTATTATCAGTTTAGAAAAACCTAATTTTTACGGCTAAGTGAACTTTATACGAAACTTTGCTTGCGATAAACTTTTTGACCTTTAATATCAGACATAAGTTTGTAGTTTCATGAATAATCAGTAATGAAATTGGAAATCACTAGAAACTGAAAATCAGAAAAAAGTCATTGATCACAAATGAGACTATTGTCTCATTTGTATAAAACAATTATAAGCAAAACTAAGTGTATGTGTGAAAGTTGAGTAAACGCTAGGTAAGTTGATAGACGTTAGAACTCAAGCTAGTAGTAGCTAGTGAAGAAGGTTTGCTCATGTACATATTAGGTATACCTATTAGGCAAACTGTAGAGTAACAATCCAAGTAAACCCAACGCAGAAAATGCTACAATTTACAAGGAAAACGTATATCCCATAATTAATTCTCATGATATATCGGAGCGTGGCGCTCGTGACGGTCACATTAGAGGCGTCACCGACACGGTCTTGCAGAGCATCACACGTATTGTGCTTGGTGGGCGGTGCAGAGTACTGAGTACTGAACATGTTTTGATGGAAATTTGAGTCGTGTCATACTCGGGAATTATTTACCATGTTTATATTTCTAAAAATATTACCTGTTTGTATTGCTTGTTGTGATTGAATAGTTATATAGATTCACTAAATAGTGCGTCATACAAGTATTGAATAGTATGAGCACAGAAGTAGCATTTTTCTGATCAAAAAAAATTGGTTGGCCAAAAGATATTTGCTAAGTTTTATCAGAACAAATTACACATTAAACAAACATAAAAGACAAGAGAAAGCGTCACAATTTAGCAGTAGAAATTCACATTGACACGCTTCAAATTATACACAATTTCGCTACATAAAGCGCGTTAACTTATATAATGGTCTTAATTATCCACGTCCATTTGTAAAGGCGAAATGATCACGTTCAACCTCCATCGTCCAGGGTACGTAGTCTTGAAAAATCTCATTACGCAATTTTAGACCTTACTGCTTTAGCATAAAGAATCCATCATTTCATTTTGTCGTTGACAATATTACCGGCCTGACTTCAGTAATTAATTTAATTAACCCAAAGAGACTGTTGAGCTATTCTATTGGTGAATGCGCCTATTCAGATTCGCCCTTTGTGGCTTTCAAAGCAACACTTTAAAGAGAGCCCACAGCCCGTATTACTAAAGGGTTGAAGACAATTAGTTTCGTAATTTGATTGAGTATACAAACTATCTTTAACAAGTTTGGTTGCCTATTACAACAAAGGAATGATCTTATAGTATGCTGTGGTTACTTATGCGTACCATTATCAAGCGTAAAACGAACATAAAAAAGGAGGAATCAGGAAGCACAGAAGGATCTAGTTACAAGCGGGATTTTACATTATACATAATATCACCAATGAGACGTAAGATAAATTCCTGGCAAGAGTATTGTGTGCATAGCATATATTATGCTAATCTGGTTCTTAAAGTTGATTGAAATGATGACCTGCCACTACAGTTAGTTACAAAAACCTATTACTGAATGAACTTTATACGCAGCGCAGTCCCTTGCGAATGGTTTGTTAAACGTTAAACGCCGATACAAAATCAATCTTGCCGAGAGAGTAGCTGAGCAACTTTCTCACCGCTCTCGTATCGACGCCGGCAGCGACTGGCCCGTGAACGGCGTAAATAATAAGCGTAAAAAGTGCCTATGCAAAGACTTAAGTTCTAAGGTTCTCAGATCCCAAGAATAAGGCAGAGAGCACCCATTGTAATCTGTCTTGTCCATCGGGTAAGTTGGACAACATATCTGGTGCAATGTTCAGGTTGAAGTTTTCCATTCAAAACTGAACAAAGGCATCAATGGATTATTTTATACTTTTTGTTTTACGTTGATCTGTCGATGGATTAGTTCGCACCTATTTTGCTCCAATTTGATCCATCGATGGATTGACTTCATATTCAAATTTGTAAAATTACCAAATATTTGCAACAGAATAAAATCAGATACACCTAATCATTTAACGCAACCGTAGACTAAAACGGAACTAAATACTATGATAAAGGCTTTCAACAAAATTGACTTTGAATTGCTAGTGGAGATGAAATCGGTATTTTAAATTAAGATAAAGCCACGACTAATTAACATTCTCTCATCGCTTGTACCACATGTCATTGGCGCAAGAACATCGGGAAACGCAACACTATATCTGCTTTCTCCCGCAACTCGCTTATCGCGCCCATAGAAAACCGCTCGGTGAAAATTATGAAATCGCAATCTGTACGTATGTCTGTCAACTGAGAGACGACACTGGAGAAATTACATTTCACGGGCATTAAGATGAAGGTTGATTGATGACTTATTACTGGCTATATGCTGTTTGCATACATTTTAATGGTAGTATGAAGTGGTGCTGTTCTAGTAATTAAGAACCCTCCTGTGAAGGGAAAGGTCGCAGGTGTATGTAAATCTGATTCATGAATAACTGACACCAATTGCGCCCGACGAAGGAAACGTCGTGATGAAACCTGCACTCTATTTAATGATTATTATCAATTAGTGTGTGAAATGTAACGATGGCAAATTATTAATATTACTATAACAAAATCATTGGGTGTTTCATTTCATTCAAATAAACCAATGATTGCACAATACTAAATGAAAAGCCATAATCTCTCTCAGTAATTCATTTCCCTTTAGTTATACCTACTTCGAGCAAGCCACGGTCAAGGCAACAAACAGAATAAGATTATTTATTGAATGGAAACTTTAGGTGGGTTGAATAGAGAATGTTTATGCAGTCGTGTTTATTCAGCTGGTACCTACGACTACGTAGTATGTATTAGACTAGGCTAACGTTCAGGGCTTTGGTTAACCTCGATCACAAGTCGACGACGAGGTTATCGTTTTATCTTGATCATAAATTCATCTTCTGAAAATTGGAGCGTATGTGGGTAAGAATTCATTAACGATAATATATGTTAGGTACTCACGCACAAGAAACCTGGGTAATAAAAATTTAAAATAAATTGTTTTAACATAAATAACTTGCGGATTAGATATCAAATTACTCTCTCAATCAATTAATTAAAAACAGCAATAACACTTAGACGGAAGCTAAAGATGAAAGTAAAGAGAGATAATGATCTTATCGTAAACGTCGCCGCGCCGCGAGATATAACTCATATTCATTAATGGACCGTTTGAAATTAGCAAAAAACGTGTCAAATTATGAAGTTGAATGTCCTTATAATGTGATGGTGAAGGATATGTGTGAATTTATATTGAGAGCGATTTAAATTTTAATGTGACTTATGTAAATGTTTTTTATGTGAAACTGACAGTCATTCGATACATCTACAAAATGTAGGAAATTTGTGTTCTCTATTTGGTTTAATTAAATCACACACTCTGTCTAGTATTCGTAAATAAATCAAGAAGAAATACGCCAAGACTATTTTCCCATTAATTGAAGGGTGTAAATATAAACAACGCATAAATTACAATCAAAGCTTTGCATTTCACCAATCAATGGTAGATAGAATATTATTAATAAAATGGCGAGTAATTCTTTATAATCGGCGTGCAATGGTCGCGATGATTTGTTATTAAAACCGGACCGGATTGGAGGCGACGTTTCTCATCACGTTCAGCTCTGAATACTTCATTAGATGACTAAACAAAACTGTTAATATACGGCCGGTGCAATAATCCGGCACACACAATACGTTCGCGCATCCATTCTGCGTTTATCCGTGCGCGTTCCATCAAACATTTTTTGTTTATTTTGTATATAGTGTGGATCGAAAGCAATATGATAAACAAATTTGTTTTTATGACCGTCAGCAAATATAATGTCTAGTACTTGACAAGTCACTTTTAATGTGTTACCCCAGCGAAGTGTCAGTGTAATAATTACATGTCTCAGGATCAGGATGTTTCGACGCCAATTTGCGTCATATTCAGCGATTAAGCTACAATTTTGTTTATTGTATGTTTCTCACCACATCCTTTGTAATGTATGCCAGTGTTCTATATATTTTCAGCCAAAAAATGTCTGGTGAATAAATCAGTGAGACATCATGCATTAATGGTTTTACGGCTGCCATTATAAACTGAATGATGAGTATATTTTCTGTTATTTTTTCTTAATTCTCTTTCAGTGTTTAGGTAGATCATCAGGTTCATCGACCCATGGGACACTTTCAGAGGATAAAGCGTTTTAAATTAGAATATTTAAGTGACCGCGCCATTTGTCTTGCTGAAAAAGAAATAGGTACTTTGAAGTGACAAATTAACAATGTTATTGTCAGACTTGAGACGAAACTTTTTGTGAACAAAGCGGATAATTCTATAGCCATTCTGTCTCACATTATCATTAAGTAAGCGTATTTTATGTACAATGAAATGAATAATAAATTTTCAACATTCATTTACATCGTAGTTGGAATGTAATGTTACCTGTGTCTTAGTGTAATCGTCTATTAGACCGGTAGCTAGGCGTTATAATCGCGGGTGCTCTCGCTCCAGTGAAAGCCGTGAAACTAACGGAAGCTAGCTTTCTACCCTGCCTTCTGCTTATAGAAAATAGTGTAAACCCGTTGTCCCCACTAGTTAGCTCTGTTAATGGGGGACTTGAGAAAGGAAATTGCCTAGTTTCAAGCTAGGATTCATGAACTTGTCTACTCGTATAAAATTGATGGGATTCTTGCGAGAAAATCTCAATGAGAGTGCACAGGGTCTACTGATTCAACCATATAATAAATATAAGAAATTGGGAGAGCAAATAAAAATATTTTTATATAAGACTTTGCACTCCATTCCAGAAATACACATTAGTATTATTGTAATCTACGTTCCGATTGACCCTACGACAAGGGCTGAAGCAATTCCAAGAGGAGCAAACCAAGGAACTAACCCTGCTTTGCACCAAACGGCCACCGACAGCTAGCACTTTATGGCCTTGTTTAGACAGTAATGGAATTCTAGACAAGTTTATAGTTTCTCCGACACATAAAACTATATGAGAACGGTCGATATTTAATCTGGCTTCACGCTTGGTTTCAAACTAGCTCCATAAAGTTCAATAATCAATTTAGCATCACCAACAAAGGGATGATCGATTTTATTTATTGATGGTTTCAGATACCATACATAAATTCTTTGACAAATTAAGAAAAGTATTATGAAAAATATGAGCGATTTGGTGAAAAAATAATAAAATGTAATAAATAACGATTTTATATAACAAATACACGAAGCGACTTGCAATATGTTTCGCAATCGAATCAACAACATATATTCAAACATAACCATATATATATTTTTAGTACATAACAGGTTTTATTTCATATTTCTGTAGATTTAGTAATTTTTCTCGTTAGTGCCTATCAGTATAATAAAAATACAACTGCCTCTTTAGCAATTCATAAAATGTAAATTAAGGCACAGCCCAAATCTCATTAAGGAGCGAAGTTCTGTCGCGACTTCGGAATTCCAAGCGCTTTTCATATCCCAAAATGTCCTTCCAATTCTCCTCGGGACTGGATTTCATACGGTGACCACACCATACGGTCCTGATGTCCACAGTAAGAGTCAAAATGTAATGCAATTTGTGTAAATATCGTCGGGACTTATTCTTGCTATAGGTTATATAGGTTGTTTCTAGAGAGTATTGTTATTTACTATAACATGAGAATTATTTCGAATTATGACTACTTATTTGCATACGACGAAAAAGAAAGGTCATTAACCAAAAGTCAGTGTCCGTTATGTTACTAAAAAAATGGTCACATTAGGATTACAGAGCATTAAAATAGCTTAACTAAAGTCACACGGAAGCTTCACGGAACGCACAATAAACTTTACGGAGACCACAAAACCGATAGTCCCGCTTTATATTACGCAGGAGACACCGAAACTTACTGTCAGAGTATAAATGCTAGTCGTAACGTAACAAACTAACAACGCGAAGTTTTATTTCTTACTTCGTCATATTGCGTCGTTGCATTAGTAAGTATGTGTTTGTTTCGGTGAACTAATATTACATTTTATGTTCAGAATAAAATCCATTTTCCATTAATCTCTTGATGTGAAATGTTAAAGCCATAGATAGGAATCTGTTAAAGACTAGTCTTTCTTAGAGGTGAAGACGGCATCAGGTCAAAGAATTATTAATGAAAATGTAGAAGCGGTGGTGGTGTAATGGTTAAGACCCCCGCCTGTGGATTGAAAGGTTTCAGGTTCGAATCCTACTAGTGCCACATTTCTAAACAAATCTGACTCATGTATAGTAGTTTTCATCGACCACCACTTGCTTCCGGTGAAGGAAAAACATCGTGAGGAAACCTGCACACTTGTTGATTATATTAACTTGTGTGTGAAATGGAGAAGGCAATAGCAAACCACTCCATTAATAATGCCAAGAAAGTTGTTACGTGTGTTTCATTCCATGTAATGACCACGACCCTCAGTCATGAGGAATACGACTATAAAGTAGCGATAAAATCACATATTGCAACACTATTCTTTCATCTGAATCTTAGTCCCTGTTACGTTTACATGTATCCGAGAGCATTTTTTGATATTTAATTAATGCTATTCTAAATTCTTGTACATATTCATATAATGACAATGAAAATATTTGTTGTGCACTTCTTTTCAGTGCAAAACCCACGATCAAATCCTTTGTATAAGCATTATCGACAAAGCGGGACAGTATTCGCTACAAGGAAACGTCGTAAAACTGCAAAATGCCTGCGTTCAGTGGCATTGTTAAGGAGACACTTACGTAATATGCCGTCTTATTAACCGCAATTATACCACCAGGTTAGAAATAAATACTTCTGTGTCGCATAAGAATTTAGAAATATTACAGGTACAGTACATACAGCAAGTATCGTGGATTTCATCTGCGTAAATATACATGAAACATATACATGAACATGAGTAGTAACACTTGACGTATATACACTGCGTATGTAATAAATGAAACATTTTGAGATCATCGGATTTGAATAAAGAAACGGAAATTCTCATATGTACTGGTACACAAGGTGAACCAAATTTTACCCCATAAAGAACCCAAACCACTGCATAGTTTTCTCACACATTTAGCAAGACCAATAACAAAACTGCAAAATTCACGTCTTACTTGCATAACACGCATAGCAGTCATGCTCGTAACTAGTCTGCTGTCATCATAAACGTAATCCTGAATGTTAGCCGACATTTTATTATTGCAAAGAACATTAATATGAGACCGCTCGTAATAGTGTGCGGCTAGACGTTTCGTCTGTTTATAACATTGTATGTGATAACTACGAATACGCTTCACGTTTGTTTACATGACTGATGTAAATGTAAATAACAGGAAATTCGTCTAGACTACAGCCGCAGTTGTAAACTGAAATGATTATTATTAGAATTTTAAAATATACTATCTTAAAGTATTTCATCATTTCCTAATTAAAAAAAAAACATTTTGTCTTCTATTAGATCAGCTCCATGTTGTGTATTCAGGGGATATTCTTTTTGTTTATGTTCTCCTAAAAATACACTCTCATCTCCTCACATTATAATGTGAGTTTTTTCTTAAAATAACCCTTCAAAAGTAGTAAGTAGGCTTTTAATGACTGATGATGATTGACAATTTTCTGGTTTGTTAACGGAAACCACAAAGGTTGTCTGGAAACTTTTCGAATAAATTTTAGTTTTGTTGTATTTTAAGTCGAACTTTCGTAATTGTTTCTTATGATTCGAAACAAATTCACAGCGAATCGTCTCGTCTCGGAATCGTACCTCTTATTACAAATTATTAAAGAAATCAACATTATTCCCAAGGTTGTCTGGAAGAAATTACTTTTCTAAATAAAGCAGCTTTTAAAATTTGATCTAATAATCACTCTAATAAAACACTAAGAGAAACATTAAAAGATTTGGCAAGATTCATAAAAGAAAATCGAATAGCTAAACAACACATAAGTACAGCAAAAGCATACACAAAAAGAAATAGTCAAAGAATAAGAAGACCTCTTCTTAAAATAAGTGACTGCGAGGAAAACTAAACTCAAGTACTGAGAGAAACCAGTGGAGAAACAAGTACTTCGGCGTCCATTTATTTGAATTCATAAACAAACATATAAAACTGAAATAGAAAAGAAATAAAGCTGTTTTATGAAAGGACCGTAAAAGTGGAGTATCATTCGTCATGGCATTCGACAGCGACCTTGTGGAGTGCCACAATGCTAAGAACAGAGATGCCATGAATCGTTTAGTGAATGACACAAATTAGAGGAAGAAGGAGAAAATGACAAAATAAATGGAGACTAGGCTTTGCCCGCGTGGATTTCTCAAGGGAACAGTACTATTTAACAAGATTAAAGGTTTCATTCATAGAGACATAGGGTATGTCTCTATGAATTACATACATAATTAAAAAATATATGTATGCAATTCATGCAATATATGTATGGATTATTACGCGTAATATATAGAGAAAGATAAGAAAATGAATACATGGGAATTAATCATAATACTATTTGTGAGATGTACTGTACACATATAGATATGGAAAGTGTTAGGCTCACCAAGGTAAGAAGATGGCACGGAAAGGAGATGGAACATCATAGCTACAAATTGTACTTGTTTCGAAAGAACATACGTCCTCTTTATCCTTTGTGGTGCGTACGAAAAATACGGTGTCAGTTATGAACGCAGCGATAGAAAACTTGAGATATCCGCTCCTATTGTTGCGATTCCATCTGATAACTGACACGCGATTCTTCCGTCATTGTTCTCATAGTTTCTATTTTATGTTTGAATAACACAAGTAGGCGTAACTGATAACATGTAATTAGTAAAAGACCCCCAAGACTGGACCAATTGTGAAGACAATGAACAAATTATATAAGTAAAAGTACACAATGACTTTATAATACATCGAACACGATTTTTAAATTAGTATGTGTAAGATACTTCCATTTCAAGAATAATTTAAAAAACTTCAGAAATAAAGAACGGAAATACATAAAGTTGACATTGTGGGTATTACGTATTCATTTAATAAAATGACATTGGTATTTGTGTCCTAGGACAAGGATCTTAAAATCGGAATCGGGATGTTCGTATCATATTGATCTTCATGGTGATTAAGAATTCAAAAAATTCTATTTTATAGCGCAACCATAGTGCTACGATGTGTTAAAAATCGATCATTAATTAAAATTTGGGATAATTTGAGCTGCAAAATATCAATTTTATATGCTTTTATTAAACTTGCATCATTTGTCGTGTCGTAATGTGACGAAATTTCGAAAAAAATTTCAGGCATGATGGTATAAAGTTTTGTTACTAGCATGCTCTCAAGATGTGGTTCGATGAAAATGTTTTTCGTTAACAGCACGTGTGCAGGATACTAAAAATCTCCTCTCAAAAATGCTTATTTTCTGAAACTTAACTCTTAAGGTAAATTAAAAAACCTTCGCTACCTATTTTGGGCGCACTATTGACATAGACAAAAGGCGAAATCCATTATATTTGGCATTTCTAACGTACCAAACAAGAACACAATGGCACGTGAATGCGTAACCAACCAACAGCTGGATACGCCACAATAGAAAGTCGTACGCATTACGTAAACGCATTTGTGATGTTTACAAAACAAATTGGTGGCTTTTCAACACACGACATCTTCGCGGTTTATGCAATTAAAAATATTGGGGTTAGCGGATTACTAGGCAATATCGAAGACTACCACTATTGCTAGATGGAACCGTCACGGATATAAGTATAATATGTAATTTTTTTAACTCTGATAGAGCCTTCGTGCAAGTCTTTGTCTTAATGGATGATTAAAAAAAAAAACTAAAATGTTAAAAATAGTTAATAACTATTGCTATTTTTCGAAATAGAAAGTGTTGACTTCTATTAATAGATGAGAACAATCATGATCATGCCATTAAGGTTAGAACCATCTCAGCACTGTAAATCAAGTTTGCGTCCAGCCATTTAAAGATAAATTAATTTGCCATTTTCTTGTCCGTGTCTGGTTGTTTACGTAAATTTTAAATTTATTGTTATTCGATAAAACACGGATAACTTTTAATATAAAAATCCATGTCTAACAGCGGTTGACAATCAACACAGCATCACTTAATTAATTGTTCGTCGTAAAGTTTTAACGACCGATGAATATGCATGAAAGTGCAAGCCTTACTTATTAACAGGCAGGAAGTCTATAAATATTCAGAAACAACGTTAATCGCTTTCTTTTGGAGTTTTAATTGCTGTAAAGACAACCGGCTTTTTTGTTCATTATATGTTAATGGTCTGAAACATTCTATTTTTTTTATAATTTGCGTTATCCTATGCACACTAATGTAGGTTTTTATCGTTAAATCTATGACCAAAATTTACATTTTTAAATGTCTCGACAAAAAAACAATAATTATTGGGATTGTTTGTATAAAAAAATTAGTTATGGTTTCGCTATTATGACTGTGGAGGATGGATACCGATGGTATGGCTAGGAATGGGGCTTTATAAGAGGAAGACATTCAAAACTGATCTCAAATAAAGATGGGAAGAGAAAATTAGATTGACGATTATGTCGCCATAGGTATAATTCTACGAATTTAAACTTGAATGGCTAAATATGTTCGACAAATTTCAAGATGGAAGTCGATATACAAAGTAGCGAACACGTGTGAAACATAAAACTATAATAAACCAGTGTCACTGAGAACGTTATGCCACCAGTATTATAATGTATGGAAATAGGGCCAACTTTATGGGTAATAACGAATAAGTAACTATTTGTATTTGGAAATAGAAACAAAACAATTTCAATCTTACCTTTTTTGAATAAAATTGTACTGAATAATTAACGATAATCAATATTTATTTAAGACCTTATTTAAGTTTTAAGGGAATCCGTAGTTTTTTATTTAAATATGTAAGAATAGATAAATTTTATTTTAAAAAAATAAGGTTCACGCCCAGGTAAATATAAATATCTGGATAATATAATATATCTTGCCTGGGCTGAAACCATACTAAAGATTTGCGCTTGTATAATTGTAATATTTTTCTGAATATATTCAAGTAATTAAACTGTCAGACCTCCTTGAATAAATAAATAAAAAGTTATTGCCCGGCGCAAACCCATTCAAAATCAATTATATGAAATAAACTTGTTTAAAGTTTTAAGGATTTACGTTTGACAATACAAACTATTCGCAAGGAAATCGAACAAATTTAAATCAATCTATCTATACTATTATTAAGAGGTAAGCGTTTGTGAGTTTGTACGTTTGAGGCGGGTAATATCCGAAACTACCAAACCGATTTCTAAAATTCTTTCACCATTAGAAAGGTGCATTATCCAAGATTGCTAATAGGCTATGTTTTATCTCAAAATTCCCACGAGTGCGGAGGTCCAGGCAACATCTAATTAATTAATATTATAGGTATACCTCAGTCAATGTAAAAAAAAAAAACAAGGGAACATAAGGACATGGTATTTATTGTACAAAAATAGTGTGCGAATGTGTGTAACTCATGTCTCATGACATACACAAACAAATATTAACCTATATATTGTAGAGTCCGCGTGCACGAGGCAAAAAAAATAAAGTTTTAGGCGCCAATTGGAAAATAGATGAAACTGATATAATTAACTTGAACCCAGATAAAATTCCACTTTGTGGAGTAATATTTTACATCATTACTAATAAACACATATGACTATACCGTTGGACGCAAATTAACGCCTTCGTTCAATGCGGATATACACTATCTGCAAATAGTTCGCCAAACTTTGGCGGATTCGACATACATTGCTGGCTTTTTTGAAGTAAATAAAAGTTCACATACAAACTACGCAATGTACGTTAATTCTCGGTCATAAGATAGTGTGTAGCCGACATAATGCACTTCGTGCCTCTGACATTTGACCATTGAATTGGCTCGTCCACACGGACCCTCATATAAAATGCATTCACTCAGTAAGTTAGACATAGCCTATTTGTTTACATTAAATTGAGGTTGTATCGTTGAGTTTTACAACCACATTAGGCGCCACGCCCTTACGAAATCCCAACACAAACCGAGGCTCAGCGTAGAAAAAAACATTAATAATTCAATTGAGATTACATTCCACCATTCTCAACTCAAAGAAAAGATAACAAATAATTCGAGCACCCAATTTCAATAACTCAAGTTAACAGTAACAATAAAGGAGCTATCGCCCTCCTCCACTCGGATAAAAGTAAACATAAAGAAGGCCTAACTTCAAAGGCGGCCGTTAATGGAGCCTTCGATAAATATGTCAATTCACATAGTCCCACTAATACGAAATTCTATAGGAATTTGATTTAGATAACTCCCCATCTACGCGGAGCATGTCGTAAGAAAAAAAAAAAGGAAACCAAGAACCAATTTATCATGTCGACCCACGCAAGCGAACACAGCACATAAACAAAAAAAAATTAAAACATCGAAATAGCCCGTGGAGTGTAAAACCCAACGATAGAGACTGTATACAGGCGTACGTACAGTCAATGAATAACTTAGTTATATTCACATTATCTACAGTATGGAGCTTTATCTGGACTTACAAACTTGTTGGACCCTCGATAAACGAATACATACCGAGACACGCGGGAGTTTTTGAATTCGCCGTTTATCAATGAAAAAAGAAAATTAGTTGTACGCTATGAACTCTGTATGTTTTGTTTTGAAACGCCAACAATGCCATTTTTTTCAACATCGTGACCAGCACGCAAGTACGGTGCATTATAATTGTGATCATAAATTTACAATTGGACAACAATTGTTATACACGTTGGTATCAATCTAGGAACAAAGGCAACGACCGCATAACCGGCTCGTTTCAAGTCTGATAGCAGGGAAGAGGCGTAAATGGATCAACAAAGATCAAAGTGTCAACAATGCGGCTGTTATGCAACGATAACGATTGTGGGGGAATACTATTAACTTGCCGACGTCAGTCACGTAAGTAGAGGGAAATAACTGTTGTTTTATCGCTTCCAACGGTGGCGTATGAAATACAAATTCTAATGTTTCTGCAGTGGGCGGCGAGAAACGTGCGTATGGCGAATGAATTTGATGAATATGATTTCTACGATCCATGATTTATGATGATGCAATGGATGGAATAGATTATAATGATGATACAGAGGTAAGAAAACTGGCACTGACTTTATCTTTGTAAACAGCTTCATTCATGCATGTGATAATTTTATTATACAATTTCCTTACGTGCCGAACAAAACAATTTGTCACGGTTAATAAGAAATTTATTCAAATGCATTACGACATATTGCCTGGCACAGTTTATTGATTTTGTTAACCCAGAAGACGTTTAATATATGAGTATACGGTGGTAACGGAAAATGAAATAATGATGGAAGCGAATGAAATGTTGGTTGAGGTGTTGGAATCATTAGTAGTGGAATGGCGAGGCGCCATCCGGAACGGCGTGCGCGGTGAAAATCGCGGGAAACCGCAATAGCGAGTCTCGAGCCGCGAGAACCGTGTCAGTAGTGTGAAACGCTAATTACACAAACTCGTAAGCCTCGTAGGCACAAGATGCTATCTAGGAGTGAGACCTACTAAAACTAAGATGTCAATAACCAATAGGGAGTCAAAAAGGATATTTGAAAGGCCTGTGAAACCTTAAACTTTGACAAACGGCGAATTTAATTTGTCTCCAGATAAAGCTCCCCGTCAGCTTCCTACGTTATTGTTAATAATAAATTAATTATAGAATCTACAGGAAACTGATGCGGAGATCTCAATTATAATGGGTCGTTGAGATGCTCCATGCATGCCTCGCTGTAACAATTTGAGTCCAGCTCAAAAGGCGCGGAGTTCTCTAATGAGTGATAGACGACACCAGTATTTCAATATATCTTATATCGCGCAATTCGATCGCAATGATCTCAGGCAGTAACTAAAGCTAAATCACAAATGTTGCGCGAAGAATCGCCGGCAGAGAATGTAGTCGAACACACCGATTCGGAAACCTCCTCACTACTTTTGCCATCCTTTTTAACACTAGACTTAACTTTGTCACTGTTCACCACACTCTTCACTTTAAGGTCGTAACTCGCGGTAATGCATCTGTTCGTAGCACTTTCACTTTTACCAGCGAAGAAGGAGCGGCGGTCGGAGTTCGTTGCCGAAGGCGAGGTCGAAAATAACTTGATTTCCAGGTCACGATGACCGTTCATCGAAGTGACAATCTCTGACGATATCTCCAAAGCGAGCGGAGAGCGCGGCTCCGGGGAGCTCGTTCTCCTGGTGGGTGGGAATAATGAGTACAAATTGGGTGCTGAATAAGTGTCGCTAGTGTTAGCTTCCCGTCGTTCAGGCACCCGCGAAGAAGGGTCACTCCAGCTACGTCTCAAAGTAGTGTCCGCTCCCCGCCTGCCTAGTGGCCCGACGACTTTCATTGAGTCTTCCAATTTCGTAGGAGCGAAATCTACGCTAGAATTTTCATCGAGCAAATCTGTGATCGAATCTGCATCCCATATTTGTCCTACGGGATCACAATAGCGGCACTGACACGAAGTGACAGCAGACTCTGCAGGCGAAGCGGCTTCCGCTAAACCGAACCGAGTAGCTTCTAAAGCTTCACCTAACGCAGACACACGATACGTCTCTGGCACTGGCTCTGGATATTCCATCACTTTAACATCCAAACGATACGGCAAGGACATTTCTCGGCAGTAAGAATCTTCATAAATACTACGCACCGCAGCACTGATTCCCGAAACCGCACAATTGTCCACATCACCGAGGTCTAAACTAGCAGCACTTAAGTCATGTGGCGCCATGGAATTTGGTTTCCTGTCTTTTTTGCGTCGCTTTCTCGGTTTAATAATCCTGGGCAACATTGTTTCAGAGTTTGTAGAGCCGGAACTCTCATCGCTCGCGACACTAACCGCATCCGTGTTGTTGTTACGTCCGCCTCGAGTGGAACGTGTTTGTTGCTGCTGGATACGGGGCCGGTTTCCCTCGGAGGCTTCACACCTGTCTCTGGTGGCGTGCTCGTTGTGCCCTACAGGACGATGGCTGCGTTGCTCAGGTGCAGTGGTGTACTTTCTTCGGTCGTGCCTGTTTTGTATGATAAGGGGCGCGCCTTGAGCGTGCATAGCTAGTTTTGACACGGGGTTGTTCCGGACGGGTGGTGGTGCTCGTCCCGCCATGGATATAAGGGGCGCGCCAAGCCATGCATTCGGGTGTGGCACACCATAGGGCGGGTAGTAGGGTGGCGGGAATCCCGGTGCGGTGGTGGCATACTGAGGGCGAGCGGGTTCGCGGCGCCCTAGGGCGGCACGCTCACCCGGACTCATTACGCCTAAGGGGGCGTTTAACCCATATTCGTTAGTGTTTGTTTCACTGTCACGGTAAAAGTCCGAGATGCGACGCGATGTCGTAATCGTAGACTAACATCTGACGGCGTGGAGAGTGCGCGCGTGCGTATACCGCAACAGTCGGCAGAGGACTGGAGTGAATGAGTGCAAAGCGGCCGCGGCCGCAAATGCCGAGTGGGAGTGCCTTAGCCGCCACGCGACTATCGCCGGCGCGGCGTCGATGCACCGGAAAGCTTTGCAGCCCTAATTGCTTCACAATTAAACCGGCCGTTGTTTACTTTCTTAGCGGTCTTAAAGAAATTTAAATATTTACCATCGCTCTTTATACATTTAAGCGTTTAAATCTTTGAAATAACTTTTGCCATCGTATATTTTGTCAAATGTGATTATTTATTAATAGTATTTCGCAAACCTTACCTAATTATTCTATCAATTTTGTTTTATGTATATATAGAAAGAATAACGTAATGAAATTCGCGTTTAGTTAAAAACATGAGCTCAACCAATTTCTTTAAACGATATTATTATGTGTGTAATGTGAAGTCGGAAAAAGCCATATTTTTTGGTTCAGAAATCCTCAACTCTTATTTATGTAAAATTATGACATTTTATTTTGTAGGCACATATATCACAATCATAGAAGGTGTATAGATTACACAGAAGGTGTAATCTATACACCTTCAATGATTGTGATATATATGCCTATAGAATGTCAGCTAATATTATAATTTTAAACGAAATAAATAATTTTGCTAACTTGTAATTAGCTAGCAATTACAGAATAACTAAAGTTCTTTCCTAGAATATCTCTAGCCCGGCCCGTGTAAATCAAATTAAACGAGCAATAAAAATTGAATTCTATCTTAACGTTTGATCGGAGAACGTTGGTACTTACCGCTTCCCGCAATTCCCGCATGTTATGTGCACCGCAAATTGCGAAAAGTACTTACCTGTAACAATAAAAGGAGGTTCATTAATGTCAAATATCGTGAATCACCTACACGGAAATGTAAAGCCGTCTTAAACGTCCCTTTTGTAAGTTATAGGGTAATTCGTACAGGCAGCGTTAATAAAACTTTTATTGGACCGTAAATTGTTTTCAAAACATGCATGGTTGCTTAATGTACCGATGTCATATAGGGAATGAGGGATTAAAAATCCCATTTATACTATAAGAGGAAGAGAAAACTAAATAGTTAATTCATATACATATAAGGTGTGCATATTACGTATAAACAACGATGAAAATGTCATCCACATAGTTCAAGAGACTATAAAAACCAATGCCGATAAACTGAAACCAGGCCGAAAGCCACTACTACCTCGCGATTAGACGGACGATCTGTTCCAGGGAATACAATTTTTATTTAGATTTTTTCTTTATGTACAATTTGTTACTTGCCGATGGAAAATTTTGGTTTGTTTGTACAAAAATATGGACTTTTCGTTGTTATTCCGTCGAGATGCCGCATGGTATGACGCGACCTTGCCTGGTCGTCGGGGGCGAGTGAAAGTGAACCTGATGATTCACAGGCCCCTCTCTCGATAAACGTCAACTCCGTGAATATACGCGCACATCTTGCCATTTACATATACGGCCAACATCACACCAACATACCAAAATTCATTACAATTCGCCGTTATTACCACCACATAGAGGTCCACGCATGGGTAACTTGGCTTGCAGTTGAATCTACGGTATATTTACCATTTAGCATATTCATACAATAACATGACACGGAACTTTCATCGAGTTTCATTGCGTGTGTATCGAAAGTTTGTGGCGGATCTGATACCAGAACTAAGTATGTTGCTTTGAACAATACTATCTTTTTCTGAACGTTTTCTTCCTATTATTTAAGTTTAATACTAGCATTTATTGTTGTGTTAAAATATGAAATTATTTGTCGCGCATCGTCTTGGCTTACGTTGGGAAAACAAATTTATTTATTTCTATCTAAAAATAGTACACGTGAAAGAAACTTTTGGATCCTTGATCATGACTTTCGCGTGATTCATCGTATTTATTTACATTTTGATGGTCATTAAGACGAACGAAATCTATTATTATGATGAGATAAAATAAAATTAGTAGTTACGAAATGAATGGAAAGTGCTATTGAAATTATGTAATGGAGAGACCATTTCGCATAGCGATAGAGACTGTGTCACGTCAAAATTGCTATTTAACTTTGAAACAGAAAAGTATGTTATTTTTATACGAGATTTTGAAAGTTAATCATCGATATGAATAGGTATTCACTTTAACAAATACCAAAGTAGGATTTTATTTCATCTGAAATGAAAATTTATCACAACAGTTATGCAAGTAATCTGATGACAAAAAAATTCAATATTATGAATACGTAATTTAAATGTAATGTGAACTCCGAAAGACAAGACAGGTTTATAAAATTAAGATCATGATGATGATCCAAGGTTTGAAGACGAATATTAACTGTGTTGCAAATATTTAAGCAATAAAGTCTGACTTTTATGGTTTGGTATATGTATGTATAGTTACACAAATACAAATATTTGTAAGGGCAGACGTAAAATGTGAAGAAAAATCTAGTCTTGTTATTGAAGCAAGAATTAATAAGTGAAAAGAATTAGAAGCAACAATATAAATACGCGTTGATCTAGGATTAAGCTAAACTTATCTACTGGCTATTATTGAATACCTTTATTCCCATTAGAATGGAAAGCCATAAAAATGACGTAAGAGTAAAGCCATTAATTCCATACACTTCGTGGCAACACATCAGCCAAAATGTTACCCAACACGCATCACTAACGACCAGACGTAACCTCAAACCATCATATAACTTTCTCATAATCGCAAATTACTGTGTACAGCGTAATTTCAATAAATAGTAAACTGGACCGTGTGGTGTGCGTTGGAGAAAGTGATCAGGCCAATTCGTTGACCCCGCGCTGTTGCGTGCTAAGACAAAATCAGTTTTCTATCCACTCTCGCTCTCGGCTTTAGATGTTGCTCACAAGAGTTAGGTGCATTATTGTTTCAGGTTGAATTTGCAATTTTTTTTTTATATTAAGTGTGTTATTGCTAACATTGGTGTCAGATTTGATTCAACTCTATCAAAGGCACCTGACATGACTTGTACAAATACCGCCATAAAGTGGCAGTACATGAATACACACTTAGTAAACTTAACAGCCTACCAGAGTTTGCGAATTCATATACAGACAATAGTCTATATATATGAATGCTGTTTATGTCACAGAAATAGCTATGGAGTGCGTAAGCTTATTCAAGACAAACCAAAGCGTTTCATGATCACGAGTTTAACTCTCCTGATAGCATAGATTTGAATAGCTCGGATTTCAATAACTCCAAAGGTGTGCGATGTTTATTAAGAACTACTCGATATGTCAAACCATCTCTATTTATATTTATGCCCATTCTGTCCGAATAAATAATCTTATCTGTCTTATCACGAGCACCGAATATAACTGGAACATGCGCCACAAATAAACTTGTATCTTGTAAACTGCCATGTTTGTCAGAAAACGAGCATTATTCTCAAAATTTTGAAAGTCACCAAACACTCGAATATTTGCAAGTTAATCTCACTGTTACAACATTCCACTTTCCATCTCCTTTCGATTTTATCGCAAACAAACACAGTTGTTTTGGTGGAGATTTAAGCCAAATATGGAGAGCTATTAGCACAAGAAGTATCCCAATATGAATGAAGACGGATTGACATTTGATTTATTTGATTGACACTTTAATCGTTACAAACAAAAATGTCAACAAAAAATACGACAGAATAATAATTGTGTTCTCCAAAATAATGTAATTTGTTAATAATATGTAATCTGAAGAATTGTTTAATTAGAGAACTTCTCTATCAGATTAATATAAGATGAGAAATTCATTATGAATACAAATTGGGGTTAGATATGTAATCAGAAATAGTTCGCATAATACAAAATAAATAACAGAACACCAACCAACTACCATAAAACACACTTAGTTACAGCAAATAGAAATTGACCTAAAAGCGATGGCGATTGACACAAAAACAGCGTAGCGATAGCGACTCGTCACAGATCTAATAACCTGCCCAAAGAGAGATCGAAACTTGACTTTATCAAAACGTTCAATTACAGCAAAGTGTAAGTAAATGGGATTAGGAACAAAAATGGACTAAGGAAATAAACACATGTGGAAGAAGTTACAGTACCCAGACTTCATTTGAAATTTGGATATAGTAAAGAAAAAGAAATTGGACTAACGACTACAATGAATAACAATTCAGACAGTATAGGTTTCCTCACAATGTTCTCCTTCACCGGAATAATAATAATCATACATGACGTACAACCCGCAGCACACTCAAACTATCCAACATCATTGCACATTCACTATTATTGCCATCACATAGTTCCATTACGAGCATGATGACTAGATTGTACGTCCAGTCGATCTACAGGAACCGATGAACATTGGAGATTCGATACTGCTTCTTTCTGATTCACATCGCTCTGCTGAATTGGGATATTTTGCAATTACCATGTCAAGTTGAGTTAATTACCATGGCCGGGTCAATTCCTAATCAGAATCGAACGCGTGACAACATTTAGCGGACGTAACAGAGTGAGGAAACAAAGCCATTGCGTAGTGAAAGTGCAATCAAAATCGCATCAGGGCATCTGTATTATAATGTTTATGTTTGTTTTTTATTTATAACACAAAATTGTATTTGGGCTATCTTAGCTTCCAAATCCCATATTCATAATTTGTAAGTGTGACTGTGTATTTGTCCTTTCACGTCAAAACAAAGCATTGGATTTGATGTGATTTTAGAAATGTTGTAGTGTTAGAGAGGGACAGAGGTTATTTACCGCAGTAAATTATTTAAATTCCATGAACTTATGACCTGAACACACGTATAAAAGTCCAAGTGCCTTCTTTATTTGAAGTTGCGACAAATAAAATCCATATAAATGCAAAAGTACCCATGTCTGTCTGTAATATTTTCACGGCTAAACCCTGTGCCGATTTTGATGAAAACTGCTATATATAGTGAAAGACCCGAATTATAATAATGGCTAACTACGGTCTCAACGCGTAATACCATTCGCGAATGCAAAACTAATATAAACATACAAAAGAAAAACAAGTAACTTTATGTAAATATCTTAATTTTACTACTTTCACAATCATCTAATTATAATAAAAAAAAAAACTGTACTTAATTACTTGTCAGTCAGCCTGTACATACATTTAAACCCATTATGTTCTGAAGCAACACTATTTCATGCATAAAATATCGCAGAATTATTTCTAACACGCTACACAAGTCAATGCGTACATATGTATGATTGGACAATTACAGTTTGTTCATTATGCACACATAATATCGCAAACACGTAATTTATTATTCATTACTTTATTGTACAATCCACAGTCAGTAAATAATCTGCTCGTAAACAGTAAAGCATAATGCCTATAGAACTCTATAAAATTACAGAACGTTCACATGATTTCATCTGAAGTAGTGCGAATTTTGCAATTAACTTTTCACAATTTAATCATTTCGCAGTGAGTCGCAGTCAACCAACGACAGTTACGAGAACAATACTGCAATGTGATGACTACGTCTCACTGTGATAAGATTCGACAAAGAAAAGTGAATTGCAAACCTGCACTAAGGCCTCGAAACATTAGGAGTGCGAGCATAAAAGTTTATATACATCTGACATGATATCATTAAAACTATCATATTCCTTAACATCATTATAAAGATTTCCATCGGCTCCTGCGCCGGCGATTGCACGCGGAAAGCAATCTAGCGCACATTCACCGGAAGTTTTACCGGATAATAGCCGCAAAAGCGATAAATGCAAACTAGTGTTGCAAAACTATCGTTACTTCGACTGTCGATAGTTGACCAGTTATAACATCGATAAGACTATCTGACGACAGTATCGATATCCTACTGTTGGCAATATTATTAATGACAGAAAAAAATATAGGCAGTGTCACTAGTATCGATATTAAAAATATAAATTACGCCATGAGTCACAGAATTGGATAAAAGGAATTGGATGAAAAATTACCTAGTTATAATTTGTTTCTTCATCAATGTTGCAATAAGGAACTCATCGATCTATCTAAATCTATAAAAATGTCAATCCATTAACATCAATTGTCTTATCAATAATACTACTGATTTTCAAGGACATTAGCACAACATCCTATCGATAGATTACTGATGCTTTATACAAATGTTCGCAACGCTAATGCAAACAGTGCAATTGCATTTGCAATGAACGCGCTCGTAAAAATCGCGTTCGTTTGATCTCTCAATTTCTAAAGTCGTTATGATGGTAATCTCCAGTTTATGAGATGATAAGTTCTACTGATTTTAATATATTTTATACATATATTTGATTAGTTGTCATTTATTTTAAAATATATTAGTTCTCGGAAGTGCTATGAAAACATAGCTCAATCATGCCGAGAGTTACAATACATTTAAATAAATTGTAACAAAAAATAATATTAGATGTGTAATAGAAACCAAAAACAAATAGAATAATTTTAAAAAGAAGGGACAAATAAAACTAAGTAATTCAGAAACCTATACAAAATTTCACATGTAAAATTTTGCTTGCCATACAAATTAATTTTATTTATACGTCTAGACTTAGACATTAGATTTCGTCGACCCTTAGGACTATTGTTTTATACCCTTTTGGTTTACTGCAGCAACAGGTTATTGACTACTAGCTTATGCCCGCGGCTTCGCAGCAATAAGTTTAGATGGTATTGGCCACATTGACATGAAAAACTGCCTGTGAAGGTATTATTTGTGAATAAGATTTTGATTTTAATTTTCTGCTGATAAATAATAAATATTAATGGGCTTCGTTTCAAGTCAATAAAGCAAGAGATACCAGAAAAATACATCCTTGATCGATAAAAAGTTGCAAATTGTCAAGTAATTGTCTATTCTGTACTCGAATTATCATTAAGACACGTGTGCACCAAAAACTTTCCAACATTCACCAAAATTAATCACACTAATTGAAGTTCTGTAACACGAGAATACCCTACAACATTCTTACCAAACAGAAGTCAATTAAGTAATGAAGTTACATAGATTGGGTTACTGGAACTATGTTACCTTGTTCTCTCACTATAACAACATCATACAAACTAATGACAGCTTTGTTGTGGTACTTCCACGAAATATTAATCTAACCGCGCTAATAATGTTAAATTTAACAAAATAGAGGACGAGAGAGATTTATGAGGCGAAGTCAGTAAGTCAAGTCCATTTCAAGACATTAAAGTCAAATTGTGCCACAATACGACAAAGCACTGTATAATCTGAAATTGGCGAGGTCGACAAGAAATTGTAAGTTAATACTAAGTTATGCATTTTCTCGGCACGAGCCACTTTACGATGTCATAAAGCACCGACACAGAAGAAGAAGAAAAAAGGAAATTGCCGCGAGTCAGCTAGGCTCATACATAAGTCACAACTAAAGATTGCTTGATCAATTTATGGTAATTCAGTGTAATGTTTAAATTTTTGCTCGTAACTTGATTTTGGTTTGGACACGTGATGAGGAGAGAAGAGAATCATTTACTGAGGAAAGCTTTAAGAAGGAAGGTACATGGATATAGAGGACGAGGAAGGCCTAGGAAAAGATAGATGGATTGTGTCAGGGAGGATATGAGGTTGCTGGTGGTGGATCCAAATATAGCAAAAGATAGAGAATTGTGGAGGGAACAGACATTTTGCGCCGACCCCAGGTAAGGCAAATGATGAACTTAATTTTATGTTGAATTTGATACTAAATCAGAATATTTCGGTCTGCTGAAAAATTGAAAGATCGTGATTAAAAGATAGATAAAAGTCAAAAATCATTAAAAATTCTGCTATGCTTTTAAAATCCGTAAAAATATTCAAATTCGGAGAGAGAAACATTTCAGTTTTGTATTAATCCATAAATTTTAGTTATGTAGAACTAAAAAAAATGATTTAAGAAATGACCAACAAAATAAAGTAAATTATATATTACAAGTTTTACAGCCCAAATGGGTTCAAATGTCAAAAAGATATAGTATCGACCCCTCTAACTTTTATGCGTGTACTGACTGTACACGTGTAGAAGTTGACAGCCAGATTAATTACAATATCGCCGTTATTACCACCGCTTAACGGTGCCATATAGGGTAACTTAACCTGCAGTTGGCTGTACCAACAAAAAGGTTTTAATGTCCGTCTGGTCTGTCCTAATCAGCCAGTGACATTGACTCCGCCCGCGAGCCCACGCATATTGAGAGAAGAAAGTCTTTGTTGTTGTCCCTATTCGGCTATTTTTCAATTTAAATATTTTGTTACAATACTTTTGCTTAAACCCTGTTTATCATTTCCACGGAATTCTGACGAGTGTCATTTTTCGACATTTCAGAAAAGATAAAAATTTGGGTTTTTTTGAATAAAATATATTTTTTTAACATAATCAGATTTTGATCTGAGTTTACTTAACCTAATTCCATTGTAGTACCATCGGTAAGTTACAGATGAAAGATCATATGTGATTTACTGAATGGAAAAAATAGTATAATAACAAACAAACAAACAAACAAACAAACAAACAAACAAACAAACAAACAAACAAACAAACAAACAAACAAACAAACAAACAAACAAACATATTTATTCAGCCAGTTATAATCAGGATCCTTTCGTTTGTCATCCGACAGATTCCCTTGTGGATTCGTGGTCAAAATTTCTAAAATAAAACAAACTAGTCTTTTTAGATCTAACAAAATGGCCTTCCGAATAAAAGTTTGTAACCTGTGAATCACAAAACTGGGATTCCGACAAAGGAAAATGATATCCCAAATAATCATAACAGATATGATAATACGATATTTAAAAAATCTCATTGCTATTTCAATAGTACATAGTAACGTAAAATTAATGATATGTTATTTTTTTATTTTACTCATGTTTTCTGTTCACAGTTCGGCTGTTTCTATGTTGGCAACATTTATGAAAAGTCAGAATTCCGTGGAATTGATAATCAGGCCTTAGTTAACTACAGAGATGCCGATACGATGCGAGAGAGTGTTTAGACGCATTAAGTTCCGGCAATGTCTTGCCCGTTGTCATCATAACGGCGCGTGTCATCAATGTGTATAATGATACAAAACGAAAAGCAAGGTTCGGGGGCCTACGGCTAAAATATCACATAGATTAAGTACATTAAAATAGAAAGCAAAAATATTTCATTTCAAATACTATACCTATAAAAATTAATTCTAGGGTTGAAGATCCTCCTGACAATCTTTATGAGATTTTTTGATAGGTTGATTGTCACTCGTCAGTCATATATATATATTCAAAAGTAAACAACGGAGCTCGTACCGAAAAATCTCAAATTCAAATCTATTCATTATTCGCTCGCTTCTTGTGGCCGTCAATTAGGCTGACTTAAAAAAAAATGTCAAACAAAAAATATCGATATGCCCAAGGTGCATCATAAATTTACCAATTAGCACATTATTGATAGTTCTTCCGCGTTTATCATATGCAATTCAAAGATCAGTATCATAGTTTATATATAACCTAGAAATATAATATCATTGGAACTAATGTTAAATATTAATATATTCGTTTTATAAATTAAGAAATCTATTTAATTGTTTTGTTGACGTTACACACAATTATATGTTTATTATGAGACCTTAGTCGAACATTTCCTTATTTTTGCTGAGATTTTCAGACGCCTTAATTAATCTGACTTAATTTGTAAATCAGAACCGATAAAATCGAAAATGATCCAATGTTGCAAGCCTAAGATTTCTTAACACAAAAAAAAGTGTGACGAATTGACAAGACGTCGAAACTGAAAGTCTACTTTTAGTTTATCGCTGATTTTAATATGATTTATTTTGAATCGCAGCACAAAACCGGTAGAAAACTATGTTCTTGAACTCTCTCTAACACCGTTTTCGACTGTGATGTGACAACCCTAACTTAGCGTCTACACACAGAACAAACTCGTTCAACCGTATTAGCAAAAGCAACAATGGCGCTCTCCTATGCTAATATTGTTTCGGCAACGCTACGGTTGTATCCACAAAAATTACTCTGAAACATTTTGTCTGGTGGAAGGGATGGAGTGACCTTCAGACGCCAAAGGGCGCAGCGCCCTTGCACTAACGTCCTCCGCCCTTCGCCCCGAATCCGTATAAGGTTTAATTAGCACTTTGATGGAAAGCCAATGTTTCTTAAGAATCGTTAAATGTTTTCGTTTAAGTGACCATTAAAAGAATTTAATTTCGGGCAGTTAGTTTTCAAGAAAATTCAAACAGTTCACAATCATACATACATTCATGTTTTGCGTTATTAAGGTTTTACAGAAAATAGATAACTTTTTGGAAGGAAAATATAATTGTTTCGCACAAGATTTTTTTCTGTTCGGAACCCAAGGACATATACTTGTAAGTATCAAATCTTGTAGGAAAATTTGATTTTCACAATGCTTATAATTCTGAGTTTTTTTTTAATAATAAATATGAAGTTAAATTGCATCTCAAATTCTGTTTAGAAACCTAAAATATTTTGGCCCACGAACAGACAAATAAAATAGGACATATAAATAGGAATAGGAGCACAATAGACATAGACCTAGTTATTCAGTTTGAAAGAAACACTTCGCGAAGACCATCAGTCGAAGTTAACTTTTTGTTGGAACACGAAAAACCGCACGTTATCGCAATGACAGCCGAAGGGACGAAATAAGGGTACATCCGCGACCTCTAGACTTTGTCCGCTGAAGGGCGCTCCGCCCTTGCACCGTTCAGGGCCGGGACGCCCAGCAACGGGTGCACGCTCGACATTGTTACCCAGCGTCCTAGGTCCTAGGTGAGCGATACAACGCTGGGCATCACTATCACTACATAGTACAAAATAAAGTCTGCGTCTGTCTGTTTCCAAACCACGCACTGGATTTTGATGCAGTTTTCACTGTTATTTAGACAATTTATTCCCGAAGCTTTTATACATACGCAAATGATTCCGTGCAATGCCAGCCCAGTTCGCTAGTGTGTCTGTTCAACGGGTAAATGTGGTCGCGCTGCTTTGCCGCATTTATCGTTCACCTAGGACGCCGCTTTACGTTACGCCGCGCCGTCTAGGCTCTAAGGATTTATTTGCATTTGTATACTAAAGCGACTAAAGCGATCCTCGTTGAGGTAGGTCCGTTGCGTAAATAAGATTTTGTTTGAGATTTAGTCCTTTAAATATATATTCATACTTGCATACTAATATTCGATTTTATTAGAGAAAAGATTTGTATTTTAATTTGTAATTAATAAACTGAAAAATACTGGACTGATTTTGATGAAATTTGGCACAGACATAAACGTAACCTCCAGGAGTAACATAGGGTACTATTTTTATTATGGTTTACCCGAGCGAAGCCGCGACAGGCCTCTAGTATTACTAGAGTAAAGAGTTTTAATCTCTAGAACATGACAACTAAAAAGAGAAAAATGTTATCATGACAGTTGGTTGTTATTTCTGAGATGGTACAATTGTTGTAATGATAATAAATAAATAAATATATTAGGACAAACCACACAGATTGAGCTAGCCCCAAAGTAAGTTCGAGACTTGTGTTATGGGATACTAACTCAACGATACTATATTTTATAACAAATACATAAATAGATAAACATCCAAGACCCGGGTCAATCAGAAAAAGATCATTTTCCATCATGACCCGACCGGGGATCGAACCCGATATCTCATTGTAGTGGCAAAAACTTTATCACTGCGCCACCGAGGCCGTCAATGATTTAATGTATTTATTATAATAGAAATAAACAAGTGATGTTTTATCTCCATACTCTATATATATTTTATGATAGTTTATCTACGGTCCTCAACAAGTATAGAATAATTTTGACAATAAAATTACCCGGACAAAAATTGACGAGACTAGAATTAGAACGAAGTCAGGACGGACAGGACTTCGTTCTAATTCTAGTTGCCTTAGTGGCATGTGAAATTGTCTATGGAAATAATATAATAACATCTAAAAATATTATTTTTATATTCTTAGTCAATTTTCTCTTTCCGTCAGATAATATCTATAAATAAGTATGATGAATATTATTGAGGTAGGTTTTAGACATTTTAAAATATGACTAATCGTATTCATTTCTCCTTTTAGAAATGTTTGTTATACTGTGACTTAAGAAAATTAAATTCACAAAGTGTTGAAGTAGATCTGTTCTGTAAGGCTTTCAATATCCATTAAAAAGTTGTAGCAAATCTATTATTAAGGTTAATAGTTATTTTGCTAGAAATACATAGAATACATTTATTTGGTGATACCACTGGTGAGACATTTATTTGCAAGTTATTTTCCTTTCACTAAATGCACAATTTTGTCTAAAAAACATTTTTTAATGCGTCGTGTTATATTTGCATGGAAATATTGCAAAACGTGTTAATAAAAATTAAATGAACCTTAGCAATAATACCGTGTAAACAGAGCTTTAAAGATTACGTTTACGACTGTCCACTTTCTCGTTGTGATATACCCGATAAGTACCAGCCAAGCAAGATTCGGTTCACAGAAAGTTGACGCAATAAAATAAACCTTAATTTATTACTTTATTAATTTAGTTTTGCAATGAATTAAAAAGTATAGGAGCGTTTTATTGCACGGTATTAATTTTACTATTTTCTCTGTTACTCTTCTAAAATAAATGGCTATCATTAAAATTGGTTTTCAATTATTAGCATCATAAACATTTCTTATTTTTTCTTATGCAAAATTAATGTCGTAAATGTAGAATATAAATCCACCAATTACGACAACTAAAAATTAAAAACAACGAAGATTTCAAAATGATCTCTTCTGAAGGTTAGTTAAAGGTAACTTTGGTACAAATTTACACTTAACAGTAAGTGTACTAGTTTTTTATCAGACTCAGTTAACACCAACCAAACAGAAATCATTTCTAAATACGGAACTAATAAAGCAGAATGTGATATTTTGTAAGCAAGGGACAGTAAATAAAATCCGAAGAGTAAAATTAGAAAGGTGTTACATGAACATTATCTAAAGTTACTAGTGATAAATTGTTTCACTAGACATCTATAAATAAGTATGATGACTAATAAGTAAGTAAGCAGTCTTAAGATAAACATCAATCATCAATGACATACCTCATCAAACTGGAGCGTGCACAAAGAGCAATACTGAAGGTAATCTTGCGTAAGCCTTTCAAACACCCTACTTCCGAGCTATATAAAGAGGCACAAGTCCTGAGTGTACACAAACTTTACATCCTAAAGGTAATATTGGATAAACATAAACAAGTACAACAACTGCCAAACTACAATGACTTGCTCCGAAGGCGAATTTTTAGAGTAGAGTTACCGCTCGTTAATAGCGTGTTTGCACACCGGTTTGAACCTTTTGTTTCAAATTTAATTTATAACAAAATGATACGTTTGTGTAACATAAAAAATGTGAGCCCTGAAAAATATAAACACTTGGTTAGAGCACTACTAATGACCTGAGACTGTGTTCAAACTGAGTTGTTGTGGACGACGTTGAAGTGAGCTTTATACTTTGTCTATCCCTATCTTCTCATTTAATTTTTGTAGTACATAAATATGTATAGTTTAATATGATTATGTGTAATAAACCTTATTGACATTGGCTTTTTAAATCAACATTGTTAATATGTTTTTGGCTGCCACAGGACAGGCTTGCAGCCTAGTGTGGAGCCAACTGGTAAATTATTTTTGTATACGTGCAAGTTTATAAATAAATCATTCATTCATTCATTCATTCATATGTATATGAAAACAGATTTAAATAATATTGATAATTCTATGGTGAAAAGTAAAGTCTCGCCTTTAATTTCTTCAAGGTCAACGCGTACGTTTTGTTTTGCAAATATCCAAGATTTCGGTAATCGCTTACTGCAAATCGTTATTTTTTGTCTTCACCCACTGTCCACCAGTGGGATACTATAACACATTATTTACGCTTAAAAAATACCAATATGCAATGAGACGGACAGGAGTATACTGAAAGTCGCATATATCGAAATAGCAATACTAGGTACAATTTCCTTGACGGTCGGAGATCATAAATTGACTAGAGGCATAAGACAGGAGCACGGTGTGTCGGAAAAGAGGCTATGTTCAGCAGTGAGCAGAAAAACGCTGATGATGAAATACCAATAAAACGAAAACATAGAAAGCGATTGCGTTGCGTCAACACACGTAACGGGCGCACAAAAGCATTGCACTCGTACAAAAAAGGCGCCAAGAGATCCTCTGGCCTGAGCAAAACAAGATATCGCAACGGCTCTCTACCGACGTGCTCTTGCGCAAATCCTGACGTCATTGCGGTTCCGGATTCACTTTCGCGCAAACTTTCACTCCGGTCGACGCTGGCGCCGGTTGCGATCCAATCGTTTGTCATGGGCCACGGCCATTGCGCATCGATCGCCGTCGTGTATCCTATTCGTAACATTATTATTTGCGAATGGTTTCTTATGTTGAAAAAGCTAAAGAAGGCTATCCATTTTAACTTGGTCGTGGATCGTAAGATGAAGCTTTTAATGAATATATATATAGTATAGGGCATATGTGTGAGGACGGGACAGATGACATAATAGGACAGAAGTCAGTGCAGACATACTTTGAAAGTCCCCTCAGGAAAACAGAGGTTTATCTAAGACCTGCAAAGCAACTGGTACTGAAGAAACCTACATTCAAGTTGAGGATTTATGTTATAATAATATATTTATTATTTTAGATGTAGAAGACAACGGCAAACCATTCAATTAATATTTCATATATTAACATAAAGAAATTCGTTGTGTTTGCTACATAATGGCTACCACCCTCAACTACGAGGAATACGGCTCTAAAAACATTATCACTAACTCGGTGATTCCGAGGGAATATTAAGGCCCCTAGATAGTTTAAAATTCCTCCCTCCCAAATCAGGTTCATACCAATTTTACCAAAATTTTTGTGTCACGCGATTTGCATTCAGCAACAAGATCTCTCTAACGACAGTAACGCCTGTTGCAAAAATGTCATTTTTGTAAAAAACCTGTTCTACAATGCTACGGTTGGACCATAATATTTTATACTTTATGTTGCATGCCAGACATTTTTGATTGGCAGTATTATCGTTTGCAAATGCTCTAAAATCTTGCTAAAAGGTCAGCTAGCGGTCATTCAAATCCGGGAGACTTATATTAAATGTATATTTATTTAGGCACTATATCTAGTAATCACCATGACTAATGCTAAATTGACGCTGACCATATTTGGATGATTGCACAATTTGCACATCTTGCATGCACATGGCAAAGTTAAAAACTAAATCGTTCCAAATTAGCCCCTCAAGCAAACCGTACATACTTATGTTGAATAATTAAAATTAAAAGTACAACATTTTTTGAGCTTAAAAGATTATGTAGCTTGAAATAGCTAACAAAAAAGAAAAATAAAGTATCTAAAAACTAACTAATTTTTATTTACATCGCGAATGTATCTAAAGAAAAAAGATATATATATATATTTACATTCATATTTGCCCAATTTCTATTATAGCCTTATTTAATTTCGGTATTTGATTTTGATTGGTGTGAGTCCATTTTGTCCAAAATATGTTTCACAAAAAATATTTAATACGGTACTGTTTTATATTATAAATGTAATCACTTAAAGGTTTTCAAGGAAAACTACCGACTGACAGATGGCAAAAAAACCATACTGTTAAAATATGATTGGGACATCACACTTGACCTTTGACATTTATTTCACATGGAGACCACGAAAGAGCACACCCATTATGATAAAGTTTAAAACACGTGAATCGTTAAATTTCGTTTTTATTGCTCGTTGTGGTTGTGTCAAAATTTATTCCCTTATCTTTCCATCGTAATTTTAATCATTTTAACAGAGAATTCAAATTCTAAAAGAATACAATGCATTTTCATTTTCTTTCGATTTCGCATTTTCCTTCGATTGAATCAATCGATTTCGACGTACTGAACACAAAAATAACCCCTTCCTTCCCGGTTTCTTGTACGTTAAGGCAAAGCACAGAGATACATGTGAACTTGCTTCAAGGAAAAAACAACTATTTAAAAACCTCAAAACCAACGAGGAAGCGTCTCCTTTCCTTATTCGGATTATAAAAGCGTAACTCGACCAAATTAGCAAGGTCATCCTTGACATAACCGGCTAATCAGGAAACGGGCGACACAATTAAACCTAATATAGGCTCAAGATGGGTATCAACTGTTTGTTCAACCTTACGAATGTCTATTTGTTGTAATAATTATGTAACTTATGAAATATAGTTCCGTATCCTGTGTGCCGTAAATAAAGGCAAAAAACATTACCCTTTCTTTGACAGTCAGGTAAAAAATGAGTACAGAATAAAAATTGATGAAACGTTTCCGAAACAACTTAATGATTATTTTGTTTCTATATATGTAAATCGATGAAAGTCTACAGTTTCACAATATAATTCTAGATTTTGATTAACTTCAATTTGTACATGTTTTCTCTGCAACGAATGATCAATGTTGCCGTCTGCATTTATTATGCATTTTCTTCCCATAATAAAAATGCACTATTTGAACATTTATCTAAACTTGTCAAATGCATAAAAATGATCTTTTATGAATTTCCGTTTTTATTCTGTGCATTTATTCAAAATTTTGCTTTGTACATTAATTTGCGTTGTATAGAGGATGCTCTGTTATTAGTCATAATATTTATTACATTCGGACATAACCTACTCGCGCCAAAAAGGGTTTACATTTACACGAACACCAACACCAACTAATATTGTCGTTGCAAAGAAAATTAAACTCTAAAGTTTATTGCACATAGATAATTAATATCGGCAATCGTGACTGGAATACCACATAATAAATCTGTACAAGCAACGAGATGCTTTATTACTACAGCAATATAATACGAATCAATACAATCAATTTTTCACTTCGATATTACTGGGCTATTTCCATAAATTTCTCCGATTGCCCGTAGTAACGGTTGGGAGGTTCGCGCCCACTCAACCGGTTACCTCATAACCAATTCCTAAAGCTAGTGAATACTGAAATATGTCATAAATGATAATGTAAAGGGTCAACTGAGGATTATTATCCATCATTTGGCCCTTACTGTGTTACGAAAAGGTTAATCTATCTAAGAACTAGTACTTACTACAATTTAGACATAAAGTAATTCTCTAAAATATCTTGCATATTTTGGGTTTTAAATGTACAAAATTAAATTAATATTCTGAAACAAAAACATTGTCTGTTTCGGGTACCTACTTAATTTCATTAATTTTTATGTATCTAGTAATTAAATTAATTATTATGCATCTAGTAATTAAAGATATATAATAATTTCAAGATGTTTTAGTCCCAATTATGAGTCTCCAATCGGCAGTGGGTGCGAAATCAGTTCAAACAGTACTAAAACAATTAATTACCGGGACGACCGTCTTCCCACACTTTCCAACGCTATTGTGTCGGAGTGAGACAATCGTATCTCTTTTATTGTCATACAGATTGCGCCAATCACGATGTTTTTGCCTTTGAATTTGGTCTGCTGTTGACTTTCATTTGTATTTTGCACGATTCGAAGGCGCGCGTGAACGCTTTGTTGTGACGCAGCGGGGCGATGTCAGGTTTCCGAACGATCCGTGTCAACGATTTCAATATGGAAGTGGGTGACTAAAAACACTATTGGTATTGATTAAAATCGCTGATTTAAATTAGGTTTTTACAAAAATTAAGCTTTTACTGTCATAGAGGTTTTGTTGCATTCAACGCGTGACAATGAATCATGTCCGTGCAAACTATTCAGGAGTTCCCTCGTCGGGAGCCGATGCTGGGTGCATCTTTAGGTCGCTAAACGTGTACACAAAATTTCAGATCAATCAGTTGAAGATATCTGCTTTAAAATTAAGTTATAAGATTACACTCGAATATATATTGCATCACTATCATTACTACATATCAAGATGAAAATGATATTATTTTTATGTTATAGAATATAGTATACTCGTAGATGAGTTAGTATCATATACATAAGTTTCTACTTAATCTGGGGCTAACTCAATCTGTGTGATTTGTCCGTATATATTTATATTTACATAGTATAAAACGAAGTCGCTTCTTGCCCTGTCCCTTTGTATGCATGTTTTGAACTACGCAACGGATTTAATTTCTAACCCCCGACGCAAAAAGAGGGGTGTTACAGTTTAACGTGTCTGTCTGTGTCATCCTAGCTCCCACACGGATGGACCGATTTTCGTTTAGTTTTTTTAGTGTCATAGATAATTTTATCCCGAGAGCTCTTAGTCAAGTTTCATGAAAACCGGTTCAGCCCTTCAAAAGTTGTAGCGAAATGAATATTGAAAGTCGGGGTTTTTAATTTGTCTAACAAATAAACTTGTAATAGATAGTAGTGATTCCAGCGGAACTTGACGTGCCTGTGAAGGTCTAATTTCTGAATAAGCACTTCGACTTTGGCTATAACAAAATGGTAGACACAATGTTTTACAATCGTGACAAAAACAGCATAGCTTTATTATTGGCGTAGATTTTGTATCTACTATCAAAAAGCACGGGTCACGATGATTTAAACGGTCGATTTGAGTAACCCGGTTTGCTTAAATCATGTCCAACAAAAAATGGGTTAGTAAAATCACTTTCACGAAAATTATATTTGTGTCCGTGACCTTTTGCGGTTACACTTGATATTGCAATCGATTTGCGAAAGAAAATTTTCGACTAAGGGTGAATTGCACCAGTCAACTTTGACATTATGACTTTAACCCGCGCGCCGCTGATGTTTCGACAAAACGGCGTACTTAGCCTTTCTATGCGCAGGTCGAAATTGCCGGTGCAACCCACTACAAGTGATTTTCTATAATGGAACAATGTTCAATCTATACACAATCGAATATTAGGTAGCACGATTTTGGAACGTGTGTGAATAGTAAATACTATGCTCTTAGTACACAAGTAGCATAATTAGCAGTATTGTATTATTGACTTTGCGTAAGATCATTGTCAATAATTATAAACTGTATAATATAATACCAACTAATATTATAAATGCGAAAGTAAGTTTGTTTCCTCTTCACGCGCTATCTACTCAACCAATCTTTTTGAAATTTCGCATATATATAATTAAAAGTATGGAAAAGGACATAGGGTACCTTTCAACCCGGAAAACCTATTGTTCCCGTGAGATTTGTGAAAATCCTATGTTCTATTTATAAGTGGCACCAAATATAAAAACACTAGATGGCGCTGTGTGTATTTTAAGGAAGAATAAACTGTTCCCGAGGGAATTTAAGCGGGCGAAGTCACGGGTAAACAGTTACTTCAATATAATACGTAGTTTAATAGTAGCCAAATTAGATGTACGTTATATAATGTTCCAGCTGTTGCCTGCAGCTACATCTACCCCCGAGTCATGTCGTGGAAAAGATATAGAATTTTCAAATTTCGTCAAAATCGACCCAGTGGTTTAGCCGTGAAAGTCTGACAGAAGACTTTCACATTTATAATACTAGTTTGGATGTTAATGCGTTGAATAAAATAGTGTTTCTTATGCAGTACTTTGTTGTAAATGAGAAATATATAGATTAGTTTGAACCAACTCTAATCTTTTCGAGTACATATCAAGATTGTTAGCAGTTATTTGGCCTTGCACATTTTAAAACACTAAAGTTGTAGCTAACAAAAGCCTTACCTTCCAAATTCTCTCTAGCGTTTTCTTCTTCAGTAGACGTTGGAGCCCATCGCTTTCTTAGTTTCCATATCCATTCTTGGATATTGCACGAGGCGACAATGAGATATATAGCCTAGGCAGCTGATAGGAAACTCGAACACTCTCGAGGAGGGTTGAGGTGAGCAGTTGTAAAATCACAGCTGAATCTTCTAAATTCCCTACTAATTTGCCAAATGAGATACTTTTTTCTAAAGTCAAAAACAAAATGTTATATGGAGCTTGTATGACAGTGATGTTTTGTGATGTGACGTCATGGATTTTGGAGTCAAAAAGCATTTCTAATATACTTTAATGAGACCTAAAAAATAGTAAATCTCGTAATTAATAAAACTGATCAATTAAAATGACATTTGATTATAGTATTTTAGTATTTAAATACCTATATGCAGTTTATTTTACATCCAGTCGCGTAGCCGATTATTGGTATTAGGTTAATTTTTACGCTGACCACGGGATCCGCGGCGTCACAAGCCCCGAACGCAGATAAGACTCACCTTGCAAATTGTCCAGCATATACGTGAGCAGCTTCGCTGTGCCATTGCAATCGTTGTATATGGACAGCATCTCCTTGCTTAGCGGATTCCCTTGTAGTCCCAACATCTGCAGGTGAAACAACTTGCCGAGCTCGTACGGCAACAACCGGAGGTAGTTGTTGTGGAGGTGGAGCTCTCTGGAATCGAATTAGCTGGTTAGTCCTCTGATTAGATTGCGAGAGTAGACCAGATATCCAAATTACGACCACACGGGAAAGTGGACTGATTGTTCCGGAGGGCTTACCTAGTGAGAGTCAAATGTCAACATGTGACATCATAATATTATCTATAGAATTAATTCTACCCTGCTTGACGCAATAGATTAATTAATTCAACAACAGTGAAGTGTAATATTTAGATTAATTTTAGAGTTGATGTTGACCGATCCGTGCATTTTCGAAAACTTCTAGAAAGGCTGTTGTCGCAACTTATAATAATAACCTAAAAAAAATTGTTTTCTGTTAACCTCCTTAATTTGGCATGAATTTTATACAAACAAATTTAAAGAAACTACATTTTAAATAAACACTAAATTATTCAAAGTTAAAATTTTCCAACGGTTTAGTGTAATCTTCAGACATTAAAACTTCGAAGCAAAAATAAAGAGGTGGCGCCTTATTACATTTTCTCTAACAAATGCTCTAGATACACGGGGCTGAGGCAGACGAGTGAGGTAAGTGGTTCCATAGCTCCGCCCTTTACCGAAGGGAATTATCAACGTCCGTTTACGCGATGTCTATGTACCTCTCATTGTAACTGTGCACGAGTTGATACACTGGGTCCTTCTCTATATTAGAATTGAAAAAATAATTTAAACCTATAAAAGCCCATAGAAACTACACGTTAAATGTTTTCAAATGGCCTGAAATTCGTTAACGGTTGTGTATAATAATAATCTTTAAACCCTATTGAAACACTGAAAATCTATTGTTATCCATTGACACGTTGACTTCTCACCTATAGTTTCCCAAATACCTACTTATGTCATGGTCGGTCATGGCGAATATACGAAAGGAAGTATATAAATTCATGTACCTACTGAATAATATTTTAACCATGTTAAACATAACACTTACGCAGACACATAAAAAATATTAAACACTCCGTATGCTATGGTAACTGTCTAATTTTCCTAATACAAGGAAGATAATATTAATACAAATTTTATGTCAAGAAATATAGGCTTTAGTTCCAATACAATGGCAGTTCATAGTGATAAGTCTAATGGTAGACCAGTTTCCCAATGATCGGAACTCCTCATCCGTTTACCGCACAGGCATGACATTTTATGTCACGCGTTGAATGAAACAAGATCCCTCCGACGAAAGTTTGTGTCAAAATTACATTTTTGTAAAAAAAAAATGAAATTCGATTATTTTAATTTCTAATATTATAAATACAGAAGCTTAGACACATTAACGTGTAATATTATAGTACCTACCTATAATTATTTTAACTTCTTATCGAGTGTGTACCTAATTGCTAACACTGGTGTCTGATTTTATGCCAGTAGACTAAAGGCATCTGACATTGCTTTTACGAATACTGCTATCTAGTGGCAGTAGACGTAGGTATTCACACAAGTAAACGTAACAATTTTTTTTTAACTTAAAAGAGGACTAGGTTCTAGACTTCAGCAGATATCGTCAAAACAGTCAGAAATCTTAATAGAATTAACATCTAGTTGGGTTGATGATTTTATAGATAGGTACTTTAAAGTCATAAGGAACAGCATTCCCTTTGAAGTTCCATAGCAAACGAAAGAAACATGAATTTTCGTATCGTCTTTATAACTTTGCCAAATTAAATTTGCACACAAACAGATCCCTTTATAATTTTAGCGTAGATAAGATAACAAAATGTCTACAGACGTGCTCGCGTCGTGTTTACAAATAAACGATAATTTACATAGTTATCACAACACGCGAGTTCAACGACCTTACATACCTAAACGCTCTTTTGTTTTTCAAATCAGCCATGCTGTTTGTGCGGCGATCGTACTTTGCAAACGGCTTGAGAATAAAGTGTTAAAACATAATGTACACTGCGCACTCGATTAAAAAAGAAAAGGTTTTTTTTTTTTTGAGAATGCAAAATAGTCAGACATGTACCTAACAAACGAGCCTGTAAGTCTGTACCGCTTGCACACGTCATCTTAATACAATCAATACATCTCTCTTTCATCTGAGCGCTATTCCGGTTTCTTCCCCAACCGTCGAGCGTCGGAGAGCCCACAGGAGTTTCCTACTATTTCTCCTCCACTTCACACCGACGACGACTTTCTAAAATAAACATTTTGTAGAGGAATAAGTTTCATAAATTGTTGTTCTGAATGTCCAAGTACAAGTGTCGCACTATGTGTAAGTGACAAAAATTAGAACCTTTATATTTGCTGTCAATATTTATATTCATAATTTTGAAGTAGAGATATACGGACGACCGTCTGGGTTTTTGACCGAAATCATTACACATGTAAGGTTGAAGATCAATATTTTTAAACATTGTAATATGTACTTGTGAACCTAAGTTATAAGTATCTAATTTATGTAATAATTTTATGATCATTGGTTGGCACTTCGTAGGCAAACAAATTAAAATGAAAAAATATCTAGAAATATAATTATATAATAATTATTATCGTTTCAAACTTCCAATGATGTAGTCAAATGGGACTGCATTTCCAGAAAGAATCCAAACGTCTGAAATAATTACTTAAACATTTTAAACACAACAAATTAGTCTCGAAAACAATAGCCCAAAATATACTCCAACATGTTTACACGCGTTCAAAATTAGGTGCATTAATTTAACAAGAGTAGACATATCCTCTTAAAACCGCAGTACGATGCATTCATGCACGTCCCATTTTAAATTTCCACTAAAATGCTGTGTTTAAGGACGATCGCCGCATAAAAAGCCACTTTAATAAGCGATGACGTAGTTTATGTGTTTACATCAGCATTTATGGTTATACCTATAACGCTTTTGTTGGAATTTAAATTATAAAGGTATCATTGATAACTCTACTATATTGGTACACACTGTGATACGATTATGAATAGCAACATGGCTCAATTGATGGCGAGCGATGAGCTAAATTTTTTTACGTAGGTAGTACATACTTTTTATTTATTTATTAAGTCAACAATACTTTTATCCATTTCTACATTCACCAATCTAAAGCTAATTACACAATCTCTTATATGGCATAGGATATGCGATTGTAACTAAGTATAAAGCTATAAAACCTAATAATTAAGAAATTATATTATTTGTAAAAAAATAACTTGAAATAACAGATTTAAAGTAGGTACTCTTTATTATACCGTGGTTTTGGTTATGTACAAAAATAAATAAATTCGGCCGGTTGTAAATTAGCAATGTTTAAATTTTAAGGTTATTTTTTACTCTGACCCCGGTCTTCAAGGTGTCACAGCCCCGAATATAGCCGGAACATGCGGAGATGAGAGATAGAGGTTTTTAGCAAAGTCTGTTCTTAATTTTTTTTTACAATACTGATCAAAAAAGGAGTAAATTGTAGATCATCAGATCGAGTTAACAATTATTCGAGTGACATATCAGATTTGTTCCAAGTCACCTGAAAACATCCGACACGTCTATTACGAAAACCGCCATCTAACGGCTGCAGTTGTAAACAACTAATGTGAAGATTTGCTTTTAAGACCACACACTGATGTACTAAGTTTGGCCAGCTAAATAAATTTTCTTGTGATAAATAAAAACTCTCATACATGTAATGTTTGTTCATTTGCGTCAGCATCTGTCTGAGTTCGGCAATCGATAGCGTGTAGTGCACTTTTATGCATCGTTTTTTTTTAAGTCATCAACATTCAAAATTTCATATCGGTCGGTCAGCCTTGTTATATAATTGGATAATCATCATGCAGCATGTCTCTCCTGTATTACCACAGCGAACTTAAATCGAGCTTCTTCTGTCAAGATCAGATCATGTTACACCCTGACTCCGTCAGAAGAGGCAAGCCGAAGAAGTTCTGAATTGATTTCGCCAACCGAATACGAATAAATAAGGGAAAGAAAAAGTTGCACCCTTCACACCTAATAATAAAACCCGGGTCACGCTAGGATAAGATAGTTAAAAAAAATAACTTTAGGGTCAAATGCCGGCAATCTGTATTCGGTTACATGCTTGCCATTGCCACTAAGAGCTTGTCATAGGTCAATGCCTCCGTGACATATACTGTCAAATTAAGAAGCAATCGTCACTTGATTAGGGTGTAGAAAATTCATTTAAGCTACTTAAATTTGACTACAAAGTCGCCGTTATTACCGCTGCATAAGATCTGTCGGGTAATTTAACTGTTTATTCCATTTAGTACACCCATGTGATAGATATGAACCAGGTGCACAAAATGGAATATCACCCAGGTGAAATGAGTCGACTTTATTAGTCATTTGCGACTAGTAGGCGATCATTGGCTACTTTTAAAATATATCTAATGACTTTTATCACCCACACGATACGGGAAAAATAGTTTCATCTCCATCTTGAGATGCAGTTGATTGTACTGAACACAATGCAGCATTCAAGCAGGGTCAACGATTTGCAAGTAAATGAGCAAATAGTTCATTGTTTGATGATAGGAACAAGGTCGCGTTGTGATTGGAATTTATTTGTATGTTCAATTGATGCATCTGACTATGGTGCGCTTATTGACACTATACTTACAAAATCTCAAAATTCCTTTTATATTTTTGATAGAACATTGAAAAAATTAAGAAAAAGCTATTTAAAAAAAATAAATAGTATTTAGAAGTCAATTTAACTGTATTTAGTTAAACTGGTTGGAAAGAAAATAACGAATTAAAATGGCCAGTAGGTGAACATAGAACTAGATATGGAAATGATTTAGGTGCATCTAAATTCCCAAGGAGGGGTGAAGTCAGGCAAGTTATAAAATATATAGTTTATATATCATAGTCGAGTTTTCTAAATGTTATTTTTACTAGCAGCCAGTCCCGTCTTCGCTCAGATAAAACCATTATTAATTATTTTGTATGTATGTAGAACGTATTATGATTCCCTTCATTCATTAGGTACTTTCTCTTAAGTGAAAACTGTACAAAAATGAGTTTATCGCGTGCAGACAGAAGCGACAAAGGGACTTCCTTTTTTAATTAATGTAAGGATTTTTAAAATATTGTAGTAACAAGTAACGTGCCCAATTTAGTGTACACAGCATGATCATCATTATTATTAGGTATATGATATACAGTATTAGTACTCAGATAAATTCACATAACTAATAAAAGAAGTAAGTAGATCGAAGGAAAATGTCACAAAACAGCAGTTTGTACAGAACAGCAGCTTGTACAGAGTATTAGTAGAAGATAAAACAATTGTAATGCAAATTCTAGGGGAACAGACTAATTACAGAATTTCGGAATTGTCTGATGCTTTGGCCGAAGATATCCAAGCCATTAGCTTTATGGTAAGATCTACACAGCGGACTATTGAAGGAGATATTATTTCTGGATAACAAAACTACAAAAGATTGCGCTATCGATAATTCGTGTTAAGATTTATTGACGTGACAACGTCTTAAATTAGGTTGCGGCTGGGAGTCACTTATGAAAAAGTGTAACGCCCGGTAACGTTACGAGTCACCGAACGAGAGAGAGGCCCGCCGAATGCCTTGCGTCTCTCTCCCACTCAACTATGATCGGTCTGCCGCGCGCGTAAAAAGACGTTGTCACGTAAAATCTTCGCCCGTAAAACCGACTTTACAGGCAACCATTTTTTTTTGTGTCAAGGGTTCTGGACAGTAAATATTAAAATGTATAATTTTGTATAGAAATATAAGTTCAGTTCTGTGTCTACGAAGTATAAAAGTATAAAAATGCAAAATTGTAATTTGTCTGTATGTGTATCTTAATAAATACATAAAGAGCAATATAATCACCTGAGCTGTATAAGGTCGCCCAGTTCGGCTGGCAGCGAGCGCAGCTTGTTGTTGGACACGTCCAGAGTGTGGAGATTCACCAGCTGGCTGATGTCGGGAGGGATCCGCTGCAGGGAGTTGTCGTTCAGATACAGCGCGGTCAGGTGCGTCAGTTGGAACAGTTGGGGCGCCAGTGCGCGCACACCTCCTGTTACCTGAAATTGGTTAAGTTACGATTTTAATAAATATATAAAGACAAATCACACAGATTGAGCTAGCCCCAAAGTAAGTTGGAGATTTGTGTTATGGGATACTAACTTAACGATACTTTAATATGCATGTATTATTATTATTAGGGCCCTATCTAGTCAAACAATAGGCGCTAGTTCATTTTATTTTTAACAATTTTTTTAGAATAATAATTGATCTTTACAAACTATGCCACACATGTTGGTGTATGTAGCGTGTATGTAGTCACAGTTGACTAAATCGAAATCGGTTGCCACCATAATGCGTGTAGTCAACTGCTGTGACAACATCGTATAAAACCAAAACTACCTATATGCTTTCTAATAAAATCTTCTCTAATATGACGTGATTTTTATTTCAAAAGTTCAATTTTAACGTAATGTAGTCACAGTTGACTAAATCGAAAATTTTGGCCATCAAAATCCGTGTAATCAACTGCTCTGACAACAAAAAAAGAAATTTATATAAAAGATAATTATAAGTATACTTTCTAACAGACAATTTTTTTTCAATAATTCAACGTTAGCCTTTATAACAAGAAATAATATTTATTAGACTGTTGATCTGTTTAGGATAAACAGATCACGTGAACCATCCAAAACATATTTTATTATATTGTCATCAATTGTTAAATGTGATTCATCTAGATAAGATATAATGGTGTCAGATTATCTTTAAGTAAATCTAAAGTCATTGACTACCGCCATCTGGCAACGTAAACCCACAAAAGCGAACTAATTGAATAAATATATTGGCTAAACTGGAATATTTGAACTGAAAAGGCTATAATAGGACTTATTTTAGTAAAAGTCGTTTGATATTAGTACTAAGTGATTCAACCCGTTAAATGCTTACCTAATTAAGTATTTTGGTAAGCAATTCATTAAATACGTATAACACTTTTCTGTTTTGTGTAGCGTGGTCCTTTCACGTGTAGTTAGTTGGGACACCAAAACAGACCTAAGTTATTCATGGAACCTGATCTATTAATTTAATGCACCCATTTAAAGGCCATTCACACGAGATTTGATCTCAATATGGTTTGTTTGATAAATAAACATTTGGCGGCAAAATGTTATTTATTTACTTTGTATATTTTAATAACCAAAGTCAAGAAAACTAACTCATTATATAAATACGAGTGGCTTTTGACAACAATTACAGCATGATTTGAAATAATTATAAGTAATCTTCGTCATAATTCTCCCTCTATGAAGATAACATTCATAAATATGAAATTGAGTTTTCATATATGTTGCAATTACGCCTTATGTATGTACTCAACTTATTGTCACAAAATTCAGTTCGTTTTAAAGAATTCGTAACTATTATCCTTTTAATTAAATGTTCTCGAGAATTACGTTTCAAAATAAACAAGAAGAATTTACATGAAATTAGAAGATTAAGGCATATTTATTTGAATACAAGGAAGGACATATTTTTGTATACATGTAATGCTATATTGAGGTCAAACCAGATAATGCACATACACTAAAAATAAATACAATATATATATTATAGGTAATTGTTCTCATGGGAAATTTACGCGGGCGAAGCCACGGGTAAAAGCTAAGCTATCATATGATAATATAAATAAATGACATCTTTTTGTCGTTATATTAACTGTTGCCCGCAGCTCCGCCTGCGAAAGGCTAAGTTTAACATCGGGTCGTTAACTATATAATTTCCAAATTTCATCAAAATCGGCCCAACGGCTGATGTGACCAGTGGGTGACCGGACAGACTATAGCATTTGATATATATTATACATATACATAACAAGAATTCGGCAAACCAATGTTCCTAATGTGTACGATTTTATTTCCAATCGGTTAGCACGTCAACTTGTTGCACTTGTTGTTTTTTAATTTACATTGTCCACATAAATCAAGAACAATGATAAGACCTGTATAATTTTCTCACGAACAATCGCTACTATTAAACATTACAACGAGATTAATCTCACTTTATCCTCGATTCAAAGGCCATGTCGCAACAATACGTGCATGATTTAAATTGTAACGTTTAAATTTCGACTTGTTATAATTAAAAATGATCCCTTAGAGATGATGGTAACTGGTCTTTAAGACGTTTCGTCGCACTGCCTCCTGCATAATGTCTTTCTCTAATGGACTCATAATGTTTTTCTTTCTTTCTTCACATATTGCCCCTTTAGTAAAAAAAAGTATCCCTTTTGCAAAATGTACCCTGGTAACAGACCAAGTTTATACATTCTGCCACGGAGCACCACTTTGTTACCAATGGATATTTTACGGCCTGCCCAGTGGTTAACGTCAAACCTTTTTGGGGGTTTTTCATGCTTTGGCCATCTCGTACGTCACAGGGACATGGAGTGGTCGTATTCTATGGCGAGGACTACCCGCCGCAGGTTAAATAATTATGTTTATTTAAACTTTATCCATACTATTATTATAAATTCGAAAGTGTGCCTGTCAGACTTTCACGGTTAAACCACTGTGCTGACTTTGATGAAATTTGGAAGATAGGCAACACAGCTAGTATTTAAGAGTTTCATTATTTTCTTCCAAGGTATGGAATGGAGTATTAAATGCCTGTTTCACCGCTTGCTGATAAAGATATCCGATAGACAATATGTAACATATCAAACAGAACACATTGAAAATTGTGCTTCGAATTGTTTGGCTAACTAGCCAATCACATCGGGCAGATTTATCTAGCAGTTTATCTGTCAGATGGGAATATGTTAGTTACCTCAAGCGTGGTCCAGCCACCGCGGCGCCCAGATGCTCGCTCCGCCTCCGACATGATGTGGTACGTGCGCCCACTAGCGCCCTCATGTTTGTCTTTATTGCGAGACATACTGTCACCTGAAACATTGAACTTCTATTAAACATTTTTTTAAACTAATTCCGCCCCACTGCTAGGCAAACATCTCTCCTATTAAACACAATAATTAAATATAAATGGGCAACTCACACAGATTAAGAAGCCCTAAAGTTCGAGACTGTTACTAACACAGGATACTAACACAATGATATTATATCTTATAACATATACATTATAGATAAACATACAAGACCCAGGTTAATCTAAAATAATCCAGGTTGTGCTCCTGTTGGTAGCTAATAGTATGTCTTAACCATCATATTAATACTTCAATGGAAAGTGAAAATACACAATATTTTATCAAATGTAACATCATGTGTAATCCAGGTTATTGATTGATTTATTGATCTTTTGTTTTGCATCTTTATCTGACCAGAGTGAAATTGTTATCATGTTCTATATAAAATGAATTCATGCTATTGATCCTATCATACAATTATGATAGGTTTAATGGCACATCAATTTGTGGCAAGCAAACCATTGAATGATGCAGAATGTAGCTGATACTGGGCAAAAAGATGAGAGCTCCCACCTAAACTAAGCAATTTAGCTTTTATAATCTATACTCTTATTATAAACAGGTAAGCCTTTGTGAGTTTGTATGTTTGAGGCATGTAATCTCCGAAACTACCGAACCAATTTCAAAAATTATTTCACCATTACGAAAGTAAAATTGTCTATAGGCTATATTTTATCTCAAAATTCCCACGGGAGCAAAGCCCCGCGCATCATCTAGTATAAAATAATGGTGGAGTGTGTGCAATGTAAAAAAATCACAGTTTAATTCTGATGGCTATTTGATTTTAAAAGCACCATCACATCCATGGATTGCTACGCCTCTGACTACTATTGCTAATATAGGTAGGTACTTTCCTGTTTCCTTTCTATTCAATATTATGAATGTTCAGATAATGCAAAGACCAGTGAGGTAGTGACCTCTAGTGTCTAATATGGCAATGTTTTTTTTCTCAAAATCAACTCCTGCACTGCTTAGTTTTATGTACTAATAATGAATTAACTACTTATATATTTGTTGATTCTAAATGACATTTAGAATCAACAAATATATAAGTAGTTAATATTTGTTGATTCTAAATGTCATTTATCAATCACAGATAATACAAAACTATCAGATAACTATAAATAAAAATGTGATTCTGAATTGTCACCAAACCTGAATGATTAACATTATTTTAAATTGAATTAGGTCAATTTATAATCTAGTCACGCTTGTTCTATTATTCAGTGTGAGAATACAGTATGAAATATAAATAAAAGGTGATATGACATGTTTTACAATCATGGGTAATACAAATTTTTCAGAGAACTATAAAAATAAAAATGTGATTCTGTAACTGTCACCAAACCTAAATAATGAACATTATTATACACTAGCTGTGCCCCGAGGCTTCGCTCAGAATTTCAGGATAAAAAGTATCCTATGTGTTATTCCAATTATTTTCTACCTGTATACCAAATTTCATAACAATCAGTCCAGTAGATAATGTGTGAAGAAGCAACAAACTTACTTTCGCATTTATAATATTAGTTGGGATTGAATTAGGTCAATTTCTAATCTAGTCACACTTGTTCTATCATTCAGTTTAAGAACACAGTATGGATCATAAATAAAAGGTACTAGGTATAACATGTTTTAAAATTTTATAAGGCAGTGGTATATTATGGTTTGAATTTGATCATTGGTTTTATGGTGTAGCAATGTCAGTGATAAGGTTTAAAAGGGATTAATATTTTCTACACCTACTACCTTACAACGGGTTAAAACATAAAAGATGTTTGTTTTCATTATATGTAAAAAAAGTCATTAGAACTCTTTGTCATACACTCATTGGAACTATGTCATATAAAACTCTAGTAAAGTGACATGGAGAAATAAGTACCTTATTTTTAAAAGTGCAGTATTAAAATATTGCTTCAAAACTCCATACTTTCCTTATTGAAGAACACTTCTGTATCTTTGAATGGAAGTTGCTTGTAACTATTTTTCCATCTCGTCTGTAGAGACAAGACTAGTCTTTAAATATTTTATTATACTTAGTAGTAATTATGCTTACTAGTCAATTGTATATAAAATACTAAGTTACCTACTCTCTGTTTATAGATACATATAGCTTATGGACTAAAGTGACAAATAAAAATAGAGGTCAGTTTCATGATGATGTGGTTAAATATGCAAGACTAGGCAAGTGGTAGGAAAGAACAAAATACATATACTACATTCCTACTGCTTGTATACGTACATATAAACCAACAGATGTTAATCAAATCTATATTTTACTTTATCTAAGTAAACATTGATAATGATTGTTATTGTATACCTATGGATAAATAGTTTGTTTCAAAGGATTTTACACAGATAATAATACCTTAGTAACACCGCGAGGGGTCATTAGGCGTGTTAAAAAGACTATGTTCGATAATCTATTATCTTCTTTTGGGAAATAAGCACAACAGGACAGTTCCATAACCTCCGTCGTTCGGGAGGTAAACCTAAGGAATTAAGTGAATATATCATAACAATAGTCTTCTAACGACCAATCAAAGCTTATTTTACAGAAAAAGTACGGATTTAATTCATTATTTTAACGATTACAAAGAAAATGCGTAGCATCATTGTGTACAGCTGACATCAAAAAGATGGGTCGACTCAACGCCTAAGTCCAAGCGCCAAATGATATGCAATCTATCAAATAGTTATTCACACAAAATCGCAGAGAATTAACAAAAATAGTACCTTCATCTACTCCTGAAAACCTTTTACTTTAATTGGGATTATAGTAATAGGGAATAAATCACTGTAAACACACAATATCACAATCTTGACAAACACCACATCAAACGTCCATTTACCGACTGCAGCGACAATCGACATTAGCGGCGAGTTCTAGAACTTTTCTTTGTCTTGTGGCGACCATAGACAACAAAAAGAAAGCGATCATCCACGTCCGAGTCCGAGCTCGCGGTTCGTTATGATGACTGACATGGTATTTTAGTAGGTACTGTAGTATTAGGTACTACTCCACCAAAACAATTAGGCGCATGACAGGAATGCGGTTTCGGCGCCCGTACCTCGTCTCACCTCCCCGCGCTCTCCCTAGTGACGCGCAGTCGTGTACTCGCGCTCTGCAGTTACACCACGTGCTTTCGCGCCTCCTAAAATTTTCGTTGTCAGTTGGGTTTTTGTTGAGTTTGTGTTGTTAATTTTTGTTAAATAATTGTTATTAATTCATTCTGTGTTGTTTAAAAGTCCCGTGTTGTTTTTGTTGTTGATATTTTTTGTTAACCTCATAATGGGTAGGAAAAAAACTATCCGTGGGTCCGAAAGGACAATGATATTAAAAGTATTACATTTTTTTGAGGAAGAAAAGTTGCATGGAATAGCTATTCCAATATCTCAAGTGGAAAAGCGAGTGTGTACGGCTACTGGCATTAGTCGACGCACATTGGCCAGAATAAAAAACGAGGAAAAAGAAGTTTTGGAGAAACTAAGGCTTTCACCACAGCCGGGTACGTCAAGCGAAGCCCCAACAGAGACAGTCAAATTACCCACTCCAGGGAAAAAGCGAAAACAAAAGAAAAAGCTGGAAATTGATGACTTCATGATTTGTGCAATTAAAACAAAAATTGAAAGCTTTTATGACGTGTACAAAGAAGTGCCTACATTGAAAAAAATTTTAAACGTTGTTAAGAGAGATCTTAACTTTCCTGGTCAAAGAGAGACCCTGCGAAAAATTATAACAGAAAGTTTGGGATTTAAATTCAAAAAGTGCTCCAAAAAACGAGACGTGCTCATAGAAAGACCTGAAATAGCAGCGTGGCGTGCACGTTACTTAAGAAGATTAAAAGAAAACGACGACTTGGGCCCGGAAAAAAAACCTGTTATTTTTACCGATGAAACATGGGTCCACTCGCATTACACTGTCAACAAGTGTTGGCAAAGTCAAACGGTCCCAGGCATAAGAAAAAACGATAGTGCTGGCCAACGCTGGATAATCGTTCACGCAGGTAATACCCAATGAGCTGTCTTATTAGGGTTCCATATAATTAATATTTCTGCACGTACGTGATATTCTACTTTAATAATTTAACTATTGTTCATGTCACTACACTGTTTATTAATGTTTATATCTTTGTATTTCAGGAGGAGAGACTGGGTTCGTCGAAGGTGCAGACTTATTATACAAATGTAAAAGTAGTAAAGGGGATTACCACGACGAAATGGACACAGAAAACTACACGAAATGGTTAACCGAAAAACTAATTCCAAATTTGCCACCTAACAGTATTGTTGTCATAGACAACGCGCCCTACCACAGCAAGCAATTAAATAAGCCTCCTACTATGGCCGCTCGTAAACAAGACATGCAGAATTGGCTGAGCGAGAGAAACATTACGTTTGACCCGCGAATGACAAAGGCTGAGTTGAATTATATTATAATTCGCAACCGACCGGAAAAAGAATATTTAGTGGACAAACTTTTAGAGGAGAGCGGTCACGAAGTCCTCAGACTTCCACCATATCAATGTGACCTCAATCCTATTGAGTACATTTGGAACCTGGTCAAACAAAGAGTCGCCGACAAGAATGTCGATCAGTCAGAGAGACAAATCGAAAAACTAGCCAGGGAAGCCATACAATCAATAACGCAAGACGATTGGAAAAAAGAAATTAATCACGTGGACCGGTTACGGAAGGCGTACTGGGAAAAGCAAGGTTTAGAAGACGCAAGAGAGTTAGTCATAAATGTAAATGACGACAGCGATGACAGTGATTTGGAATCACATTCAGATTTTGAAAGAATGTCAGGGATTGAAGAATTAGATTCTGATTAGAACAATTTTTCAAATTATTCCAATAAATAAAGTACATTTAATCAATTAGGAGTTTTATTATTTCCTTTGCACACACAGTTCTCTGTTCCCAAAATAAATAAAGTATAGTTATAATATACACATACTAAGTTGTATTCACAATAGTTACTTACCAGTTTCATACTAGGTATCAGCGAGTCTCGAATATTCCCCTCCCTAGCTACAGTGACGCCATGTTTGCCATGTGCCTAATTGTTTTGGTGGAGTAGTACGTGTATATATATATATATATGCGACTTCTGATCTACACTTTTGGCCATAGCCTGCGGTTTTAAAGTTGCGATAACTTGCGTTCAAGATAGATTACATATGAACAAACAATTCAACTTATGTATACGGCTTTGTTTATGTGAGATATCCTGCAAAAAATAATCGAAAAAAAAATTTGCCATTGTTATACTTATAGCGTACATAGGTTAATAATAACCTAATCTGCAGAATTGGTAATGTTTTTTTCTTTCTATTATCGCTTCGAGTAGGGAATAATTTGTTAGGACCACAGATATTAGAACATTATAGGACTTAAAATAAAAAGAGTATTTGAAAGGTGTTGTAGATTTTTCACGTTAACGAGCACTAGACAATAATGATACAAAACTAATAAAATAGGGAAAAATTTCAGGAACCCAATTTCATAAAATATATTGGTAACGATCACAGCGATTATTCTTTAGTCACACTCGATAGTTATGTAAAAGTAAATAAATATCTGCATTATAGAAGGTACCTAACCTTCGAAACCCTAAGATTGCACGTGGTCTGTCTGACACGCATTTAATCAGTATGTATAATATATTTTCTAAAAAACAAAAAATTGTTGTTATTATAAAAACAATCGCACAGCGGGCTACGCCCATGTGTGTTACTGGCTATTCATAAAATATGTACTTACATACATGTAAGTTGACACTAATGAAATGTTTTAAATATGACCTAATAGACCTTTGTATATATTTACATTTTCTGTATTTTGCATATAATACCATCATTACTCACGATTTCAGTATCATATCAGTGCCTTTAGCAATATGAAGCACTCGCATATTAAAATGTAAATTAGGCAGCTGCTAGTGTTTTGTTTAATTCAGTGTGACTATACCTATACCATTGGCGATACTGTAATTTCAAAGTTCAAGATAAACTTTTTAATTTGTAATTTGATAAAAATGGTAGAAGTTAGCAAGTTTTTGGTTGAGGAATCGAAAGTGGGCTGTTTACCGTGTTCAGAACTTTTACATCCATGGACTGAAAGTTGTGTAACTGCTGGGTGTGATTTGTTACTATCTTGTACGAGAGGAAGTATCCTATTTTTTACTCCCATTTATTTGGTACGTACTACGTATAAGTAAGTACTTCAATTCAGTTTTTCTATTTATTTATTTTGGTCTCAAATAGTAGTACAATAGTATCAATATTTCTATACTAAACTAATAGTGTAAAGAAACAATATTTGTTTTGATAATAATAATAGTTAGGCCCCTAGCCGAACTTAAGCAGGCTACATCTAGATCTAGCCAACTGATGACGGTTACACCTTGATCTAACCGGCTAAACCTAGGTTGTAGCCGCACTTCGGGGTTTAGCCTATACCACCAATCTAAAAAGAACCACTTAATTTATATCATTTTTATGGCACATGCATATGGTGCCATATGTAATGTAATTTTATTATGCACTCCTCCTGTTGAGCACACCAATACCTCATTGATAAATATGCTACTAAAATTTGAATAGGTACTGTTATGTGATAAAGTTTGGTTGCACTCAATGTCTCTACTCTTTATTCTCTTCAACACGTGCAGCAAGAAGCATCAAAATAGTAGGTAAATACTTATGCTTGGGGTAGGTGTATTATACATCGTGCTATACATATAACTTTCCTCGCAGGAATTAATAACTTACCTACTGAATTCAGTAGGTACTTGACTCGCTTGACCCGGTGACCAAAATATTCAATTTAATAAATACCTAAATGAAATAAATGTCGAAGGTCTTTGTTTGTGACCAAAAATTTAAATTTAATAAATAAATAAAATCAATGTCGAAAGTCTTTGTTCAAATGTAAAAGAACAGCAGCTCCTCACCAAAATATGGCAGAAAAAAAGAGATCTCTTTTTCAATGGCCCAAATCTCAGAAGGAAACAAAAAGAGAAGGGAATCCTTTTTTTACAAACACACTGATCGATCTCACAGAAAACGACGAAAGTTGTCGCGACATGCTTGTATTAATTTTGCGAGGCATAGGTACTAAGAACAGGCGCGGTAGGCGCGATTGCTGGTCGTGTAACCTTTCGTTTTCTAAGCAAGCGAACGAGATAGCAATAATTTGTTGTTGCATAAAGTTTTGGCCACTGGCCACGAACACACAGCTGTACACAGTTTGTGCCGAGCATAGACATTCATTACATGTATGGTGCCGAGGTAATGTTCATGTACCTTACATGTACCTTAGGGTTTGACGGTTTGACCGACACCGACACAGCATAGCCCATTCATTTAGCATAGCTAGCCATGGATTTAGTAAATACTTCGTACCTAATAATTCCATGTAGCCAGCATATCACTTACCACACCATGTCAGACTGACATTGTCTACAGTGAAAATAATACGTCACTGTCAATGTTATAAAAAAAACAGCGAATTCTAATGTTTTTTTTTTGATTAGAATTAGAAATAGAAAGTGAAATTGCTGAGAAAACACCACGGAAAACACTTTGTATTTTATTTATTTCTGATTAGGTCTAGATAAGTGTGTCAAAAATTGTTTGAACTATTATCATTTTAGTAATTGAGATTAATGACGAAAACTTTTATTCAGTTTTTATTAGTCCTACTTTTAAACTAGGTGGAACTAGTGTATTCATGGGTAACTAGAACAATGGTTGAAGCAAGTAAGCTTTGGTTTGAGAGAGCTTGCAGTGACCGTTCGTGTGGTGAAATTATCCACCCATGGACAAACAATTGCATGGATGCAACTGCAACAATGCTTATGAACTGCATAAAGGGAAGCTATAAATTCTATGCCATGGTTTATCTTGTAAGTTCACATTAACGAGTCTCTACATAAAGTTATAACTTTTTATCTTTAACCGGTCGAATAACTTCTCTTTGTCATCTGATAATTTTCGTTGGAGCCCTTAGGGTCTGATTTCCTACTATTCCTACTTTGAATAATCTCGGCGTACATAATAGCCAGACTGTTTGAATGTATTATATTATTTCTATTTATATCAAAATGTTTAACATTGTTATAGCCACTAATGTATTTTACGTTTAACATTAACAATAGTTTATCTATTGTGTCTCAAAGAAAAAAAAAACTGCTGGTTGAACTTACCTAACTTTTTTCTCTAATGTGTTAATTAAAATAGGTATGACTCATTTAGACAATAACTTTTAATCTAGATAATACTTAGGTAAGTATTCTAAAAAATTTATAACACAGTTTTTTTATTTTAATTTTCAGATTCAAATATTAATGAGAGGTAAAAAGTTGGGGAAGAAGGAAATGGTAGAACAGTTTAAATTGTATCTTAAATCTGGAATTTTTGGCCTAACCGTTGGCAGTTCTTTTGTTACATTGAACTGCATATTCAGGTAGGTTCAGGTGTGTTAATATAACACATCAGTTCTTATTTGAATGTGACAAAGTCTAAAATTTAATGCAACTTTATATAATATATTTAAATAAACTCAATATCTGAATTCATATGAGTTGACTGTACAATTGTTTTTATAGGAAACTGTTCTTTAGTGAATTTACATACTACTCAACGGTCTTGCTGCCTTGTACAATAAGTGGTCTTGCAGTCTACTGGGAACCTCCATACAGACGGATACTAGTTGTCAATTTGTTTGTTAATTTGGTATGTATATATTAGTTTCAATATTTTACTAGTACAGTACTAGAATAGTATAAATTATTGAAGTACCTACTTGTTCTTATTTTCAGGTTTTTGAATATTGGGCAAGAACTTTAGAAATGAAAGGATGGCTGCGGCGTTCACCAGGGAAAGAGACTTTAATTTTTATGTTTGGAAGCGCTATCTTCTTCTATCTCATGCGATGTGACAGAGAAAGCGAAAAGCGGACGCCTATTTTCTGGTCAGTATTTTATTAACTTACTTCATTGTTGTTATATATATGTAATGAACAAAATAATATATAGTATATTATTATTCCCGTTTCAAAATGTATGTGTAATTTTAACAAAAAAAAATTTATAACTGCTTCGTTTCATTAATTTTCATACAAATAGTTTTGAATTATGATGGAATAAAAAATCTCACAAGCGTATATGAATACAAACATGAAACCTGAAAATAACAATCTGTTTTGGCAGTAATATATCTACTTTTTTGTATTGTTGAAAAAAAAATATCGCATCACATATTCAATTATTTTCGTCGATGTGACTAATTTAAAACCCTATTGTCGTATTGTTTAAGTGACCTTAGCAACGACCATTACCTACGTTATAATGTAGGTCATTAGGTTTTATTTTCATTTTAAGTTTGGTGTTCACACTACTGGCAAAAAAAATCATGTGATGTTTCACACAACTTTCTCAATGTCAACCAAAAAAAGGACGTTTTAAATTGTCACAGGAATATGTAGACTATACCGGATATGTGTCTGTATTCATAGTAAAAAAGTAATAAATATGTTGTTTCTAAACTAAACTTGATTTGTAAAAAATGGCTGTGTGTTATAAATAGATCTCATACCGTAAATATGTTTTACATTTGTTGATACAGGTTTTTCAATCCGCCACGAGTTTCGAAAGAGATTGGGGAACCGGTTAAAGGATTTAAAGGGAAAAGTCCAGCGTGCCCGCACAGGGAACCTTGCTTGAATTACATTTTAAAGGTTAGCTACCTGCTCTCATACTTGCCTCCTCAGCTATGACGTCTGGAAGACCGGACGGAAAAATGAACATTACAATTTTGAATATTTGTATGTTATACTTTGCGGCTCTTCGATCTAACATTCTCTGTATGACCATTAGGTAGACTGTTCTGGCACAAGTCCACACAATATTACGTTGTATTTTGTAGAATAATTTTCAAATAAAAACTTTAAAGAGTGGATAAAAAAACTTATCCCAAATATAGGCTCTTTAACTATATACCTTACATATTATAAAACAAAGTCATCGACCGTGTCTGTCTGTCTGTCTGTTCGTGATAAACTTTAAAACTACTGCACGGATTTTCATGCGGGTTTCTGCAATAGTTAGTGATTCTCATGAGAAAGGTTTAGGGGTATAATTTATTATGTTTTTACCCGAGCAAAACCGGGACGGGCTGCCAGTTCATACTAAACACAATCAGTTGAGCAGATAAATGGACAATGCTCAACGGCCCAACTAAGCTTATCGAATATCCGATCGATCGAAACACGGAAGCCATGAAAACAGCGAGTAGGGATCAATAGAATATCTTATCTACATATTATAATGTAAAGTCTGCCGCGTCTGTCTGTCTGCTCGCGATAAACTCAAAAACTACTGCACAGTTTATAGATCTTCTGATTCAGATTATAGATTCCTGAGGAAGGTTTAGGTGTAATTTATTATGTTTTTACTTGAACGAAGCCGGGACGGGCCGCTAGTAATTTCTTCTCTGTCGTTTCGCTCTGGCAGAGCGGTCGTGGTCACATTGAGGCGTCATGTTGGTGTTAGAGACGGACACAGCTTTCTTTACGATCTCCCGCCATCTCTTTCTGTTTGCACATCTCTCTCTATCTGGCGCAGTCTGACACTCGGTTTTTACTTGGTCGGCCCAGCGCATAGGTGAGCGGCCGCGTGATCTGGTTCCCTCCATTCTTCCTTGCACGACGAGCCGCTCTATTTCTAGTAATTTATAATTTTATTATTTCAGGGCACAGCGCAACTTTTTGGCGTGGGGTGTGCCATGACGATGCTCCGTACGCTAATACCTAAAATATTGACGCCTGTGAAGGCGTTCAAATCTCTCAAACTATCGCATCTGAAGCTGGGACTATTCTTTGGCGGCTATATTGGTATTTATCGGGTAAGTTTGTGCAAATATTAAGTTACATCTATGCTCAGACTTTAACTGTTTAGTAGACCATAGACCGAGAAAGCTTAAGACATCGTCATTTCTGTATGGGCGAAATAAAAGTATTTCGCCCATACAGAAAAGATCAACGCATGTTATAGGTATGTGAAGTATACGACAAGAATAGTATATATGTTTGTTTTTATTTATGCTAAACAAAAATATAAATCCTTACATATTACAGAAGGAATTCCCCCTGTCGCGTCTGTCTGTACCTATCTATATTATATAATATAGATATAAGATAATTTCTAAAACTGTCGGACGGATTTTTACTCAGTTTTCACCAATAATGTGATATCTGAGAAAGTTTCAGATGTATATATGTTTTTACCCGAGCGAATACTAGTATTTGATGTACGTAGGCAAACAGTCATGTGGCTCACCTGATGGGAAGTGACGCTTTCAACAGGGTTTCAAAGGGTGTTATTTCACATTATACCTTCATTTCCAGCTGGTGGTGTGCCTACTCTGCAGGTCGCAAGGCCGGGACAGTGCGCTATACGCATTGCCCGCGGGTTTCCTCGCCGGCGCCGCGTTCAGAGCCTCCCCCTCCACCCCTATAGCGCTTGCACCCTTGACGTCCACCCTTCAGGTCAGTAAATTATTGTCAACAATACTGGAGCCCGTAGTAAGTTTATCTGAAAATTGGCTATTTGGCTATTTGATTAAAAATAACATGTATGAAGGTGTTTAAATAATCAAACACGACAATTAAATGTCACTTTAATTGATCAGTTTTATTAATTACGAGATTTACTATTTTCCCGGTCTCATTAAAGTATATTAGAAATGCTTTTTGACTCCAAACTCAATGACGTCACAATACATTACTTGTCATACAAGCTCAATATAAAATTTTGTTTTTGACATTTGAAAAATGTATCTGATTTCACTAGTTTGAAAATAGCCAATTAAAGGGTAAGTTATTATGACTATGATTGGAGCAAATTTATATGAAAATTATTATGGGAGCAAATTTATTTGAAAAACAGTTGCGCCCCGGGGCTTCGCTCCCGTGGGTATTTTGGGATAAAACATACATAAAAACTAGGTGTTATTCTAGGTTATATTCTACCCATGGACCAAATTTCATAACAATCCGTCCGGTAGATTTTGCAAATTAAAAAATCAAAATCAAATAATTTATTCAGAAATTTGGCCTTCACAGGCATTTTTTCACGTCATATCCTAAATTGAATAATATTAATGATTATTAATGATATTGCTGGAAAGAGTGACAAACATACACACATACATCCTAGCAAACTTTCGCATTTATAATATTAGTGGGATTGTAAACGAGTGTTTAAATCACTGCAGTAGTAGTGAGTTCTGTCAAACTAATTTTTACTATCAGATTCTCGGCTCATGGGCGTACCGACACAAGATGATCCCGGAAAACTTGCCATTAGTGGAGCTCCTCTACTGCGCGTGCCAGGGCCTGCTGTTCCACGCGAGGGTGATGCACGAGGACGCGTGTCCGCGGTACATCATCAACTTGATGCACACCGTCACCAGCAACAAGTCAGTACACTATTTAGTATACAATACAATACAATATACTGTTTATTGCACCAAAATCTAAATATATATAAAAAAAGAAACAGCACCATACAAAATAAAAAGGCACAAAGGCTTGGTATAATACCTTATGTTAGTGTTTCAAGATTGTATGTATCAATTTACACGCGTGTTTTTGCAAATAAAATATCTTTTATCTTGCAAGTATTTTTACGTGCTATCGTTTGGTTTGGATGTTTAAAATGGCGCCGCCATCACATTTTTATTGATTACTTTTAATTTATAGCGAAAAAAATAATCACGAGAGATAATGCTATACTGGATCATGCTTTATTGGATATTATTATATTTTTGTTATAAACAAAATGTAGTCACAATTAGAATTATGAAGTTCAGTGAAGGAAAACTTCACTGAACTGACATCGGACACGACTTTTAGTACTACCAAAATCTAGTGGTCGCACTACAGGCACTTTTTCACGACAGATTTTTATATAGTAATTTCCCAAAAAGCTACAAACTTCTGACTAGAGACCATCGTGCATGTTTCCTCACACGATGTTTTCCTTCACCAGAAGCAAGTGGTAGTCTATGAAAACTTATACTAGGTATACATGAGTCAGACTGACAGACAAACTCATGTGGCATGAGTAGGTTGAGAACCTGGTACCACTCGATCACAGGTGGACATCCATAACGTGACGACCTCGGTGGCGCAGTGACAAAGATCTTGCCACTGAACCGAGAGATCCCGGGTTCGATCCGGGGTCGTGTCATGATGGAAAATGAGCTTTTTCTGATTGGCCTGGGGCTTGGATGTTCAACTATATATGTATTGTATTACAAAATATAGTATCATTGAGTTAGTATCCCATAACACAAGTCTCGAACTTACTTTGGAGCTATCTCAATATGTGTGATTTGTCCCAATATATTTATTTATTTATATTTAACTACTGGACCAACACTAACCACTATTTTTTATTTTCAGGGCCGATGAAATCCAGTCTGGTTTTATTCAAAGAATCCTTAGGACTATGTGAAAGATGTATTTTGACATCAATTTTATAAGGGAAATCTCTCGAGTTAATATATTGGCAACAATAAAACACCTGTCAAAGTTTATGAAAAGCAATTTGCAATGGCAAGTGAAAGATGTACAGTCAACAGCACATAAATCATAATCAAACTCATTGCAAATTCACCTCTATTACCGCCCCGCGTTGAGTCCAAGGGGATAACTTTGTCTGCACGTAAGTACAGTCACGTGCATTGTATGCAATTGCATTAAATTTTAGACGTCACATTGGTATAAAAACCGATGTGTACAAAATTTATTTACTTACATTTAATAACTGTTTAACATTATATTAATTGGCAGAGTTCTCAAAAACTTAACTCGATTAAAAACTAATAAATATATTTGGCAAAACAAAGTATTATTTAATCTCGAATATATTTTGCAATTTTTACAGTCGCAAATACGCTCGAATTTTAACTTTATATTATTTATCGCGTTATGTGGTACAGGGTTTAGTTAAGATTCAGTTGGGCTAGCACGTATCTTTGCGAGAACGTAATCGTATATATACAACTTCAATCTTTAGTTTATGCATAGGAAACTATTCGCAATGATAATAATTTTCAAATTGATAGTTCCTTTTAAGTACGATTAGAGACGCGCTGTTAACTTTTGTCTATATGAATAAGTTTTTGCTAAAACGCGTGCTAGCATCGCTGTTGAGTTTTTAAGTTTCGATTATTTAAAAGGTAAATGTTTATTAGCACTTAAGAAAGTATTTCGTAGATTTGTTTCGGAAAACGTTATGAGGTCGTAACATACTTGCGTGAAGTGCTCGCATATCTATATTTATATCTATTGCGCAATATACATATATGAGAGGTAGGCCCACGGATGAAAGAGATAGCAACATATGTACCTTGCATTAATAATTTAATAGTAGTGTCTTTATCTGTACCTTCATTCATTTTATATTATTATTTTTATATTGCATCGGAGTACAGTTGTGTCGTAGAATACTGCGTTGATTCAATGAAAACAACGTAACGGACCAATGAGGCCACGCTTTTTGGTAGTGGTGTGTTATCCAGTGGTACCTACTATTAATAAACATTCAAAACGAAGTTTAATATGTTGTAGTAAAAGATTTTGTTTATTTATATTTAGATGTGATATATGCGAGCAACCTCGTTTAAATTTGTTGCGACCTTAAATGTACCTACTCAAAATCAGCATTTATGCCTTTTTAAACGATTGTCCATAAAAAGGAGTGTTGTTTTTTGTTTAGATTATGTGTTAGCATGAGATTTAGCGAGAAAATGTCATAATTTATATGAAAAATGAATAGTTCCGACCAGAGACGCTGTTTACCTATATAAATGACGTAGTCGAAATGATTACGTTCTTGCAAAATCTCCTGCTAACCTCACAGGTACACTTCAGTGAATCAGTAATATAAAAAGGTTAATATAAGACAACCTTTCCACCTTCCATTTATGGGTGCGTATGTGATATAATTTGTGCCTATATTGAGACCCGCAAAATAATATCAACTAAGTAATACATTTAGTTACTACTAGAAAGCATTTTTATAGCTGGTTATATCACTATATCTCTCATATATTGAAGTATTTCAAACATTTATATGTAAAACTTTGATCAGTATTCCGATTAAACTGAATATTATAACGCTCTCATAATTCAAATACGATCCTTTCTATTGTAGATTCAAATAATGTGATAGAAAAAAAAATGTGATTTTCAGTACAAATATGATTTGCATCTTTCCAATAACAAAACGTTTCAAATTTAAATTAATTTTACGAAAAACCACATCGAATAAGTATAGGCATTTTGTATCTATTACGTAGTGTGCAATTTGAAAAATTTGACAGAGAGTGGGTTTGAATTTCACTTCTCACTATTGAGTCGATTCGCAGTGAGACGCATTTAACCTATTGTGAACCTCGATAGTGAGAAGTGAAATTTCCCGATTGGGATGAATTTCACGACTGTTTGAACGCGGCGTGTAACGTTTCATTAGTGTCGCACACTTTTTTTGGAATAATCATTTTTTTTAATTAAACATTTATGAAATTAACATTGTACCAGTACTTTACTTATTTATAAAATAGGAAAATTAAATTGATTACTGTGTATGGTACAATTTAACTAATGATAGCCAACGGCGGCGTTCATACAGTCGTGAAATTCACCCCATCGGGAAATTATTGGCCAATGACAATAAGGCATTGAATTTAAAATCCGAAGACAAAGAAAACTATATACGCGTAACGTAACGTTCAACGTAGCCACATGAGACAGAAGTATTCAATACGCATGATTAATATCTTGATTTAGCGCTTCGCGTTTCTCTTCGTTTATTCATAGTACGCGTTTCTCTTCTCCGAGCGAAATGGAAGATATGGAGGATGTCTATAGTTTTTTTTGTCTTTGATTGTATTAGACTGTTCATTGACACAAGAACCTGAAGGATTGAGCCATAAAAAGTATGATTGTTATTTTTATCAATGAAACAAACCGTATTTCATAGTATTGATAAATGCATTCGGTATTCGAATACTATTTATTTAATATATTATTTATTGTTATTATATAAAATATAAAACACAGTGAGTTACCGATCTTTAAGGAAACAGTTCATTATTTACTTGTTGCGATGCTTTATGCAAAATATTCTAAGTGATTGACAATTTATAGCCTAAAGGTAGTGGTTTAGAATAGATAGTGACATCTTATTAAAATTGTTTTGCAGTCATAAAGCAATTTAATAAGGCGAAGACTTTATCTATGAATAGATGTATTAATTTTATTGTATTTGCATTTATAAATAATATTCAAATATATGGCAAAATGATGTTTTTATTGTAATAGTTTTAAAACACCTGACATAGCACAAAGGGTAAATTTTATCCCGAAAGTCCCACGTGAGCGAAGCCCCTTCACGCTTGTTTATTACTAAAGTAGTCAATTTATTCTGCATTAACTTGCTCCACGATACAAAGAACGTTGTTATATATTTATAATAAATCATTTTGTATCACACTTCAATGTGTTTCAATGAAAAATCTTTCAGATACTTTCAGAAATAATATTTATTGCGTAATTTCTAGATTTTAAACGATCCAACATTAAAATTTGTCGATAAAGTGTCCACATTAATTCATTAGTGAACATTTTAACTGATCATAAATTATACTTAAAATTTTAATGACGGTTAAAATAAATATTATTATAATGGCTTAACTTTTAGTCTATTTAAATCGTACGTGTCATCGTAAAATCAAATTATCAAATACGTAGTTTAAAGATTTTTACTAATTTCAATAAACTGTCCCACTTCAAATATGGAGCTATGAATAGATCGCCCACATGCTATATTCGACTACATGTCTAGTAGTGGCACTTTTGCGCGACTTCTTTCTTTGCACGGATTGTAGGACAGTGTGCAATGATATTGATTCCGGTTGGTGTAAATGCTATCCAATTGAAATTGAAAACTGTACGCAATGCACGTAGTGCGGTGATTTTGCTATGACGCTTGCCATTCGATAAGGAACGTCCAAAGTTTTCGAAGTGAGACGCAGCGAACCAATCATATTGCGGTGTTGATAACAAATGGCAAACTTCCACTAACCCCAAAATTAGATTAACTGTGTGTTCAACGATAAATAAGTGAAATCTAGTCGGAAAGAACAATAATAAGTTGTATTTAATCAATCTCTTCGACCCTGGGCCCTCCAGGGCTCTGTGGCCTGGCGCAACTTGGGCCTCCTGCGCCGACCGAGCCGTGAAGCTTCATCATAGTTGGTTGACAGACCTTGAACAAAAACATGCATTGAAAAAAATACAATATTTCGTCAAGTACTATCAGGGATGTTGCCGATCGTGCGAAGTAGAGATGTAGTAGGAAAGTCGACCCTGGATTCCGACGCTCAACGGCTGAGGAAGGAACCGGGAAAACGCTCAGATAGGAGTTAAAATTATAATTGTCGTCAATTACAATTTGAATTCTCTATCAGTGTGAGAGAGGCACCCATTTAAACGACATTTGTACTTAGGTACGGACTTCTGGTTAAAAGATGATTAGGGGATTTTTTTTTAATGTATTATTTTCAGGAATTATGATTTTCGATATTATTTTCTTGTCTTCTATGTACATTTTAAACATTTTATATCTTTTTACCTTCTGGGCATCCTTTAAATGCTTTTCTAAATCAGCTTTGGAGGCGTCAGGGTTGGACTCCAGCCACCTCAGCTGGTCGTTGCATTCCTTCAGCACTGTATCTCGCTCGCTCGCCGTTATTCTACTGCTTGCATTCTCTACTGCCTGTAAAATTTAAATAAGATTTTTAAAAATTAAAATTAAAGAAACCAGCTAGTAACATCACAGGTGATCTTCTTCGCAGAACTTTCTTTGACCATTCCATTTTAAAATTCATTCCCGCCCTAGAGAGCCGAGAAGAAATGTACCTAATTTACTGTGAGGCTATCTTAACCAAGGTGAGAATCAGCGTCTTCGGATCAATCATGCACTACGACTTCGAATAAGAGAAAAGAAAATAAATACATTTTCTTCACAGTCGCACTATTTATCTGATAATTTCTAATATCCCTGGTATACCAATTCAGTATTACTTACAGTTTTGCACCCAAACACATAACCCTCCAGTTGGTTCCTCAGTTCCACCTTCTTTCTAACAGCGTCATCCTCCGCCTTGAACTTCTCTGCGTCTTGTAACATCTTCTCTATGTCTTTCTTGCTCAGTCTTCCTTTGTCATTGGAGATAGTGATATGCTCTGACCGCCCAGTGCTTCTGTCTTCAGCGTTAACGTTAAGGATTCCATTGGCATCCACATCAAAGGTGACCTATAATGTATGAATTAATTGTTTAACACTAGTGGATAGTATACTACCATTTGACACTTTTGTGTATCATTTACTGACCTAGAATGAGTTCAATAAAAACTATTATCTTAGAAAATAATTATATTCATTGTTGTCGTTGACAAAGACACTAACCTCAATTTGTGGTACACCTCTTGGAGCAGGTGGAATACCAGTAAGATTGAAAGTCCCAAGAAGGTTGTTATCTTTGGTTAAAGCTCTTTCACCCTCATATACCTAAACATAAAGGATAGGATCAATGTAGATTGTATTAAGATGCGAGTACCTAATACAAGAAATCGTATAAATTTTAGCGAAATATTTACCTGTATAGTTACAGCCGGTTGATTGTCAGCATACGTGGTGAATGTTTGTTTCTGTGCTGTCGGAATCCTGGTATTTCGATCCACAATTTTCGTCATCACACCACCAGCAGTTTCGATACCGAGGGATAAAGGAGCCACGTCTACTAACAACACATCTTGCAATCGGGTGTCTTGAGAACCAGACAAAATGGCTGCCTGCACTGCAGCACCATAAGCCACCGCTTCATCAGGGTTGATTGAAAGATTTAGGGTTTTCCCGCTGAAGAAGTCCTAAAATTAATTTGTCACTATATAAATTAATTTGTCATAATGATTTCAATTATATCTGGTTAAAATATTTCTAGTCATTATCATGATTACCTGTAAGAGTCTTTGGATTTTTGGTATTCTAGTAGACCCACCCACCATCACGACGTCATGTATTTCTCTTGTATGAAGACCAGCATCTTTCAAAGCTTTCTCTAGAGGAGCAAGAGTTTGTCTGAACAAATCTGAACACAGTTCTTCAAAACGAGCCCTTGAGATCTTAGAATAGAAGTCTACTCCTTCATGCAATGCATCGATTTCCAAACTAGCTTCTGTACTAGACGAAAGGGTTCGCTTTGCTCTTTCACAAGCTGTTCGTAGTCGCCGTAATGCTTTAGGATTGTCTTTGATATTCTTTTTGAATTTCCTTTCGAATTCCTGAGCAAAATGATCTACCATTCTGCAATCAAAGTCTTCGCCCCCTAAATGTGTATCTCCTGCAGTTGAGCGGACTTCAAATAAGGAACCTTCCGAAATTTGTAGAACTGAAACATCAAAAGTTCCACCTCCGAGGTCAAAAATGAGGACGTTTTTATCTCCTTGTAGATCTTTATCTAATCCGTAAGCAAGCGCAGCCGCAGTCGGCTCATTGATAATTCGAAGGACATTCAGTGCTGCTATCTGGCCGGCGTCTTTGGTTGCTTGTCTTTGAGAATCATTGAAATATGCTGGCACTGTAATAACTGCATCTTTCACTTTCCCACCGAGGTAAGTCTCGGCAGTTTCCTTCATTTTCGACAAAACCATAGATGATATTTCTTCAGGTGAAAATCTTCTCTTCTGTCCTTTGTATTCAACCACGATTTTTGGCTTTCCACCATCGGAAATAACTTCGAAAGGCCAATGCTTTAAATCTTGTTGGACGTTGGGATCATCAAACTTCCGCCCGATTAACCTTTTGGCGTCGAATACTGTGTTTTTGGGGTTTATTGCCACCTAAAAAATGACAATTCATAAAAAGTTGAAGGTTCCGAGATACTGAATAGTCTCCATCGAGCCATTACATAAAGTTATCACAAACGTTACGATGATGTATATCCTCATTCGCCGACCTTTCACGCTCGAATAGTTTCAATTCAGCGCTGGCAGGGTAACTTTTATAGCTCATCAAATAAAGTTGCTTCAAAGACTGTTAGTTCGTAAAGTTTGACCTTTTCTTGTCTCCTTTGTAATTTAGTTGGCTAAATTTGCAACTTTTTGTGAGTGTAAATTATATGTTCGCTTACTTACCTGATTTTTTGCGGCATCTCCAATCAATCTCTCTGTGTCATTAAAGGCGACATACGAAGGTGTAGTTCTGTTTCCTTGGTCGTTGGCGATGATTTCAACTTTGTGATTTTGGAAAACCCCGACGCAGGAATAGGTTGTACCCAGGTCTATACCCACTGCTGGGGCACTCATTGTTCTTTATCAAAATCTGTCGATAAAAAATATTTAATCGCTGAAATCTTGATTCAAAATACTAATCGCTTTGTCTCTAAATGATCTTGCGTAATTTTCATTTTGCAATAATAAATATGCATCATAGATACTTCAAATACCTAGCCTATACCTATGGCTAGCCATATTTATAATAAAAAGAAATCATTTTAAATATGAGTGTGTTTCATCTTCGCTTCATTCAATAAATTGTATCTATCGATAAGAGGCAATAGCCTCTTATCAATAAATTTGAGAAATGGGGACATGTCCCATTTAGCGATTTCAATTGGGAGAGCCCAATAATTGTGCTCATTGGGGATCTAATCATGGAGGGTCGTACCTAATGCCCCTATTGTAATTCTAATAATATGTACCTAATATACCTATAAGTACTTAGTTATTTATAGAATAAAGTAGGGTATGAAATTTTTATTATTCTATCTGCCTACTTTCAGATAAAAGAAACTGTAGACAGACTAATTCTGTACTACATACTACTTTACGAGTAAATTGTTTTCCGTCCGGTTATGAAAACATTTTATTTATGATTGGCACTGACATGATTGGGATGGACACTGCGTACAACGCTTAATGGAGTAAGTATATTATTATTTATACTTGTGTAAGACAATATCGCTATTAAAATTACATTTATTGGTAAAAAAATATTACTTACCTACAAATAAATAGCTACACGAGGTAGAAACTGTTTTGGAACAACTTCACCGCTTGATTTTCCAAATGGAACTGTATCTATTGCACTGTGACTGGAAAAGCCATAACTGGCGACCTATGGCATTACAAGCCTATTGAAAACCAAGGACGGGTCTATAGAATGTTAGATATATGACCTTATTTGGTACAATAAGTTGCGTGAATCGTACGTGAAGGTATATTGATATCGATTTGGTACTACTTACAACAAAATCAATAGCGTGTGTTTTTCGAAAGAAAAGCATTTTCCAGAAAGAATTTTCCAGAAAGTTAAGAGTCCTTGAATTGGACACTCGTTTTGGAAACCTTAAGATGATGTAATATAAATACCTATGTGGGGTGGGTGCTTTAAATCGTCGCGAGCTGAATTAGGTAGGTAGGTATTTTTTTTAGGAATATATAATAGATGTAAAATAGTTACTAGTTATCATCTGCTCTGCCCGCGGTTAATGTCTCGAAGGTCAAACAGGCTATGTTTGACCTTCCTTAATTTCCGACCATCATTAATTGATTGACTAAATTTCATCAAAATCGGCCCAGCGGAGTAGCCATGAATGCATGACAGACAGACTTTTGCATTTTTAATTATTAGTATGGAAGTATTGATGAAAGAATATATTGTAATAAGAATGAAATACGATACAACTGTACAAGATTTCCCCAAGATGAGAAGTTTTCTCAGATTTTTCACTATTTTTGAAACATTTACCTATCAAAGCCAAACAATCCGATTTTATTTCTGAACAGAATATCAATTACTGTGATACAGGGGCGCTTGACAATGGATCGAGACAGATCCGATTGCCGGAGTTGTCCCAGATGGATTACCTTTCACTGTATGAATCACCCCCCTCTCACCCCTTTAAGCTCACTATCCGATAATTAATTTGTGTAACTTAAGATTATTTATTATTTAGGAGCCAAATCCATCATGGATATACTTTCTGAACCTCTACTTCGATTCTGATAGCTATTAGATGGCTTCCAGATCAACTTGCTTCAGAAGCATCGAATAAATCTTAAAAATACTCATATGACACCGTATGTCGTATAAGAAATGATAAATTGATTGATTACTAATAATATATCCTAAAGGATTCCCAATTACCTATAAGGATAAGTTGGATATAAGTTGTTATAAAAAGTTTACAACAATATCTTACAATCATTATGGGTTAATTAGTGATACTTACTGCACCGGTTCAGTGACTCCATAAGGCTCCTTCAGGAATGAGAATTAAAAGCATGTGCTTCAGATTTTCTGTTTTTAAACATTTTTATTTGGCTTCAAGCCTAACTTGTTAATTTTATTGTAAACATCTTCTAGTTGTCTATACTACATGACTTTGACGTGAAGTAGTCGAATAATGACAGTAGTCTTTATGCTAAGTATATGAAAAGTATGAACAGCTTTTAACGACCAGTTAATCCAAGCATCTGAATCTACGGTCTGGAACTCCTAGGATTTGAATGAACCATAGGTAGGTATAAGATTGTAATGTACTTATATCTGTGTAATGAACTTAGATTTTTTACGTTAATCTACCTAGTTCGTTGAGATAAGTAACTACTTACTTACTTTATTAACTAATAAAGTCTGTGTGTACTGGCATGCAGTTAGATAATCAGTTCATGTTTAAAATAAAATAAATATGTAATTCAAATATATTCAAAGAAACAAATCACGTGATACCTGTCTCTCATATTTTATCAAACAATATCCAAAAGTTAAGAGTTCTTGAACACAAAACTTCAAACTTAATATAAAGGATGAGAAATGATTGAAATATAGGCCACATATTTCAATCCTTTCCCTTCCTTTTCTTCTTTGCAAAATCTGGGTGAGTGTAGCCCCTGGCTTCCAGCAACTCCTGCACATTGTGGCAAGCGTAGTACACATTGTTCATAGCAGCTTCTGACAGCATATCTCCACCGCCTTTTTTCCCTTTCTTTCCTTTAGGTTTTAGGTTTTCGGGCACCTCTCCTTCGTCAGCCATAGTTTTAGATAAAGGAGTTAGTCACTAATGTTGACCAACGTAAATAACCCCCCATATATAATTTAAAATGCTTTTGCAAGGACATATTTAACGTCTGTCGATAATGAAGCAAAATCTGCAACTACTTCTAGTCCAATGATTACTAAACGCGGTTTGAGAAAACTAATAAATATTGCAAATTTATTATTAAAAATGTAAAGACTTGTTTACACAAAACACTACAATTCCATTTCCATACATTTCCAATCACAGAAAGAATTTTAATAAATTATATAGATGATGTCAAAGGTTAGCGAACTAGATAATTGCTTGTATTCTGAGATAAAATTTTAGCCCAATACCATATTTCAGCTTTATTTTATGGTTTTCAGTATCAAATATACGGCTTTTCATACTTATATTTATTATGATAGGATTACATGAATGAAGTTTAACAAAATTTAGATATATAATATAAATATAGAACTTAAAACTAATGAAATATAAAAAAATATCAAGTCTGCGGCTACGTATTCATTGTACCTAGTTAAGTACTGACGGCTCCGACTGAGTCAAAAACTAGCTACTTTTTTAATATATGTATAAGACCTATATTTGTTAATTGACGTCCTTGGAGAAAAGGCTGCGGTGAAGTTTGTTGCGCCGCTTCTTCTTCACCTGCGCTTTGGAAGCCGGCAGTAGACTTAGTTTAAGTAATTTTTGACGTCAATAATTGATGTATATCATCCTAAATTGAATAAAGAATTTTGAATATGAGCCGATGTCACTCTCCACCCTTCCAATTATCTCACAAAAAATATATTAATTCATTTTTCATTTTTGACGCGAAAGAAAAACAAACATACTATAATTAGTATTAGTATGGATGGATTTATATTTTCTAGTGTAAATCAGGCTTTAGATTCAATGTAGCCAGACAAATCACAGTTTCTATTGTAGCTGCAGTCGATTTTGCATTTAAATAATGTTTGCCGAAGGATATTTCTTTTACAAGTTAACTATACCTGTTAAACAAAAAAATGACAAGGGCGTAGATCTTAAGGGCAGGTAGGTACAAACTACAAGCTGGTATTTTGTGTCTACAATGTTTATTACATTTTTAGTTAAGTACCAATTCGAATCTAGTTTGGGAGGTGAATATGACACATCAATAAATAGTACCTAATTATGCCATTGTTATATTTTCTTCTACATTATGAATATTATATTCTCCACTAGGTACATTAAATGTTCACGTTGTTTCTTTCATCGTTTTCCCTTCTTCTTCTTCTTATTAAAGTCCGGTGGGCAGAATCCTCTGGCTTGTAACAGTTCTTGCACATTATGGCATGCGTAATATACGTTGTTCATAGCAGCTTCGGTCAACATATCTATGTTGCATCCTTTGGACTTGCCTTTCTTACCTTTCCCGCCTTTTTTGGCTTTCTTTTCACCGCCTTCCTCTTTTTTCTTTCCTTTGCCGGCCATTGCGTCCACTCGGTTGCTAGTTAGTATCGATTAAACAGTATTTGGTTAACTTTATGTATTATCTTGTTTCCATAGTTGTATATAGTTAGTAGTATTCCACATTTTTATTTTGAGTGAAGTCATTATTTACAGAGGCGCGTATTAACACTTTTAATGCCATACATCGGCTGCGTTAGCTAACTTTATGTCCAGGGTTGCCACGTGTAAAAACTGTATAGTAAAGAGTCTGGCTGAAAGATTGGTGTGCTCTGACACTTATAGACATTGGCTGGCTGCCACTTAAATGTAACTATTTACAATATTTTTATTGTAATAGTAACTATATATTTTTATCTTTTATGATGCACTTATTGTACCTATGGATCTATGTGTCTGCAATAAAGATTATTTATTATTTTATTATTATATTATAATATTATTATGATTAGGTACTTAAAATATTCTATTTTACTAAAATTATATAATAATGATATCATGGCTATAATTTGACTAATAAAACAAAGACAACTATTTGTTTTTTTTTTTTTAACAATTTTGTTATTTTAAACATTACAACAAAGTGATTGCATACAAAATAAATGCACTTTACTTATCTACTTACAATAAATAACATTATGTATATCTTCATTATTTGTTCTAGCCAAGTTCTAGCAAATTAAACATTTCACACCTATATAAAAATATTACAAAAGATTTGATTTGACATTCATTTGATATTATACAATGGTTCATTTAGTATATGTTCAACTTCAGCCTGGTGTAGAACTGATGTGCCGACAGCTGGTGTCGCAGCTTCTGATCTGCCTGCATATAACAACTGAAAAATAAAATTAAAAACTTAATCTCTAGTAAAATTGGTAAGGAGTCAATATTATTACTGAATCCTTACCAAAATTTTTACTACTACTACTTACCGAAGTCGCGGGTATCAGCTTGTACCAAATAGAGTGGTGGTGATCAAGTGGAACCCGTCCGAATGTGATCGATAGGTCCTAGATTTGAATCCTTTTCTCTTGCCACATGAGTTTGTATATAATGTGACTCGTGTAGTAGTTTACATAGTCCACCACTTGCTTCCGGTGAAGGAAAACATCGTGAGGAAATCTGTACACTCGTTTACGGTTTAATTTCACTAGTGTGTATGTGACTTCTTGCTACTAGACGCGGACTTTAATAAAATCTGACACCAGTGTTAGCAATTAACAGAGAGTGTTAACCGAAACTTTAAAAAATACTTTCAAAATTAAGTAGATTGTATGATATTTCAACTAACCTTCCTGCCCAGTAGGTTTTCAAATCTAAGCTTGATAAAACTCCAGGCGCCCATATTTCTGTGTTCTTCTTGGCTCCAAATGAACTCTGTAACAATTCATTAATTTGAAGCATTAAGATTATTCTACAAACAGCTGCACTAACAGCTGCCTAGGCTGTGTGTCCCTTAGTCGCCTCATACGATATTCACGGGAGGATATAGAGCGGTACTCTAGGGCGGAACCACACGCCACATATACACGTATATAAATATCATAAATTATAACTAGTTGAATTTGTTGTTGCTTCTTGCATATTCTTTTTATTTATCAAGAAACGAAGTAAACATTTTGCTCATTTTATCCTAGAAATCGAAGGCTTACAAAGTAATGGCCTGCTTAGTAAACAAGAATATCTTATTCACGTCTCGCTAGACTAATTGTTTGACAACTAAGTTCTGTAACAAAAGAGTTCTTATTGGGCACTACCTACCTATTTACTATATACGTTTATTTTAATACTGCCGGGACGGAAATATTCACACGGAACGAAAGTTTCAGACGAGAATTGTTAATGAAATCTTTAGTTAGGTAGGTTCATGGAGCATGTCATCCATACTAATTTTATAAAGAGAAAAAGATTTGTATTTTTGTTTGTAATGAATAAACTCAAAAACTACTGGGCCGATTTTATGTAATTTGGCACAGAGAAAGGCGAAACCTTCAGCAGTGATACAGGCTACTTTTTATTACGGTTTTACACGAGCGAAGCCGGGGCGAGCTGCTAGTAAGTTATAAGCTGTAACTAGGATAAAAATAATAAATAAAATACTGGCTTAACCTAATATATCTATGTATATTTTTTTACCAATTTCAAAACCGAAAAAAAAGTCTAAATATTGATTCGTCTCGTCAGGGACAATGGCGATGATTTGCATCTATCAAGTCGAGAGGTCCACCAAAGTTTGGAGTCGATTTCGCTTAAAATTGAAACCAACAGATTGGATCCGAGGCGAGAATTGAAATAAATTACTTCCTAACAAGACCCTTTTTGTATAAGAACCTTCAGAATTTTAAACAATTTCGAGTGACGGTCCTTAAAATTTGTACTACTTTCTAATACTAATTCTGCCATACCAACATTTTTATAAACCGTGTTTCCTAAAATTGCTTTAGGAAAGTAAATGGAAATCTTACCAAAAACTACTTAAGTCTCGAGAAAGTTATTTGTTTCTCTATAAAAAGTAATGAAATCTCTAGGTAAAGTTAAGCCAAGTCTAAACTGCGATTTCTTTATTAGCAAAAGCTAGTAATTAATATACCTAATTAGATTTTATGGGACCGTCCGTTGAAACATTTTTTAAGCGTAATTACGTATTGAGAAGTCAACGGCCAAGTCACATAAAATCAAATTTTTAAAACCTTTCAAGTGCCTTACTGTATTGCACATGTAATGCAACGAAATATCGCAATAAGAAGGCATCGATTTTAGACGTCGTAGTATAGAGGTATCGCAAAAAGTTTTCGAAGTAAGAAACCTCGATGTAACCTGGGCTTTCGCACTCAAGTATGGGATCCCATTTTTAGGTTATAAACTTTTCCCACTTCCACGTCTTTTCCGTCCATGTCATATTTTGTCCGAAATATATCAGGCCACAGCACATGTATAAAAAGAGGCAACGATAGCAAGAAGAATGAAACAAAAACAATCAGAACTTACTTCTAGCATTTCTGTATTTCTCCAACTCCACCTGCAGCCCCTGGAGAGGGAAGGGTGCCAAGGATTCTACTCTCACGATGGCCACATCGTCGATCTTGGCACGCAGTCTTTCTTTGTGCAATTCGTAGTAATGCTTCCCTGATACTAGGATCACACGCTTCACTTTTAACGGATCAGCTATTTTGTCACCTGAAAGAAATTTCCAATTTTTCAAAAATAATTCAGATTTTCTTTCAGTGAGCGCATTAGGTACCTATCCTGTATGGCTTGGTGGTCTAGTCTAGATGTTTGTCATATTGATGGAACTATGGGAACAAATCCAAAGGTTTATGATTAATTAATTAGATCACCGGATTCTCAGTAAGAAATATTGATACCACCGAGGTAAAAAAACGAAGACTAGAAATTATATGATATGACTTATGATTTACTCTCAAATGTAATCTTACCAATAACTGGTTGGAAATGCGTACGAGGTCCGAATTCAGATATCGGTGAGACTGCGTCAGCCAGCCTGAGTAGTAGTTTCGGCGCCACCACTATCAATGGCTTTCTGTAGTTGCGCACCATCTATAAAACAGAACATACATCACAAGACGTCAAGAACCCCTGCTGTCTGTTTGACACGATGCATGGAACATTGTAATATACCCTGATTTCTAAGGGAAAATTCCCTTGCAAAGTGGTATACTTAACCACCCAACCAATCATTGACGTAATGATTGGTTGGGTGGTCACGTCTCAGACTCCACACGATCGACACGCGTAAAGTTGTGTGATAAATGAAAAAAAAAACCATTATTTAACTTTGTTACAAAATATTTATAAGCCCAAAGATTTATCCTACCTATAGAGATGTAGCGGGTAGTGCGAAAGTTACATTTACTAAAAACATGAAAAACTGATATGAACTATGTAAATGGGCAAGGCTGTACCTCTAAGAAAGAAAAGTTGATATCAAGAAAGAATAAGATTGGTCTTCGAAGTCAAAACTTGGTTACCTGTCTCCGGAGTAGGTGGAAGTACTGCGCTGGGGTTGTAGGGTTGGCCACATGCATACACACAGCCTCAGAATCTGGCGCCGATTCCAAACTATCTGTTAGCTGCAGGAACCTCTCCAGTCTGCAGGAGGAGTGTTCTGAGGCTGCACCATCATACCCGTGCGGTAGCAGCATGACTAGACCGTTGCTGCGGATCCATTTAGCTGCAGATAGAAATGGGCTATTAAGGCCATTGTTTCCATGGGTTTTGGCAGACGTGTGTGGATGTCCGTAGAAACACGATTCTGCATTGATCCGCTAATGGACATCAAAACAACGGTGGACATCAAAGCAATCGCACTGGAGCCTTACTATCAAATACATACGTTTACTGAACTATGGTAATGTCAATAAAACTAACGAGTCCCCATTTATAACGAAGTACCTATAGATACATTTCAATATTGCTATGAGTTGAAGCTGTCAGATCATATTTAAACTTTCTGCTAACATTCCACACAAGGGCAATTTATATTCTAGGCCGAGCAAGTGTGATGCAAGTTTTGGAAATATGAACTCCCTCGACGTATACATGTACTTTATGAATACAACATTTTAGGATTATGATTTGTAAATAGGTTTTATAACATACAAACACGTAATTACGAATTTATTACTTACGGGGTAGTCACAGCCAAGAGTTGTTGTGAATCTCGAATGCTACATTTAGCCGTATGATAGGTTTATTCATAGATAAAATAAATATATGGTTTATATATGGAAACATGTAGGTTGCTAGCCTTTGAGATTATATATACAGTTTAGTTTATTTTTGTATTTATTCAGCTAGATGAGGAAAAGTCTTTTTACTTCCAATCATTCCTATCCATACATTTATTGCCACTGCTCGTCTAGGCTCACAGTTCGTCAGACCATTTCTTCTCAACTTATATTTCTTCAACCTACACATAAATAACATCAAACCTAATGAAAAACATCGATTTATTTGTACTTCTATCAAACAAATGTGCATCTGGAACACAATAGGTCCAATTGTCCGATTTCCATCTATCTCCATTAATCAAATATTCGGGAGCTTTGTACGGCCGGATCATATTTTTCCTGTTTAAATAAATCATTGTACGCAAATGGTCTGTACGAATGGTAAATAATCGAGTTTTGCTTGTGCTTTTAATGAAGCAAATATGAGAGACGGAGTTATGAATATCCTACTGGTGAGAGTTTGAAAGACAGATAAAAGAAAATTTTAATGAAAAATTCTTTCAGAATCGAACATCACAAAAACACAAAAATTATGTCAGTATCTCAAGCTTTATTATCTTGCTTTAACATAAATTTAACTACGGTTTTCTAGAACACGCCGAGTTTCATAGTGTCATAACCTCGAAAGTTTGTAAGTAAATATTATGTATTTCAGATATCTGGAAGATTCCCGACCCGAGAGTATAGATAGTTTTAACTAGTTTTACTAACTAAGTACATCGACCGAAGAAGATGAATTTCTATAATTAGGACGGTGACTTCGTTAATATTTTACTGCGTAATGTTGAAATATTGTGTTCAACTTTTGTCAGATTAAAATTTAAAAGTTGGTAATAGTCAGTATAGTCACCGTCCATCATAATCTGGTATAAAACAATAATGTGTTGTGCGACGCCCAATGGCTGCGGAAGCACCGGGAAAACGCTCAGATGAAAAAGAGAATAAAGTGTAAGTAAGTATTATTCAGTGCATGTAGGAATTTTGTAAAAAAATATCACAAGAATTAATGGGAAATATCAATTTTTGTTTAAGATTTTATTAATTATAAGAATACCTACTTATATATATATAATGAAATTGAATGATAAATGTACGAAATAAAACCTTACATTCTCCAGATGCGACATAGGTGTCGACGATGATCTGAGCTCCATTATAAAAGTCTCCAAACTGCGCCTCCCATATCACCAAGTTGTCGGGGCAGTCGTAGGCCATCCCGTACTCGAACCCTAATACCGCTTCTTCAGATAGGATTGAATTGGCCACCTGGGAAATTATCCACGTATCAGAAAGTTAAGGTATGATTTAGGGTACCTTTGCGAAGGTTATTGAATATCTACTGATTTATTTGAACGCGATTTTTACATATTGCTAGGTAAGTACTCGACGAAAACAGGTTTTTATTAAGGTTCCGATGGATCCGATGAAAATTAAGCGATGAGATAGCAATCCAATTAGGTCCACTGTTATATGCTTTGAAATTTTAGAATCCAAATGGATACATGAAAATATTCTGAAATATCAGAACATGTAACAATATCCAAAGATATACATTAAAATAAAATTTAAATCATAATTTTATCTTTAAAAAAATATTCTGAAATGTCAGATTTAGATTCATTCAGCTTCGCCTACCTTGTAGGAAAATGAAACACGATAGGTATAATGGTTAAATAAATGGTTAATATTTTAACATATCAGATGAGATAATTTTTCTTCCAACTTCCAATAAGATGTTTTGTAACAGTAAGTATCACATAGGTATTAGGTACATACTCCATTTAGGTACATTTACGAAAGGGCGAATTTAAATTGCTTTGTAAGCTGGATTAGGGTCAAGGGTCAATCAGTATATTTTAATGTTCATATAATTTATATAGAGGTACGTAAATATTGAGTATTACAGAAACCAAAGTAACATTCATTTTATTGCTTTTTGGTCTTTAGTTTAAAAATTCATTTTTCGGCAAATATAGAGATATAAAATGATTTTGTACTGTAAATATATGTTATTGTTTTCTTTTTTCCCTTTTAGTTTTATCGAAATCGGGACCAAATATTTTCATCAAATAGTGAAGTATAGAGATATTTACTTTAATTTCTATCCTTCAATCATACATTTTGATGTTACCAAGCTTCTTATCACATCATCACTAGTTTACGGTTTCTTCCATAACGATTTTTCCCATTTTCATTTTTAAAACCATCTTGGATTTCATTAAAAGCGGTAGTTACTTAAGTTACTAAGCCAAGATGTCAGGATAGCAAACATCGTTACTGTGGAAGTAGTGGTAATTATCATAAATCAAACATAATACGACCTCGTAAAAGAAACTAATGGAATTAGCTTACTTTATCACTATTCCTAGCTTACAATGTGAACGTAAATAAAATGCATTTTAAATTTTAAGTATGAACTTCCTCTATCTGTCGGTTATATCATCATTATCAGCCATTTAACTATCCTCACTGGCGTTCCTTATCGATGGATATGGTGTATGGGCCATGACCCACCACGCGGGCCCAATGTCAATAGCCAGGACCAACAGCTTTATTTACGTGCCGTCCGAAGCACAAGAGCTCAAGATAATACATTTTTGGTCACCCATTCAATGACCGACCATTGTGAAAGTGACTTAACCGCTACTGGCGTGGGCCGAGCGCATTAACCACTGCGCTGAATTAACCTGCTTAGTGATTTATATAACTTAATCAAATTGAAAACCAACAAAAATTATTTCAACTTCTCCACAGGATTTGGATTAATTACTTACTTTTGTAATCTCGCTTTGACGTTCTAAATCCATCCCTTTCATAAACGAAATATAAGCGATAAGTTTATTTGAAAAAGTATATTTTTGTTACATTTATTAGCCGTACGACTAACAGGGTTTTCGTCTTTCTTTCTGAACGATCATGATGACAATATAAAATATCGCGCAATTGAACAGCCTTTCATTGCTGTGTTAAAAAGAAAACATTATCTTTCGGACTGACATTTTCTATGTTCAAGAGCTACCACCAACTTGCGAGTTGGAGTTGGCACTAACTACAATACTACTGGTGTATGACTACAATGGAAACTCATGAACTTTTAATTAGGTATTGTTCTCGTATACAGTAGTTTGTTTCTAGGTTAGCTGAATAAACTTGCTGTTAAAAATATATAATTGATAAAATAGTTGTAGTGTCTGTACCAAAACCTACCTAGGTTTCGAGTTTCAATGAGTTTACATGATAAAATTTGGCACAGAGATAGACAACCTTTAAGAGCAAGATGCTACGTTTCTATCATGTTTTTATCCGAGCGAAGCCGGGGCGGGCTGTTAGTTATGTTATAAAGTTTTAATTTTTAAAAATTACCGTTTTAAAAGTTAAATAACAAAAAGAAATTGTCGGGATCGCAATATTAAATCCATATTTTTAATTTCGCAATCCCGGCAAAGTTTTTCATTTAAATACTGATTTGCATTAAATGCACAAGTACACCGACGCATTGTGGCAATACTGGTACTAATAGAAGCCATATGGTTTTTAATTTTTTTCTGTTTTGTCTGTCTATCTGTGTTTGTTCGAGCATCACAAAACTACTGAATTGAATTGTGCGGTTTTTACAGTTGCATAGCGGATGGTCCAACTTAAACTCTGTATAAGTTTAAAAAATTAAAGTTTAAATTGTATAAGTTTCAACGCGTTACGTTGCTTAGAACCCGAGATTTTCACAATAATCATTTACGAGCTGACACTCGAAATATTACGTATATCTACGATTCGAACTACGAGATAGCTACGATGTATAGCAATGAGTAGAGTATGTAAATATATATTTATAGTACTCTACTGTAAATATATAACATTCATCTGAGTACGACATACGACGTAGCGTCGAATATTCGTAGCTGCTGTGAGATTAAACATAAAGATACCAATTCAATAAACAGCTCGTAAAAATCCTTAAGTATGTAATGTATGTTAAGTATCGTGAATAATTTTATATTGAACATTTGTCTTTCTCAATGAACCGTATAAATGAAAACTTGGCGTTAAAAATATCACCTGACTAAGCTCGGAAACGGTTGTTTGTACAGCCTTTTTTAATCGCATTTAGATTTCCAGTTTGAATTCTGTCGGCAATTTTTTAACATTGTGGATTTTCAGCGAACGAGTTTCGTTGTTTATTGTTGTGTTTCTATTTGAACGAGTGGGCGAAACACTTTGTTTTCGTTAATGCGATTTACAGGTGGACTTAAACTAGTTTTCGCGTAGAGGTAAAAAGGTAAAACAGAAGCCTTTATATAAAACTCACTGCTATCATAATAGTAAGTAACTTCTTCACCTGCGCTTTGGAAGGCGGAAGACTAATGGGTTGCACGGTAAACACTGACGTTAACATCAACGTGCGCAGAAAAATGCAAAGTACCCCATTTTGTCTAAACGTGGGAGTCGCGATTAAAATCAACGTCAAATTTGACGGTGTAACTCACCACTCTTTGTTTTAAGTAAATTTTGACGTCAATCATCCTATGTTGAATAAAATATTTTGAACATTCCCTGTCTACCTTCATGAGAAACAGGCATAATAATCCAGATCCAAAATAAACTTGTCCGTTTTCTGTGCTATCGCACCGGTCACAGATATGATAGTAGTGAATATAACGGTCCCTATATCAGGCATATTTTATTGCCCCTCGAGAACAGGCGAGATTTTGCTCACTTTAAATATCTGCGTAAAATCATTGCAGGGTCAGTCGATTGTCCTGAACTTCTGTCCCTTATTTCTTTTAAAGTGCCTTATAAAATTTTTTGACCTTGTGCGTTTATTCAGATTCCATATGCTTCAACAAATTATTGAAGTTGGTTCTCCTTGAACTAGTTGAAATAAATAAAAATAAATAAATTAAAATATTGTGTATATAAAATTGTAACAAAAGGGCTCACCTCGAGATAACCTTTCTGTTGTTCATGTATATGGTTGAGCGGTATGTAAATACTCTCAGTTTTCTGGTCTACCAACATCGCGTGTCGATGGGAGAAGGTGCCTCTGCCCACATCCTCCCCACTCAGTCGGACATGCCTGCCTTCCATTAACAACGAACCTGGAAAATTACTCTATTTGCTTATTCTTCTCCAGTTTGTCAAATTCAAATTCAAATCATTTATTCAGAAATTAGACCTTCACAGGCACTTTTTCTCGTCAATCTTTATATTTATAGTTATTTCTCACAAGCTACAAACTACTGGCATTTCGGAACGACCACTGCTGAGAAGAAATGCCGAAAGAAACTCATTTGAACAGTGTTGGTCCCTATTTATCTCATTGTCTCCATCTCCAGATTGTCATTTTTGTATGTTCCCGGAATCGGCCCCGGAATGTGGTGTAGCGAAGTGGAGTAAAAAATAAATTTACAAATTAAAATTCGGTTGTGATTTTACGACCTACTCGGTATTACTACAGTACTACGACGGTATTCTCATTTCGCCTGACATCCACTGGGAGTATTGTAGGGCGGAACCACAAGTCACAATATGGTGTATATATAGTAATGGTAAATAGTAGAGACTGCGAAATTGCATGCAAAACATGAAAATTTCCACTAGTAGGTAATCCTTTTCGTATAACTTCTTAAGTTGTAGATACCGTCTAGACCAAGAATCTCAAGAGGTTTTAAATCGTAAAGTATTTGAAATGTCATTAAAATAAAATGACTTGGAAAGTACAAAATATTTCTATGAGTAACATTAAATATTTCGGAGTTTAATCTCAAATATAGTCTAAAAAAAATACAAAAGTCGCCTTTTTAAATAATGTATTAATGTAATTTATTTTAATAATGTATTAATTATCGTATATAACTATTATTAATTTATTTTAATAAACAAAACAGCTATTGCAAATGCTGACTGACAACTAATGCGACGGAGAAGTCTTAGAGTTACGCAACGGGCAGGGATTGTTGGCGAAGTAGAACCCTTTGCCCAGCAGTGGGACACCACACGCTAATAAAATATATAGAGGTATATATTACCAAAAGCCAACGCCTCAGCAGTAGCCCAGTCGAGTTCCTTATCTTCTGAAAGCCTTGTGAGACGATTCTTGACGTGCGTCTTCTCTAGATGAGGATGTATGTTCTAAAAACATTCAATACAATATAGAAGCTACAACCTAATATGTGTGAGTTTATATTATTTTTTCAAAAATCAATTCTTCTTCATAATCGTATTCCTCATGGCTGAGGGTCGTGGTTATTACTTGGAATGAAACACACATAATAACTTTGTGGCGACATCTACCACGCCACATGCACAACGTCGCAGATGTAAAAAAGTCGACCAAACGCGACGAATAACAGAAGTGAGCCACACAAGTGATCCACGACCCTACGGACAGATCTACGGTCGACTCACTACCAGAAGCTAACAAGCCTAGATCGCGCAGACAGTGCATTTTCGATTGGAAGCATATATACAACCTCCGACATGACACCGTCGGAGCCGTGCGGTTCCCCAGGCGCTACACCTAGCCTGGCGGGAAGATCTTCCCTTTGTGGCGGTCAAGCATAATTACCTAGCTCCGTTACAACTTTCTTGGCATTATTAATGGAGTGTTTTGCCTTTGCCTTCTCCATTTCACACACAAGTTTTCCTTCACCGGAATCAAGTGATGGACGATGAAAACTACGAACCTGGGATCTTTCGATCCACAGGTGGGCGTCTTAACCATTACGCCACCACCGCAAAAATAAATATCAAATCGTTTATTTAGAATTCAGACTTTCACGGACACTTTTTCACCTCATATCATATTCTAAATTAACTCATAATTACCAAAGTTACAATTACTAGCACGACCGAAACGACCACTGTCACTGACAAGCCAGAGTTTGCCGTTTTTTATGAGTCACTACCCGCTTCCGGGGAAGGAAAGTATTATGAAAACATATGGCTATCGTTAGGTGGTAATCGTTAAGTCGTGACTATTGTTAGGCGCTTCGAAAATTTAATAACTTTATTCCTGGCTATAATTAAAGTAATTTTACGACTGGCTGCCAGTCTGATGTCAATTCTCTTTGGGTTTGCTGTTGTTGCCTAAAAATAAAAATATTTTTTTGTCTCCCTTCGTCGCCTCGTACTATAACCACGGTAGGATGACTATTAGCTCTAAAAATCTCTGTAGTTTCCACACGCTGGTGCCGAAAAAATAAAAATTAACATGTATTAGCTGCTAGCTCCTAACTTACTCAAAGATAAAATAAAATGCTGTATAAGAACTCATTATATTATATAATAAACTTGTGGTTCTTTTTGTTTGCAGGTTCTCGGACAATGATCTTTTTCAGATTGACTTGAGTTGTGCTTGTTGATGACATAAAAGGTTGCGCCAGCGGCATTGAAAATAAGAGAGAAATGTATACTGTACCAGTGATATTTTGTTTCCCAGAGATCTATTTTTATATTTTATTAGGTTTTACGTAAGTAATTGAATAAAAAAAAAACATAAGACGCATCACGGACCGGACTGTTATATAGATAAATAGAACTGAATTGCTTCGAGAAAAGGATACGGTAAGGTACGGCCGTTTGCTCGACTTGGCGGGGGCAATGCCGTGCCCCCAGATAACACGTAAGTAATGAAAGTGCATAAGAAAAGTGAACCCTTCTTACGTTCTTTAGATAGATAAGAGTAATTCACACCATACAAACTGAATTCAGCGTCATCTGTATTGTGTGTGCAGTAAAGCGTGTGTCACCATAGTCTCTCGGCGACGCAAATAGAATCTTGGCTTCGATACTGGAATTTTCCACTATTCTATTCTATGTTTCACAAAATAAAAAATAATACAAGCAAAAGTATTTTTGAAATAATAAAAACAAAAAAGTTTAATGCTGAAATCACTACCAAGTTCTATGGTAAATGTTGTTTTTGACATTCAGAAAAGAGTATGATTTGACTTGTAGTGAAAACATACTCTTTTCTGAACAACAAGAAATCTTTTCTGTCAACATGGTGAAAATAAATAGGGGATTCCCTATTTATTTTCACCATGTTGCTTATACTTTAATTTTTTAGTATTTTAAAGTACATAAGTACTTTTACTATTAAAATACTAAACAAGTATACTTTCTTAATCTTCAGCAAGGACATATTTTCGTCTTAAATCTGCGATTAGTCTTGGACTTTTAGCGGATCTGTTCTGAGGTAAGGCCGTTCCCCAGTAGTCTGAAGGCGCGAGCTCCTGGAAGTCGAATCGTTTCAGTCTCAGAGACTGAGTCTCTAACTGATGTTGGACAGCTTGTACGCCAGCTCATTTAGTGGTGGCGTTATGTCTTATTTTACCGTGGTGTTTCGGCATTGGTTACAAAAGGATTAGTGATGTTTCTTAGTATGCCATTTCGAACCTAAGAACGTAAATTGTATTACAGTATTTACAATCCTTCCAGTAAATATTTAGCTACATGTTGCTACCACACTGTCTCTAACTTTTCTGGTTTCGTCGCAAAGTTCATAAGATTAAAAGGCAAAGTTTACTTCGTAAGCACTGACTGACTTTCTTAGTGTGCCTTTCGTCAACTTGGCCCATTTCGGGGATACATATTTTGATTACTTTTGCCTTCAAGTTACGATGACTTATCTACTTAACGAGTAATTAGGATGATGTTTTTGTGTGATTAGAGTAGGTAGGAAAAGATTGGACCCAGACATAAGATAATAAAGCTCGTAAAATAATCTTGCGGAAATACATTCCGTTTTATATGTTAAAATGCTCTATTACGAAAATTAATTTCACTGTACGTTTATAATCTCGTTGAAAGCTGCATCTTTTAGGTATGTTGGAAAGGTTGCAGAATTTGCAGAATCTTAGCAAAAAGCATGTATGATAGAAATGTGAAAAATAAAATATAGTATATTTGGAAGCTTTAGTTACACATCTTTCGGATTCTAATTTAGAATATTACCTATTAGGTTTGGTTGCAAATTCGCCGCTGTTACCGCGGCATATGGTACAGTTAGCATCCAACTTGACGTGCGATTGGCTGTACTTAAGGGGCATTTTCATTTCTTTTAATTAACTCGTGATTTCTATGTCTATGTGTTTTACGATTGTCACTTCTTCCTTTTCACAAGAGGCTGTGTAAGTAGCAGAAAAATGACGGATTACACATTAACCACCGTACACTTCAAAAATAAAAGTGCTATAATCTGTGGTAAAAATGGCGTGAAACGGAGATCGTTAGCGCGGCCATTAAATTCTGCTTCGAGGAAAGTGTAAAACCTTATTTTTTATTAAAGTTCCGTAAACAATACGCATAAAAGTGTTTTCGTGAGGTTATCTCTTCCATTGACATCCTTGGCTTAGTAATGTTTTATAGGGAAGTAATGTATGTTGGAATTAAAATATGAAAAAGTTGTGTATTTAAACAGTTAAAAAAATATATGTTGCCCCACAAACAAGTACCATAACTTAGCCATGCATCTCTAGGGGAATGATGTAGTGGTGGAAATTTATGCGAAGCTTTAGTATTTTTTAACGCGGGAAATGAGATGTTGTAGGTTGCCGGATAAGACGTGAGACAATTAGTAGGAAACGGGACAGGACAAGTTTCAGAACGAGACACGTAACGGAAATCGTAGCGGGAAACGGGAAATTGAACTAAAGATGACAAAAATACGAATTTCAATCATAGTAATAAATTTTATCAGTCTTAGAATACGCGATAAGAGAATAACTGAAATTTTACTCTGAAATTCACGGGAGAGAAGCCGCGAGCAAAAGCTAGTATATATATGTATATATAGAAGGCAGATTATGACTCAACTATATTTGAATTCATAATTTTAAATATATAAGGCTTCAGTGGAATGAACTAAATAAATTACTCGTAAAATACTAGGCCATTTAATTCTGCGTAATATTAATTTAAATGTTTAATTAACACCACCACCACATCGAGGCCTATGAATTTGAATAAGTGCCTTATTAAAGCCCAAATATATTCAGTTTTAAGCAAAACTGTGGCGACAGTGTAATTAATAGTCTGTTCTTAATAAACGTAGATCATTATCGTCATAAAATTATTTGGGGTGTTCTGTATGATTAATAAATATGTGTTTTGCCACACATATTTTAAAAATTGCACCTGAATTTAATTAATTAGTTAATTTAGGTATAAATTATATCAGTGTTCTGCACTGAATACAAAAAATACTTGAGTGCCTAAAAATCTAGGGAATATAGTAAGTCAGTAAGGATGTTTTAGACACGGGAATCCCGGAATATAAAATTAGAATTTAGAATGTTTTTAAAACTTGTTTGGCCAATCACAAGATTCATATAAACAGATGACAACTTAATGCTCATCTGATAGTGAGCAACTGGCGCATTAAATACCATCTCTATTTGGCGTAGCCAATTATACTGCCATTGTGGAGCACCTCAGCAGAAACTCTGCCACATTATGAACGAGTATCTACGCTTCCTCAGTGGATTGTCAGAACTCCATTAACTGACTCCTAAATTCTGTCCTGATGCATAATAATCAACTTTAGATCTTTCGAATAATCGATCCTTAACAGTTTAGCTAAAGGTAAAAAAGTTATTTGGTGAATGAACTTACAAAATCTTTGGGGAAAGTGACAGAAGCCTGGCCCACCATCTTCAGTAGACCAGTGTCGACTCCTGTGTCCCAGATCTCCACGTTGCGAAGAGCTGGACTCATCTTCGACCACTGGTCTTGGTAGTACGATACCTGTAAATTATCAATGATTAAATAAATATTTTAAACTGTAATGACTAAATAAAAATAAATATAAATATTGAATACGTATGGACAAATCACACAGATTGAGTTTGCCCCAAAGTAAGTTCGAGACTTGTGTAACGGGATATATTGTTATATGTTCTATAACAAATACATATGTATATAGATAAACAGATCAATTCAGTGGTAGCAGTCCGGCCGACCATTAGTCCGCGGTAGTCGTTAAACTTCCAGTATAAACGCTGAGTAATATTTAAATACCGATTGGATCATTATACTACTCTAAATTAAAATTAATCCACGCATTAGAGATGACATTCCTGAGAAATAGATTCCTATCGATCTTGAACAAAGTAGTCGACATTCTAATACCATTTCGCTCAATCGTTTATCGATTCTTCCCATTATCCGGTCATTACAAGTTTAAAATGAGACCTCTTTCGGCAGTCTACGTAACTGGTGTTTCGTAACTGGTTTCGATGGAGAAATTATGACACAATTGTGTTATGGATTCATGCTTTGGAAAATCTATTTGAATATTTGTTACCACAAAATTAAAATGTCAAAGCCATTGAAATTTAAATGCCCTGAATTTATCAGGCGTCATTAGACGCACATATGAACAGGGAATCCTAGCCTTTGTTTGCCAGAACAAAAAGCCTATTCTTGCTTGAGCTTTCACACCAGTAATGGAGACGTATTGTAATGGAGGCTTGTTGGTTCGCAGGTTAAGTCTATAGTCTCTCAATTTAATTAAATGTGAAGGTTATGTGAAGAAGTAATTATATGCTCAAGTGGATAAATTCATTAAACGAAGCTAGCTGATGCGTACTTCTCCCAGTTTTCTCCTTATACGAATTATTCCAGGTACCTACACAAAGTGCCAAATGATGCCTACTATGAAGATTAAAGTAATGTGACTTTGCGATAATTATCACGAAGTCGCATTATTTTAATTTCCCTATATACATAGGGATCTTTTAGTAACTAAAGTAGGTAAGTAGAGCCCTTGTACTTGTTATAGTGTAATAGTGTGTCTGTTTTCTGTAACGTTCACAATAAGTACCTATTTACTATTTTATTTAATGTAGATACCGACACTAACTTAATAAAGAACTATAAATAATTATTTTTTATTTTATATTTCTGTGACCTCTAGGAAATTCGAGGAAATATTTGCCTCACAGCTTTCCCTATTGGAAATCATAATTTTTTGACGTGTATTATGTAATTATGTACCATTTATTGGTAGACTATCCACTAGATGGCGGCACTTGTAAAAGTCATGTCAAATATAAACGCAGTGTTAGCAAAAACACTTACCTCTGGTTTGTATGTTGGTACTGCTTCGTATTGAGACTGTAAGTACTTGCTGTACTCTTGAGTGATGCCATCCACTTGATTGTGTGTGAGAATCCCTTCTGATATCAGCTTGTCAGCATACAGATCTGGTATAGATCTGGACGTGAAGAAATCTTGTCTTAAGTTATATTTTCTACTTTAGAAATTATTTCATATTTAATTTTCTCTCTGGCAACTTGGGAGCATTTTCCTTCGAAACTTTTACCGAAGGTAGCTTGTTCGTATAATCAAAATTAATTTGTTTGTGGCCTTTGCACCGAAATGTCCCAGGTATGAAGCTTACTCGTGTCACATCAATTTATATATTATTAGACTTGTATGGTAGTTTTCATCGACCACGATTTGCTTCAGCTGTCATGTCAAAATGCACTTATCAGCTACTGTGTGAAATGAATAAGGTAATGGTTGTGTGTTTCATTCCACACAATGGCCACGACACTCAGCCATGAGGAATACGAATAATACAAGTATAGTATGAACATTGGATGTGATCATATTAAAAAAATATTTGGAAATTAACCACCAAATAGTATGAGAATATTGTTCACGTTCTACATTTTCTCGAAATATTTTCTTATCTTCAATGAACCTACCAGATTTCTCAATATCAAGACTGCGAGCATTGATGGATTAGTCGGTCAAGATTAACGATTTTTAAGCGTAAGTATTGGCTACGCGCGAGCGATTAAATATTTATCGTCCTATTTTCATCAAGCGGTTTAAATGTCAAGGATTTTCCAGAAGGATTTAAGAAATTAATCAGACTATATCTTTAGAAATGCTTCGTTTAATGGCCTCAGAGTGTATTTAGTCTGTTTTCTTATCGTAAAGGTTAAATCTTACACTCCATTATTAAAGTTCCTAAACATCGCAACGGGCTTCGACATGGATAATATTGATGAGCGTCTCGCAGACCACTAATGTAATAAATTTGAAAATTGTAACTAATTACGTCCATTATTTAACGTGCTAGCTAAATCTATTACCAGTTAACTTAGAAATATATTTTTTACATACAATAGCTAGATACAAAAGCATAGTGTATTAATATATCGATTTAGGGCGGTGGTTCTCAAAGCGATTAGATCGCTGCGGCCGCGCTGTCGTTAAGATCCGTCAATTTAATTGAGGAAGGAATCATTTCCAAAATCTTTCAAATCCAAAAGCATTCATAAAATTGATTAATCATTTAAAAGTCACATGATAAAACTAATTCTTGTCTATAAATAGTAACACTAACGGGTGTCTTTTCATAATAATACCATTGTGTACTTGTAGCAGGAGAATATTTTGTAACTCAATTATCTCAAAACGCAGAATGCACTCGACACAATAAATTAATTCGAAATGGAAACTCGCGAATTCGCAAATTTTAGCATTGTCTTTCTGTACCTTTGTATAATATTGTTGTATATCTCTATTTGCATAATGTGATATATAACTTTTTTTTATTTAAAAAAAAAAAAACATTTTTGATATGAGCTTTTATTGTTGTGACAAAAAATCTTGTCCGTGCAGTAAACCGTTGAGGAGTTTCCACTTTATTTATTGTAATGTAAAATACTTATTTTAATTTCTCTATCCCATACAATGCTTCATAAATCATGAAAAAAAAAAACCATGAATGAAATGATTCATTTTCCTCCAACTTACTTCCTATTGTGTATAACTTGATACATGAGGGGGTTGGTAAAGGTGGGATCGTCCAGTTCATTGTGCCCCCACCGCCGGTAGCAGTTGTAGTCTATGAACACGTCCTTCCGGAACCGGCGCTGGTACTCGAATGCTATATTCGTGGCTTTTGCCACAAGCTAGAAATAATAATATTATTCAAGAAATTAGAATTCCATTTTAGTTGTTTCTTTTGACGCAAAGTGAAAAAGTGTGATATAAAAATTGATTTGTTGATTTGTAGACGTTTATTTAGGACCAAAGTAAATGTCAAGGCGAATCAAACGAGCCTATATTTGAAAGGGCTTTGTCGTTATTGCAATGCTTGTTTGTGTACGTTGGGTACATATAACTAAATCTTATTGAATGGTCGGTCTTACAACAGAACTATGTGTAAAAATGATTACGCGTCCAGAATGACAAGGTTCTGCCAACAAGCAAAATGACATTTATAGACGTTAGAGCATAGATTTAGTTATAGCAGGCTAAAGTTGATGGCGCAACCAATTGTTAGTACTTAAACCATTTGAATAGTTATCCGAACAAATATTATAAATGTGAATTTGTTACCTCTTCATGCTCTTCTCAACCAATCTTCTTGAAATTATGCATAAGTACATATAGTTTGAAGTACGTAGAAGGACATAAGTTACTTTTCATCCCTAAAACTGTTTCTGTGGGATTACTACGCGAGCAATGTCACATAGAAGCCAGTAAACTAATAAATGAGGAGATAAATACACACAAGGCAATAAGATTTTTTCATCATAAAATTATGCATACATTTCTTTCCGTGGACTGAATTTATAATATAATGAAATCTTGCGCAAAAAGTAAACAAGGCAAACTTATCACGAAAACGAATATTCTGTCATCCCGAGAATGATGGAGGTTACGAAGTACCTACGTGCGTACAACATGGTGAAAAAGGGTTGTTCTGTATTCACCTTTTGACGTTTCATCACATTTCTTTACTCATATTAAACTAGAGTTCCTTATTCAACCTATTACATTATTTTAATACTATATTTTCTTAATCCAAATGCGTTCCTTGTGTACATCATCTATGTCAAATTCTCATACAAAACTCAACAAATAACAGTGCATTGCGAAACCACTTTTTGGACTGTGACGTATTTAAAATTAAATTGAATTTAAAATTACTAAAATTGTTTAGGAATGGAACATAAATAGGTTGAAAATGGAACAGCTCAAAATAGATGCCGGCATCAAAATGAATATTTATCTTACCTCAGGGTAGTCTCCATTCACGTGTATGACCGGGACGGAGATAGCTTTGGCCAGATCTGTCACGTAGCGGCAGGAGCGGCCTCTTAACGCCGGCAGTGTGAACCCGACCTACGAATAATAGATGTAATGGGACTAGAAACACTTGGATATAAGTAAACGCGGAGTGTTAGGCCAGCTATACACTATCGGCAAACAGATCGGTGAACTTTCTTAACTCCTTATACCTATGTCGTCTGCAAAAGTCCAGTTTCACTTGTGACTTTTTATCTAAGGAATAAAATTAGTATATTGCTGGTTTTAAACCTTATTCCTAGGGAGTAAAATTAATGCATTGCTGGTTTTAAACCTTATTCCTAGGGAATAAAATTAGTACACTGCTAGTTTTAAACCTTATTCCTAGGGAATAAAATTAGTACATTGCTGGTTTTACCCAATGTACATTTATTCGCATTGGCATTTGTCTAAGTTCGGCGGTAGTGTGTAGGAGCGATTAGGGAATTAGGGTTGAGTTGTCACAATTTATTTGTACACATGTCAAAACGCACTGCTGGGTAGAAATTTCTAGACGCATCTAAAATGTGACATGAAAAATCTATTAGCGTACTAGGCCAGAAAATTTTGGGAACGTATAAGTATTACTTAAGTATTTGTGCAGTTAAAGTGAAGTTTAATTCTTATACTTTTCTCCTCTTTACTTATTCTTTTAACGATTGTCTGGTAGAAATCGCTTTTAAGGTTAAGACCACTAATTGTACTCTTTTAATTATTTTTAATTTTGTTTATATAGTGTAGTGTACAATAAGTCGAGTTAGTTCCTTTATTCTATCTACTCAGCATATACCACGACAACATATCTAAGGTAAAACTTTTACCGAAGACTTAAAATTGTTAACATAAATATGTCTTTACTTTTTTGAGATTCTACTAACATAGATCCAAGTGAAGTATGGAACTTTTTATCCAATTTTGAAGGCCCGTAACGAGTTAGTTAAAAAAAAAATGTCAGCAGTTTCTCAAGTTAGGCGGAATATCAACTTCGAACTTTTCCCTTTTTCCTGAAAGTTTAATATTTTGTGAGACTTATACTTGTTAAAAAGTTGGTGAGAACCCGGTTGATACAATAACTTTGAGATATACTGACTTGTCATTACAACGTTTCACAAATATGTATACCTAACGTAAATGTGAACTTTTGTATCTTTTTCTTTTAACTATGAGTGAGTTATGATGATGACCACTGTATATTCTTCCGTGGATCTCGTACGTGGCGATTAAGGGACTCATACCTTTGGCAACTGACAGGCAACATTAAAATGACGTCAGGCAGGTGGCCGCGGTTGTAAAATCATAACCATAATCATAAAATCTTCAATACTTTAATATTTTTTACGCTTACTCCTGGGTTCCCGGTGTCACATATCCGAATATAACGAAGAACACTCAAAGATGAGACGAAGACTTGTCATTATATTGGGCAAACCGTGTAGGCGGAGATTAGGTCCTAACCACGGGCCTAACTGCTTAGCTTTTTTGCTTCTGATTCGCCGATTTTTTCGGCTATTGTAGCAAGATCTTCGGGAACTATCTTTAGTGAGTGAATCAGATCATTAGCTACCTGATTATTGACAACCACATGAAGAGATCCGCCGACGTCGAAGTGAGGAGCTCTTGACAACATCAATGTTTCTTGATTTACCCCTTGCCCTGTGAATGCTGCGTCTCCGTGAATCTAAAAACAAGGTAATAAACGAATTTTTAAATAAAATCATCACATCTAAACTGCCCTTAATTTATTTGTCAATCTTTTGGGATGAGCTTAATCTGAGAGAGCTCAATGAAAATGTTAATTATTCAGAACTTTTAGCTGACATCTTATAAAGACACAGGTTAAGAAGAAATACATAAAGAAATTAATTATACGTTTATAATTAATTTCTGCTCAGCTCAAAAGATTGACAAATAAATTAAGGACAATTAGGTATGATAATTTTCTAATTAATGATAATTTTCAAAGTCTGACGAATGACCCGTTTGGTCATGATGTCTCAGAGACTTTGATCGAATTTGCCAAGTGAAATTAAAGAAAAAAAAAGAATTTTCACATTTATTGCTATAACAATTTTTTTCATCGACTAAGCAGTGTTTGTAGAATTAATTAGTTTCGTTTTTCTCGCCAATTAGAGAAATGAACCCACTGTACAAATCCAGGCTCTAAAAGCAATTATTTTAATCCAATTCCGTTGTTATTAAAAATGGCTTCTGATTTTTAAAATTACTTGCGAAATATTTTTTTTTCTTCCGAGGCAGCTGTTATTAATTTTAATCGGTATTTTGCGTCAAAATTTATGAATAAATTACGAGATATCATGAAATGGTAGTGTAAAACAAGATCGATACCCGCTATCTGTCTGTCCCTATGTATGCTTAAATCTTTAAAATTGCGCAATGAATTTTGATGCGAGTTTTAATAGAAAAGTGACTCAAGAGGAAGGTACGAATAAATGTGCATCTTTCCACACCTAACTCACTGACAAATAAAAGTCTAGATTTGGCAAAGAGTTGTTGAAACACAAAACTCAATCGAGAAAGTTCTGTGTGTTGAATAGTGTCATTCATTAAGGAAGTGTGTGGTACGGTTTAAAACAAAAATGTTATATAGTGATTTTTCACAATCTCCTAAACAATACAAGACTAAAAATACAAACATTGCGCATTTATTACAATACAGAGCAAATAAATAATTCCATTGATTTATTGCGTTACGTTTAGGTACGTCGCATCAAATCCGAAACTAGATTCGTCGTGTGACAAACTACGTGGTACTTCGTTGACGTGGCATAAAAATCTGCGTGGGAAAATGTAACTGAACGTTATGACATTATATAGACGTTAGCTATGCATTGGATGGCTTGATACGGAAAGATGATTCGAAATATGACTGACCAAGAAAATGTTGAAATCATTATCACCGAAGCTTTAAGTAAGAATGGTTGGATATCGCTTTGAATCTACAGATAGGCACAAGACAAGGGGCCATCGGCTATTTTCCAAATAGTCAACTAGTCACACTTTTTTCTAACGTCAAAATCAAATATTTTAAACTTGTTTGACTGTAATGTATTGTGTCAAAAAGTATTTCTAATATACTTATTTAGATTAAAATAGTAAATCTCGTAATTAATAAAACTCATCAATTAAAGTGATATTTAATTATCATGTTTTGATTATTTAAATATCTTGACAAATTTTATTTTTTATCCAGTCGAATAACGACACCCAGCAGCGGGACGAAATATATTATCCAAGGTACCTGAACGTTCAAGAACTTGTCTCCCATTTTGGATGATCCGTCCCGACTGTAGTGACCCTCTTTGTACTGCAATTGCTTCGATCTTGTTTTCCCCATAGACACTGGATTTGCTGCCTAAATAGAGAAAACAATATACGTATATAATTTACCTATATAGGTATAAATTTTTCACTAACGATATGTATTTCTTTTCATGCAATCATATCAACTAAATACTAATTTGTAAATAATATATTCCAATAAGAAATTTAACACTAATTATAACTGAATAATAAAACTAAAAATGGGGTAAATGGCCAAAAAATGTTAAATATTTCATTCAATATCAAATTCTAGTAATAACCTCCAAAATTAACCTCCAAAATTACCCATTGTGCAGCTGAATTTTTTTCTCGGCTCTGTCTACCCCATAAGAGAACAAATCGTGATACAGTATCACAGACTAATATATGTAAATAAGCTCAAATAAGACGAGCATGCGTTATTTTGAGTTTTATTTATTTAAATATTTTACTTACCTCTAAATGTGATGGATTATTGAGTAATGAAAAGCGAACAGTTTTTCCATTCGCGGATATATCGGTCGAAGCGCCTGAAATAATGAAAGGTGTAAAAACATTTGAAATGCATTTAAAACGCGGCAATAAAATACATTTGTAACGCCACGCATTATGACCTCTTTAGTCATATCGCGTGCGCGCTGGCATGATTTTATTTCTTTCAGTCAAAATTCAAAATTTTAAATTATTGTTCCACTTGATATTTTGAAATCACATTTTGAATCATTCATTACTATAACGATATCGGCACGTACCACAGTACGGTGTAATAATAATAAAATATATATATAATAAAATATCTTAAATTATTTATAGACCCTTGAAGGGTAAGTGTTTTAATATGTTTCGGAAAAGTGTTCTAAATTTTACAGTGATTTAGTGCTATAGTTTATATTTTTTTTATCGTTCACAGGTCTGTATTTTACTTATTAATTATATAATTATACAACTGTCTGCCTTTGCCTATTTCTACTCCAACCCTACCTGAGATTACCCTACCACCTAACACATTTTCATCAATTTCATTAAACAAATTGGGACATTACTGCTAGTTTTCATCCGTCTTTTTAATGTACTTATGTAAACACCAGTAACTAATATGCATTATATGATGTAAATATTTCGAAATTAATATTTATTATGAAGCTATTCAAGATTAACGGGATTTAGTTTTTTTTATTAAAAATTATAACCAACAAAGAAGACGTTAGATCGTGAAAAAAAACAAAAAGCAATAGTTTATTTTCACATAAAAAATCTGTTTTTATATTATAAAATTTCTTAGTGGCCAGTATTTATCTGATCACAAAATATTAGACCTTGCAGTTGCAAGGTCTAATATTTTAATTTAATTTCTACTTTTTTCCTTTTGGCCAGTATTTTTGTGATGACAACAGTTTTCAGTTTTCTATTTGCCTAAAAATATAGCTATCTGCAAACTGGCAGTGCAGAAATTTCATTTGATGCGGTTCAGATAAATGCCTCGTCGATTTCCCGCGGGAAATCAAATGGTTTCCGGGAACAAAACTATTTCATGAATATAGCAAATATTTTATTTACTAAATATATGATATGACTATTATGATACTTCGTATGTATGGAAAAAATAGTTCGCATATTTTGCATTCTTGGATACCTTTATCTTAATAATATAATAATCCTAAAATAAGGCAATAAACATAATGATAAAGGATAACATAAAAACGGGTGTTGAAGTTGAATTTTCTACGAGGAACTCACTCAAATGCGTAGAGATATCACAGACAGCGTCAGTCTCGTGCGGGAACTCAGGTTTGCCGGAGAACTTGCTAAAGATCTTGACAGGAGGGCACTGTAGCAGACCGCTGAGCACGTTCAGTTTGCCCCGGTGAGCCATGGCCAGGATCACTTGCTGGACACCCTCTGGGAAATTAAGATACTTCCTTTAAGGCCCTATTTAACCAGACACTTGCGCCACCATCACATTTTTATTAATTCAAAGACAAAGATTATATATTTGCAAAAACATGAGTTTACATTTTATTACAATGTGGTGTTAAAAGAAAATCTTAATCCTACATGTTTCACCGTCCACGGGTATACAAATTTAAATGGAGATGCTATCATCCCACAAAACAAAATCGAATAAATAAAAGTAACTAAATTAACTAATTTTTTATCTAAATGATAGCATTTAAAAAAATCGTTCAAATTATAATAACATTTATCAATCAGCAAGGACCTGAGGTGTTTTTTTAAATAAATTTAAATTCTGATCTTTAACTTGTTGTGGAATTTTGTTATAAATTTTAGGTGCCATATATACAATAATTTTACTGAGTAATGCCGTTTTAGAAGGGTGTAAACATAGTCTATAATTATCCTGATGATTTCTTAACACAATCCTTCTTTGTCTAGTGTATTAATACATAAGAATTCAATTCAGTAGGACAAGCGGAAGTAAGTGACATTTAACTTGCAAGATTATATTAGAGTGGATCTCAGAGGTTTACGTCCGCTGCGGCCGCGCTGTCGTTACAACTTTTCAAATTTGACAAAGACAAAAATTAATTTTACTATCAGATTTTAAAATAATTAATCTTTACTGTGGAAATGATTCCTTCCTCAAAAAATTGACAAATCATAATGACAGCGCGGCTACAGCGGTCGGGTTTGATAAAATTAAATATAGTAACTAAAAAGTTATAAAGTTATAATAGATTAAATTGCCATTTTTGTATTATATACCTCTTTTTCCTTATACAGGTATGTATTTGTATTGTTTTCACTTTGTATTTTGATGTGAGCAAAATTTAACAAGTTATGTACACATATTGTTGGTCAGTTTGGTTAATTCGTAGAAATTATGTGAGTTTCATATATTTCATGTGCCAGAAGACACAAAACAGTAAGTTGGGTGGGTATACCCACCTAACTTACTGTTTTGTGTCTTCTTCTTCTTCTCGACTCATGTGGGGTCGGCACAGTATGTAAGTTCCTTCCATTTCGTTCTGTCATTCGCCATATCCATTGATACTCCTTTCCTGTTCATAGGTACTATCCTTGACACACTCCATCCTTCACTTTTTGTTGTACTTATGATGAATAAATAAATAAAAGTTTGTAAAAAGTAAAGATTAATATCACCTGCGGTTGTCAATCCAAATAAAGTGGAGAAGAACGTGAGGAGAGATTCAGCACCTTCACCGCAATACCTCTTGACTGTGGGGAACTTCACCGATAGAAATTTGTCCCAAGCCTGGGAGTGAAGCATTTCCTTCGCCATCTCTATTTTTCTATTCTTGTCTATGGAATCCACTCCGGTTTCTACGCGTTCCGCGAACCATTCTCGCTCTGCCTCTGTCTAAATAAAGTTTACTATCGAAATAAGTTAGTTTTAAGTCAATATTATAAATTTTTAACCCCGACGCAAAAAGAGGGTATTATAAGTTTAACGTGTCTTTCTGTGTTTTTCTGTAATCAAACGGATGAACTGATTTTCGTTTACTTTTTTTTGTGTCGTAGATAATTTTATCCCTAGTGTTCTCAGCCATATTTTATGGAAATCGGTTCAGCCGTTCAAAAGTTGCAGCGAAATGAATATTGAAAGTCGGGGTTTTTTTTTAATTTGTCTAAAAATAATTATGATATTCCCATTATTGGATTCTGGCCATTCTAACCCTTTTTATGGATGCTTAAGGATGGGCCATGTCCCATGCAGTATGTTTTTGGCCGATTTTTATACTACTTACTAGCGGCCGGTCCCGACTTCACTCGTGTAAAAACATAATAAATTATACTGCTAAACCCTTCTCAGGAATCACTGTATCTATTGGTGAAAACGTGGTGATGAGCCACGCCCTATTGCTCCGTTGTGATCCGTCACGTCGACGGACAACACAGAACAATGTAGACATTGTATGTGAACGTACGTCACGTGCCTAAACCTATAGAAAATAACGGAGCACATCGCACACGCCACGTGCTGCGTCAACGCAACAGAGCCCCACTATGAGCAATGTGGTATGTCCCAAGCACCAAGTACCATGTACCAGGGTCGTGTCGTCGTATTCTCGGAATAACAAATCAGTCGCGAGAAAAAGTTACAGCATTTTACTTCAAAATCCTTACAGATGTTGATTGCTTATATTATGAAGCAAATGTAATCAGTGAAGCATGATGAGCGACAATGAACGCTTGTTACGATAAAATTCAATAACGTTTGACTTTCTGAATAATGATTACTCTTATCGTAAGGTAATTTTGTATGGGATGTCGAATGTATGTTTACGTAATTTACAATTTCTTACTTTCTGTATTTTGAATTAGTATGGTAATTAGAAAATGTAGAATTGTTTTCAAACGCTCGTTTTAGGAATTCACCTCAAACGTTACAAAAGTCTCTTCAATTAGAAATTTTGAAATTCTCAATGCACAAACGCGACAAACATGAATGAAACTTCAAAGGTGGACTTGGGCCTTTTTCGTTCATTACAATGTGTAGGATTTAAATATATTTTATTATTTAAAACACGAACAACATTTGTCAATGTCAAATTAAAATAAAAAGAAAAAACATTTTTACTAACTGCCACCTCTCATTTAAAAATGGAACTGCATTCCATTTTTACAAACTGCCAGTTTCAGACAAAAATGGAACAACGATTTCCAGTTTTGTTGTACATAGGTACTCGGTTTGTATACAGGATATTAAATTCCTACCTCGAGATAGGAGAACTCGTAGGATATAGCTCCACAATATATCTTTTCTAGTTCATCGACCAAAGCTGTCGTCGGCCGCCTCCCATTGTATCCGTAAAGTAAACCCAATTCTACGGTGTCTCCATTGGCTAGCCCATATCTGGATATACTGAGCTCTTTTATGTTTCTGGAACATATATTAAATACAGATTTTGTATTTATTAAGTAGGATAATCACCAATTTAACAATTTTCTTTTTTGTTGATGTATGCCCTTTACTCATACAGTCGGTTATCCCTTGGATCTTTATGTCCCGGTAATAGGGCAATTTGGCAATTAATTGATGCTGCTGAGTTTATATCATAATAAATGGAACCAAAAACTTCGCAGTTATTATACAATACATACATCTTATGTAATCTAACTTAAAGTGGCTTAAAGTGGACCACTTTTTTCACGAATCGTGCGTGTTCACAATATGAGTAATAGAGTATAATCAATTCAGTATTCTATTTAATTTCCAGTTTCACATAGTACCTAAGATATTTACTCGTATGCAAACATATTATGCTGGAACACCAGACACGATAGTTAAACAATACATTCTTGAATATATAATATTTCTTGAATCAGCGCTCGAAGGATTAATTACCGTTAATTAACATCCCAAGTCATTAAATAATAATATTGAACATTGCGATAATGGTTCTAATGTCATTAAAAAACAATAACAGTAAGCATCCCTATCATGCCAGTGTTGACACTGTGTAAATGAATTTCTTTCAGTATTTCTTCTAGGAGAGGCGAGTAATCTCTGAAATTACCAAACCAATTTCAAAGTTATTACACTATTAGAAAGGTACATTATCCAAAATTGCTATAGGCTATATTTTATCAAAAAATTCCCACGGGAGCGAAGCCCCGGGCAACATCTAGTTTCTGACTAAAAGGTTTGGGGGAAAGGACGTGAATTCGTGAATCGACTCAGTGCTTTGTTTACAGCTCGCCTTGGATCTTTGGCGATTAGATTTATTCCTTTACCAGAACGCGTGTACACGGGAACTTATTTCTAAGTTTTATTGTGGAATGTAGAGGGGTAAGGAACTATATTTTATCCTACTTTTATCCCAGATAAGGCTAATAGATGTGAGCATCTCCAGAGGGCCATCTGCGCTCGTAAATTGGAATTATTGCTTTTCTATGTCACTTAAGATTTTCTCTAGAAAAATCCTTAGCAAAGATCAAATGATATTGTTTTTTATAACTAACAGTTTTAGTTGAACTTTAAAAGCTATATAGAAACTAGTATTTGTAAGTCGGTTTGAAGCGGTGGTTGACCCAGTGGTTATGACATAGCAACAGTTATCAATATACTATATAATAATAAAATAGTAGAAAAAAAAATCCTGTACATTGATTAAATTTACATAAAAATAGAATTAGGCGATAGAGTCACAGCAACAGAGTAATTTGAAAAACAAAATTCTGTCTGTTTATCTGTTTGTCTGTTTGTACACGCTAATCTTCGGAACTACTGGACGGATTTGAATTAAACCTTTTTGTTATATAACTATTAAGTTTGGGCAACATATATAAATTATTTTGAAATCTGAAACACCTGATGGAGAGCAATGATGGTACAGCTAAACTATACGAAATATTGAAATTACGCCTTAACAAAAGCTGATGCCATTTTCTATTGTTGAGATATAAAAATCGAAGATCTGGAACACCTGATGTAGACCCATGAAGTGCAGCTAAACTATAGGGAATATATAAATGACGACTTAATAAAAACTGTTCAGTCTGCTGAGTATTTTCTGTCGAGATATAAAAATCGAAGTTCTGGAACACCTGATGTAGACCTATGATGGTACAGGTACAACTATAGGGAATATAGAAATGACGACTTAACAAAAATTGTTCAGTCTGATGAGCAGTTTCTGTTGAGATATAAAAATCGATGATCTGGAACACCTGATGTAGATCTATGATGGTACAGCTAAACTATAGGAAAAATAGAAATGACGCTCTAATAAAAGTTGTTCAGTCTGATGAGCATTTTCTGTTGAGGTATAAAAATTGAAGATCTGGAACACCTGAAGAAGAGTCGTAATAGTTCAGATAAACTATAGAAAGTATATTTTTCAGTCTGATTAGCATCTTCTGTATGTAAAGGTATCGTTACATTTGTCTTTCTCTAAAAGTTTTGACTACTTACCAAAAATTGTTCGGCCACGCGAACAAATTCGCAGGCATCAGCTAGTTTACGAATAATACTTGAAAATGTGATTTATGAATAAGACGTGTGTAAATTTGACTTACCTATTTTCATTTCTGTATTCTACATTATCTATGTTCGCTCTGAGATGTCCATAAGTACGATAAGCGTTGACTAGTTGATGTGCGCGGCAGTTGTCGTATCTTTTCACTATCAGATCCTGAGCGAAATCTGCGAAAATGCGTAGGTACCATTGAAAATAATAATTCGGAAGTAAATTATCGTGGGGTACGTAAAGGGAAAAAGCGGCTTAAAAGGTTTGAAAGGTGAGAGAGGCATTTTAATTACAGGGGCAGGGTATTGTGGTAAAAGATCCCCGGTGTTGCAGGCTGTGTGGTGACCACTTACAATCAGGTGGGCCGCATGACTGTTTGCCTGCTTGGTAGTATAAAAAAAACTTGGACTCTACTAGAGCTTCTTCACCTTTGTGTGTACCTACATATGCTTGTCTATTTAGTGGATACATTTCATCGATCTTTCACATATATTACCGGAAGGCTTCTTTAGCATTTATTTATCTAATGATAGCAGATATCCTAAGATCACTCATGTGACTATATCACTAAATAGTGACCATTTTAAATTCATAATATTATGACACAATGGTATCGATAACGCAATGTTCAATCAATGCTCTAACTCAAATATCAATGTTGATATTTGAGTTGAATATCAATGTTGATATTTGAGTTGAATATCAATGTTGATATTTGAGTTAGAGAATTGACCTATTAACCTACCAGCTTCATTCACAGGCTGCGGTCGATGGCCAAACACGCCTGCACCAGAGTGATACTTCACTCTTTCATACACCCGGCGTTCCCTGCATCGCATCAGCTGTCTCCCTCCCACTTTAAACACAAACATATTTCTATAGCACAACACCAATTTCATAAAAACTAACTAACTATTTATCTCGTTATTCCATGATTATAATCAAAATTCAAATCCCTAAGCCAAGGTATTCTAAATTTAAAACATTATGCGCGAGAGTTCGGCTCCGCGTTTCAAATAACACTGTTTCTGTTTGGAAAAGAGACAAAAGATATTTGTAATGGATTTATTTACATTTCAGACAAGGACGACAGATATTTGTAATAGATAACAAGTTGTTTATAAAGAATCATTTATTGGTGATTATGACTTAACATGTGTGATAGCGATGCGATAATATAATAGGCATGTTGTATCATTGTGATGACGCCTTTGAAAATATAGTTAGCAAGATCAGTTTTCTTCGCCATAGGTCTAGACCACAACTTGTACAGTAGATTTTGTATTGTAATTTGTAATATAATGACTAAAATAAAAAATAAAAATAATTTGTACTAAAAATACCTACTTGTGTAATATCAAAATAAAAAAAATAATAATTAGTAGGTAGGTATTTGATTATTTCATCTTGTGCTATTAATTCTATAGATATATGTATACATAACTACTTACATCCGAATGTTATTCAAATTTTCATAAGTTATCGTACAGTAGATAAGATTTTTTACACAAATTAATGTTGATATGGAAACAGTTTTATAGATAAGTGTTTGCTGGAGGTTTATCAGTTATGATATAATAGTGTTTTGCGTCTTGCTCTAGCGGGATTCCGGGATTCGAGATAATAACTTTTTTTTCTTTTCTACTATCTTACCCGTTCTCTTTATATTTACCTCGCATGGTATTGTCACAAAACAACAATTCTAAGGGGACCATATAGTACTATCAATTTTATCTATCTATGCAAACCATGCATAGGAAAAGTTCGGTTGATAAATATAAGTAAATTGTTTGTTCCAAAAATAATTACGCTGAAATGGTTCCTCCGGTATTACAAAAATAAATAATTTAATACGGCAGGAGATTACAAAATGATGATAATCAATCTATATTATAATTATAAAGAGGTAAGCGTTTGTGACTTGTGTTTTTTTTTTGCATGTTTGAGGCGTGTAATCTCCGAAACTACCGAACCAATTTCAAAAATTCTTTCTCCATTAAGAAGGTACATTGTCTAAGATTGTTATAGGCTACATTTTACATACATATTGGGAGTAAAGCCACGGGCAACGTCTAGTCATAGATATTTTTACAGAACCCTACCAGTGTATATCACAAGATTCACAGATCTTAATGAATTTTATCGTCGCTATCTATAGTGAATCATGTGGCATTCAACTTGTGTGTAAGCCGTTGAGAATTGTTTCCTCGTTGGGAATCTTGATTGTCTTGTTGATAATCAACGTGGAGAATTCTATCCTATAGGACAAGTCGAAGACAGATGGTTGGGACAAGTAAAACTAAATAAATACGCGTGATTTACGGATGGATTTATTATTATATTTAAGGTTAAAAAGAAAACTATGGAACATAATAGAAATCGGAACATGCTGCTAAATATGAATTGAAAGAAGATTAAGAACTTCGTCTTATACAGAAAAGGTAGAATATTTCCAGCGCGCCAAGAAGAGAGGCACCGAAGAACACGCCGGCCACGCCACCGATGTCCACTGAAAAGTGAAATATTCTTTGATCTCAAAGTAAATACGTGCTAGGAATAATACGATAAAATTTCTACATTCAACGGAATTATGTCACTGAAAATGCTAAGTTAAATTCAAAACCTTAATGTATGTGAAAAATGTAATACATAAATACAGTAAATGTACTTAGTATATAAGTATTTATCAAGAAAAAATTTTTTAGTAGAAAAGATTTTTTTTTTTTAGAGCTTTGTGCTCTCCCGGATGATCTAGATAGATGAAATTCAAGACGTACTCAATAAAAGAAAATATTTTTAACAGAACATAATATAAGAATATAAGGACAAACAAAACTCACTTTCATGTTTATAGTACGAGCTGTTTTTATCCAGCTCTCAAATTATCTCCTCACCCAAGTGCAGTGCAGATTAATTCATTGCTCATAATTAAAAACTATCTAAATAGAAGCTTTTGTTAACTCGATCATCATCAGCCTACCCTTATCCCACTTTATGTGGAGTCGGTACCGCATGTCAGTCTCCTCCACTTCCCCCGATCTGTTACTTCCTTTTTAAGTCAACAACATTTTTTTTAAATCCTACCATCCACTCCGAAAAGTTGCTTTTTAAAGATTGCTCCATTCTGACGAGTATGGATTACCTACGAGTCCCAGCGTGTGTCGTATCTCGACCCGTCGGACCATAGAGTTAGGCAGTTCCGCCAGTCGGACCACACCCCGCGTGCCCCGCGCTTTAAGAGTTTCGGATACGTCGTCGCCGCTGTAGCGACTGCGAACATTTATTACCAATCAATCTACCACATTTAATTCATAATCTGCAAATGAAAATACTTTCATTTCATATTTGGAACGTACAATAATTAATGTGTATTAAAAACAACAAATTTGTCAGTATTACTCCTTGAGGAATTCCAGTGAGTAATCATGTAATCACTATGTGTGAAGTATTATCATTTCATAATTACTTTATTTTATTTAAAGCTGTGTTTCATTTTGCACAAAAAAGTCACAAGAACATAAAGATTTTTTCTATAATTCTTTTAATTTGTACATAGGCACAATTTATGTGATAAAACTCAATATTTTGAACTGACTTTCATAAAGCTTCTAGCTACGCTGTTATGAAAGGTTAGGTTATATATTATGATTGTTATCGCTTTATTGAGACTGAGGTCCCTCGCGCCATATGGCTGCAGTTTCTCATATAAATGACACATATTTGATGGAAATTGTCACGGAGATATCCTTACTCAGCGCGATATTAACTTGCTTTATCCAATAGTCTTACAGTTAGGGTATCTTTTTCTTTAATCTGAGCGATTTCCCGGTTACTTTCTCAGCCGTATTGTATCAGAGCCCAGGGTCTGCTTGCCTATTTTAACTTCGATTCGCATTTCGGCGTCCTGAAGCTACCCCATAAAATGACGTCGTATTTTAGAATAGAGTGGACATAGCAAGCTGTTCTTAGAATATTGCTAGTTTGTATAGGGCATACACAAACTACTAATAAAATCCAATAAATAAATATATTGGGAAAAATCACACATAATATATACGAATGAAATATAATTAAAAATATAACTTACACATTGTATATATGGACAAGTTTATAGTTCACCTCGTCGCATGCCATCGGGCATTCACACTCGTGGTTCATGAATTGTTCTGGAAACAGGAATTCCACGTATAACAGCACAGCAAACAATGCAATTCAGACAAACCAAATATCATCTAATGGTCATCACGTTGGACAGTGTTTTGTTTTGCTATGTTATGTAATATTTAGGTTGATTTACAGCGACTTTGATGATAATTTTAGCTTGCGCGCTGCCGACTTTGAGATATAATGACATACTTTGTGTTTTTTTGCGTGGGTTAAAGTTAACGTCGAAGTTGATTGGTCTCCACTCTTTATTAGTAATATGCAAGATAATCAAAACTTCACACAATTAAACCTTCTTAATACTCTGCCGATCAGAGATACATTGGTAGTAAAAATATGTATTTTTATGATTAAACTTTAAACCAACAAAAACGTTTCAAGAATAACAAACAAATTGCTTTGAGTGTCTGTCTCATCTGTTTTTCTTCTAAACTTATGATTGATCACGTTCTGTTTGCCATACAAATCGTCTGATTTGAATACGATTACAATATTGTAAGGATAAATAAATATTTTTATTTCAAAAACACTGCCTCCACGAGAGAAAACTTCAGGCGGAATGCAAAATTTAAAGACGAAGAAGAAGAGAGGGCTATTAGTCGAGTCGAGGTCTTATCAAAATATTTGTTACCTTTATGATGACTAAGACACTGAATTTCATGAGGTCCGCAGTACGGCAAACCTCCTAGAATAACAACAGAAGAACAAGTAATCGATTAATTCATAATTGTTAGTAACATTGATTTACTTACTCCTATTGTTACAGATATAGTATAAGACACACATTGACCACAGTAGGTTTTATAAGACCCACATTTTTCAATTGATGTCTTTGGAGAAAAGGCTGCAGTGATGTTTGTTGCGCCGAAGATTCACAGTAAATTTTTGACGTCAATAAGCGATGTATATCATAAGTTGAATAAAGAAATCTGAGTTTCGAATTTATGTTACAAAATACCATACAGATACACCACAACCTATTCCGTATTAGACATTGTTCTTACGTATAGCGGGCATCAAATGATGGGTGCAGTTGCAGTAGTGGTACTGCGCCAAGGCTCGGCAGTACAGCATGCAAGTGCTGAACGAGTACCGGGAGAAGTTCCAATGGGCTGCAGTCCAATCAGGCTTTTCGCTGGGGAAGAGGCAGGTCCGCGCTGCTGGGCTCAGCGGGGTGATTGACTTATCGCTGGTCGTAATGTCAGCCTAAAACAACCAAACAGGCAAAAAATCTGTGTGATATATGAGATATCATAAAAATCCGGTTGATTAGCTAGATGACGGTGGTAAGTATAACGCCCATGATACACTAGACAATTTAGATGAGATAAGTGACCAATATTTGGACTAAAGAATATAGAGATATCAAAAATTCTAGATCTATATTCCTATATATAGATCTATTTATATGAAAATAATTTTCAGTGGGGAATGGGATAGAGCATTAATATAAAATAAAAGTACGTGTACAAATTGACTTGACAGTCTCTAATTCAATAAAATATGCATATTCACTATACAATGATGTATATAACCTCATACCTTAAAGATCATCTCCAAGTCAGTGACGAGAGGAATCGTCATGGCCTGCCCCAGGGGGTTTTCCATTGCGACAGATACCATATCTTCAGGGGAATGGACCCTTATCTAAAATTACATATTATATACTCCATTATGAAATTGGACATTATTATTACTTTTTCACTTCAATCAAGGGTGAATCTTACTTCAAATTTTTCCAAGACGGTGTATATAAGAGTCGGAAGGACGGGTCCATCTCGACGACTCAGGGTTGTCACGTTGCCGTTCAGCCGAGAATTAAAGGTGAAACATACACCGTACTCCGTTGGCGTTGGAATAAAGCTGTAATAGTTTTTAAAAAGTTTTTTTTCACAATAGCATTTGCCACCAGCCACCAGCCATTATTGTAAACAGTATTGCCTCTATCACGCCAGTCCATTTAACCAATTGTTTCTTGAATATTTTTTTTCCAATAGTATTACAAAGCATGTGGTAAAAAAGTACATAAAAATATGGTATCATTGTGACCGAGTGCTGTTAAAAAATATAGATATAAAACACTATTTACAGAGAGCATTAAACAGACAGAGCCTGCCCTGCGAACTACTGCGTCGACAAGCAGATTATTAAAAGCTAATGAACAAGTGGAACTACTGATAGTCACCGCTCGCAGCATGCGAAATGTTTTCCCCCGAACCAGCAGTCAGTCATGAGTTCCGAGCAAGGAGACCGTATGCTCCTCACAGCATCCAGGAAGTCTTCCACACATGTCACATTTATCTGGCAAGTGCATGAAGTTTTGCAGTACTTGAGGTACCAGAAGCTGGCGTCCTTGAAGAAACTCGTCAGGCTTTTGGGCAAATTGTTCCTGGGTACAAAGTTTAATTGTGTTATAGTAAATGTTGTTTTAGATACTATATTATTATCTTTGTTGCCATTGTTACTACCAATCTTACTACCAGTAGTCCTATTCCTCATAGGCAGAGATAATAGATTTTCTTTTCTCATTTTCAGTCTTCATACAAGCGTGTTTGATAGTGTAAAGGCCGGAAAATTTATTAATATTGATATGAAGGTACGAGCTTCTAATTTGCTTCTTTGAATATAGGTGGTTGGAGAATGGACTAAATCTATATACACAGTACCTATCTTCTTATCGAGTGTGTTATTGTTAACACAATTAATCAAGTCACGATTATTACGATGCCATCTATGTAGTGGCAACGAGTCGTGTATAACTAACTTAGACTAGTACACAAAGCAATTGTCACTCGTGCCTGGGATTCGAGTCTGGGACTTTTCGATCACAGGCGTCTTAACCACCACCGCTCAAAAATCTAGAATTGATAATTTAAATGCACTTCGCTATGTAGTTCTTGGTCTGGCCGGTGTCCCCTGACTGGCAGATCGTAACAGCGGGGAAGGGAGTTTCGAAGTTGATGTAGTTGGTATCCATGAGGTATGAGACAGCTTCCCCGGAATACAGCGCCATGATGGATTGCAGGATGACTGATGCGCAGAACCCGCACGCTGTCAAGACTATGATCCAGAAAATCCTAAAAAATATTTCATTATTTCTATTGGAATAAATTGGATTATAGGCTGGATAAGGTCATCAACGTATGATGATTTTATTATTGGATATTATGCTATGTATGTTACATACGCTTTTAAAACTACATTTAAATAATGAGATGAATACATTCAGAGCGACATCTTCGAATCCACGATCCTACCTAATCAGGACAGTGCTCTTAACCACTGAGACCTTTGGAGACCACTAATAAGATTATGATATTTTAAGGGTAAGGTAAGGTAAGGTTTAAGTTTTCGTATTCTTAAAAGTGTTTCAACAAAAGCTAAAAATATAAATCACTGAACTATCCAGTATAAGTTATTTGTTGAAAATTACGTTTTTACGTTGGTACTTACTTCTTATACGGTGATATGTATGAGAGAGAAAACGCATGTCTCACACCGTGGAGTGAGGTGTTGTCCCCAAAGTAGTTCAATTTGTTTAACATAACGAAACTGTTTTGGTTTATAGCAATGCTTTAGAGATTTCACTATTTGGTTAGGTATTGTGCGTTATGACGCACAATATACCTATTTATCTTGTAAATTTCGTCAACATCTAGCGAGCACTTCAAGCCATGTCAAGCCCAGCCTATTTTTTTCACAGAATAAAGTACGGTAGATGAACGAATGCAGCATGCTATTAGTTATTATCTGATGATTCAATGATATTTAATTACATGTACGTGTAACCTTCTAATGCATTTGGCCTGTTAACACGATTCCAGAATAATTTATAGTGATTATAGATCCTGATAACTACAGCATTTTTTTTTTGCTTAAATTTTGTTGTATCAATAGAAACATTCACAAAAGGTTTAAATATAAATCAACCATAGAAATAGTAGGTACTACGTACGTACCTACTAATTCCACGAAATCAACTAAAAAGTGATTTGACATTAGTGTTTTTTTAAAGAATTTATAAAGAATCATTGTCATATTTTTAATTTTTTGATTTTGGTTACGCAGCCACCGTTTTGGTTGAGGCAATACTACATTTATCTCCCTCTAATCGTGCTGAACAATATTTACCCACAAAAGCCAGAAGTACTTCTATATGAATAAAAAAAGCAAAAAAAATAGCAGCAAATTCTTTATCAAATTCTTTTTCCGTGAATATGCTCCGAAGTAGGAAGATGTCACGTTGTAGTCCACATATTGCGCCGACCCCAGATAATGGGATAAGGTACAGTGGACGATGATGATGAGGAAGTCCTCAGATCGATTTTCGAATCACTAGTGTAGGTGAAAGTTTCATTCGAAGTTATAAAGTTTTCTTCTGGACATTTGCTTATATCAAAACAGTCGGTGATTCCGGTCTTGCAGTCCACTATACAGGCGCATCCACTTATACAATCAGGGATCTCCTGAGGGCATATAGTCGGAGGCATAGCACCCACACATGGGATGTCACAACGGGCTTTGTAGCATGGTCCACCTATTGAAAGATTTATTGTGATTTCATTATCATTAGTTATTTTAACACCCCCGTCGATACTCTAGCTGGCGTTCCATGATAAGGAGGATAGCTTATTATACATCTTGATTTGGGCTTAATTTGGGCTGAGTTTTTGACCACCACCGTTACAGTCTAAGACCAATGGCTTGACGTGTGCTTCGGAATACGAAAACTTTAAAACTAACAAAAATTCGACACTTTTGACCAATCAGAAAGTTTTTACCTTAGCCAACCATAGCATTACCGTGCGTAATTTCTAATCATATGCCTATTTTTGCCTGATATTGGTGTCAGATGGGTTGATGATTACTAAGCTGAAAGGATTCCAAAGTTTACATAATAAATAAATCTTGTAATCATTACATAAAACTTGGATTTCCCATCTCTCATCATTCTTTAATCTCAACTTCACTAATAAACCTGTCAAACAATAAAACGTTGCTTTCGATTTTCGCAACTTTTGGCTCCTACCTCGAAAGGGATAAAGTACATGAAACTGTATCTGTATTACGAAGTTTTTGGGGCAGTTGTGAAAATAAAATAGAATAAAACAAAGTAACAAACCAGCTTCCTTTGGAATTTTATATGGTAAGAACAAATCCAACTCTTCAGGTAGCAATTTAGTTCCATCTAAAGTACGATTCACGTGAAGTTTCATGATTGTTTCGAACGATCTTGGTTTCTCGACAACGTTAGAACCATTGCAAATAATTACAACTGTTACTAATGCTATTATTAATTTATCGAACATTTTCATAATAAACTCCAAAGCATCTTCAAAGTCATATTGAAGTACGTTGTCAAATTTACGCTATTAAATTCGGCAAAGAGCATACATATAGGTTTTAGCCGTTTTAGATACTTATTATTTGAACTAATTTACACTTCCAAATAGCCAAACAGCGCGCGGGGTCCTTTCTAAAACTATGGGTTCAACCGTTTGACTACCATCTACCATACCACGGACAGACATACAACAACTTCTGTCATTGGTGGTTATATGTTTTTTTTTTTAATTTTGAAGGTTCAATCAAATGAAAAAGGTACCGAAAGCCTATATGGATATGAATGAAAATGGCGTAAGTTTAGGTATTTAATCTTTTGGTACACCTAAGTATACGCAAAGTTAAAACGATTTTTGACTTGTGATCTCACCTACACACCAAATGCTATGTTCTATTCTGGGGATTGTCACATATTTTTAAATCAAAAGGCTTGTTTAATATTAAAGTGAAACAATTTTATTTTCAGGACGTGGTTTTCTTGTTTTTCTTCTTGCCGGTCAAGAATTGCCTTTGGTTCAAACAGTGCTTCGTCTCATAGCAGATCGTGGTAGTGTTCTCGCAGTTCAAAAGGCAGGCGCAGCCGGAGATGCAGTAGGGGACCTGTTCCGGACACCTGGGTGGCGGACCAGCGCCCCGACAGGGCAAGTCGCAGGTTGATTTGTTGCAGGATTTTAAGTCGCCTGTTGAACATGGGATCAAATTAATGTATAAAAAATGTAGACAGTCTAAGAAGATTTGCATGTCGCATCTATTTTTCAAATTGGACAGGCAATTTTAATGATTCTAATCTCTAAAAAAATATTAAATTTTGATAGCACATTTCTGAGAAAGGATTATCTTGAAGTCTGGAAATTTCCGCGTTAGAACGAAGCCGAAGCATAGTGTAAAAAGAGAGATAATTGGAGATGAAGCTGTCAAATCACAAAAAGAGATGTGTAAATATATCATACACATGGTACAAATTCATCTTTAGACTAAAGTATTACCGCCAATGTATTACTGTAAACTTACCATAATCTTTTATGATTGCGAGGTAATTATAAAAGTTCGATGAGTTCGTAATGCTATCAAAGTCTAGGCAGTTTGCGAAGACTAGCACAGCCACACCAATCAAAGATTTTAGGCACATTTCTATTAGCAATTTACTAAAAGCAGCGATGTGATTTTTAATCATCTATAGAGAATTTGATAACATTGTCAATAAATATAAATGAAATTCTAGATGAAATCAGACCACAAGACATGAGTTCTGCTTAAGAATATGTCAGATTATGAGTAGCAAAGAGGATGGCTAGAGTTGGAGTGCGTAGAGGTAAGGATTAGTTTGAAGTTGCCAGTATGTGGTTTCTTTGTCTATGAACTTTCCTATCTAGATTAAATATTTTATTTATGTTAGTATTATCGACGTAGAAAGTTAACAACAAAGTTTAATGATTATCAGATTTATAAAAAAAGGTTCCATTTTTATAACAAATTGTACTGTCATAAATTTAAATGTCTGTGTAAAAGTTTTCTAATTTCCCTGGTAAAGCTATTTGGAAATAAAATATGCTAACGAGATAATTTATCTTTTATTTAACCATGTCCTCATTTAAAATTACTTTTTTATCGTTGATGCTAAGGGGTGAATTTTTTAAAAAGATTTGCGTTATATTGGGTTATTTCAGGGTGTACATCATCTATCAATACTTCAAATATATCGAATATTAACACCTACTTCCTTACGTATTATAAAATGTCTGTCTGTCCGCGATAAATACAAAAACTACTGCACGGATTTTCATGAGGTTTTCACAAATAAATAGTGTGATTCCTAGTTATCGTGTTTTTACCCGAGCCAAGTCTGGGTGCCGCTAGGAATTTTATAAACCCAGGTATCATTATTTTTCATGTCCTATTTGAGATTGTGTGTTTATGGACAGACAATTTTTATGTATTTTGATATTTCCCATTCGCGATAACATCTACATTTATATTGGGCCTTTTTCAAGTCAACATTTCCACCTTGTCTCTCGTATGTGTGTATACGAGAGACAAGGTATTAATGTTAATATAGCTATTGCTACTATGGAAATATTGATTTTGCGTTGCCAAATACATGATGATACAGATACAGAAGGCTTACCACGAATACTTAAGCTCTAAGTCTCTTTTTCCCACATCGTGTTTGTAAAAAAAAAAAACAGAGCACGTGTGGACGCAATGACGTGCTACGTTTCATGGTGGCCCCAGTATCACGTCTTACGCGAAGGAACTCGAATACCAAGTTTAGCTGTGGCAGGTCTTTGTTCGGTAACAGGAACGAAATTATAACTTTTTATTACAGATAATTACACGGCTCTTATATCGTCATTTATGGAGGCTTTTAGCATGTGTTCGTAATACAGCTGTCGCCATAATCTGGCCGGAGGTACCCATGTTCTATATCAAGCGCTGGCAAATATCTGTACTTGTGATCCCTGATACGTCTGGGATTTTAGGTGTGATGTGCTTGTACCCGTGTTTGTTTCCATCGATATACGCAAACAAACCCATGATATAAGCTAGTGCTTAGAGTAAATCGTTGAGTGTGATTCATTTATTGATTAATAGACTATGGTGGTGTAATCCAGATCATATAAAACTAATATAAAAATAAAACCAGAATTATTTTCAAGGTTTATTATTACAGATTTATTTGTTACAAAAATATGATACAATTTATTTACATAGACGTGAAAATAAGGGTCATGTTTCATATGATTGTTTTTTACATGTCAATGACTAGAATAATATCCTACTATATTCATCCTAGGAAGAAAGTAGATAATGAAGTTTTATGTGATCATTTATTTAAAAAGGTAACAGAATCACCGAAACGTGTTCACATCTTACATCAATCGAAGATACACTATAAACTGTCCACAAAACCTCCTCCTTTTAATATTGAGTTAAAAAGGGTTTCGCAAAAGTCACAGGGGATTTTAAAACACGGAAGGTCCATTAGTTTACGGAAATTCCTTCACGCGGCGCCACTGCATCAGGAATTAGGGTCGTTGGGGAGCTGAAGGTCCTTCTCTTTATTTAATGGGCTGTTCCCTGGTTCACCATCTCCGCTGTTGCCACTATTGATAGCCACTGATGTTAATGGTACCTGACGACAAGATAGGTCAAAAATTAATACATGCTTACAACTAAAATAAGCAAGTGTAGCAGTTTCAATGTTCGTACATTGTCTGATCCTTCTCACTACTGCAAAGGCTGCCAAGTTTATCACCATCGAATCGTTCGACCGAAAGTAATATCCATCTTTCAAACTACTCGGTTAAGAACTCAACTTAACTACTCGGTTTAAAGGGTTGCTTGTTGTCTTTCATTTTCTCCGTCAACGTGAATAGGATACGATTTCGTTATAACTTTAACTACTGGGGATACTCCGGCTAACCGAAACGTCGGCCGTCGTCGGTTTGACTAATATAATAATAATATCTGAAACGTTTGAATAAGTTACCAGTAACAGGCTTTGATTCACTTCTAAAATCGGTAATTAAGAAGTAGATTATCAACTTTTATTAAATAATAAAAGTTCCCGTGCCCGTGAAGTTCCAAGATTTACTACTACAAAGCCTACTATTACAAGTAGAACTAATTTAGACTTTCAAGACAGCAAATAATTGAGAGTTCAACTGAAGTTTTATTTGATGATGACAACCGCACGTCAAGATCATTTTACGTACCTTATCTCCATGTTAATAGAAGTGAGTTTGTCGTATTTGATAGAGTTTACATTTCGTAGACCGTACATCTCATTTCTCGGCTTTTGATGAAATTAATTATTACTTTTCAGAGTCTATTAAGTGATATCAGCTTTTATAACTTCCCAAAATCACTTTTAGGGGTAAATGAAGATTGTATTAACAAATCATTGAAACATTAGTTCGTAGAAGCTATATACGTAAATTAAATTAAAACGAATTATATACGAATTTTACAAGATAATCGTCAATTATTTTAATTTCAAATTCATACGAGTCATAAACACATTATCTATTCGTAATAAGATAATCCGTACATAATTTAATTTTTGAGTTTATGGCCTTCATAGAGATTGTCAGACTCTACTAACATAGGATAAGTTTACTAATACATATGAATCTTTCTCGCGAATTTGGAAACGAGTAATTTTTCAGTAATTCATTCAAAATAGGTACTCTGTAACTGGTCTAAAGGTACTCCCACATAGCTTGTTATATAACACTTGTTGTCTCTTTTCTTAACACATTCTTGACAAAAGAGTATCAAAGACAGGAAATGTTATATAAAATTTTGTAACATGCTGTGTTAGGTAGGACCTTAAGTAAATAGGACCAGAAGAAGTAGCCTAAGAAATGTTTTAATCATTTTTACACCTGTGTGTTAGTACGCACATCGTCTGATTGGAAGATGCTAGGTATATGAATAGTTGAATATACACATGTCTTTAGTTCATGCCTAAAGACACAAATGTACTGTTCAAACACCGACACACATTTAGATACGATATGGGTATCACATTTACACCGTAATATGAAACGCAAAAACGTAGCAAAAGTACAAAGATTGGGAAGATAAAACTAGCGAAATATGCAAACATTTTTATTCAACACACGTTAGCTCAAAGTGGATATTGTTTTGTTTCCCTAGAGACTGCCTGTGGAAGCGGGACGCGAGGGGAATGTATACGGATGTAATGGGCTATATCCCTTTCATACACTCAGCACGAATACGAACGAAAGTGCCCTCTGATTCAAACGTTGAGATATCAGAATTTTTCACATGCATCGTAATAGAATTTTTGATTAGTATTTGTAATGTTTCGTACCTTTTAAAATACGTGAAGTTTTAATAATTTAACTAAACCAACTCCAAATTTAACTAAAACAATAAATACTTGCTCAATTTTTCTGTATACTTCATTGATCTTTAACATCCACTTTTTATAGTGCACTGCGGGTAGTGTCTTGAGTGACCGCCAAAATGTATGAAGACGGTGCCGTGTGTATGGCCTAAAACCATAGATTAGCAAAAAAGAAAAACCTTAAAACTTACCATAGACACAGCGGTACATATATGAGTGTCTGACTGCCTCGGTGGTGGTGAGAGTGACGCGTCGAACCTCAAGTCCAACTGCAGCATGAATATCGCCGCAGCTAACGTAGTGAGGGACACAGACAGCTGTGCTCCGGCCACACCTATACATGTTGTACTGCCACACCTGTACATAAGAACATATGTATTTATCCTTTCAGCCGCCGTCGAAACTATCTTTGGTAACCAGAGGGCGAAATTCGGGTTTGCATTTCACTTCTCACTATAATAATAATATAATAATAATAAATTCTTTATTTACTAAAGGATTTGTACAACAATTTTAACTGATAAATCTATATGATAAATGAACTATCAGATTGGTATGCTGCATTTAACTGCGAATCGACTGTATAGTGAGATGTAAATAGATAAGTGTAGTGCGTCTTTGCTCAATTTCAGCACCCAGATGCGATCAAAGATTTTACCGTTCTTGTTCGCTTATAGTTGAGAACAGGATATATCAGCCATTTTGGGCACATCAGTGAAGCCTTTAATATAATTCGCCTATAAAGCCTTAAGCACTAATTCGCCGCCACTTTTACATCATAATGTACTGTCATTAAAGTATTTTAGTGGGCATAAGGCAGGACAATAAGTGTTAGGCACCATATTGACCTTGTAGCCATACATGGTAATATTTTCTTTGCTCTGGTTAGTTAAAAAATAGAAAATTATTTCAACTAGCCATTTATGTCCCACAGCTTGGCAAAAGCCTAATCTAATTTCTTCTACGCATTCTGTCTTTGGTCTTTTAAATCCATTCCTTGTCACAATCTGTGAGGATGTGTGTATGTAGGTATTTATGTTTGTTACTCTTTCACGCTAAATCTACTGGAATAATTGTTATGAAATTTAGTATACGGATAGAATATAACCTGGAATAAGATATGGAGTAGTTTTTATCCCGAAATTACTACGGGAGTGAAGCCCCGGGGCGCAGCTAGTACTTAAATAAAAATAAATGCTGCAGTAAAGCTCACCCAATATTCATAAGAGACCTAATACAAAACGCCAGCATTGCTGTGTGAGCTCCGACGGCGGCTGTCCACAGTAATGTCAGCGGTATTGCGGCGCAGGGCGAGGGGCCCAGGGCCCTCCAGGGCGCGCCCCAGAGCCGGCTCGAGCGGGACCTCGCTGACACCCAGCCGCCGAAGCCTCGACTGTAGTATACCGAGGTTGCTAGAAATTAATACAGATATTACATGCAGTAAAATCGACCTAGTAGTGGTCGATTGGATGCTATTTGATGGTTGTTATCACTACATATGCATAGTACAGTCGAACACTTTAACCAAACCTAGGCATGTAAAATCTATGAATTTATTTTATCTTATTTAGTGTGGGATATTTATCTGCGGTACTTAGATATTTTTCTAGGTGTACTGTGCTCATTATTCGTTTTTAGAAGATATATCGTTACGTCATTATTTTAGAAGATATATCATTAAAATAAGTTCCAAATTGGTAAGTATTCGTTTCTGTGAAGTCGATCGATAGTGCGGCAGACCGAGGCGTGTGCTTGATGGAACGTGCGATAACAAATGCATATCGATTCTGCTAGCACTTCGTGTATGGCAAAATGATCATGTTCCCGCTTGTATTCCAAGCTGTGACGTGAAGCCAGAGATCTACGTAAAAAATAAAGCAATAATGAATAACAATCTGTCTCTGTGACGCATTTGTGGCTAAATCGAAATGTGATTTTGAGGTAATTTGTAAAGATTTAGTCGAAGAATACAGGTGAAGCTATGGCTTCTTTTTCATCCATACAGAATACTATTTTTAAAATAGAATACAATCATCAGTATTACATTGAATCTATGCATTGAATCATTATAATTTTTTCATTCGTCTTCGAATATCGGCCTTTTCTCCAGCCATCCTCATACAGTTAAGACAGACATGCTTCCTATTATTCCTTCCGTCTTCTCTCTCGACTGGACGATCTCTTCCTCTGGAGATCTCTTTTGGTCTCCATTCTAACCTTTCCATCGCTCAGAGAACACAGAACTATATAAAATTAATGTTTTAGAGTTAATTTATCGACATCATTGTCGTTTGCCCTATTATGCATAAATTCTAATTTGAAATTAACCATGAATAATATACAGAAACCGAAAGGGTTCCCTAATGGGTCAATGGTGACCTTAACGAAAGGAAGGGATGACATTTTCACAACGAATTGGCAAACAAATTTCGGGGTGAAACGGAGTTAAGCTCAAATAGAACAACATTAATTAATTCGCATTTTAAGAGAAATATATATATAACCAAATAAATTAAAGGTAAATAAATAATAATAAATAAACAAGTATATTAGACAAATCACACAGATTGAGCTAGCCCCAAACTAAGTTCGAGACTTGTGTTATGGGATACTAACTCAACGATACTATTTTTTAAAATATATTTTGATAAAATGTGAATGAATTTACATTTTGTCCTTGACGGTTTGTTGATTTGGTGAATTTCATGAAAAACATTCAAGTACTTTATGTAGGTAGGTAGTAGGCAGACCCGATGGAAACAGCTAGTTATGTAGGTACCTTTGATATCTTCCATTATAGATCTTACATAAGTAAGTACGCACGTATTTCCAACCGTTGTGTATACGGGGCGCAGCTAGTAAAATTATAAATCTTACTGCATCATCCAAACGTGTAAACAAAATTTCAGCACAATCCGTTGAAGATATCTGCTTCAAAATTGAATTACAAGATTCCAACAGAACAAATATAATTTCTCTTTAAAATAGTATAAATAAGATCTATTGGCATTATTCTTGAAAGCAAGATGTTGAATCTTAATAAAAAAAGCGGGATTATTTCGTCAAACGCGGGACATAGGTATTAGAAAATTAATAGATACCTACTAAGAATATATATATATATATATATTTTTCATATTTTTTAATAAAAACAATTACTTAGCTAAAATTTATTGAAAATTTTAAGGAACTATTTTATAAATTTATTCCTTGTGCAAAAGTGCAAAAAAAAAACACGACATCTTCATGATGTCGTGTTTTTTTTTTCATCTGACTACAAATCGAAAAAAGCGCGACAGAGCTAACCCGCGCGAGACAGTAAATTCTGGCCTCAAAAATCGGGACGTCCCGCCAAAATCGGGAAGTCTGACAACGTTGGTCCCAATTGATTGTCTGATCGCGTGTAATTTAGAACACATTGCCGACACAGAGCAAGATTAGTATTTCAGAGGGATCACTTATGAGGTTATCGCGAAGCCTTTGAACATTTGTGGTTCTGTCGAGTAGTTCGTGCATAATTAAAACTGTTTATTGTTAGTTTCAGTATACTACATATCACATTACGTTTGCTTTTAATACTTAATATATATATCTCGCCCAGGGAATCAGCATTATTATACAACGTGGCAACGCTGCCAGCCTTCCGGGCACATTACCTCGAGGCAACGAATTGACGGGACTGGCATTTTTGTATTATATTTATTTTTTCATTTAAGTTTTTCGTTTAAGTTTTAATGTTTAATTGAAGTTTTATTTTAATGTTAGTTTTAATTGTATTAATTTAGTTTTATTATTTTTATAGATAAAATGTAAATTCAAATATATAAAATCAATAATTAATACTTATATGTTGGTTGAAAGCGTTATTAGAAAAGTTTGGTAATTTAATTTATTTAGATACTTGTGTAAACCGAAACACGGTTTTAATTAATATGGGAATGGCTATAAAGAAATCAATATCGGGTCAACGACCGTATATGATTGGATTGGGATGTTTCCAATAGACACCATATCCGGAAAATCGAGGCACACTTTCCACTGGCTACTGCTAACATAATACTGCTTAAAAATTTGGGATGCCATAGTAACGATTTATTTAAGTTTTCCCTGAGAAATATTATGTCTCTCTATACCCTCATCGGTGGCTGCCATTAGATGATCTATTGCCATTACATGATTGTGTTAGGGCATTGGGGGTACGACGTAGATGCTAAATTGTTTAGAAGGAGACACCTTACATTTTGTAAGTTGAATTAAAATCACGATCTAGTCAGGTGTCCTTACACCGACTCACTTGGGGTTACCTCGATGCTTTTCTCCCCTTATATTCTTTACAATACTCACGTATGGCTAATCTTATCTAAATTGTTATTGTTTAGGAATTTTGAAAGGTTTGGATTTTTGTATCTGTGTTACTATATTACGCCATAACTGTTGAAATACCATAGATTACAATTATTAACGGAATCTCGAACAATATAAACAACAAGCATGAATATTAAAGTTACAGATAAAATTAATTATGTTCCATAAAATGAATTAACCTTTTCATGGTAATTACAACACCACTTTACGACTCGTATTCAAAACATGAACCTCGACAGAACATGTCCTGAATTTTAATTAATCAATTATACAGTCAACCGAACATCAACCTATCAAGATTCATTGAAAATGCGCCGATATTACCAGGTTACATCTAGTCCTCATTACTATCTAGCTTCGTGTTGTTCCGTTGTTAACGTGCGTTAAGGTCCGTCGAATCAATTTCTGCGTGGTCCGTCCACGAATGTCAAGACTGTGATGTTAATGTTAATAAATGGAAACGAAGCTTTTAAATAAAATAAGAAATAAAATTGGAGAAAACTGTATGAATTTTTGTATTTCTTCAATGACAAGCAACAAACAAGTGAAGGTATAAAAACCCACAAACAATTAAAAGAAAAAATTATGAAAGAGGCTAAAGGTCTTAACATGCCCCCGGGCGTTGAAAGGCTTCCCTCCTTTCAACCACAATCTGTTGCAATAGGCAATGGACAAATCTTGTTGAACGCCCTCCTTATAACTCCAGTGGACGTTCTAATGTCAGCACAGTCATGCAATGAGGCTTCGCTTTAACTTGATTTGAGAAATGTAGTAGGCACTGTACGTATGCAATTCATATCGTCATCATTTGCGGCATTATTTTGAAGATTTCAAGCAAATTTACCATCGAACAAGTTTCATCGATAGATGCGTTCGTTTGAATTTTTGCGATTGTGATTTTTTTAAATAGAGAAAAACTATAAAAAAGTAGGACGACCTCCGTGGCCTAATGGTCATCATGCCGGACAGTGTAGCAGACACTGCAGGTCCCGGGTTCGATCCCCGGTCAGATCAACATGGAAAATGATCTTTTTCAGATTGACCTGGATCTTGGATGTTTATCTATATATGTATATGTTATAGAATATAGTATCATTGAGTTAGTATCCCATAACACAAGTTTCGAATTTACTTTGGGGCTAAATCAATCTGTGTGATTTGTCCCTATATACTATTCTATTATATTAAAAGATAATTGGTTAAATAAACTCGGTCCGGGCCAAAGGTATGGAAAATGATACTTGATGTGTAGAGGAACTTCAGAACCGTAGCAGAAAACTTCATAGAAGAACTGCCGCTAACACAGACATGGCATGGGAAAAGCGGACCTTCTTTATTATGGCAGCGGAAGGGACTTTGACGAGGAAGATACCTGCAGCGAGCACGGTGACGGCCCCAGCCGGCACTCCCAGGCCTAGCTCCAACTTCTGTCTCTCTTCCAGCCAGCCGACTGCTCCGACGACCAGTCCGGCGATTCCACACACAATCTGACCAAAAAATACATGTTGATCTTCTGATCAACACCTAAGTTTTTGTATAATGAAGTAACGAACATTCTCACTCACATCCATATTAGTTTCTCATTTAGCAGTAGATATATTTTTATCCATTTGATTCTTCAAATGGATGAAAATATATCTACTGCAGTTACTTCATTGTATACAAAATCTTCAGGACAGTTTTCGACGAAATTTAATACGCGGGTAGAATATAACTTGATAAGCTTAAAGGATACTTTTATCCCGAAATTCTTGTGTGAGGCCAAATTAGTTAGGACAGTTTTATAGGATCGTGAAACCAATCATGGGCCTCGTTCTAAGATCCTGGAGATAAAGTTGAATGAGATAAAATGTAATTTCTGCTGCTGAATTTCCTCCGAAATCTATTTAACTAATTGATTTGTTGGCGAGCGCGCAGCGTCTTGAATTTACGCAGAATTTCTCTAACAAAATGGTTCGGATTTGTTTAAATATGCAAATGTCATTACTTGGCTTTGTTTATTATAGCTGAGCACATACATAAATTACTATCGTAATAATGAATAAAAACATCTTTTGTACTATTCACTTTCTTCTCTGAGCGCTACTTATTTCATCCATGCTTTATTTTATTCATGTATAAAATTTTAACAAAAACCGCACACCGCAATCTTATAAACAAGTTAGATTTAATACGAGACATGTCAGCATAGAAACATGGTAACTTTATAACGTATAAATTAACTAAGTAATGATTTAAAGAATGAATATTCAATTTTGACGTTAACATTAACCTGCGCAGAAAAACGTAAAGTACCTACGTGGTTTTAATCTAAACGATGGCGGCGCGCAGGTTAAAATTAACGTCAAATTAGACTGGTGCAACCCGCTATGAGAATTGTCTTGTCTTGAAGTTTTATCCGGCCTTGGGACAAATAACAAATTTAGTTAGTACATATAATGCAATATTTTTTTATATGCGCCAACGAATTTTTTATATGCACCGGAATATGCGCCAACGAATTCTATATTATCCCTTTATAACACTATTGGTGACAAAACTATGCTAACGTGAGTACCTGCAAGAGACGCAATATAAATTATCCCTGATGGATTAAGGTCTGGTCGTCGAGATAAATGAGGAAGTCGGGTCGGACATAAATACAGATTTATTGGTTAAAATCCACCTGTACCGGGAATCCATTATTTGGGTAACAATATCTACTTATTTATTTATTGAATACTTTAAATTGTACTTGTATTCTCTTTTCTCCACCTCGCTTCGGCGTCGTTTCCATTCGCGTCTGTGGCTGTAAAATTTACACAATACAAACGCAGTAAATTATGATGCTTAAAGCCGGCCCGGCTGCGTGACGTCAATCCTTCTTGAGAATTCAAGAAGGATCGACGTCAGGCAGGTGAGCCGCTTCTAAAATCACAGCTGTAACTTTTTTCGCTGATGTTTTTGGCGCAGCCTTGAACATGCGGGATGAGAGAGAGAGTGGCATTAAAGAAACATCAACAACAAATATCACAAGTTACCTGTAGCACCCTGACCCTCAAGGCTATCGCGAAGGGGTATAGCTGGATGCCGGCCAGGTCATCGTCTCCCTTGGAGGCCCCGCTCACCCCACTACACACGGAGTGTTTGCGAGACCACATTGCCGACGCGTACAGAACTGAAACAAACGGATCGTTTGACTCGTCTCCATGGAAATTGGATGAGGACTTGACGACCCAATCAAGGGTAATTAAATCAAACACGGCAAAATATATGAAAAATTGAATTTTTTTTACAAATGTTATTCATTTGTGGTGAGGGTGCCAAACCATCACCTGCAGACGTTTATAAGGGAAGACTTTTGGCCGCAGGGAGTCGTGTAGGCTGCCTGCTGTAGTTATTTAATATTTATAATTTTATACGTATGTTAGTCTGTAAGGTATTGTCACTAGCGTTTGTATTAGGTTCTTACACTGTACTCATGTTATTACCTGAAATAAAATTTATGATTAATTATTTACCCGACTGAATCAGCGGAAGAGTGATGTTTTTCGAGTGTATATATAGTAGGTACAGTGTAGATGCACCTCCCTGAAATTAATCCTGAGAGCGACCATGTCCGTTGAGTTGTGCCGTGATATACATAATTGTAAAAGCCAGGAGCATTTAGTATTATAGGATTATGTGGTATTGTATCACTTTTATCGGAAACTGATTAAAGTAATTGTTTCCGACGCGCGAGCCGATAACGAGTTTAATGTATGTGACCTAAATTTCTGGTAATGCCCTGGATAAATAAATATATGTGTAGGGGACAAATCACACATTGGGACTAACACAAATTGAGTTAGTCCCAATGTAAGTTTGAAACTTGGGATATGGGATACTAACTCGACGATGCTATATTCTATAACATATTATACATATACAAATAAACATCCAAGACCCGGATCGATCTGATAAATATCATTTTCCATGTTGACCTGACCGGGGATCGAACCCGGGACCTCCGGTGTAGCATTCCGGCATGATACCATTAGGCCACGAAGATCGACAGATATTCTGGTATATTTGCTATACCTACCTCACACGTATGGACGTATGGGCAAATCGTAAGACATACTTACTTATAAGCCATACAGATATAATGTTGAAGGTAATATATTTCGTGGTCATAAACGAATCTTACGTGCGAATTACATACCTAACCACAGTTTTAATTTATGTACTCAACATATCAGAGTTAATAAAAACTTACAAATTGGATACTAATTAAAAAGGTATTAACTACTTATTTGTATAAATTTACTCTAGTAGGCCCACGACAGAAAAAAAAGCATTTGCGTTTTTTTTTTTCTTTCTTATCGAGTGTGTTATTGCTAACACTGGTGTCAGATTTTATTCAAGTCGCCCAAAGATTATTTTTCTGAAGAGGCATCTGGAAAGTAACCGCATGCACACTAATAAACTAATAGTCAACCAGTGTGTCGGTTTCCACGATGTTTTCCCTCACTGGAAGTGGTGGTATGAAGACTATTCATGAGTCAGATTGACATCCATGTGGCACGAGTAGTATTCGAACCTGGGATATTTGCAGGATACTGAGTCGCACGCTCGCAATATACAGTTTAATCATCAATTATTTGGCTGGTCGAGTGAAATCACGCGATTGCATCACAAAGCGTGGTTGTGGTGTGGCACGTTCAATCGCCATTTTCCGGGTACAGACAGAAACCTAATAATGTGGCGGGAACGACAGTTGGACGTGGTCACGTGGCCGCTTGGTCAAAATTGAAAATGGTTTCGTGGGAAAATGAATAAAAGCCATTTTGAAACAAACCACCCGAGTGACTAAATCAATGGGATTTTAAGAGAACGATTCACCGAGAAAGGCGTGTGCACTCACATCCCGTATCTTCCCGTGTACGTCGTCCGTGGCGACTAAGGGACACCTTAACCTAAGCTTAATAAACCTTTCTCAAGATTACACTATCTATTGGTGAAAAACGCATGAAAATCCATGAAGCCGGTTTTAGTTTATCGCGAACAGACATACAGACAGGACACGGCAGAGACTTTGTTTTATAATACGTAAAGATTAAGTATAATTTTCCAGAAATGTCCATTCCACATTAAGCTCAAAGTCTTTTGATAAATTAATTAGTGCTAAGAGAAGTAATTTTAATTACCCGAGCTTTGGTTAAATTTTTCTTTTGAGTCAATTTACATTACTTAATCCAAGTTTTATTCTTACACCTTATTTAGATGGAAAAGTATTTTAATTAAGGTATTCGATGAAATAGTTCTGAAAGGTGTTGTAGGTAGGTACCTACAACACCTTTCAGAACTATATACTATTCGGCTATATCAGGGGCGTCCTATCATAATAACTGTCTAATAATATATTATAAACAATAAAAAAGAAGAAAAAAACTATAGAAAATAAATTAATTCAAAGTAAAAAAAAGTATTTTCACGATATTAGATTCAATTTGTTAATAATACAATTTTATTTTTACTTTGAAGACAATAATTTATTTCGAATAAATTAAGTAAAAATACAACATACTTTATTATACTATACTAGCTGCGCCACAAGGTTAAGGGTACTTTTTATCCCGAAATTCCCAAGGGAGCGACCCTTGGGAATTTCGGGATAAAAAGTACCCTATGTGTTATTCCAGGTTATACCAAATTTCAAAACAATCGGTCCAGTAGATTTTGCGTGAAAGACTAACATACATACAATATACATCCTCACAAACTTTCGCATTTATAATATTAAGTAGGACAATATAGAATAGAATCTAATAACATTCATAGGTACGAGAAAGGTACCTCCATTATACTCAATAACATTAGGGCTAATGGTATCCCATTATATGAACCTTTATTATTAGATTTTCCACGATTTCGGGTACCTATGTACTTCAAAGAGATGTTTTGCCTTCGCCAATTTCTATGTAATATCAAGAGAAAAATCTTATACATGATTGTTATATAACTAAAAATATTTTTGATTAAGTATCTACTCGAATCTGCATCTGCTTGTAAACGTCCTACCTAACAATATAAATGCGAATGTTTGTGAGAATGTTTGTTATTCTTTCACGCAATATGAACTTTGCTACACGGGTAGAATATAACCTGAAATAATATATATGGCACTTTTTTATACCGAAATTCCCATAGGAACGCAGCCCCGGGACGGAGCAAGTATTTCTATATAACATCAAATAAAATAATAGAGCTTAGCACTCACATTTTATTTTCATAAAATATATGTAAAATACATATATACACACGGGGTTCGACTCGTTATTTTTTTTAATACCCAATTAATTTTATAAAAAAAAATAGACATCTTTTTGCTGTGATAAAGATCTTTCAAAGGTTACATTAAAAACTACGTTTATTATATTTACTTAAAGGGTAGGTAGTATTTGACTGAAGATATTTAACTTCGTTTTGTTTTAGAAAAAAATGTAAAATTGCACAGCTTTAAAACGTAATATGTACGCATTTAATCCCACATTTCAATGTTTTCTAATGAAAGTTGAACTAAACGGTTTTTTTTTTATTCAATCGAGTTCACAATTTCACAAACCATTATTTGGCATCACACGGTTCATTTGTGCATTCAAATGAAGTGGCTTGGTCTCCAGAGAATTTTCAACTTATTTCCTATGGAATAAAGTTCAAATTCGTCAACTGCGCTGTGCGCTCCATTGGTAATTTTTCGTTACTTTTTATTATATATGTAAACAGAAGTGTTTATTTATGTTTGCAACACGATATAGAATATATTTTTCAATCAAACAAAAGAAATTATTCAAAATCAAATTTTTCATCATTAACATCGTCGTTCATTGTGCAATAAATTTGTGCTACAATTTTTTTCACACATAAACTATTTCAAAGCATAACAGTTTGTTATACAACTAGCCTATTAACATTACAAATACAATATGTACACACATGAGTAAACTCCTGAAGCTTTCGTCTCTGTCTCAGTGCCAAATTTAATTTTATCAAAATCGTTCCAGTAGTTTCAATACAAACAAAAAAACAAACCTTTTCTCCTTGTAATATTGATATTAGTATAGTTATGGCAATATATGTATGGTCCCCTCAATGGTTGTTTATTCACTTGATCTTTAACATATTCCGTTCCACTGCTTGGCAAAGTTCTCTACTAAAATTAACTTGTATGCGAAAAACATTGTGGCTATATATGTACAAATGTGACTCTTTTGAGTCATAAATTTAATAAATATAATATTAAATAATAATGCAGTAAATATTTATGTGGATCAAGGCAATGGAACCACGTGGAAGCCGCTTTTCAGTTCCATAATAAGATTAGCTAAAATGTTTTACGTAAGTACATTTGTTCTAAAGCTTCATCCTGAAGGGTTTATTGGGTTGGGACAGGATTGAGTGCGTTTTGCTGTGTCAGCGCAGCATTCAGGAGTGGAGCCACAGGTTGGAGCGGCCCTCTGCTGGGCGTAGAACCGTCGAGGCTATTCGTCCAGTTTTGGCCCAGTGGTTGGCGAAGCAGCACGGTTCGCTTTCGTACCGCTTGACGCAGATGCTTTCAGGGCATGGTTGCTTCGGGGGGTATCTGTGTCGAATAGCGGGGCGTGAGCCGTCTGCCGTTTGCCACCATTGCGACGGATGTGCTGACGAGGACGCCCAGCACACTTTGGAGGACTGCCCAGCCTGGGACGAAGACCGCGCGCAGCTGCGCGCGGTTGTGGGGGACGACCTCTCCCTGCCGGCTGTCGTAAGACAGATGGCCGACAGCGAGACGTCGTGGACAGCGGTGCAGGCCTTTGTGGAGAGCGTAATGCTCCGCAAAGAGGCGGCGGAAAGGGAGAGGGAGGATACAACCGACCTCCCCATTCGCCGCCGGCGCACAGGGCGCAGGAGGCGGGCATACGCCCTGCACCTGCTGCCCCCACAATAGGGCCGGTCGGGTGGCGGAAACGGGATTTCCCGTCGCCCGGCTTAACGGCCCCCGGGTAGAAAGGCGCGCCCATGCCAAGCGCGCCTTTACCCAAGCGGGTAGAACTGAAGGCTGACGAGCCGTCCCGCTGGCCGCTCCGAGGAGAGCGGCCGAGCCGAGGCCGCCGTGGTAGCGGCCGCCGCGCCGGGTCTGTGGAGCGAGAGTAGCACATGGTCCCGGCACAAATGCGGTTGGCGTTGGCATCGTGTGGTTTTAGTGGGTTCAAGTCCCACACACCTGTCCGGCTTCCCGTGGCCGGATGGACGGGACGAGGGTCTTTCCACACGTTAAAAAAAAAAAAAGGATTGAGTGCGTTTTTGATATGTAACATCTTTATTCCGTGAAAAGTGCTATTTAATATTACGAATAAGCGCCTTGTTGTAGTTGTAACATCATTGTAAATGATACTTTCAATTTTAATTTTATTTATTCATTAATTTATGTACACATAATAGTGTAGATATAAAACTTAGAAATAAGAAATTAAGTACAAATGTAAGTATTACTTTATTCCTATAGAAATTCCTTTGAGTAGACCCGCTAAAGAAGATTGGAACAAGTTTATATTTTGTTAGACAAATTAAAAAAACTCCGACTTTCAATATTCATTTCGCTACAACTTTTGAACGGCTGAACCGATTTTCATCAAACATGGCTCGGGATAAAATTATCTATGACACAAAAAAAAAAAAAACTAAACGAAAATCGGTTCATCCGTTTGGGAGCTACGATGCCACAAACAGATACACGGACACGTAGACAGACACGTTAAATTTATAACACTCCTCTTTTTGCGTCGGGGGTTAAAAAGAGGCTTTGGCGTGTAATGAAAACAAGAGATTCACGTGTCCTAATATAATATAATATGAGACCTAAATATTTATTACAACAATTATTACATATATCTTGTTATCTCTTTGTGAATAATAGAAGACGGTATTATATCAATATGGGTAAAGCCTGGGTGCAAAATAAGTCTACATAATAAAATTAATGATGTTTGTATGCGAATAGACAAGGGATGTACATCATTGTGCCAAGGGCTTAATGTATTATGGTCGGATAAACTATATTTATGAAATTGGCGAGAGCCTGTTTTTGAGAACATCAAAAGAGTGAAACCTATGGTTAGGAAATGATTTTGGAATTATGGCGAATGTGAAATAATGTTCAGCCGATCTACCTACGTAACCTATATAATGTAAAAGATTTAAAAAGGCATCGAAGTATAAAAGACTACAGAAACAAGATTCGGAACATAGAAGCTAAAATCGAATGGCCAAGGCTGTAGTATTAGACAAAAAAATAACAAGGTAGGAGCTTAGTACCTATTACAAGGTGATCAAAACCTTTACAATTATGAGGACTTAATTTATATAATAATTATAAGGATCCAAGAAGAAAACGTGACTTTGTGGGTAAAAAAGAAAGACTATTGATGACCTAATAATCCTTATCCTAACTAATATTATAAATGCGAAAGTAAGTTTGTTTTTTACCTCTTCACGCTCTATCTACTCAACCAATCTTCTTGATATTATACATAGATGATAGTTTATAGTATAGAGAAGGACTAACTAGAAAACTTACGCAGGCGAAGCCGTGGGCAACAGCTAGTATATTTATATAATAGATGATTTCATAAGACTAACACTATCTATATTATCCGATAGACAGAGGAAAACCTTTCGGGAGGCAATCTGCCAGCAATCTAATTACTTGTAACTACTATTATGTAAAAGATATATTATAAATACATAATTTTATTGTATATCGGTTTTCACACGAGATATACATCTTGGAACAAACTCCTTCTCAGAGTGTTTGTGGCGTGACGGCGGGTACATAAAATTCATGTCACGCAGACATAATGTTTTATTTATTTTTCCATCTGTTCTGTTACCTTTAGGAAGAATATGAATAGCGATAGTTGACCTTTGCACTTTGGTCTCAAGTAATGGAAGTTTTGTAGTTTGGACTACGACGTCCAAACGACGTTTACGTTTGGATATAGACGAACTAGCGACCTAGCGCTAAATCTCGATAAACATAATCTCATTCTTAGAAGTCGGGTAAAAATAACTATGTGTAGGAGCCAATAAGTCAAGTAGAGCGACAAACGGTTGGCGGGCTCCAGTTCAATAAACTGCAAGAATAATGTGCAATATGCATCACTGTGGCAACGTGACTTTAATTAGAACTAGCGTGAAACGCACGGTCCGGCGAAGGAAAACATTGTGAAGAAACTTCCATTCTAGTTGTAATATTTATAAACTAGTATGTGAAATGGAGTGACAAGCCACTTCGTTAATATCGCCAAAAAAGTCGTTGTGTGTCTTTCGTTCCACTTGATGATCACGATTCTAAGCAAAGAGGTGCACAGTGCACCTATAAGGATAAGGACAGGTTATTTTTATTATTGGGCAGGGAACGAGTGCCGAATAAAATCAATTTTTGAAAATACTTACTATATACATACATAGACTTACTTAAGTATAAGAATCACCAGTATTAAGGTCAGTGAAATATAGGTACCTATTTTACAGTAGTGTGAACCGTCGCCTTTGGGAGTAGTAATAACAATTAATTGGGTATTTAAAAACAGATATATTGTGACAAATGGAACAATAGTATCTGTTTATTGCATTGCCACACGACTATTCAGGAAATTTAATTAAAACTAGTGTGCAAACGAAAGCGTTCATAAACTTTCCGCTTTTCTAATTAACTATGTGCCGATGAGAAATAAATTTTTGGAAGCATACATTTCCACATATGATTTTTTTTATTATCTGGGTAGTACCTATTCGTTCTACCGTTGTGTATATCTGATGAGCTCTGCAGCTTGTTTATTCATTTTATTATTTTATAAATTGATAATCATACTGGACTGCCACCATCGGAAGTCCTGGGTTCTGTTCCCGGTCAGGTTGAGATCGAAAAGATTAACCCTTATTAACAGTAAGGAGAACTAGCGATTATTTGTAAGCGTTGGAAAGCTTTACCTGGTTTCAATTAATCGGTTCCGATTGAAAACGCCACTATAATTAATTGCTAGCTTTTTGTTTGGTAACAAAGCTCGTGCTATATACTTAAAAGTTTTCAGCACAAGTAATGTCAATAAGTTTATATTCAAATATTTATTTTATATTTGCAAAACGATTATTTTAAAGATATACAAATGGATTTGAAAAGATGGATTTAAGAATATATTTAAAAATATATCATCATCAATCGAGTGTGTTATTGCTAACACTGGTGTCAGATATTATACAAGTCGCCTAAAGGTATTTGACATGACATGAATTTTCACGACTACTTACCGCCATTTAGTGGCAGGTAGTCGCATACACACTAGTGAACTAAACTGTCCACCAGTGTGCAGGTTTCCTCACGATGTTTGTGGTGGTCGATGAAAACTATTATACATGAGTCAGATTGGTATACAAACTCATAAGGCGCGAGTAGGATACGAACCTGAGATCTTTCGATCCACAAGCGGGCGTCTTAACCATTAACCACTTTAAAAAAAAAGAGGTGGATTATGCAATGGATGAAGCTGTTGTATTGTCGATCCACGCTATGGTTGTTTCATAAACCACATTGAAATAGTACAGTACAATATAGCTAAATTACTTCCATCGTTAAGAACATACAGCTAAATATAAAAATAAACGTAAAATAAATATTGATTCTAATCTATTTGAAATTAATAATTATTTAAGGTTGAGAATGATTAAAATTCCTTCAATATTATAAAACAAAATGTCGCATCTGTCTGTCCGTTCGCGATAAACTCAAAATCTACCTAAGTAAGGTTTATATTTATGTATATAATTTATTACGTTTGAAAAATTATGCTAGTAGCTAAAGGAAATTGAAAAAAAAAAACTTATTCTTTAAGAAAGCTATAATGATCTGCCATAAAAATATTATTTTCTATACATAAAGTAACTAATGAAACGAGATGTATGAAGCATATGAATATTACCAGGCATTTAATTCACAAATTACACATTCACATTTGTTTAAAATCAACTCGACACCACTTTGGCGTTCAAACTGAAATATATATTACTGTACAAGATCGAAAACTTTTCCCGCGGGAACACACGATCATCCCCTTCGGCTGGCGAAACGGCACTGAAATTCCTGAGACTTTATCCCTATAATAAGCGTTATATTCCTATAAAGATCACATTGGGCGAGTGTTGAATTAGACAGGCAAGTAAACCAAGTTCAGACTAATTTATTTCTCAATGGAGAAAGTAAAAGTAAAAGTAATTTTAAACAGACAAAAGTGTATGTTAAAATGACTTTATTGCACACAATAAAATACTAAATAGTGGAGAAATTACAAAGTAATTAAATGAATCAAGAATATTGTTTGACATTGACAATTAGGTTAAAGTTATTCCGCAAAACTAAGCCGTGCTTATGCCGTGTATACAAATTTTCTCTCTTTGTATTTTGCAAAATCGCTCTCAATCTCTACTTCAAAAGTAGAGATTGAAAGCGATTTTGTAAAATAGATTTCCCTACCAAAAAAATAATCCTCTTCTTACTAATCGCCTACTGAATCGCAAGCTCGACCAGTCTAAATCTTATATATAAGAGTTCAATGTTATTGCTTGTATTACAGTTTGATAGACGATCCTAAATATTATTGTTATTTATGCCAGGAATTACGGGTTATTGATAGATATTAAGGCGATGTTGTATTGTTCTCCTGAGGTTATTTTTGTAAAACGTGTTTTATATTGCGTCAATGAAACTGTTCAAAGCTCCTTCATGGATAAAATATGTCTTCATTTGAGTTCGAAAGTACTTGTTACTACATATAGCTCTAGACACCAAGTGCTATGTAAGTACCTATTTGTTGAGTACGAGTAGTACCTAGATTGAGAGGTACATTAATTATTATCATTTATTTGTCACACAAAACAGTTTTACCCATGGAATTAGTAGGTACTCCCTTATTAAATCTATGATTTTACCACAAAGCATTATACAAATAATAAGAAAAGATACACTTGTTTTTGGTTGTAGTACCAAAAACTTTAGTGTCAACAAGTAAATAGATCTGCAAATCAAAGAAAATCATAATGCTGACCATAAAATGTGGTGTTTGCTTACCATTTGATCGTTTGCTTATTCTATCTTTCTTTTATCATCGCGTGTTCTCGGTTCCATTTGGGGCTGCAACGCCGCGAAGACCAGTATCAGCTTAAAATTAAAACGTAAACATTTTGAGAACTGATTTCACTACCAGCCGCTTGCTTGGCGTCAACCTTGGGGAATAGTCAAGGTTATGCCCTTAATAGCCTGTTACGACATTCGTGTGAGTATATAAAATGGTTCTCTGTACAGGCCCCGCCATACTGCTTAGCACTGGTATACAGTTCGTCTGCTGTTTCGTCTACTTTATCGAGTGTGTTATTGGTAACACTGGTTGGTGTCAGATTTTATTATATGTTATGTATAAAGTCGTGATGCCTCTAAGCAAAGTCAATTAATGATATTCACCAAGTATACTCAAGCGTGAGTTCTGTATCAGACGCAATCGACACTCCTTCTGATTCAGTAGTAGAAGTGATTTATCTTCAGTTGTCTGTTGAAAGCCTAAAAGCCACATCGTAAAACATGTCTCTTGGCGTTTATTCAATCCATTAATTCGGATAAAGCTGGCTACCCACTACTATAATAATACATTTTCAGCGAATGTTGACTGTATTTTGGAGGTCATGTAAAAAATTGGATTCTGTAATTCATTATTATCAATATTTTTACTATAGGTAGGTGGAGTAAGACGCTGATTAAAGGATGAATAAAATTAATAAAAACTATTTACTTTTTAACACAATACACTGATATGTGCTTAGTATAATGTAAATGTCTACACAAGTATTACCTATAGTATTTATCTACATCGTTTCAGTCCACTGGACATGTGATTTGGGCTCCATGTATATTTTTCTTCGTGTCGACTTTACTAATTGGATTTTTATAGACTATAGAATTAACAATAAAAACAAAATTATATCAATTTAAACTAAAAACTATCTAACTCAAAAATAACTTATAAATACCTATAAAATAAAAATGAAGCGGTGGTGGTGTAATGGTTAAGACGCCCGCCTGTGGATCGAAAGGTCTCAGGTTCGTATCCTACTCGTGCCACATGAGTTTGTATACCAATCTGACTCATGTATAGTTTTCATCGACCACCACTTGCTTCCGGTGGAGGAAAACATTGTGAGGAAAGCTGCACACTGGTTAGCGATAACACACTCGATATGATGATGATGACTTTAAAATATCTAGAGAAAATAGACTACATATAGTAGTTTTAACCAGTCATAACCAACGCATTCCGTGTGCACATCACATCCAGTCCACAAGGTGAGACGTTATCTTCTCAGAGTCTCCACATAAAGGTTGTTTGAGAAACCACAGCGCACCAAGTTGTCTGCTTCGATTTCCACACGAGCACTGAGGGCTGTTTACAAAACCACAATACACTAAGTTGCTTTTGCAAAAAATTACCAATGACCAAGCTCCATGTATCATGCTTTATCATGATCGTATTTCCCTTCCTGCATGATAGAGGTTCACAATGAGATCAATCACAGAGCCGTTGCGATTGCCAACGCTTTTTTATTTCAACGCGGAAAGCTCTAGTGCCAACAAGGCCTTAAGCGTATTTTATCTTTAAAATTGAAAAAAATAGGCGGTCATCAATCTTCTTTTGTGGGTAATCTTGAAATTTTCTCAACTTACCAATAATTAAGAGTTCATTCTTTTTATTTGAATAATCTTTATACTCCATTGTATTATTAAATGACGAAGGAAATTTTTTGTAGAGGATAAATGTATTATGTATCAAAGTCGTTTTCCGTTGTCTGACCCTATGTATAGGTTCGTTTAGATCTTAAAAACTACTTAACGGATTTTGATGAGGGTTTTATAAATAGATAGTGTGATTCCTGAAGAAGGTTTAGGTACAATTTGTTATTATGGTTTTACGCGAGCTTCAAAAAAATCTAATATTTTATAAGACAAAGTTGGATATATCCCTTCGTTTCCAATCGATTCCAAACGACGGATACAGGAAAAGAGGCAGTCCCAGAACGAGATAGTAGCATGAGTTAAAAAGATTCGACTAAAATAGCAACATAACACGAAGGACAGGAAAAGAAGTTTGGTATATAAATAAAGAATTTTAGAAAAGACATAATATGATGAATATTTTGATATATTTTTTATGAAATGATTTTTATTTTTATTTTTTATTTTAATATATTGGTACACCTGCGTAGTAAAATCGACAGCATATCAAATCAACTTCGCTCTGTTGGAATTTCGCCTCTACTACCACCTAATAAAAGTACACAGGGTTGCTTAAAGTGTAGTTGGTTGTACGTCATAAAAATGGACATTATGACACAGAGTCACGCAGTAGGGACTTCATTCATATTCATGGGGATCGTAATCACCTGGCCACCGAAATTATGTGCCCGTGTAACATATTACGCTTTATTAGCAAAATTTTGGAGTACGAAAGTTATTATTTCAGGTAAACGACGTACAAATCTATCTATACTATTATTATAAAGAGGTTAGCGTTTGTGAGTTTGTGTCTTTAGGAGTTTGTATGTTTGGGGCTGGTAATCTCCGAAACTACTGAACCGATTTCAAAAACTTCTTCACCATTAGAAAGGTACATTATCCAAGATTGCTATAGGCATATATTTTATCTCAAAATTCCCACGGCAGCGAAGCCCCGGGCAACATCTAATGGTATATTTTTATAAAGTTGATTGGTACTAAAAGCTGTGTACAAAGTGTTCTGGTTTATATTTTTATTGAAGTTGCCATATGTAAGGCATTAGACTTTTACGAAATCGAGGGCTGCTATTTAAGATTCCGGAACTTGCCACTATACATACATACCTAAAGAATATTTCGATTCTTGGTGGCCCGCCACATTTTCTAAGTACCTTACGAGAAATGAAAAAAATATCGCCACAAAATATTTCTGTCCAGCTTACGAGCATATAATCCTACGTAGTTGAGGCTACGTTATCCCTGGACATCTCATATCCGGTTCCAGTCCGTGACGTCACTCCATTTGATATAGTCAGGATATCCGGCTGCGGATAGCTTTTACTACATATTGCAAAAGCTATATAAACTTCTATCTACCTTTACTATGTTGTCTGCAATCAGAAAATGTAGACAGAGAAAAAATTATAATATGCAGTCAAATTTTATATATACAGTACATGTTTAGGATTGAAGATGTCTTTAGTCTTTCTATGGTTGACGTCAAGTAATTTCACAAATTTTATGGCTTGTAGTGAGAAGATTTCGACAAATTGGAAGAATGTCCGGACTTTGTCAGGGACCGAAATGGGTGGAAATATAAGGGGGAGACTTTTGTCCAGCAGTGGGACAAGTCTAAGTAGGTAATACTTGTTGTTCGCCGCGAACTTAGACCTCGCGAAGACAATATATTTTTACAAAATTGTGAATTTCAAAAACGACTTAACCGATTTTGATACCCCACGAACTTTAAAATTCTATTGACATATCCTATGTTATACGTATATGTAGCTTTTAAATTTCATCAAAATCAGACCAACGGTTCGAAAGTTATCGCATAGTTATTACAAAAATAAATACATATATACCTACAACTACATACATACAAAATATGTATTTTTCCCCCAAGTCGATTTGTAGACATCGTTCGCTTCGTTCGCTCGGTCAACAAATAAAACAATACGCCAGATCGGGGTTCGCGGCGTCACATCCCAAAATGCAATCGGAAGCGACGAGCATGCAAATATAGTGAGAAATAAACAAGAAAATTCTGCAATTTGTTGTGCCCGGAGGAAACAATGAAATCTGTGTTGGACGCGACTATCGGCACTTTTCCTCTTATCCTTATATAGATAGCTGATATTGCAATGTCCTTAGGGATATCTTGCGAACAGAGATTGGAGATAATGGAATGTAGTTTCACGATCTGGGTACAGTTTGGGATTCTTGGGACCTTTTGAATGAAGGATAATTTTTAGTATTTGTAATAGTAAACTACATTTATATTTTATTAGTCACCCGACTTCGCTTGGGTAAATACATACAAAATTATACACCTATCTTCTTTTGAAATCGCACTATTTATTGGTGAAAACAATACAAAAGTTTATATACCTACAGACTGACAGATTAACGCGACACGAACTTCTTTTTATAATAGGTATGTACGGATTGTTTGAATGCACGCATGCACAATATCCGATGCCGAAGTCCCAACTATTCGAATGTTGGTGTCGAATGGAAACTATTCGAAACAGTTTCCATTATAACAGATTGCCGACGCGACCCGAGACCGGCCGATAAAACCGAAGTGCCCACTTGACATCGACTGCATTTTATATGGACCGATACGAAAACAGAAACACTAGATTTTTGGTCGTAAAATATCAACTTTGGTTATAAAATATAACTTTGATGGGAGAACGCAGAATTCATTTCGCAAAGTACGAATTTGTGATAGTTGAGGTTAACAAAGTTAAGTAATTTTTGGGAAAACGTGCGATAATGATATTTCACTACATAAAGTAGATTCACATGAGATCAACATAAAATTTCTTGAACAAATTGATCAAAGAAAAGTACTTACTTATATGAGAGTGAAACAAAGAATTATTCATAAGTCAAGAGCTAGAATCTTTATTTATTATAATCTTAAGAACGTTTAGATATAAGATTTAGTTTTGAAGCAATATATACCAAATATAAATTTTTGTACATAGTCTTCAGGTTTTTTACTAGAATAAAAGTTATAGAATTTCATCTGGTCGTGTGTTGTAAAAATCTTTTAACATCTACATAGTTGGCGAAGGACATTCGATGTTCAGATCTGCAAATTGTCCAATCTCAATTTGAGTCAAAGCGAGACAAGGCTACATTTCTTGGGGTTTTACTTTAAATTCACAACTGAGTTTTATTTTTTTAGAATATCTTGGATTAGTCTCCCATTTTAATTAAACAATTGCTTCTTAACGTGTAGACTCGGCGAATCATATTTGTGAAGGCCAGTAAGAATATATTTTTTTCTATATTTTTTCAACATTACATACATTACACACTGAATCTGTGTCTGTCATTAGATATTATGCCTGTTGCAAAGATTAATTCAATCAAACTAACTTTTGACCATTATTAAATTGTCAAAGATTGTTTAGTTTCAAGAGCTTTCAATTAAAAAATCTTTTTATAATATATTTTCTGTTGTCTTGCCATTCTTTATCGAATTTTTTGATGTCATCCGACCATCTCGTCGTCGTCAGTTGGAATCGATGAGGTCAATCTGTTATGTCCATCTCCCCGGATGCATGGAGGAAGTTAGCGGAGGCTTTTGCCCAGCAGTGGGACTTAAACAGCTAATTTAAAAAAAAAAAACATATTTTATTACAAACTGCACGCAATCAAGGCGTTATAAAAATATTAAGTGTATTGAATGAGCAATGGTAGGGTGTAATATAACACAGAAGTTGCTGTGAGATCAGCAATCTTGTCAAAATTATACGATCGTTTTTTGTTAAAAATTTTCATCTGTAAAGTCCATTATATTCCCAACTTCATGGCTCTCGAACCCGGAATAGAATACTAACATTGAACATAGCTGTGTACACGTTGAGTAAATACCAACATTAGCCTTAGCTAGTTACGTACAAATCATGTTTAATCTCTTACACGATGAATGTCAATATCTTCAAAGTTTTTAATTCTAAAAAAAAAATCTTGATTTAGGTCTTGAGTTTGCACTGTTGGTGTTACTATATAATACTCCTGAACGGTGACGTACCGGGTTAATTTTTATCTAACTAAAATATTATTAAATCTATTAATAAACCCAAGATACCGTATTTACCTTCATCATATGTATATTTTGCACAGATATGAGATGTAATCACAGACATATTAATATTTATCACATCTTATTTAATTTATAAATTATATCTGTTATATTTTGTAAAACTCTGCAAAGGTTCAAGACAAATAGATACATTATGGTTACATAAACTTAAATCACTATGGTCACGTGCACGTCACGCATGTCAATATTGACACATAAATCAGTATTCATTCAACGGAAAAATAATTTTTAGTTAAATAGCAATGTCTCGAGAGTTTCATCAAAGAAAGTCATACGTGCCACCAGGCGGCCCCATTATTAAGGATCCATCAGTGATAGCGGCACCATCAGCAGATGTAGACTTCGAGAAACCAAACATCGTATCAAAACCAAAAGTTCCATTTCGACGCCGATGTTGTAAATATTTGTATAATAAAAACGACAACACTATATGCGGCAGAACAGCACGCAGTTGGTTATGCATTATTGGTTATTCGTTTATGTATCTAATGTTCCTCAGTACATATACAATGATTTTCTTATATGCCAGCTTATCTATAATCAAGGTAGCCGTTGACTTTGGCCAAACGGAGAAAGTTGAGTTTCTTTCATACAGACAGAATGGCATCGGACTGACAGCTACTCCTGTATCTTCATTGGGAGGTTTTCCTTTGATTTGGTACAAAAATGGCGAATCTCACCAGTACAAGAGATACGTTGACGCTATCAATAAAGTATTGAACAAGTCTAAAAATGGAACAAATTTGGGTCCGTGCGCTAAACCACCATACGGATACGGTGATAAACCTTGCGTTATAATAAGAATAAATAAACAAATAAATTGGTCGGTTAAACCTCTTGATGTTAAGACGGCTGATGCTAAAAATGCCCCACCTGAAGTGAAGAATTGGATAAAGTCTAAAAAGAATATGTTGTGGTTACATTGTAGTGGATATCACTCTTATGATAAAGAGCATATAAGAAGTATAAAATATTATCCCGATCCGCCTGGTTTCGACCCTGCAGTATTCCCAATGGATATGACAAGTGAATCGCCGTTGGTTGCAGTGCAAATATCTGATTTCACTTTAGGTTTATCTTTGGCTATGGAATGTAAGTTATGGTATGAGAATGGCGAGTCTTCTATTGAGTTCTTGCTATATGTGACGCCACAAACCGTTATTCACTCGTATCCAGGATTTAACGACACAACTATGTAATGTATCAGATGAATTATTACTATAAAAATAAAGTTGTACACCTTCATAAATACTTTATTTTAATGATGAAAATTTCTTAACATAGACCTTGATTACGAAAATCTCACCGGAGTAAAGATCCGTAATATTAAATTAACAAGTCATTTGTGTTGCTTTTACTCTCAAGTTTTCCCTTTTCGGTAAATATTATACGCAATATTCTCGTTTACAACAACAACATGGAAAGCCCATTAAACTCGTGTGGTTATTTTCTATTTAAGTACTACTGACTGCCTCTAGTGGCTAGGGTTGCCAAATGCATGCAATTAAGTTTCCAAACATTAAATTATAATGATTAATAAACTAAAGAAACGAATTTTACCAATTTTCTGTAGTAATTGTAGCTATTATAGGCAATTTCTTAGCAGTTAGACACGTAATTTAAAGGCTAATTAAAAATTGAGTCGTCATGTCGCGGTTTAGAACATGAACGGAGCCCGCACTGCTAACCTTTTTGATGCAAGGTACATAATTATAATACCCTCATGTATAGTTTTCATAGACCACAACCTGCATCTGGCGAGGAAGGTAACTTATATGTGAAATGGAGAAGACAATGGCAAATCTATTAATAGTGCCAAGAAAGTGTTTGCGTAGTCGTATTTCCTCGTGGTGTGTTATATGTTATATGGTTTAATTAAATTAAATATTGCTCAGTCTTTTATTTGATGCATTTCTAAGAGTAATTTAATCTATAGCTTCTTCTTATTCGACTACTCCTTCTCCCACTTTATTTGGGATCTATAACCTCATGGTTTAGAATATCTAAATCTACTGTTCACGTTTGATTCTCAGATAACAATGTGAACGATTGAACTGGATTGAAGAGAATTCACTGGAGTGAATGATTACAATCGAGAAGTGAAGGAAACTCATTAACGCCGCTGTCCTGTTTAAGTCCAGATAAGTGGTTTTTGTTTTCCTTGTCGTAATAATGAGTTTCTTTTGTCAGCCACAGAAAACTGAATATGACGTAGAAGTGGCAAATGTTAATAGTTTTTAACCAATTTCAAACAATGAGGAAATTCTATTTCTTTCTCTCTTGAATCTATGGAATGGTAATATAGACGTTTAATTAGAAATAATATTATTTCTAATTAAACATTTATATTACCAAAGCTAATATGTGGAACGTTGGTACATTTACCTACGCTTCGAACACCCTAGGTACGGAAAGAAATTATCATCCGATGTCGTCTTTATTTCTCCATATACTCGTTCGAAGTCAGTATTTTTAATAAAATACACATAATAGTAAGGAAAAAGCGATAAAGCGGATGAGACCTCATCACATCGGACGAATACGGAACCTTTAGGCTTAATGGCTACAATTTCGTTATAATATTTCACCCCATTCTAATCTTCGTTCAGCAATAAAAGTCAGATATTGTCATCATGATGGCCGTATTTAATTCCGCACACAGCGGGCTCTCCGTCCAATTATTTGTGCTTGACGCCGCCATGGCTGTGTTTTTTATTTATATAGAATAGACACGAAAAAAAAGACGCCTTAATGAACGCCATTTCTATAACAAAATTTGAGATACGCGAGTCTGAAACAGACGAGTGGGGGGGGGGGTTACTATTATTATATCATGGCTCTTTTCGGAACGGAAAATCAAATAAGCTTCTGGCTGTGACAGCAGTGCTTTGATTGTACCGTTTAAAAAAAAAAACAAATTGTTTTACGCAATAATTTATTAATACGCTAATAATTCAATGATTACCTATTACTTCAAATTATTTAATTTTTTACAGTTAAAAGTAGTGAAGACAAAAACACATCGTTGTCCTACCCTCATACAGTACTCTCATAAAGAAATAGCTACAATTTCAAATGGCAACGAAATGACAATCCATCAACATACATGTGTTTATATTTGAAAGGATATTCCGAATAAAGTATTTATTAAGATTTACAGAGTAGAGTTTTATAGAGTATACATAAAGTTAAATTTAAATTTTTATTACATTCTTATTATGCTTGGAATGTTCAAACAAATGTGGAAATTTTTGAAATATAAAAGTATATTTTTTCATTTTATGATAGTGAAAGCGATTAATATAATAATCATAATCGTCATTTTTTAATTTCTGAACTAATAAGAAAATACATTTGCTAACTTTGTTCTTTGACTTGAAATAAATATAATAAAAGTTATATTATTCTTTTTTTTTGGATCACTTTTTTGTTGATTTTCGTTTTTTTTTCAACAGAAGAAAAAAATATCATACATTCAATTTGAACTATTCCAAATCTAATGAATATAGGTATTTTATAATACTCGCTCTTTACATCTCCTTTAATAATGTTTAGTTGGATTATAGGATTTATTGAAATAAAAATAGATAAGATTTTTTTATATTCTTGAGGAACATTCGGAGTTTATTATAAAGTACATAATAATTAAAACACTGGTAGGTTAATAAAAGTGTGATATTTATGCTATATATAAAACATACATTCGTGACATCTATCCATTACTTTAAATAAATAAATAAAATATAAATATATTAGGACGAAACACACAGATTGAGCTAGACCCAAAGTAAGTTCGAGACTTGTGTTATGGGATACTAACTCAACGATACTATATTTTATAACAAATACATATATAGATAAACATCCAAGACCCGGGCCAATCAGAAAGAGATCATTTTCCATCATGACTCGACCGAGGATCGAACCCGGGACCTCTCGATTCAGTGGCAAGAACTTTGCCACTGCGCCACCGAGGTCGTCATATAAAAGAGATATAATTTCAGCGAGCATATATGTTACAATCTATTCTATTTTATTGGCACTAGCTATGTCTATCACAATGGAACCTTGCACGTAGGATTGGAAATTTTACATGTATATTAAATATACTTAAGTTTTACGTAATGTCGAAAGCATTCTGAGATAACAGACCCACAAATTAAAGCATATATATGTGATTTTACTTTTACAGTTCAATGGGAATAAAATATACGTTTTTCTCCTATGACTGAGCTGTCAGATATTATAGGAATTACCAAGCAATACTATGAAGAAGTAATATTAAGTTTGTATTATAATTTAAATGTGAAAACAGTTATCTATTGAGATGAGAATTGACAATGTTACTTATGCGATAAATCTGTAGTTATAATTGTAAAATGTATTTTAGCAATCTGGACTAACTTTATAATAATCTCACCCACATGATGTCCACTGCTGGACATAATACTATATAGGTACTGATAAGAAATGATTTACATCCAGGGACTTCGATTTTGGCATGTACCTGGTAACTACCGATGACACAACACAGAAATGCAGTGACAAACTTTGATTAGTCGTAATTTTACTTTTTGCAAGTGCCCAAAATGTTTCATTATTACTATAAAAAAAAAATCATTTTGTAAGTAAACTCTAATTATTATGATCTATTTAATAAATTTAACAATATGAAAATTTGAGACATATTATTATATCCTTTTTACTACACTTTGAGTAGGCCGCTACCTTATAAATAATTTCATTTTTGCTGTCGAGTTTTGTAATTAAAAAATAATAATAATAACATTTAATTTTCGATTTCACATGTGACTTCATGTAGTATATTGGTTTGAATATTTTTCCATCAAAATCATTATTTAACTACATATAAAAACACAAGAGAAAATATCAAAAGATAATTTCTTGTTAAATTGGCAAAATTAAATATTGCATTTTGGGCTTAACTTTTTTAGTGAAGAACATTTTTCTTAGGTTTATTATTAACAATTTATTTGTAGATGAATAAGATGTAAGAAGCATTACATTAGAGATAGCTACTATATTCAACTACTATACAATTCCCGTTCAAGTCTGCAATATCGTCGTAGGCTTTATCAAAAATAGAAGGATTAGAGTAATATATATCACAAAATATATTCATTGTTACAACGACATCCCTTTGTTTTCAATACCAGACACGAATAAACAAATAATTTAATCAAATGCGCAAGTTTAATTTGAATATATGCGAGATTTGATAAGCTGTGAAAGGTAAACACTCAAGTATCAGATTATATTTTTGAAATAGGCTTTTTTAACAAAAAGGATTTAATGGCATTGAAAACAAAAGTTAACAATTAGGCCTGACACCATATCTGGACCACTGAAGAAGAGGTATTCAATTGAATTCTTTGGAAAAACAACAACCTAGAAAATGAGCTGCATGCTTTAAGGAACAAAATCTAAAATTCAATCCTCCACATGCAACTAGTATCACAATTGAATATAGCTGAATTATTTAAAGTATAGTTGATATCAAAATTCATATAAAACAAAATAGTACAGCAAAATAAAAACTCTAAATAAGCCACATTGGACTAATGTTAGTATAATTACTGTACGAACAACATTTCTTAGCAATAACCAGCGATATAGCCCTGAAACACTTAAATTCAGTCCATAAAATTCTAAATTAAATTGTACAGACAACAAAAAAGATATATCAGTTGTTAATGCTATATATACCAGAAAATCTAACATATGGAAAAAAACCGTATATCTTTTTCATTGCTGTCTCTACTATGACATATATTACAGCATGCGTTGTAGATAATTTAGCTACTGACACATAGACGTATGTAATAAAATATGTTTATCCAATAAATAACCAGATAGAATTTGTAAACAGCTAAACAATGGAAATAGCCTAATTAGTATAGGAAAGCGTTAATAGATAGTCGATTTTGAACGTGTCGACGCTATGAAAAATGCACTGATTTTAAAAATTTGTACATACATTATTAAATTCAACTTAGTAAAATCTGAATTGATAAATAACTGTTTACATAATGTTATGGATTGAAATATATTAAAAATTATTAAATAAAAGACCATGGAAACAGTTACAAATGATCTTATTAACCTAGATACATATAGTCTTCTAATACATAAACAAATACACCTATAAATAACATAATTATTCTTAGTAATGGACGAACACATATCATTCGAGCGAATGCAGTCTACTTAGACGATCATAATTAAGTCATTGCTTTCGTGTGAACTTACATATACAACGACGTAAATGCAACTCCTAAAAGACATTAAGTGCACTTCCACACATAATCTCCACACTTAATTCAGAATGCACCTTTAATCTAGATATACATAATATGTTTTAAACTTTTATGAAGTTAACACAATCATTATACGTAAGGCAGTGCACAAAATGCGGAGTAATAGAAATCAAATCTTAATCTAAAACACTCAAAATAGATCTCCGGGGGCACAACACAAGGTGCATATAAGAAAAATATAATATATAACATTTTCTGATTCAATCCCATGAGATCACACTTCTGCTTTTCTTTTTAAACGATAAATCACAATTTTGTAGGCTTCTCTAGATTCTATGAAATCACTTATGAACAAGTCTGTTTTGAATTACTCGTCTGCCATAATTACACACCATTCCACTACATTTAATAAGATTTTGACTATTCCTCTCGAATCATCCAATGTATTTGGTATAAGCCACAAATACTATTCTATTGGATCAAAATATTGATATCTCGCTCCTTTCTTCATCTCTTGGTCAAATGAGATGTTTATTCCTATAGTTATGTACATTTATACATATCTGCGTAAATCTATTCGAACGAGCACTTTCCATTAAATTTTCTTTTAGAACTTTTCTGACAACCTTTTACAATTGGTAAGTATATATTGATTGTAGAAAAGTATCTAAAAATTATAAACCCTTGCCAAAATAAGATTGAATTCTTCATACACCTCAAGAAGCCAAAAGAGTCCTCATATATACAGGCACGTGGCAATTGTCATTGCTAAAACAATCAAAATATTTGGTGAGCTTAAAAATCCTCGACTCCAACCGCAATCAAGTTCTCTCGACAGAACCTGAAAATAATATTTATGTTTTAAGATGATTCTTATAAAACTAGCAAAATATTTCTGAAAACACAATATGTCATAAACTTACATCACCAAGTGTTCTATTATCGTAATAAGGACAAGTAGCAAATCTGACATCATCTCTAGTCCCGATGCATTTAAACGGGTTTTGACATAAATACTGTCTCCTCTTGCGATCCCAAGACTCAATCCATCTGGAAAATTATCACAAATAAGTTTAATCATCTAAGTTTAAAAAGTTGTAGTAGTAAGTTTAAAAATAATACGTTCAAAGATTTTACAAAATATATCTTACCCAATGCCACAGTCGCAAACTAATGGATTGCCTGCAACGAGTATATCTTCAAGGAACACATTGTTTGGAACACCTGGCCACGGTTTCTGACCAGGGTTAGCCACTTTCATAATGTAGTTAGATCTCACGTCAAGAGTCAGATTTCTGACCCGACCTGGACTCCAGAATACTTCGCTAGGTATTTCTTCTATGCTCGTATTGTAAATTGTGAGCCTTAGATCTTTGGATTGAACACCCTAAAATATGACAAAGTAATTTAACTTTATATTAACTGTTAATATATCGTCAATGTATGAATTAAAATTGTAAGCGATGTTATAATTAAAATGAATAGACTGAATATAAAATAGAAATTACTTACAAGTAACAGATATGGAGAAAGATATCTCAAACTTCGTCCTGTAATAGTGATGTTGTTAAGTTTAGACGGCAACTGGGCACTCAATTCTCTTCCAAACTCCACGGAGTCTACTTCAATGAATAGGTTCTCCAATGCTGCATTATAAGTCAACATCCTTGGCACGTTGAATTCTCTCATGCCGGAGAAAGATGTGACTTTGAGGGTCTTTAGAGTAAACATTTTACTGAAAGTACCATGCTAAAGGGAAAGAACATTTTTATTTATGTAACATTGTAAGAAATTTTCATAATAATATACTACGTGATGTAAATTCTGTTGAATTATATAGTTACCTCAAGAATTCGCAATCTCAATCGAGTTACATCCAAATATTCCAGTTTAGGCGATACTCCGTATAAACTTGTGTTCATGAGAGCAGATATAGGATTTCCTGAGAGGGAAAGCCATCGAAGATCATTTAGTGAATGTGTCGCCTGTAAAAATCAGAATATTTTAAAGCTTTCAGCTTTAAATGATTAGCATAAATTCTGTTACAAAATATATTTATACTTACAACTGGAACTGTTGATAAGTCGTTGTAAGAGAGATCTAAAACTCGTAGTCGTGTTAAGTTTGCCATAGAATCTGGAGGAATCGATGGTAAGTTATTGTATGACATATCCAAACTTCTCAACTTTGGCAGAGGCATTGAAGGCACCTGAATGTTTAAATCCAAATATATATATTAATATAATAGAACTGAATAAGAAATAATCTGTTTGAACTTAATATTGACGTCATAAGACTGGTCCGATTATGATATATATATTTCTTTTTACGATATCTATTAATAAGGATTACTTACTGATAAAAGGCTGACATTTCTCAGCATTAGATGGAACAGCCTTCTCTCAAGGCCTTTGAAGACACTTATTCCTCGTTCACCGCTGTTGAATGGTTGGTTATTGCTTAAATCGAGCCAGCGAAGTCTTGGCAAGGCCGTAAAAGCACCTTCTTCGACACGAACCAAGCGATTGTCCGACAAATCCAACCAGGCCAATGACTGGAAGAATTTAGCACAATGTGTGTAAATAATATTTACATTGACGTTATAGCCATAAATATGAATCAAATTTTAAATTTACAGAAATTTGTAACTAGCTGCACAGATTGAAGCTTAGTCAATAATTATGAAGAACAGAATTAATAAAAACAAGTATTACTGACAAAAGTCGACACTAGTAGAGATTTATATCATAAAACTTTATAAAAAGAATGTAAAATCACGACTAAGAAGATATTTAGATAAATAATATAAGAAGATTCTTATAATAATAATTAAGTGCAAAGGACGAGATGGATTAATGCGCACACTAAAGTAAATTTACTTGAATCTTGACGTAGAAAATATAGCATTTATTAATTTTGTTTTTTATCGAGAATTCAAAATAACACATCTACTTCAAAAAAAGCTACATATATATCAAACAAAACTATATCTACAAACTACAACATGCATACTAAATGCCCATCTACCTTGTACAGTATATTCTGCGGGCTTTGTTTTTTTTGATGGTACACTCTGGTGTGGTCCCGGCTAGCCGTGTGGTACATGTAATCTTCGCTGTCATCGATATCCTCGTGCCAGTACTCGCCCTGGTCGTGACTCTGGACATGCAGGGACAGGACAAAGTTAGCTCTACTCACACGCTAGCATCTACGTGTTAGTGAGACAATCACAGGGGTCAAATTTTCACTTTCATGCTTGAGCTGCATTGTTAACTTAATCTATGTTCATAATATTTTTGGTAAAACTAATGGTTTTAACAAATATACAGGTATACTAGAATATAGATTAGGTATTTCAAAAGTTATGACTTTAATATTGGAATTTGATGATGGAGTTCAATTACCTAGTCAGAGCAAATACAATTTTAGTATAATTCCAAAATACCTGCAGCTCAAACATTTATTTCAATTTTAGTATTCAAAAACTCAAACGGTTAGTTCAAAACCTATCATATCATCAATTAATTTACAGTAAAGACAAGCAACAGTTTTGGATGTATAGTTACCCTGAATCTCTGTACTAAATCCGACATGGGTAGGGCTGGTATAGTGTTGCCACTAAGGTCTAATTCTACAAGGTTTGCTGCAGCCACGGGCGCTAATATATTAGTAGGAATTCTTGATAAATAGTTGTTTGAAAGATCGAGTCTGAAAACAAGATTAAACAAATAAGTTTTTGACGAAGGCACAGATAAAAGTAAACATAAAATGGCAGATTACAAAAGTATATTACCTCTCCAAAAGTGAAGATATCACCAAATTATCTGGTAAAAGCCGTATACGATTGTCAGATAAATCCAATGCAGCTAGCGATTGCATATCACGGAATACTTCAGGTGGCATTGTTGTCAAATAGTTATGAGATAGATCCAAAATCTAAAAAGGTTACATAAAATAATGCATTGATATATTTAAATGACTTTGTTAATCAATCATTACAGAACTAAATTACTCCGAACTTGCGATGGAATTAAGATAATCTTAACCTGACTCTAATTTAAGTTTATTAATATAGTATTGTATATTTACAATTGCATGAGTATTACCTGCAAAGCTTTGACTTTAGCAAAACAATCAAACTCCAAGTGGAATATATAGTTGTGTGACAGATCCAGATATTGCAGCATCACCATTGATCCAAATACTTCGCGAGTTATGTTTCTGAGCAGATTGTGGGACAAGTAAAGTTCTGACAAAGTTAAGTCCACGTGTCTGTAAAAATTATGATATTTAGTATTAAGTGTTGAATTTGTAAGATTTTAAACTAAATTCGAAATGGTAACAAATACATTACATTAAGTAGTTTATTAATTGAAAATATTTTACGTTTAACGCTTGTGTACGTATTTACATATGAAAAATGACAATAAAATATACTTTGTAAGAAACAAATATATATAAAAAAAAACATACCTAAAGTAAAATGGGGCAATATAAGTAATATTGTTGTGAGAGAAATCCAACACTCTGATATTGACTGACACTGTACTCAAACCTGAAATATTTATAAAAACAGTGTATTAGTTACAATAATTACAGAATTAAGTAAACAAAATTCAAATGTAGTTGCACAAAGCGAAAAACAAAACCAATCACCTTGTTCCGCTTCAAATTCATCCTCAGAAACCATGCCTGTGTTAGAAAGCAGAAGAAAAAATAATTTAAAGTGAAATGAACAAACAAAACTAAATAAATAAAATGATTTAACGCTTTTTGCTGCAATTGATGTGTTAAAATAAAAGCTCTAATGAAGTTTATATAAATGTAAAACTACAGTAAATTAAAGTACACCACAACCAAAAGTTAAAACAATTTTATGGTCTACAGTGAACACAAACAAATTAGTCACAACAAAAAACCCAAAATAAAAAAAAAGAAATATACCTATGCGATCAAAGTAAGGGTTCTTACTCTGAGCCTTAGGGGGGTAGAAATTGTTGGTGAAGAAGTTAGGAGCATTGGAATCGGTGAGAGACACGATTCTGTTGTAAGATGCGTTGACCTTCAGAGCGGTAGCTGATCCTACTTGGTCGAAGATGGAGAACTTGAAAGTGTCCAGATTGTTGAAGGAGATGTCCAATCTGAAAATAAGATCACCTACTTAGAAAAATCTTTTCATGTCTCATCTTTTGAATTTTGTCTACATGCATAATTTAAACGATTTAATCAATTTGCGACGACCAAGTCGTAAAGCTTCTATTCAACATTAGGATTCTGATTACTACTTGATTTAAAATCGCTAACGACATCGGCAACAGACCAACGAGAGCGATTGAAATCAGCTATTTCAATGTATCTGTCATTATAATAACGAAATCAAACATTTTAATAACTTACTCTTTCAGAGCTGGTATATTCTGGAACGCCTCCTCGCTAATACCGTAGATCCTGTTTCCTCTCAAATTTATCTTTTGGAGATTGTCAAGACCCGTGAATGCTCTCCTCTGGATTGTTTCAATTAAATTGTCCTCTATTGAAATTTCTTGCAATTCCTTAAGATCTACGAAAGTGTGCATTTCGACCTGTCTCATTCGATTATGAGACAAGCAGATACTTTCAAGCTGACCGTGAATGTCGAACTGAAATAAATAAAAAGCATTACATACATTACTTACTTTAACTTACGTTAACAATAACATCAGCATGAAATTAGCAGCAATGCTCTTTGTTAGTAAATACGATCAAAGGTTAACTTATCACAAAAAACTATAATTCGTTGTTCTAAAAATAGAAAAGAAAATTAACAAATAGACTTATTAAAACGTTACGTACTTGTAAGGTTCCTTTAGAAAAATGTTCAATATCATTGTCCTGGAGATTCAAGCTCTTCAATTTGAACAGAAAATGGAAAGACGTATCCGGAACATTCTTAAGCTTGTTATTGCTTAGGTCTAAATGCTGGAGTTCTATTAGCGCTTTCAGAGGTTCGAATGGAAGGATCTTCACTGTGTCTGCTAGGCCATTTGCCATCTTTAATGTTGTTAAACTGTGCAACTGGAAATTAATTCAATTTGTTTAGCTATCTATGTTTACCATCATTAGAAAAAATATTAAATTAAGAAAAAAACAATATCACGAATCAATACGAGCAAGGAAAAAGAAACTTAACGCATTTTTATTTTGTGTGTATATGAATTGAAGCTTCTTCTACCTGAATTTAAAGTAAATACTTAGTCAATCGGATTGAATAATATAGGTACCAAGTCTGAAATCAAGTACAAGTAGTTAATAAGAGAATGGCCACTTTGGGCACTGATCAATACAATTAGTTACGTACAGTAAGTTACATTACAATTGTTTACCTCAGCAAAAGCGAACGGATCGATAAATTCAATGTTATTCTCGGAGAGATCTAGCGATTTTATAGTCCTGACGTGCTGGAAGGCACTGCTGTCTATCCTGAGGATGGTGCTACCGATAATCCTCAATTCTTCTATTTCTGTGCCGAAATCTAAAAAGTCTTCGGCCCTTATGCTTTGCCTGATCAGTTTGCTTAGCGAAAGAACTCGAAGGGATCTCATTCTGAAATTAATATTTTTTAAAAACAAATTAAATACAATTGAACATGTTAGACTAATATTCAATACTAATGAAGTTTTAGATCAATATTATTTTTTCTGCAAATAATCTCATAAAGTATTAAATATATAATTAATGCTACAAGTACAACTTTATTTTATTCAAACTTGATACAAATAAAAAAAAGGTTGTAGTAATTTTTATGAAGGTATATTCAAATGATTTTAAATTCAAAAATTTACCTTCTGAAATCTTGCAAACTCATTTCCATTGGTGAAGTGCCACTAATATCCAAAGAGAATAGTTTGTATTGGAAGTTGTTGAATCCGGATTGTGGGTACTCAGATGGATAATTTGACGTCAACAAGTTCATATCAACCTGGAAAACACATACAATACGATTCGATTTACGCGTGATTTTACTGTAGGTATTTTGTCTATAATAAGTATAACCAAATAAGTAAATCAAATTGTATGAAATAGAAGTTATTTGATACAAAAAACTTTTGTGAAGTAAAGCTCTCCCGGCCCACTGGACGTCAATCGAATTGAGTACTTACGTCTAGTTATCTATAAATAAGCTAGTCGCTACTTTATGAGAAATAATGTCAAGACTCAGAAAAGAATGATGGCCGTAAAATAGTACTGCAAAATGTAATTCAAAACTAACTCCTATTCTAAAAACTTACTCTGTTCTCCCTCAAATTCAGGAATCTAAGTGAGTCGAGCTTGTTCAGCATGAATTTGGATATCGATGTTAGGTTATTCTCAGACAAGTCGAGGCTCTGGAGACTGTTCTCGAGACCGGCGAAGGCTGCAGGAGATAGGTCCGACAGACCACAATCTCGGAGAGACAGTGATTTGATCTTGGCGCTTCTGAACGCATCTTCCTAGAAACAATAGGATTTGGTAATAATTGTACGATAACAGAAGCTGAGACATTCCTTTGTCACCTTGTTATTACAAAATATATCTCTAAAACGAAAATATGAATACTTACCTATGTTAAATTATTATAATACGAAGTTTGGCAATAAAGTGATTTTTACTTATTTACTTTTTTTAATTAAGAAAAGTTTCATTGAGGAGACTTAATAGTTTTCATTTTAGTGGCAGCAATTTATGATATTTTTGAAGGCGGAGAAAATGAAGAAGACCCAAATATTTTACATGGAAAACAAAATGATATTTCTCTAATATGTAAATTTCTACAAATGAATGTACTTACTCTTATTGAATATATAGGGTTGCCATCCAAACTGGTCGAGTTCAAAACGTTAAAGTATTTAAATGATGACGGATGGAGTATTCTGATGAGATTGTAGTCGAGCCTGAAAATTTAGACGTATCATAATGGAAATGTCTTAAAAGGTTAATTATCAAGGTCGATAATTTTTTGGTAGAGTTTTTATAACAAAATATTGTTAAAAACTTTTTTATTTTTTATATATTTATTTCCAAAAAATTACAACAATTAAATATACGCAGTCCAAAAACCACGAAGATTTGTACGGAGAGCATATCAGTCTAATGTTCAATTTTAAATTACTTACTTAAATTACGTTAGTACTTACTTATTACTTAATAGGAAATAATAGGAATTTTAGTAGCATTAAAATAACATAATAAAATGTTTTGTCTAAATAAAACTAGCGCTAGCGAGTGTTTGCGTACCGCAGCGCACACTCACTGACAGGCTGTCCATGAAGTGCGATTTAAGTTTTCATTTTATATTTTTCGTTTTAATATTTCCCCTTAACTATAATTCTAAATTATTAATGAAGCGTGGAATTAAGTAGGATATTGTCCTTTCTCCGTATGTGTTTTTAGTTGTGATAATTAAGAGTTTAACTAACTCACTTTAACGATTCCAGTGACATCCTGATACCATTCACCTCGTGAACTGGTGGAATTTGCTTGATCACGTTGTTGGATAAATCCAAAAATCTTAGCTGGCGTAGGGGCGACATTTCCTCATATGGAATGTATGACAGTTGATTATCATTTAGCAGCAACTAGAAAAATAAACAGGAAAAAGATAATGTTAGTTCTTCTTTGGCGCCTTGTCGAGAATCTGAGCTGCCAATGTGGCCGCGGCCGGAGGGAAAATATATTTATATCATAAAATCAGGCCATACATTTAGAAAGCCCTTAGGCAGGCTATGCATATCGTGCTATGCTGAAAATATAAAAATATATTAATGTTCAAAATAGTCTTGTAACTGCTTGGGTAAGTTTTGATCCTAAAGTGAACGAATAGTCACGAGTAAGCAGTCTTTTGCGTCTTTATAAAACCATGGATGAGTTCATTCTTTACTTATATTAGTCTAAAAATAAGATGGTATTGGCTGTATCTGTGGCATCAAAGTTTTATACAAAAAAGGGACTCTGCCCAGCAAAGGCAAATTTTCTTCTTTTCAGTCGAACGAAATAGCTGACAAATGAATATTCATTTAGTTTAGACCAGTAAGTAGCCATATCAATTGCATTATCATCCATAGAAGACTATGGAGTAGGAGGAGGGACAGTTTAGCTAACAAGAAATATCTTACCCTATTGAGCATCCTCATGCCATCTCTAAAAACTCCCCCGTCAATGATCTGCAGATGGTTTCCATGCAGATCCAGTGTTTCTAACATGGGCAGTCCCGAAAATGCATCGAGCGGAAGATTGGCTATGGCATTGTCTCCCAGATGCAGGTACTGTAGCGTGTTCTCCAGTCCACTCCAGCTTTCCCCCGTTACTTCTGTTATTTCATTGCCTGGAATGTATAAAGAAACGTATTTTTCTTATGACGAATAAATCATGAAATAGGGTACAGTTAACCTTATATCGAGTTATCCTGCATTGATCTTTATGTCATAGTAATAATGGCAACGATTTTGGGTAGTTTGATATGCTGTTGACTATCTTATACAGTTTGGCCGTCACCTGGAGTTTACTCTTTATAGGTACCTATTTTTTTATGTTAACAGTGAGTAGAATTATCTTAATTTTGTCAAAAATCATTAAAGAATTATCGTTGGAAATTTTACCATCACAATCATCTTGGTTGTGTCCAGTATCTTATATGTACCTGTCAAGTCAAGTGTCCGTAGTTTCTGCAGGTACCTCAGCGACCTGCTTGGTACTGACGTCAGTCTGTCTTCCTTTAGTTCTAACACCCATAATGACTTCTCCAAGCCGTAGAAGGCTTCCTCGTGGATCGTCTCCAGGGGATTCTGGTTTATAGCCAGACGGTAAAGCCCTGGAATTTTTTGAAATATTAGTTAGATTCCGTGTAATAGTAGATAACATCGATTCGATGATTCCGGGTGATTTATTACAAAGATAATATTATTCATTATGAATACTAGATTTCAACTGAATTGGTTCTGTACTTTCGGGGCAAACTAGCTATGAAGGACGTACAGTTTAACAGAAAGACAGACGCACGGGTGATTTTATAATGCTTTTGTTCTTTACTTTTAAGGTACGTAACCTTATAAATCATCATCATCATGGAACTGATGATGGTAATAGTGACAATGAAGGTATGTGTCTGAAATAAATAGGAGAATAAATTTAGGTACCTTTTTAAAGGGATGTATTAGTTCTACAAACAGTACAAAATCAAGATTTTATAAGAGTAATAATAAAACTTGTCATACCTTAAAATACACGTATCACGAAACAAAAATATCTACTAAAATAAAGTTTACTGTAATTTTATCGTGTTTTGAAGAGTTCCACGAAAACTTCCAATGACTTTTGCTTCATGATTTTCTTTGCATTACGCAAACATTCCAAGAATATTCACATTTCAAGTAAATTTTCTTTTGATTATTCGGCCTCGAAAGACTTTTAGGCGACTCACTTTAATTTCTAGCTAAGTATTTAGGACTGTTTTTCGAAGGAAAATAATCGGTACGGTGATTTTTACAATGAGAGAGAAAAAATTAAGTACCTATTGAGCTATATATTTCTTAATAATTTGCTTTGTAAATTCATTACAACTTATATTTTCCAAAGTTGGAATCCAATAGCACTAAATCACTATCACTACATAGTATAAATTAAAATCGTCCTGTTATTAAGCTCTCTTCTTTTAAGTCACGCAAATTTTGATGCAGTTCTCATTGTTATTTAGATAATTCATTCCCGAAGGTTTATACATATATAAATGATCCCGTGCGAAGCCGAGCCTGATCCCAGTGCATGTTGTTCGAGCAGACAAAAGGATAACAACATCGAAGGATCTTGACATCTGACAGACAACAACAGCATTCCCAAAGAGGTCAGGCAGGCGGCTGGTTATAAAATCAATGCAGATTTTAAAAATAAAGCAGATTTGGGGTTTCAGAACGTCACAACTTTGAATGCCAACCCCTGATAAGTAACAATGAGCATGAAAGATAGGATCAGTGGCACGGTGAGCGTCCGAGATATAAATAACGCAGGTACGTGTGTGAAATACCAATTTTTATTATTATAATGTACTCGAAGAGTTCGGTATTCATAAACCTAATATTACAAAAAGTGTCGACACTTTTTTTAAGCTGAGTTACCTGTCCTACATATTTAAGAGAGATGGAGTTGTTCCTAACCTTGTGTCGCTTGAAAGAATTGTGGCTCCAGGTCCCTAATCTTGTTCCCTGTGAGCTGCAGCATGTAGACCTTGGAGCTGTTGACGGTGGAGGGGATCCGCAGCAGGGGCACGTTGTTGCAGGTCACGTAGCCCAGGTCCCCGGCCGGCTTGGAACACGTGCACAACGCTTGGAACAAGCATGGCGGATGGCCTGTGTCTACGTGCACCTAGAAGAATATAGAAGTACACATTAATCACTACATAGTATAAAGCAAAGACGCTTCCCGCTGTCTGTCCCTATGTATGCTTAGATCTTTAAAACTACGCAACGGATTTTGTTGCGGGATTTTTTAATAGATAGATTTCCAAATCTTTTATTTGGAAATGGTTTCAAAAGAAAAACCAAACAATATTTATATTAAATCAATGATAATAATTATGTGGAATTAGAGAAACACCTAAAAAATCATATTAAACGATTGGAAATACTGAAGTTTACAATACCTACTATGACAGAGGTTTCGTGATAGCATAAAAACAATCTTTAAATTTTCTTAAATAGCTACCAGAATCAGTTTTATTGCACTTATCATTATTAAAAGTTTTGTTGGACACGAGTCTCCGACTAGTTTTGTTAGATATTCCGTTAAATATTTACTGAACAATTAAATTTCTAAATATGGTTCTGTACACAACGGTACAATCGAATGCAAATAAAATATCATTTTATAGACTATTGTTTTATTGATCTATTGTTATGGAGAGGAATTTTAATAATGTAATGTATTTTGTAGATATTTGCGATGATAGTAAAAAAAAAGAATAGTTAGGTATCTATCAAAGAAATTACTTGGAATGCAAACATTTCATAAATTGCTAGCTATAGTTTCCAGACAGAAAAATGTGAATGTATAAATAAATATAATGATCGTACCCTCATATTTACATACACCCTCATGTTTACATTGGCCATCACCACCAAATAAAAACTAATCTTGCCACTCAACAGTACAAAAATTGAAGAAAAAACTACTAATGATAGGTATATACTCACTTCTATAGCTCTTGACAGGGAAGCCCATATCATGAGCAAGAGCGTGACCACCACTAGCGCGTAGCCAAACTTTATTATTGCCATTAGACTCTGAAACAAATTAAAAAAAAAATCAGTTATCATTTCAGAAGTTGTAAAATAAATTACCAGTGTTAAATGTTCCTGGCTCGTATAAAAAATAACATTCTTAAAAAGAAAAAAGTAGTAATTAAAAAAAAGAACAGAAGGGCGCCAGTTTTGTATATGATTTTTATATCTCTATGTACACAAATCCTTATACGTTGAAAAAAATACAGTTTAGTTAAAAAAGAACATTAAAATAACTTATTTATAGTTTAGTACATGATCCCATGGAATAGGTATGGTACATCGTACAACTTGATCCACACTGCAAAAATCATGACCGCAATTCCCATTGTCTATCAATACGTTGCAGTAAAAACACAAAATTATGGCCACAATGCATGTGAAATTCGAATTTACCCTTTATTTTGCATGCAACCGCAAAAAATCGTTCCGCAGTCCGCAACGCTGTTTTAAATGTCGAAATGTACAAAACTTTGAGTGGGATGGAAGCCTGTCAACTTTGTGGCGCGCAGGTTAAAGTCAACGTCAAAATTTACTGGTGCAACTCACCCTTAATGATTATAATATTATGTTATCTACTAATTCTATTACTATAGTATAAGTATATAGGTAAGTACGTTTCTATAAAATACCTAAACCCAGCATTTATATGACTTCAAAATTGGGAGGAAATTATTAAAAGCGCAATTTTTGTTGGATCAATTTATCCCATGCATTGAAAATAATGCTTTCAAAATTCGATTGACAACGCGATAGTTATGTGATATGGTAAATTATAACATGCATAAATAGTAGTTGATACGTGTTTAAGGTTTCGTACGATAAAAAGTAAACAAGAAACCGTTGAAAGATTATTATTTATCGAAATGTCTAACAGTTCAAAGTAAATTTAATTTGACCTGAAAAAGTTTCCGTAACGTCATAATTTCAGTTCACTATGATTTGGCTCTGTTGTTTAATAAATGTAGGCGAATGTATTTAAGATAATATAATTGAATGCACACTCGACGAACTCGAATAAATTTGTTTTCTCGAAATCACTATATAATTTTATCCATCTGAAACAAATCACCGCAATGTCAAGTGGTTTAACATGTTTTCCCCCAGTGCTAACCACACTGAGGCGTCGATTAGTTCGTTTTAAAACGCCTTGCTTTTAAAAAGAGCAACACTTGGTTTTCCTCTATATTTCGGAGCGTCCGCTTTTCCTAAAAAAGTCAATGAATCCAATCCATGCAATGTTTGAATTCTCTCTCTATTTTTTGTTCAGTTATTCGTAGTATATTTTTTAGCTTTGCTAATTTGTATGCTATTTTATACTTCCTCAGGAAACTATTGGAGAATACTGTCAAACGATAATTTATCTCGACTGAAAGACAATATATTTGTGGAACTAAATTTATAGGTATAGGATGTCCGGAAACCTAATGATTTTTCAATCAAATAGAAGTAAGTTATGATCGAATTAAATATGTATATTCATGGTAAACTCACAATAAAATGAACCCAGGACGTTTTGTAAATTATGTCTACTAAGTATTTATATTGTAAGTATTATAATATCTACCAGTATGCTGGTCCGGAAGCGAAAAAAAAAACATAGAATGTGCTAGCTGCTTCTATTTCCACGCAGATTGTTTTCATAGCTCATAGATCACTTAATTTGATCTTAATTCCAGTAATAATTCCGCCACAGCTAAACACCGCCATTTTTACTATTTATGAATGACGTAAATATATATTAAACGACAGGAATTAAACGCGGACATACCTCTTTTATTTCCCAGACGTATCCATACTAATATTATAAATGCGAAAGTCTGTCTGTCTGTTCCGCTTCCGCGCCTAAACCTGGACCGATTTTGGTGAAATTTGGTATGCATGTAGTAAAAGAATCCCGTTCAAACATAGGCTACTTTTTTAAAAAATCAACCCCCAAACTATTATAAGGGGGAGGGGGGGCAAAATACATGTTAACATTTATGTAAATGCTGTATTTTTACATTTAAATCGTGTTTATTCAGCGTAAGTGGCAAAACATGAAATTGTAATAAGTCCCATAACCCAGATTTGATTGATCGAAGGGATCCGAGCGGAGCGCACACATATGAGTTATTTTAATGAGGTAATTTCAAAACAATTATTATTAAAGATACAGAATGTATGTATTTGTTAAGTGTATGATGATAAATTATATTTTCAACCTAACGCTATCATTTTAATTAATGTACTTATTTTAGTGCAATAAAGTTATTACAAACAAACAATTTCTTTAAACAACTTATTAGAAAAATACATAAATAAGTACAATCCTTTATGTGTAATCAAAATACTAACATCGGCGTAAGACATAGATCAACAAAAAGAAAAAAAATATATGTTAAAGAGGTTAATTAAAGAATATCTTAGCAAAATTTGTCACATTAATGAAAGTAATTTCAGGCATGAACTGAAGCTTGAGATAATGGATCGTGGTAATGATTTTCTCATAATTACAGCTAGAAATGGTGATAAGGTTAAAAACAAGTGGAATAACACATTTATCCCGAAATTCCCACGGGAGCGAAACCACGGGTCGAAGTTAGTCTACTATAAACCTGTCATATTGGAAGTGCTTATATGGCGAGTAATTTTTGAGCCCAAAAATAAAGTCTTTTAAAGATATTATAGAACGTTTACTAAAGAGAAAAATCACAATAGTGGAAAATTGCCTTGACAATTTTCCTAAAGAAAACACAAATCCTGCATAAATGCGTCGACATGTGCATACAGTGCAGCTGAAATGGATGGGTTCTCATTAAAATCGTATTTCGTTCACGTGCACGCTCCCTCCGGGCGTTATAAGATCGAGAATAATGCCTCGAGAATATTGAACCTTATTGCCCTGTCAATTAGGTATGCGGTAAGAATTATGTTACAGGTTGGATAGGAATTGTGGATGCAGTAAATTTGAGTCTTCCCTCAGGATAGTATGCGGTCTGGAAATTAGAAATTGTGTCTGTCAATTCTTAGTATAGTGGGGCTACATTATATAGTCTGTGCCGTAAAATGTTGATGCTACGAATATTATATGAGAGAACAACATTTTATGGATGATACTTGGAAATAATTCTTACAAAAACTGCGGCACCTTTTTTGTGTCTTGGTCATGCCTCTGTTCTATATATATAGTTACACAGATATCGATATTTTTATAGGTACCAAATGGTTACACGATTTTGAAGTTCTCATATAGTAAAACTTTTTTCTTGTCTGGTAATTACTAGTTGTTCGCCGCGAACGTAGACCTCGCGAATATAATTTTTTTCTTACAAAATTGCGAATATTTCAAAAACGGCTTAACCGATTTTGTTCCCCCACGAACTTAAAAATTCCATTGGCAGATCCTGCACACCTTTTAAATTTCATCAAAATCGGATCAACCGTTCGAAAGTTATCGCGTTACAAACATATATACATATAAACAATGTATTTTTGCTCCAAGTAGAATGTGAGACAATAAGTACAGTAAATATTTTAAAACCAACTTGTTTTGCTATTAACTTTATGTATATGATAAATTTGGAATCAATAGCAAAAAGTACAAACAAATCTCTCTCTTTCTTATCATCGCACGTTTCCGGTTGCTTTCGGGGCTGTAACGCCGTGAAGCAAAATAGAAGAAAAATAACTTTTTTAACAATTTGAAGTCTTAAATTAATAATAATTTTTGAAGTTTTTTTCTTTGGAATATGACTCCTATGGCTGTTCATCAGCTAACTAGGCTATGCGTCCTTTAGCCGCCTTGTTCGACATCCACAAAAGCGGCCATTTTCCTTATAATATTGAAAAATGGAGAAACAAATAGTCTAGTCAGTTTTCAGTCCGGACGCAATCTAATCCGGACACAAATTGTAATTTACAACACAACATTAAAGTAGGTGAGAACGTATAAACTCAAATTATACCATCATACGTAAGAAACAATTTCGCATACTTTTCTTATTACAAGGAAAATTTCCCCCCGCGTAACTGAATCAGAATAAGTTATTATGTCAGTACATCTCCCGGAATATTTTATTTATGAACCTAAGACACACGATTATCGTATTCAATATAGGACAATTTCCTTTTTGCTGATGTTATCGAGCGAGGAATTTATTATTTATATATAGTATTTAATACTTAGGATGGGTTACACTGCACTAGTCAACTTTAACTTTGATTTTCGCTATCTTAACTAACAAACAAACGAATAGTGAAACATTACACTCCTCTTTTGATATTTACTCACGCAAAAAGCAAAACTTAAATTAACGAGAGAATAAGTCCTGAATCCCGTATCGGAATATGTCAACTCCCGAATTTTCAATTATTGCCCGTCAGATAATCTTGACATTTTAGAGTTCCACCTCGTCGGGTATGGGATATTGTGTCCGAAAGGGTTTATTGATTTTGTCGGTTTATTTCCAATATGCTTATCGTAAACTCTATATAGACTTCAATTCTAAACGTTAGTTGTTTTTATTTAACGCAAAAGCGTTATTTCATTATTTTAATCTGTGTAATCTCCTAGGGCTTTATATAGCTACGGACACAAATTATATGAGCAGTGGTCGGTTCTCAGCAGCGGTCGTTCCGAAATGCCAGCAGTTTGTAGCTTTGGTAATTATTATTTAATTTAGAATATGCCGTGAAAAAGTGTCCGTGAAGGCCTAATTTCTGAATAAATAATTTGATTTTCATTTCATGACAATTTCAGATCAAATTCAAATTAGAGGGAAGTTTTTACCGCGCCATGAAAAATCACTTAACGAAAAAATAAGACGTTAGGTCGTTTAAATATTGCTTTAAGTTTGAATGACCAGTTGCGAGCTTTCAAGTTTTACCTAAATTGCCAACAATGTCACTACATCCGTTATTGTTCGTCGAAAGATAAGTAATCAAAGGTGAGTTGTACCAGTCAACTTCGACGTTGACTTTAACCTGCACGCCACCGACGTTAACACAACATGGCGTATTTTGTGTTTATCTGCGCAGGTTACAGTTGTCTAGTACTTAACTGATTGGCCAATCATATCCCTCAGTGCTCATATGATTGGCCAATCAGTTAAGATAATGCGAAACGAGTTACACTTTTTCCTCAGCTCTAAAGCCCTAAAGCGTCGAAACCCAGGGCCCGCTACTTACTTAGGGTACTTGAAGCAATTGATCTATATAGATCTTAAAATAAATAAATTAAAGGAATTTCATATAAAATGCAAAATAAATACCAAAAAAATCCATCGTATTCCAGGTTCATTTTCCCCAAATGAAAGCCGGCAGGTTTGATATTAATTGGAAATGAAGAACATTTCCAATTTATGTCAAACCAGTGCTCATTATATTTTCAAACGACGTATAGTTACAGTTAGCCATATAATTGGTGGAACTGAATTACAATTGGCTTTAAAAAATTGTGAATGTGTTCCTTAACATGTTGAAAGAATTTGATTTTTTAATTTAATTTTACATATTAATGTTTTCTGTTTTTTCTGAAAAACTGACGGATTTCTCTCGAAAGTTTTCTCTATCTGGATGATATGATGATCGGGACTTTTGAATCAAATTTAAATGTTCTATCTGTCAGCGATAAAATAAAAAAAAAACTGCTGGGATTTTGTGAAAACCGCATCAAATTCTATGCAGTCGTTTTTGCTTAATGCGCAACAGACGGGCAAAAATTCTAATTGCTAAAAGGCAAATCTCTCGGGGCGCCGCCACGTGAAGAATTAATTTAATCAAGAAATAGTTAATGTTCTGCTGAAACCCTAATTTATCAACAGTATGTTCGAGGGTACTCGGTTTTATACAGTTTTTGCTCGCTACTACATTCGCATGTAAGTAATAACACTTCGTGTGTATCTCGGCGAATCAGATTTCTTTATACCTAAATGTTTTTTTTTCTAACGTCAAATTAACCAATTAATTACATTTGAAAGGCCCAGTTGAACATCAGCGCTTTGATTCACGCCACGACAACCTTTTCGGCATCTATTTCATTTTAAAGATTTTCTTACTTTCTTTGTCAAGTTTTTCATTTCTTTAAAATAGTATAAAATCAAGAAAATATTAGTATACGATTAGTTTTTATCCTAAATTCACCTTCGTCCATTTTGGAAACTAAACTTACAAGTTACAAGATGATTGATGATTTTTTTTTCGCTGTCTTAACTTTTCTTATAGACAAAATTTCAATATACTTATATTTTTTTCTATGTCACGTTTCTAGAACAGATTGACATAGTAAATAAATAATTTCCTTAAGTTCATTGTTCCGTACACGATTCCAAATTACGGTGGTAAACGGCCTTATTTACAAAGGGCGTTGGTTTATAAAGTAAAAGCATATTAATTAACAGAATGTCATTTACCTCAATATGATGAATATATAATATATATATTAATATATTAGGACAAATCACACAGATTGACCTAGCCCCAAAGTAAGTTCAAGACTTGTGTTATGGGATATTAACTCAATGATACTATATTTTATAACAAATATATATATAGATAAAGATCCAAGACCCGGGCCAATCAGAAAAAGATCATTTTCTATCATGACCCGACCTAAATTCACCTTTGATTCGGTTCGGGGATCGAACCCGAGACCTCTCGGTTCAGAGGCAAGCAACATTACCACTGCGCCAACGAGGTCGTCAAATAAAAATATTTTTGTGACAATCACGAAACTTATTTAATTCAATTGTGTTTGTGCGACTTTCCACTAGATGGCGCTAGGTCATTGTGAAAGTCTTGTCTTTGTACATATACAATCTGAAGCCAGTGTTAGCAAATCGGTTACAACAAAAAAAAAAAGCTCGTTGCCCATCAGTGTCTTTTTACCAAATGAAATAAAATAAATCTCATCAACAACACACACTAAACTTGTATTGTATTGATGGACACAAACACGGAAATGGACAAAACCTAAGATTCACATCTTGAACCGCAGACAAAAATCCGTGATCCAAGAAATTTGTCTGTGCTGAGAATCGAATCCAGGACACCCAGTGCGAGCGCCACGAAGGTCTTAATTGCTTTCATCGTCATCTTTAAACAAAAATTATTGTATACTGAAGTGATGACGTCATTTTTTCTGGAGTTTTCATTAAATTGTAGCTTAAAAAGCTGTTGTTAGCTGTTGCTTAAAAAAAACTATGAATACCTTGAATATCAAGGTATTCATAGTTTTTTTAAAGCAACTTATAAATGTTTTGTATATTTTTTATAATTAAATATAGTTGTATGGTATGCAAGCACAGTTGTTCCACAAGAAAAGGCATTGAATTCAACGAAATTACATTGTTTGTATGGCGAACGTTTGTATGGCGGACGTTTGTATGGCGGACGAGTGAGCATGACAATGGTGTATGGCCCATTTCTGTTGTCGATCTAACCGGTAGCCGAAACAGTTAGTTTTGTTGTTTATTTTTAATATTTTGCAACGTTAATGACTATGGTACGCAGTTCCTAGTTTTGACTTATCATGATTTAGATAACAATTAGGTATGATACGCATGAATACATAAGAATAAAAAATTTTTTTTTTAGAAAAAAAAAAAACGTATTGCAGTGATCTGTAATCGAGCGTGAGTTGAACCCACGCCTTGAACTCCGGGAGTGCCGGCAGAAGTGAAAACTTGAATATTAACGTTGTGCACTTTTGTCGTCTTACGAATTTTCGATCAGGTCACGTGTCCTGACGCGAGTTTAACATTTTTTTACCCATCACAAAAAAGTGCACAACGCTGCTAAAGATTTTTTTCACTTCAATATCTTATTCCAAGTAGTAGGTACTCTTAACTACTCTACTCTCTAATGGAAATACTGTACGTAGGCGTAAGACGATAAGAGTATGATATTTCGGCTGAACTGGCATGGTCTCGATAGCTCAGTGGTTAAGAGCACTGTCCCGGATATACAGGGGCGTGGGTTCAACTCACGCTCGATTACAGAACTTTTTCATCTCATTATTATTTTCAAAAATAAGTTAAAATTATGTGTGACGTGAATAAACTACAAACTCATTGTTAATATGATTATTATACAAAAAGAACCTACTTTTTTATATAGCAAGCAAACACCACATGCCATGGACACTGGCAACCCTATACGGGTATTTTTATATAGTTTATTGACCTTATGAAGGTAGGCGAAGGATTTCGTACAAAATATTAGAAACTATTCGATTTGTAGATGTACAGGTATAGTCAACCGCACATCAAATTACCCTATGGGTACATGAACATCTATGGCGCTGTAATAGTGGCGAGTTTGCAATGAATATGGATAGCTGGACGTGTTGTTGACTGTACACACTCTACAAGGGCGTTACCCCTAGTTATAACATATTTAGAGAGATCAATGTCAAATGGGGTTAAGAGCCTTCGTGGAAAAATAGTTACGGCGCGTTTAAAATCGATCTCAAATTGTTTCATATATTCTATCTATATAATTAAATATCACATTTTCCAAAGTGTTGAAGTTAGTTGATCGCCGACTTTCGCGAAAACAAAAAAAAAATACAAAATTGTGAATATTTCAAAAAAGACTTAATCGATTTTATTTCTCCACGAACTTAAAAATTATAATGATAGATATTATAACTTATCATAGCTTTTAAATTTCATCAAAATCAGACCAACGGTTCCAAAGTTATCTCGTTACAAAAATAATGTATTTTTTCCCCAAGTTGATGACGCGCGTGAACACCCCTGATGATGCAGGCGTTGATAGGCTCTGGTGGCCACTTACCATCAGGAGTATCAAACAGATATATACAATACAATACTCTCATATTTGCAGCAATAATAAATAATGCTGAAAAAAAAAATCCTAAAAAAATCACAAAGGCGCTTATTGCTAAAGACATGATTCTTCCAGTCAACCTTAGAGTGGGTATCTAATGTGGACGATTACGTCCACTATTCACAGTCCATTCGCAAAGCGCTGAACGTTTCAGCAAATCGTAACAACGCAACTCACCATGGTTCGTGTAAGTGCTGCTCTCCATAAAACCGTAACATTTGGGTCGCCGGCACTTTACGCTCTGACGTAATCTGGAAAAGATAGAGTATATTATTGGTCAATTTTATTTGATGCTCTTATAGAAATGTTATGAGGTGTTGACGATTGTAATTAATCATAGATATACCTAATGGTAAAGGCAGTGCACGAATGCAGTAATAGTGATTATGACTTAATTTAATATTATAGAACAATGCCGCGTCTGTTTATTCACGATAAACTCAGAAATTGCCGCATGGATTTTCCGATAAAAGTCGCTGATTGATGATAGATAGTGCGATTCCTGACGAAGGTTTAAGTATTTAATTTATTATGTTTTAACTCGAGCGAAACCGGGACGGGCCGGTAGTTATAAATAGTTTAAATTCGTCCACATAGTTATAATATACGTAGCTATAAGACCCACGTTTGTTATTGATTGTCTATAAAAAAAAGTCTGCGGTGAAGTTTGTTGCGCAGTTTCATCTTAACCAGCGCTTTGCATGTCGGTAATAGTCAGTAATAGTTCTGAATACATTTTTGACGCCTATTAAATTATTTTCTTTATTCTAATAAGTAGAGGACCTTTGTGAGAGGCAATTAACTCGGGTGTTCCTTTTATTTAGGGAAAATATTTTCGCATCGCCATTTTTAAGGGAAATATTGAGGAATGGAAAATACCCTGTGTTTTATCGGATATTAAGATGGGAATGCTACTTAATTGAAACAAGTAAGGGTATTCGCGTGCTAAGTAATTTTATGAAGCTTATTATTTTTTTAAATGTTACATTACATTCAGCTTAGTCAAGTAGGGCATGAAAATATAATTATTAATAGTGACCCGTCCCGCCCACGCTCGAGTGAAACCATATTAAATTATATACCTATAGGTACATTCCTCACGAATCATTATCTATTAAAAAACCCGCACTAAAATCCGTTGCGTAGTTTGAAATATCTAAGTATTTTCAGTTGCAGTTTGTCACGTCATATTCAAAATTAATTCTTATTAATCAAAGCTACAAACTACAAGGACTGGAACGGCCACTGTTGAGAAGAAATGGCAAATTCAATAAAAATCAAACATAACTTTTTAATATAACAATAGCATGTATATTAAATTTATATAAACCAGGTTAATATATAAATCTGTGTTATAAACTTCAAGCAATGTCGGATTTATTGAAAGCCACGCCTGTCTACTTCGCTGAACCTTTAAATCCTAATCTGTATCTTCGAGTCAATATTTCTTACTAAACTTTTAAAGCTATCTCTGTATTTTTAGAAAACGTGAGTATTAATTTCCTTGTCTATCGATCTGTCTGTAATAATAGATATTTAATGTAAAAAAATTGTTTGGACTAGGGAAGCATAATTAAGTGAGGCCTAATCCCAGCTGTGGGAGAAATAAGACTGTCAATGATGATGATGAAGAAAGCATAATAAATATTACGAGAAAAAATTGATTAAGGTGCATAATATTTTTTTAGGGTGTAGTACTCGTATAATTAGGCATAGAAGGTGAATTGAGCTAAATTTATTTGCAGGGGAAACATATTTTCGATGACAACAATTTTAGGTTTCCGAATGAGATCTATGATAAAAAAATGTAATGTTTCCACTATACTTACAAAAAGTACGTCTATTTGTTCGTTTGTCCTATATGTTTACAATATTTATGAAAAATAAAACTATTTATTGAAAATCTATTTACGAAATATGCCATATTTTTATTTAGCAAGCACGCTCAAATTAGGTATTCACAACATATGAAATACCTTGATACCTATGTAAACATATTATTATTTTACCACAATTTTACATTATATACTTGTATAAAATATAAATAATGAAGCGTGTAACAATATATAGATATAAATTATCTTCGTTGTCATGAAATCTTTCCAGTGGACGCCATAGTAATTATACTAAGCCGGAAAATTGATAAATTTAAATGCAAATCGGATCAGACTCCCTTCGGTATTTCAATTTAAATCCTGCCCTATGGCTAATAGATTTTTTTTACAGTTTATCCTTTCTTTATAGTTTTTCATAGTAGTGAGTCGTTTTTTTAACGTATCAATTTTTGTCTTCAATTGTCAGTATGTACCTATGTAGCTATGTATAATTATGTTATTTTAATTATTTTAAACTAAATTATTTCGTTATTCACATATGTTTTTATTCATGTTTTATACATGGTGTAAAGAGTTCATTCCTTGCATTTTATAAAAAAAAATAAACCCCAAAAAACTACTTATTTCCAAGTGCTAAACTAATGATAAACTTATATATGACTCAGATAAAAATTTAGCTACTTTTGTCTATTCGACTTTGTTTTGTGGGATGACAGCATGCTCTCCATTTAAATTTGCATACCCGTGGACGGTGAAACATGTAGGATTAAGTTTTTCTTTTAACACAACATTGTAAAAAATGTTAGCTCATGTTTTTGCAAATAAATAATCTTTGTCTTTGCTCATGAGGAGGAATATTATTCCTCGAATAACATTTAAAAATTATTGACCGGTGTTCTTAACGGTACGGCCTGGTGCTAATTGAATAGGTGCGCAGAACGGCATACTTTTAATCCATCATCATCCGATATCGAAGCCCGATGAAGACCTACTAAAGTGTGATTATAAGGTGACCAATGAAATCAGGTCGCTAGTACAGTCGAGCTCAAATAAATTCGTGCTCAAACGCAAACAGCTCATCAACTGTGCAAATAAGGTGTCCTAATTGATAATTTCACACTGTTTATATCTCCTAATGATGTGGTAATAAATACATAGCAGTTACACTTCGCTTGTATTAATTTAAACCTTGTTTAGGAAATTTACATTTAATTTAACGTGTATAATAACGTAACGTTTAACGTGTATACATAATACGTATATATTTCATGTGGTTTATTAGTTCATGCTAGTGTACAATTATATTTTAATTAGGTATATTATTAAACTTATATGAAAATGGATTTGAAATACCTACAGGATTCATTCTATTATTTATGAGTTAATTGGCTCCATGCCAAATTTTACTATATTAGGTCAACAAAACCTTTCACCCTGTGTTGATCACAAGAAAACTTAAGTCTGAAATAAAAATATATTTTATATAGAGATCATAATTTAAATATTTAACAAATATATTATAACAAATCACACAGATTGCGCTTGCCCCAAAGTAAATTCGAGACCTGTGTTATGGAATACTAACTCAACGATACCATATTTTATAACAAATACATATATAGATATGAATCGAATGAGTAAATTTTTTTCAAGTATTCTTAAAAATTAGAACCGACAAACTTTGAACGCGGGCTAAAAATGGCTAGATTTCGTGAAGTTGCTATTGAAATTTGTGTGATGGAAAACATGTATTTAGTAAACAGATGCGATGAAGTGAAAAATATATGATCCCAGATAAAAAGTAGGAAAATGCGAGAGAATAAACAATTTGAAATTTCTCACTACACTCCGAAAGTAGCTCCACAAAGATACAATTAGTCTGAAAGGTCCTTTTAAAGGCAGCAACATGGAAAACCCTAATGCCATGCATGTGCGTTCATTTAAGGGCTTTAGAGCGAGATAAAAGATGAGAAATGAGTGAGTAGACTGAATACTGTCCTTACCAGTTGCGAAAATGTGGATTTTTAAAGTTTAGACTCGCGACTATCTGTTAATGATTTATCTGTGGTTACTATGAATTTATCTGAAGAAAGACGAACGTTCTATAACCCACTATTGGTATTTATATGGGTTTTCGTATATTTTTCCGTTATGTGTGGACCCATACGTATAATCTCTTCAAATTGGCAATGAATTCTCCGCTTACGATATAGGCAGAATTAAAAGTAAATTATAAGGTACTACATTCTGATAAAATATAGTATTATAACCTAACAGCTACTCTTAGCTATATCTGCCTGATGTGATAGGCCAGTTAGCCCCATTAGCCCCTTGAGAAACATAATTTTTAACGCTATCTGTTTGATATGTTACATTTAGGCTATCTGATACTTTATCAGCAAACGGTGAAACAGAACCTAAATATTATTGTTTTAAGAACTACGGGTACGAGAGATTTTTATAGAAACAATTAAAAACAACACACATCTAGAATGCCAAGTTAAATAAGAAGCCTTGTAGGCAACAGCAGCATTCCCAAAGAGGATTGACGTCAGGCATACGGCCGGTCACAAAAGTTGAAAATCTACTTATCTCACGCGAAGATAAAAAAGAGAATCTATTTTTGCTTTATTAAGCCAAGTGAAATGGAAGTGTTATATACATTTATAGAGTAATTATGTAAGAAAACGCGCCGCCCTGACTCGGGTTTCAAGGTTTTATGAAATTGCCGAAACTCGCGTGCTTGCCCGGCCGAAATCGAAAGCGAGGCATACGAGTATGGGCTCGAATCGAGTCGGCTTGAATCGATTCTGTTCTGAAATGAAGCTTTTTGATGCGAAACTCTCGATTTAATGATCGAGGTTTTAGATTAGATGTACGTTTTTGCAATATTTACCCCAAAAATATCTTTAAAAAATCTTGGAAAATCTGATGTTGATAGCACCATACCATACACCAGACTTGAAACTGACAAACGATGTGGTTATTTGAAAAGAGGAATAACCAATAAATAAATTAGTTAAAAAATCATAGTTATATCTAGACTGATTTTTATATACATATTTTATTCCGTAGAACACAGTGATTAAATTTTCACACTAATTATGTTATTACAACTATTTGGTAATTATTAGAACAAAATTAATAATTATGTAGGTAAATAACGTAAGTAAAAAATGTAGCCTGAATAACCATAAATAAGTATGCAGTATGCTCCTTTCAGCAGATCGTCGTTGGTCCTTGGGGAGCCGACCTTTCTGATTCCAATCAAGTCATTTGTACCAACAAGTCCACTTGCAAAACTTTCTTTTGGTGTAGTGTTTTGGCTCTAATGTCAAAAATTTAAAGCACACAGCAAGAGAAAGCTTAATAAAATTTAAAACAGTACAAACTGTTTACAATTTTTGATTGCTTGCACAAGATATTGCAGTTACCAACATATTTATATTTGCATACCTATATTCGGTAAAACATGTAGGTTTAATTCATTTTGACATCAATTTGTCTATTTGTACTCATGTTTTTGGCAAATAAATGTTTTCTTTCTTAACGAATATAATGAATAGAATATTATCCTAACTAATTTTATTACAAGTTCGTCATTATTACCGCCCTAAAGTGGTATTCGTTGACAAGCTGTTGACATATATTCATTTTATCTATGCTGTTGATTGTATCAATATTCTACTATTCATTATATCGTGGGCTAACTACGAAGTAGATTTTGATGACATTGCCAAGGTCATTGCTCTAAATATAGGTAGATATTTAGTCAGTGGAATTCCCGTGGCCAATACATAAAAGTAATAGGTAACAAAAAATTTACAAACTCGAAAAACGTTCAAACACAAGAAGTTTAGAGACTTACAAACATATGCAAATCTTTCTGAAGAGATAGGGAAGTGTTAATATATATCTGCTTCTCTGAACTTTTCCGTGCCATCAACTTCGCCCTTGTTTTGTTTTTCAAAACGGGTGAAGAATAATAAAATAATTGTGAGGTAAAAGTATGTTGGATTTGTCTCGGATATAAAATCAAAAGCAATTTGCTATTTGAACTTATACGTGGAAATTCTATGGTAATTTTTAAACATTTGAGTCAAAACTTATCTTTTGTCTAATATAAGAGTCGTGTATGTGTGGGACAAAAGGTAAAACTTGAATAGAGAAGAGTTTGCTAACGGCCAAACTTCAGTAATATAGAGGCACTGAAATAAGAAGTAGCCTAGAGTAAAAAAAAATCGGAATGGCAACTATAAAAAAGCTGCTGACAGCTGACAAAGTCACTATTATTATAGCGACGAAGCCGGGTGACAATTATATTATTCAAATAAATCCCTGGCGCTTTGTCGATGTATTGTCATGGTATTTCGTTTTAGAGGGTACCTTGAAAAGTTACTGCGGGTGAGAGGGTACGTTAAAAAGTAGACAACAGTCAAAAAACGTAGACAGTAACTTTTGGGAGATACGGAGGTAACATTTTCAACAATTATTTACGACCTATTTGAAAACGTCTATTAAGTGTGTAAGTATATTTGTTTTCCTTTCATCTCTCACTGGTCTTCACTCAGAAGGCAGATAACTTATTCTTTAGAACATCGTAACAATATGTTAAAAGATACAGCTTATTCTATTAAGAGTGAGAATTTTAACTTAAAACAAAGATGAAGAATTGACATTTGGAATATCATCGGCTTGATAATAGAAGAGAAATTGATTTCTGAATGGCTGATGATACATACAATGAAGTATTCTATACCACAATAGCAAGTACAGCTATACTTGCTGTTGTGATATAGGATACTTAGGTAACCTAGGTACCTGTGCAGTTAGCTAAGCTCTAAAACGCTTTGGCCTTGGTAATTGTGAGCGGCACTAAGTATGTTCTATGGCCTGAATTCCCATAAACCTGTTACAATCATTTGTGAATTTTAGTTTGTGTAAAATATTATACGTATTTTTAAATATTAAAATACTGTTAGGAGGCGAACGGCCGCAACTAGGTATCATCGGGATGAAACCTAAGTGTAACTACCTGTCAGCATGGACAAGTATTTGTACCTGTGATCACAAATAATTGTCAGCGTTTATGTTAGTGTTGTTCTAATTTCTATGTTTGTATTCAACGTCTGACGCGATAAACAGAAAAAGTACTGCACGGATTTTCACCATAGATAATGTAATTCCTGAGGAAGGTTGAGGTGTATAATATATTATGTTTTTACTCGAGCGACGCCGGGATGGGCAGCAAATAAATCATGATTAAAAACCTCTTCAATTACATACAGACAGATATAGGTATGTTATAAATCCATCTAGTCCTATTCGCTTCAAAGGTTGCGAGGGAAAAGTTCAAACGGGAATTGGGTCAAGTTTGCGAAGTACAGTCACGGCCAAATGTGGATTCAATTTGTTCGCTTTCATCGAATAATTCTTTTGGGAAACTGTTTTGAGGAGTTTATTTAGGCAGATAGAAATAAGGTCTATTCATAATATTGAGACTTAGAACTATCAACTAGGTACCTAGTTGAATGCTGATGTCAGCAATTTTCCTGTTTAGTCGTACGTGTCTAATAATCTTTATCTGCACAATACTTTTTATAAACTCTTAGTCCAAATAGGGGGCATTTTCTAAAGCAATCCCAATCCCACTACAATTCAAATAAAATTCCTCTGGAACACTCTTTACAACCTTATTCAAATTCAAATTCAAATTCAAATTCAAATCATTTATTCAGAAATTAGACCTTCACAGGCACTTTTTCTCGTCAATCTTTATATTTATAGTTATTTCTCACAAGCTACAAACTACTGGCATTTCGGAACGACCACTGCTGAGAAGAAATGCCGAAAGAAACACATTTGAACAGTGTTGGTCCCTATCATGCCAGATCGGCTTACCATTATTGTTTCTTACAATGTTTTTTTTTTCTTTCTAATAATATATAAAAGTACATTAAATATTGTACAACTTAAATATTGTATTCGAATTATTATTTTTTTGACAATTTTGATTTATTTTTATTAGTGTACACGACATGCAATCACACAATACACAGATGATATACGAATTTTAATTGAAGATGTAAGTGGGAGGCCCTTGTCCGGCTGTCGTGCAAGATATCATCAATCAATAAAGAATACACGAATGAAATACAAAGATTTCATACACGTCTCAAATGTTCAGGCAAGTTTTCCGATAGAATGAGCATAATAATGTAACATATATCGCGTTTTGTACAGACATCAACTGAATGTACTTTCGAGAGCACATCAACTTAACCAAATTCATTGCAAACATACTTTTATTATCGCGACATTAGATCCATGCTGGGTTGCCTGATATAGGTTCGACTATACGTCACACATCACTGAATATCAAAGAAAATATTGTGAATGGAAACAGAAAAATCTTATAAAATAATATATATAGAAGTAGTACTAATAAAAAAAATGTCTATTTCGTATTTTGATTGCACTGATACGGAAGTCTGAACTTCTATAAGAGTTTTTCAAAGCTTTTCGCACGAGCCTGATTCAAATTGTTACAAGTCATTGCATTTGAATACATACAAAATTAATGAAACGGGAAGAAATAAATAACTCAGGAACTCTTTTTTATTATTCTTATACAAACTTGTCTATGTTGTTAACTATTTGTCGACCTCGGTGGCGCAGTAGTAAAGTTCTTGCCACTGAACCGAGAGGTCCTGGGTTCGATCCCCGGTCGGGTCATGATGGAAAATGATCTTTTTCTGATAGGTCCGGGTCTTGGATGTTTATCTATATATGTATATGTTATAAAATATAGTATCGGTGAGTTAGTATCCCATAACACAAGTCTCGAACTTACTTTGGGGCTAGCTCAATCTGTGTGATTTGTCCTAATATATTTATTTATTATTTAAACTTCCTAACTAATATTATAAATGCGAAAGTAGGTAACATTGTTTGTTACCTCTTCACGCTCTATCTGTTCAACTAATCTTTTTAAAATTTGCTTAGATGTAGTTTGAAATACGGAGAAGGATATAGGGTACTTTTCACCCTGGAAAAATAAATGTTCCCGTGGGAAATTCATGCGGGCGAAGTCACGGCTAAAAGCTAGTGTAGATATTAGCTGAAATTACAAGTCACATCACCTTTTCAGTTATACTTCATTTTGTCAAAAACTGCATCTTTCACTTAGAATAATAAATCAAACTACAACTTAGAAGAAGCAGCATAAAAAAAATCTTGTAAGCTGGTACATTGCTTGAATTTGAAGCCCTTTTTGATTGCCTTATGTTGTTATCGTTTTTGGTATGTTATATATGTACCAACATTGTAACAATAAAATTTAAATGTCACACTTAACGTTAAACGCGTCAAAATACACGTGAATAACAATAAAAGGCAATAACGTACGTAACAACGAAACGTTTCTGAACGCACGTTACCCCATTTAATTTGTAAGGGAACTTGGGTTTATGACTTTAATTATTGCGAACAACGAATATGAGGCATTCGGAACGCACCCGAAACAGGATGTGTTGATATGATACCGCTTCTTGTTAATGTTTGAACATGTTTAGGATTAAGGCGATACACCGACGATTGTGGCGCCCTCAACTGAAAAATAAATATTTATTAGGGAAAAATTGTGGGGTTTTTGGAAAAAGCTAGATACCTAACAAGTTAGGAAACTAATGCCTGGCTTACATTTGTAATTATTTTGGAAAAGTTATCTGAGAACCAATTAGAAAGTTCCGTTTGGTCCCATAATTCTTGACAGAGTGAAATCAAGGAGTAATTTTCAGGTAGGTAGATTAAAATTTTACGTTAAGTCATTGAACGTAAAAATAAATCAACTTTTTTCCACACATTTTTCTATTCCTATTTATTTTGCTAGCGAAAATTTTTATACAGCACGTGTGCCGTGTACTAACAAGCACACCACAGACAGAAAAAAGAAAGTATTGCTAGTGCCACATAAAAATGGAAATGGCCATTTTTGTAAGCTAAAAACTGCGGGGAACTTGCGGAGCTGGCAATACTGAGTTTGAGTCACGAATTTAAATATTTGAATCTACTGCTTTTGAATCACAAAGAGTAGTTCCTTCTTATGTAGAATAAAACACACGTTACTTTGCATTAATTGAGTGGTTTGCAATTGTGTCTAATTTAAAAGCTAACTGATAAATCATCAAGTGGAGTGCAATCATCATGGAAATCATGTGTGGAAACACATGATTTCCTCACAGAATATTATACTACTACCGGAACTTAGCATTTTTTTTATATTTTTTTTTTGTGAAAAACGCCAGAACTATTCTTGAAATGTGTCAGGAACTACAGAACTCATGTGGATGCATATAGAACTCCAATGAATCTTTGATATTGTAAAACTTGGTATGCGAAGTTCACAAAGGTAAGCAAGTGATCGTCAATGTAAATCACTATGCAATACTTTAGTCAGGATTGCATCTATTAGCAACTCAGATTATAAGCAACGTATCGCGATGAGACCTAGATATCAGATTTTAAGTTAGACCATCCGTTATACACCCGTGCCATCCGCATCAAATTCCATCCAGTAGTTTATGCGTGATGCGTATACAATTACAGACGTCTGTCTAAAAACATTGTTTTGGCTAGTCTTAGTAAAAATCCTCATAATTATATTTTGAAATATCTCCTATATGTATACAGACATAGCCCACTTATAGTTTTATTATGTGTATAGATTATGCCAATAGTTTAAAGTATGGGCGATTCACTTTACATACTTGAGGTTGCAATATTTGTTAAATGCAATGCTAATTTATTCCCACGCCTTTGTAATGTTATGTTAAGAAATCGTCGGGATAATTATAGACTATGTTTACACCCTTCTAAAACGGTATTACTCAGTAAAAGTATTGTATATATGGCACCTAAAATTTATAACAAAATTCCATAACAATATAAAGATCAGAATTAAAAATTATTTAATAAGCACCTCAGGTCCTTACTGATTGATAAATGTTATTATAATTTGAACGATGTTTTTGATGACTCAGGTAAAAATTTTGATAATTTAGTTACTTTTATTTATTCGATTTTGTTTTGCGGGATGATAGCATGCTCTCCATTTACATTTGCAACCCGTGGACGGTGAAACATGTAGGATTAAGTTTTCTTTTAACACCACATTTTAAAAAAATGTAAACTCATATTTTTGTGAATAAATAATCTTTGTCTTTGATTGAACGTGAAGCTCAGAGGTTAGTAGTTAGTGTGTCACCCGGGCTCAAGCAGGCCAAGGTCGGATGCATTGCGGTGCACATTTGCGTTGCAACTCTGAGCCGAACACGAAATACCTATTAAGTCTAGCAATGTCAGTATATTTGAATAAGTTTATATGTTTCATTTTACGATATAATAATAATAAGACGAAAAAGTAGGAAAGCGGTCTCTGGGCGCCGACGCTTAATGTGGAAGTAACCGGGAAACTGCGCAGAAGGGAGAGAGAGAAAGAGAGATTTTAGAATTTAGTATTTTAGGTTACCATTCGCCTTTTCTTATCCCTCTTTAAAGGGTTATCCACACATTTCCGGGTTCCCGTCCCTGCCGCGTTCCGTAAGGGATGGCTAAAAAATCGGTTACGTACAACCTGTATGAACTCGTTCACACAGCTCCGTGTCAGGCGCATCCGGATCGTCAGTGAGGAGCTCGCTGTGAGGCACGGACGATCTGACAGGTGCTATCCGATTTTTTAAGTAAGTAGGTACAAAATGAACACCGAAAGGTTGAATGTTCGACAGATTAATATACTTTATGATCTTTCTAATCCACATTATTTGAATTCTAAGAGAAAGCACTGAAACTGATAACTACACGAATAGTCCTGACCCGGAAATGTGTGGCTTGCGCTTAAATAAAATATAGTACAGAATGGCAGCCTCCTCAACTTCTCTCTGTCTGATGTTAACCGATCTGTTAGATTCCTCTTAGTAAAACATTTTCCATTTTGACCTGACTGGGGACCGAACCCGGGATCTCCAGTGTGGTCTTCCGCAATGATGACCAATTGTGAGAGCCCAATTGCCAATATAATAATGTGTAAACCAGTGTACATTACACTTTCTAAAGTGCCGAGTTCCGAATTTTGCATAGAGCTACCTATATAGACCATGAGTCACAAACTCACACATGCAGGAGACATACCAAGACATTGACCCATTTCATTAATTGAATACGAAATCGCAAAAAAATGTACCATGATCTTTAATAAGTAACCATTTGGATCAATCCACACAATTAGAATGACCTTGCAGTTGACTGCACTGCGATGCGATGACCTTTTTTATATGTATACGGAGATGTGTAATGGTGCACCAGTACTTATCTCCATATAAATATATAAAGTGAAAAATAAAAATCAGCTACCAGCTATAGAAGCGGTGGTGGTGTAATGATTAAGACTGAGGATCGAAAGGTCCCAGGTTCGAATCCTACTCGTGCCACATTAGTTTGTATACCAATCTGATTAATGTATAGTACTTTTCATCGAGCACCACTTGCTTTCGGTGAAGGAAAAACATCGTGAGGAAACCTGCACACTTGTTGATTATTAACATTGTGTGTGAAATGGAGAAGGCAATGGCAAACCACTTCATTAATAATGCCAAGAAAGTTGTTACGTGTGTTTCATTCCATGTAATGACCACGACCCTCAGTCACGAGGAATACGACTATGAAGGAGACCAGGTATCTGTCCATATTTGTCTTAGCTTCGAGGTCAGAATTGTCCGGAGAAAATCCGGACGTTGTAAAATAAATTTCCATTTTTTTTCTTTTTAAATTTGAGTATCGGAAAAAATGTTTTAAGTTTCTGCCCGGCGTCATCGGGAATTTCGTAATGGTAGCCAAAGATGTGCCGCGGTGGCGGTTGAGATAAAAAGTACAGCTCAAAGTTAGCTGAAAGAAATTGTATTTGCCATAAGTTCACCTTTATTTTCATTTATATTTGAATACATATTTATTAGGGCATTTGTAAATGGAGCAAAAAAAGTTCATCTATGTATTTATCCAACTTATTATATTAATATATATTTAAAGTTTTAATTGACGGCAAAATATGCTATTGGTGAGCTAGCGAGTAATTATTCGTGTTATTCAGTTTGGGATGCGGTTTTCCAATTTACACGCTTATTACTGGAAAGAGATATGGCGTGTGGTTCCGCCCTGAAATAAGAGTATGTAAATATATTGTGTGGTACTCCATATCCTCCTGTGGATGTTTTACGAGATGACTACGGGTCACAGTCACAGCCTAGACAGCTGATAAGCAATAAGAGTATTCTCAAGGAGGGTTGACATCAGGTAGGCGGCCGGTCCTAAAATCTTCACGGGATCACAGCTGAATCTTCACGTGAACACGCGGAATGTGAAAGAAATTACTGTCGAGGGATGGTAAAATTGAAGAAAAAAAAAATAAATTAATTTTTTTATTTTTATTTGAGTATTTATTCATACATTGACACTTTTACTCACTTGCAAATTATGAAAAATTAAACAGAGTTTTTCTACAAACAAGTACAGATATGCATTGACAATAAATTATCCAGTTATTCTATACTTAATAGAGCTGATAAGAACGTAAAAATATCAGATTGTTATCCGCGGACAGTTTAGTTGAAGATCTAATCTTGTTTGTCCCATTTTAAGTTGATAGAGTTACCAACATACCGACAAAGAAACTAGAACTCAAAAAATAAACAAAGCTAAATACCTAAAACCATTTAAAAAAGTGAAAAGTTTTGTTAAGAATGTGAAGATATGCCTAATACATACTATCCATACTAGTAATAAACAGGCAAGATGTATTTTTGTTTCCAATAAATAAACTCAAAAACGACTGTTCCGATTTTGATGCAATTTAGCACAGAGACAGATGAAATCTTCAGGAATAACATAGGGTACTTTTTTATCATGGTTTTAACCGAGCAAAGCCGACACAGAGCGCTACTAGTGTATGAAGTTGTTTTAAGTTTTTAATAATAATTTGTTGGTCCTTTTAAAATTGAAAATTCGTCTAAAATAAAAAAAGAACCGGTAATTTTGTTGCAAAAGCAATGAAATTACCGGTTTTTTCTGAGGTCTGTGTCCATTGAAACTACCTTATTATACTAATTTTATTTAAGCTGCCAGTATAATGTGTGGGAACTATTCTAAAAGGTCACGTTAGCGCATTCGAATCTAGCTACGCGTGTCATAACACGGGTGGCGTCTCATGAAATTGCGTTCTATTCACACGTAATAATGTTGAATGAATTAGCAGGAAGGAAAATACGAATTATGCTATTGGTGGTATACTTCCTTCTAAGTATTTTTGAATGTTTCTTTATAGTACTTTATCATCAGTAAATACATATAAGGCGTAGGTGTTATCTAAAAGAATAGAAGCTACCTATAGCAATTAAGACTTCCTTATTAAGACTACTTATACTTAGTCGAATTTTAGTTACGCCGAGGTACTTCTGTAAACTGATACATCCAAAAAATCGTCCATAAAGTACATTTACCCGTAGAATGTCACAAATATTAATATACACATGAATTTAAAGTTTTCAAACTTAAATGCTTATTAACTTTTTTTTAAATTGCAGCAAAGTGTAAGGAACATTTTGTTATCCTTTTTTTAGTAAAACATTATATTCATTTGTCTTCATAAGTATATTATCAGTTACCAAAAACCGCAAACTAGAATTCTGTAATTATTATCATTACAAGTTCCCGGCCTCCTACAACGCTAATTACGCTAAAATAAATCATATTTATCGTCAGCCCGTGGAGCAAGTCTCGGTTTCCGTAATTTTGATGTCGTAAAGAATCTCCCTGTTTCCGCTATCTCCCATTTATATTTCGAAAATACCCTAAATGAGGGCAATTCCTTTTTGGCCCTAATGTTATTTTGTGTCATTTGGTTTCTATATTTCTTAAATGATGCCAAATTATTTATTCAAAAAATACTAAAGTTTGACATTATATTTCTATCGGAAGATCTCTTATAATATGAGAGCTTCAACAGGTCATAATAAAATCTTTATTACTCTACCTACTTATATCAGTGATACATCTTGCAGTTAACCGAACGACTGATACAATTTGAGGTCCCTGATAGCCCGCGCCTGATGCTCGTTAACCGGCAAATATCATTTAACCTTTAACCGTTACTTTTACGGTGATCGTAAATTGACCGCTCGATGAAGTCGTTTAGGTAATATGAGATAGACAATACAGAAAATTCGTTACTATAAATAAAGACATGTAATTGTTATTTTTAACTTTCATTTGTATACATTTAATTTTTAATGTTCTTATCCGTTAAAAGAACGATCTTGTTTATTTATCTAAATAAAATAAAATAATATAAGATTTAAGAACAGATAGAAATACACTTTTCACTCAACTAAATTACTAAACTATATATGTAAATTATGATCTTTTCGTGTGCTTTTTTTAAATCAATAATTTGAGGCGTTCGTAGCGCGACACGTGTCTGGAGAAAATTAAAAACAGAATCGTTGGGGATTAAATAAATAGATTGAATATTTAAAAATGTATGACTTCTCATTTAGCATATGGGTCGGCCTTATGGGTTAGACAAAGACAAAGAGTTGCGAACTTCGAAGGCCATGTTTAGTTGTATGGTGGGTTTTTTGTGGAAATAAGAATAGTGACAGTTTTCCAGGCCAACCTTTAAGAAGAATCTTAAATTTGTAGCCCTTGATTGATTTTTACAATCTGCGCGGGAGGAAAAGCACCTGGCGGGTTCTCTGTTTTCTCACTCCCAAAAACATCCCTAACACCTTTACTATATAAGTCTGTTGTAATAAAAGTGTTTATACCAACATTATCGACACGCACATACCGAGTGTCCATAAATGTCAAACAATACTGTGACCCTGTTTTGCGTACCGTACCAACATTATGCAATATTGAGGTCAATGCGCGGTACGGTCAGGTAAACAAACTGAATCATGCTGCAATAACGGTTTAATTTCCTATTTGACGGTATTAGGACGGTTTGATAGGTGTTTTTTATTTGATATTGAATTCAGTAATACTTTTTATTAAGTATATTTTTTGTCCTAGTGATGTTATAAATGCATTATATTTGAAATTCCACACAAAATAAGAATAAGTCTAATAGTTGTAAAGTTGAACCAAAATGGCGGCGGTCAGCGCAGGTTTAATTAGAGATGAAAGTATTAGAAAGGATTTTTAGTGGTGATGTGGTGATGAAAGTATTAGAAAGGATTTATGAAAAAATAAACGAGTATTTTGAATTTCGAAAATCCCATAAATAACACTTTTATCTCTAATTGAACCTGCGCTGACGGTCGCCATTTTGGTTCAACTTATGTGCCGGGGATTGTAAGTGAATGAATTTTCATTCAATTAATATTCAATTATTATTCACTTGATGATGATTGATGCACATTGTAGAACATGTTCGAAAGGAGTTACGTAAAGTAAGATCCGCTGTGGTCTCTCACAAAAAGTCTTTCTGTGGTACGTCAATTTAAAAACGTGAACCTTGCTTTTTCAAATATCAACTTTAACGCAATGAAATTACGGAATAGATTGATTTAATTTTTAGACGTCAAATTTGCATATTTAACAATGTTCACCAACTCCTATTGTTTACAAATGTAATACGATTGTTAACAAAATTGAACCACTTTCACTATGTTATTTTTTACTAAATACATGATATTGTTTTGGTATTAAATTATTTAAATAAAACTCGATAGCAGTCTTATTAATCTTCTGCTGTATTCTACACAAAATAAGGACATAATATATTTTTAATGGTTTCCCAACCCATTACTCATGTGGTAACTTGTATTTTACGCAATATGTAATATACGTAATTTTATGGCATGTGACTGTGACGCTATGAGTAAGTGGTACAAAGTATTTTCCGTCTTTAAAGTCCTATACAAAGGTTTTGCTTTAATCTCGCGAATGTTTTAATTTTAATATATTATGGGATTAAAATAAAAATATGGAGTTAAATTATTTTTTCTCAACCAAAATCTTTAATGTAATTTTTTTCTTTGTCTATTATGGTCTACCAATAGGACTTTTATTGCTAGTAAAGAGCATTTGTCCTGCGTAACTTTTGCAAAATAACATACCTACAGAAAACTGGTACGCGCACGCGTTTCTCAGCCAATGTGCACCGGCCTTAAACCTTAAATAATGTTCTAAAATAATTTTATGGAATTGTATTTTAGACATATTTTTATGCAGACATCTTACTAAGTTAAAAACAAACATGTTTACTTTTTAAATTAACTGAATCACTATGCAAATCACCTACGTATGTGAGTCATGGTTGATTTCTTATTGAACACATGCACGTCACACACGCATAAGGTATTTGTTGATGACTCAACTAGTGACACCGATTATACCAATCACTTAGCTTCTAGCCGTTCAAGGACGTAAAGAAACTGATAAATAAAAGCAAACATCACGTTTAGACGTGAAGGGAAATCCTTGGATCCCTTTTCAAGAGTATATATTCAGAAGCTTTTGAGATGGGATGTACACATCATGAAGTAATGTGGTAATAATAATATTGAAGAAAATTTTGAGACATATTTCAGATTTCGCTTGAACTGACGATCATCAACTGAAGGTGTGATTTTGGGGTCCAAAATTCTCGGAATATAGTTTGTAGTTGAGATTTTTGAGACAAAATGTCCAAATGACGAAAATAAAAACGTTACCCAAAACATATGAAACTATCTTTTAAATGAACCTTATTTATTTACTAGCGGCCCGTCCCGGCTTCGCTTGGGTAAAACCATAATAAATTACACACATAAATCTTCTTCACGAATCACACCATCTACTAAAAAAATCCGCATCAAAATCCGTTGCGTAATTTCAAAGATCTAAGCATACATAGGGACAGAAAGCGGGAAGCGAATTTGCTTTATACTATGTAGTGATTATAAAAACTACACAAAGCACTTCTGTTGGTGAGTATCGTTTCCACAGCTCCGAACTTCAGGTAACACTTAATGCATTTATTCACACACCATAAAACGGTACCAAAAGACATATCCAATCTTAACTTCAGCTCCATTAATGCCTCCATGGACTAATCCAATCTACCCGTGATTGGAAATGCATACCAACACAGTAAAATTACTATTATGCATGTTGAAGGCACACTATCGATTCTTCCCATTGGTTATGCAACATGACTCTCACACGACTGCAACAACATTCATCGTAATAAAGAAAATATCACAGCAAAACATATTTCCCAGCCACACTAATATAACTCTAACGTTGACACAAAAATTCCAACCGTGGTTTACGCAAAAATAGTAAAAAATACTCCGCATCCCGTAACATGCATACGACTTTATCTCAAGGGAATTCGGCTTAATTTTCAACGAACAGTTGCACTATTGATATAAGCATTTTCATTAAACTAGTCCTTATTACCATTGCACAGAGGTCTAAGGTAGGGACCGAACAAGCAAGTCGGCCTCACATTACGTAATTCCCTATACCTGGGTCTGTAGAATATTTTTATGCAATGCAACTGTGTCGGATCAATCTTATTGTTTGTCTCATACAGTCAAGATTTCAATCAAGTTATACAACATCTTATGTCGTTGTAATAGTAACTAATTTGCAGTGATTTTTGATGCGCTGCTATCTTGAGGTCGTTAATAAATATCATTGATACAAAAACTGGTCATTCTACATTAGTTTTCTATGAGAACCTTGTTGTTCATTAGGTAAATAAAAAGATAAATTACAATATTTTGTCATACCTAAAAATAACATTCCTTTATTACTTTTGCTAATTATTCTTTTAACGAAATATTCTCTAACCATTTACGTATTTTTTACATATATATATAATTATATATAATTTTTCATTATTCGTGATTTAGACATTAATTTGATATGATTTGCTTTAACTTGTTTTGTTGTATTGCTTCTATTGCCCTTTGTGTTTGCATCTCTATCTTTTTCTATTGTTTGTGTTAACGCGAGCTCGTTCTCTCTCGATCCGCCGCGCCCCGTTGCGATCAATTTTTCTGTTTCTTTTATCTCTATTGTTTTCTATGCAATAAGATTTATATCGAAAAATAAATTCATTGGGATAAATTATAAATTCACGTACGACACCATTAGTAAGAGGCCCTTTATTGAATCACATCATAGTTCAAACTTTTTACATATATATATATAATTTTTCATTATTCGTGATTTAGACATTAATTTGATATGATTTGCTTTAACTTGTTTTGTTGTATTGCTTCTATTGCCCTTTGTGTTTGCATCTCTATCTTTTTCTATTGTTTGTGTTAACGCGAGCTCGTTCTCTCTCGATCCGCCGCGCCGTTGCGATCAATTTTTCTGTTTCTTTTATCTCTATTGTTTTCTATGCAATAAGATTTATATCGAAAAATAAATTCATTGGGATAAATTATAAATTCACGTACGACACCATTAGTAAGAGGCCCTTTATTGAATCACATCATAGTTCAAACTTTTTACATATATATATAATTTTTCATTATTCGTGATTTAGACATTAATTTGATATGATTTGCTTTAACTTGTTTTGTTGTATTGCTTCTATTGCCCTTTGTGTTTGCATCTCTATCTTTTTCTATTGTTTGTGTTAACGCGAGCTCGTTCTCTCTCGATCCGCCGCGCCGTTGCGATCAATTTTTCTGTTTCTTTTATCTCTATTGTTTTCTATGCAATAAGATTTATATCGAAAAATAAATTCATTGGGATAAATTATAAATTCACGTACGACACCATTAGTAAGAGGCCCTTTATTGAATCACATCATAGTTCAAACTTTTTACATATATATATAATTTTTCATTATTCGTGATTTAGACATTAATTTGATATGATTTGCTTTAACTTGTTTTGTTGTATTGCTTCTATTGCCCTTTGTGTTTGCATCTCTATCTTTTTCTATTGTTTGTGTTAACGCGAGCTCGTTCTCTCTCGATCCGCCGCGCCGTTGCGATCAATTTTTCTGTTTCTTTTATCTCTATTGTTTTCTATGCAATAAGATTTATATCGAAAAATAAATTCATTGGGATAAATTATAAATTCACGTACGACACCATTAGTAAGAGGCCCTTTATTGAATCACATCATAGTTCAAACTTTTTACATATATATATAATTTTTCATTATTCGTGATTTAGACATTAATTTGATATGATTTGCTTTAACTTGTTTTGTTGTATTGCTTCTATTGCCCTTTGTGTTTGCATCTCTATCTTTTTCTATTGTTTGTGTTAACGCGAGCTCGTTCTCTCTCGATCCGCCGCGCCGTTGCGATCAATTTTTCTGTTTCTTTTATCTCTATTGTTTTCTATGCAATAAGATTTATATCGAAAAATAAATTCATTGGGATAAATTATAAATTCACGTACGACACCATTAGTAAGAGGCCCTTTATTGAATCACATCATAGTTCAAACTTTTTACATATATATATATATATAATTTTTCATTATTCGTGATTTAGACATTAATTTGATATGATTTGCTTTAACTTGTTTTGTTGTATTGCTTCTATTGCCCTTTGTGTTTGCATCTCTATCTTTTTCTATCGTTTGTGTTAACGCGAGCTCGTTCTCTCTCGATCCGCCGCGCCGTTGCGATCAATTTTTCTGTTTCTTTTATCTCTATTGTTTTCTATGCAATAAAATTATATCGAAAAATAAATTCATTGGGATAAATTATAAATTCACGTACGACACCATTAGTAAGAGGCCCTTTATTGAATCACATCATAGTTCAAACTGAACGTCGTCAATGCTTGATTGCACTAATTGACTCTTTGTTACAAAATGCACGAGTCGTTGCGTCCTGTCCGTCCTGCCTTGGATTAGCTTGTGCTATTAGATCCAGATTTGTTAGTTGCCGTTCTTGGGGGAGGCTGCGGTGAAGTTTGTTGTGCCGCTTCTTCTTCACTGCCGCTTTGGAAGTCCGCGGTAGACTTAGTTTTAAGTAAATTTTTGACGTCAATTTCTGATGTTTATCATCATTGAATAAAGAATGTTACATTTTGCATAAAAGAAAGATTTTTGGTCGTTTTTCTAGCATTAACAGAACCAGTTTAGTATTTTGTACTCTTGTAATGGCAAAATAAATATAGGTTCAATCACAAATATTATATCTGTAAACTTCAAGCTAATCCAATCCTTTTGTTCACTTGTTTGTTTATTAAAAATTTGACACATATGGAGATAGGTATAGCGGTTAGCGGTTGGAGGTTTGCCGGTTGTTCAATTAAAGTCACATATTTTTAAATCAAGCAGAAATCTTCTTGATATACTTATTATAATAACGTTCACAGGGATTTACTGGTCCAGTATTGATTGTATTTAAAAAAAATCATATGCAGTCTCAATTATACCTATGTTCAATGTTTCAATGTTATTTCCATTGTCACTCATCATTAAAATTTTCCATTTCACAATAACTTTATAATACTGTCATCATTCATCACTTCATCATTATCCACAAGTGTACAAAACTACGTCGATGTGTTAGATGGTTTGATCCACATTATAAAAATAGCTAGGAAATTTAATTAGGGCGTTAGTTGCAGTACAGTTTGTAAAGCAACGATAGTATAGAATCCTACTAAACAAATGCGAAACATTGTTATTCATTCACGGAAAATCTACTGGACTGAATTTGGAACAGAAGAAGAAATCACCTGGAATAATTTATACAGTAATATTTATCCCGAAATTCCCACGGGAACGATGCGTAAACGACATGGGAAAAGAGACAGCATGTGGACGTTAGTAACGAGCTACGTATTCGTATGTTTCGTGGTAGGCCTTTAGTAACCATGAATGAACTAGATTGGTGAAAATGGGAATTTTCCATATGCCATATTGCAAATATTTCCACAAAGTAACAAATAGTTCATTGAGCCGCTACGATCTATAATACATCTGCATAAAATGCTATTAATAATGTTTGGGGTTATAATCTGATCATTTAGTCTATGTATTTAAGTAGTACTTTTATTATATACTGTGTATTTGTGTATTAGGGGTATAAAAATACTATGCTTTTCTAAGCGCTTCTCTTTCTGTACCTTTTTATTTTTGTATCTTACTAAATTGTACTTGTAATTGGATCCGATGTATTTTTATCACGTGATGCAGTTTCGGTACAAATAACGCTTTATCGAGTTGGTTATAAAAATTGCGTTTGATCTCGAGAGAGAACCTGTATATGTATAAACTTCGTTAAACTGGCTGGTACTGGGGCTCGTAAATTGAACAGTGCGATGAAGTTTTCACATCTAATAGTTATTACTTGAACAATGAAGAGATAATTTATTCATATGATTAAAACGAGAAACGATACCTAATACAATGGTCCGATCAAGTGGATCAAGATCTTTAAAATGCCAATGTATCCAAAGTCCTAGAAAAGGCTATAGATGACCACAAATGGAGAGAAATCGATAGAACTGATCGAAATGGAGAGTAAAGATAATGATTACCAGTGAGCAGATGACAAAGACAGTTATAGCAGCTGTGCGAAAATGTGAGCAATAGACATAATATTGATATAATTAGACATAATTATATCAATATTATGTTTTTTAAATATTATAGTACCAATCAGATTGAATACCAGTTATTTGGGTAGAAGGAATAAAATTACTACTGTGGTATATCGGAAAGTGATTAACAGAACCAAAGAAACCTCACACTGGCGAGAAAAGGTAATTTGAACCAAATTTGGAACATAATCTCGCTCTTAAAACTCTAACTTTGTCCTAACAATCCATCTCTGTCCTAGTACAATATATTTTGCAAACACAAAGTAAGCAATCCACAATTTGTCTTCTTGATCGATCTCTACCAATAGAATTTTTCAATTGTGTAGAATCCATACTGTCGATTGTACTATATATTCTTCTATGTTAAACTTTCAATGCGGAGAATTTTGATTTATTTATATATTTAGGTAATATTTTTAATTTGTTAATTAACTGGATATAGTGACTTTTGTTATAACCTTTTTTTATTTACGTGTAATATAAAAGTTATTTTCCCATAAAGTCCAACTGCTGCAAAGGTCAAATTTTTACCAAAAAAATGCTACAAAATGATCTGTTGACTTAAATTAATGAAGAACAATCCATATACTTATTACGTCATCATAAAAGATAACAGTACATAACCACGAGCACAAGATGCACTCTCCGTCCAATCTAAGCCAATTAAGTACATAATTTCATAAGGAAGCTGTTGACACTGGTAACTGCACGTCGCTCGGTAAATTGCTCGTGTAATGAATCGTGGGCGAGTCAGTCACGGCAGGTGGGACCGGTAATTATAAAGTCTTTGCGCAATTTAGTGATCTAACTACAGCTGCTGGTATTTAAACAGCACCTTGAGGTCCTGTCGTTGGTTTTATTGTTATTTATTATATAATAAAGAGATCCCCAACTAATTAGAATCGTCTCAGTTACAAGAAGTTCATAGATGAACACTGTCTTCTCCCATTTACCTATTTGCATATCACAACCGATTGGGAGCAGACAGCACAGGGTAGATTCACAAATTCATCTAGCCAAAATATCAGATTGCAGTATGTTGTGTTGATAGCATACTCAGATGCCATCACTTAATATTGTTATTATTATTCTAAACTCCATATATGCCATGGTCGAGTATATCATTTTACTGACTTAAGTTATGTTTGTGATCTTGATTATACGAGTAATAGACGCAAAATGTATATTTTTTATCTTAATAAAAAAGCTGTTTCTATTATAAGGGAATAAATTAGCCATTAGCTATTGTTCTTGATAAAAAGCTGAGGTCTAAAAGAGCCGACCTGCGCTTCTAATGATTAATGAGAAGTGGCCTACCGAAAGGACAAATTTGAGCTAAAATCATTGGTGCTTAGCCAAGACACAAAGATTAATGACGCGATATAAATGATGCAATGGCTGATAAATTGTTTAAACCCTCTGGTAAACCTTTATTGAAAGAAGGGTTTGTGCAATAATGCATTATATCATATTTATAAACAATAATGTATGATAATTTATCCATCGATGTTTTGATTCTGAATTTTGATGATGATCATTCCAGTGATCTTAAGTAATTAGGATTTTTATTTTTTTTTTACTTTTCTGAGATACTATTAATGAAAATACTAAACGAGTTTTATAGCTATTGGCTCAGTCTGTCGTATATTATATCTTATTATTTGAATGAAAAAAATATTATTGTCATCCTGTATCTTTGATAATTTCAAGTGAGAACCGACTAACCTGAAGGAGCAAGCCTTAAGCCACGAAAATCAATAACATCCTACGGGTCATTACAACTAATGGCCTCCAATTTGGACTTGTTCGTTACCTTGGAAGAAAAGTTGTGAATTGTTTGGGATCTACGTTCATATTTCTACCACAAATTGAAAAAAATAAATAAATTTTCTTTGGTCGTTCCAAAATCACAATGAAAGAAAACAGAGCTCAAGAAAACAAAACAGAGCAGATTATGGTTTATAATGCAAGTGACATAATTAAAACATATGCTCTGATTTGTTTGATATGGTTTAACGATCAGCACAACAACACATGCAAATTCATTGTAAATTAGCAATATAAATAGTAATGACTGTACGTACAACATTATATACGAAAGTTACAAGTTTTACATTCTCTGCCTTTTCAAGAATCTTGAAAGTGTTTTATTTAAACTATTATATTCCTCATTCCAAAAACTCTCAGCTTTATCTATAGAACTGTTATTGGAGCTAAAGCTAAAGAAATACTGCTCTGTAACATTGGTCTTTTCAAACGCTTTCAACTAAAGCCATTTCAGGCTATTTTACGTAGTTTACGATACATTTTGCTGTTCAACCAATCGTTTGTTTGGTGGAATTAAATCATGATCAAGAAAAAAATGTCTTGAAATATAGCCTATAAATATAGGCCGATTGGTTTGTCCAGAACTGCTATGGTAAAAACATATAAAAATAGGTAAAAAGATGAAGTAAAACGATTTGTTAAGGTAAAGCAAGGTAGGGACAGACCATAGTATTATGACGTAGCACAAGTCATCGAAGGTGAAAGGAAATACTTAATCGAGTCCGCTGGTCAGATACCATTGTTTGGTTGAAAGGAAAGTAATGGATGAGACTGGCATAGCATCGACGAAAAACAACCGCTTTAGAGTTTAGTAACAGTGTTTAAAATTCATTGTTTTTCTTGAATCTGGCAGATTATCTGAATCATCAAGTCAATAAATTACATTTACAAAATTCCTTCGTAGCCGACTGACAGACAACGTACACTACACTGTTTAAGTGAGTATAGATCGCTCTGATTTGGAGGAGATTCCGTAAGGAGTTAAAAGAACGCTAAGGATTTTTCAAAATTCTAAAAATATATAATTTTACACGCATCGATCGATGTTATGGTAAAAAAACTAGTTTAGAATGTACCTTTTCTTTATTGTATAGAGTACCAATCAAGAAATAAGTCATAATTCAAAATATTTTCAGAATGTTTGTTAGTATGAATCAATATATAGTCGTTGCTATAGAATCGAACAAGAAATACAATGTCATCTGGACTTGCACAGTGCCAAGTGATCCATGTCGGTCACGAGTAGTAACAAAAATTATGATTCAACAAACTGTACTGTACGCGCCAATTTTGTTACAACTATAACAATTTCAGAAGTGTTTCTCACATTGTGTAGCTATCATTGTTTAGCGCTTTGTATTTTTAGGTTATCTTGAATCATTGTTCAAATTCGTATAAGATTTTTCTTTATTTCTTATAGGAGTGATTGAAATAAATTGTTGTGTTGTTTTGTATGTTATTTTGTCAATAAAAATTCTACTATTTACTATGTACTATTTATTAAGTTTTATTTCTTTATATAAGTATAAAATTTTGCCAGATTTTGCAGAGCTTAAATTTTGATAATATTTTGACATATTAATACAATTAGAGCTAATAAAATAATGATGAAAACTGAAGTATTTACAAAATAACAATTCAGTAAAAAGAAAAGAGAGGGATTGATACAAAAAGACTACATAAAAAATAATTTTATAGAATTTCACAAAAAAGTCGAACATCATCTATATTAGTAAGATTTCCACGCACAATATTGGCGTTTCGTATTCACGCTACAACCGGTCGACCTACACCTACTGTGGCAGTACTAACCCCACCCTAGAGAAAGTGTGCTGTGGCTCATCACACGTGCGCCGAAATTTGTTGATGTCATTGAACCTTTTCATAGTAATGTTGAAGTTACAAGGTAAAAACGTACCCTAATTGTGATAAATTGCTAATTTCGACTACTCACTTCGGAGTTGACAAAGACAAAGACAAAAATCATTTGTTTGAAAAAACAAGAGTTTACATTTTTTTACAATATGGTGTCAAAAGAAAACTTAATCCTACATGTTTCACCGTCCACGGGTATGCAAATTTAAATGGAGAGCATGCTATCATCCCACAAAACAAAGTCGAATAAATAAAAGTAACTAAATTAACTAAATTTTTATCTAAATCTATCATTAAAAAAATAGTTGTAATTATAATAACATTTATCAATCAACAAGGACCTGAGGTGCTTTTAAAATAAACAAAAATTCTGATCTTTAACATGATGTGGAGTTTTGTTATATATTTTAGGTGCCATACATACAATATTTTACTGAATAATGCCGTTTTAGAAGGGTGTAAACATAGTCTATAATTATCCCGATGATTTCATAAAACAACATCACAAAGGCGTGGGAATATATGATCATAACATTGAACAAATTTTGATTTTTTTTAAATATTCCAGAAGAAATATTTAAAAAACAGGGTTTCAACAATATAGTCGCTACATCTATGCTAACCACAGATAATTACCAGCTAAACAATATTAATCTAGAATAGTAGTAACTTAACGACATCACGAACTACATTCCGGTTTAATATTACATAATTACTATGATAATAAAGGTAATATTCCATAAGGAACAAAAACAATGAATCAGTTTGATGAATGATGCAGTTTCATGAGAACAGCGAACAAGGAAGACCAACTTCCTCGTATCTGCAGACAAAGAATTGACATACTAATGTAAAGCCGAGAATAGAGAAGTGTGGTGAATTCTCCACTGATTCACGAAGAAGAAGCAACATAGGTATCAGCTAAAAATGACTACGAAGACGAATATAACCACGTTTTTGATGAAAATGGAAATTGGACGCAAAGTATTCTGATTTGAAATAAATTACACAAATTCAGACGTGGAAAGATTTTATAATTTGCGATATTAGGACGATGATGATTAGATACAATAAGTTTGGGGTCAAAGTTTAAAAAGTTCATTCGTATTGGTTCGTGTTCATCTACTTATTAATCGCGAAACACATTTTCAAATTGTCTATATGTGATTAAAATGTATGTAGATCTGTAAGTTTTATATAACAAGTATTAATGTAAATAACATGTTTTCTTAATAATTCACTTTGAAAGAAGTATTGAACAGATAAATTGTGAGTTATTTTTTTCCATACACATCATACACTAATATTTGTAGCTCCGATTTTGTAATTGTCCGTAATGTAGTGCCACAGTCTATGTGCATCTGCAGGCGCGGCAGTTGCACAATAGAAATATAGCGCGACATTGGATGGGCCCGACGGCTTTTGTTTTTGTTTCCATTGCTTTCCACAATTCTACCACCACGGTCTGTGGTGAATTTTTAATGGAAATTTTTAGGTACTTTCATGAAAAGTGTCAAGAGAATTACACTTCAAATCTAATTGAATGTTACATATAATTTATTCCAGATAATTCCGGTGAACATATAGATTGCGGATCTTAAAGATAATTCTATCCAAACTAAACCAGAGGTCACGGGTCAGAGTTAACTTTTCAACCACCACCGCTTCAGGGAAGAAAATTATCTCTTTCAATTCTTTTCTGCTCCCCGCTGAGCTGAGTATCCCTCAGGTTGTGATTGCCATCTCTCTAAAATGAAAAGTTCCTAAAACGTCTATTGCAAAGGATCACGTCGCATTCATCTTTGAAGATTAAATTTTGAAGCATACATATATCTTCCGACCTTTGAGCCGAAATTTTTGAAATAATAAACATTCGTTATAAAAACCTTTGGTTTCGAACGTCGAAATTTTTTATTCTATGTACTTATTAAGTATGTATTAGCTTTTGCTACATGAGAAAAAAGAGAAAGAAAACCAACCTTATTACCGATTAGATCTGCAATACGCAAGTGCTCAAGTTATGTAAGCTTCGTTTTCTACTCGCTGCGTCTGCGCCGTTCATTCATTTGCATTCTTGTCTTATAAGTATAGTACGGTCAGCAGCACGTCGACTTGTCCAAATCATTACAAACTCGCCGTTATTACCGCAGCATAGAGGTCATTACAAGGCAATTTGTTTTGGAATAGACTGTACGTATTTTGGGTCAACTAAGCTGTAGGTTTACTATGGAATCTCATGTCAATGTCATAAGTGTCTCGTCGTTATTGCATGCAAAGTTTTTATTAAATTACTAGATCTTGCCCACGGCTTCGCCTACGTGAATTTAATAGTATAATCTCGGGCATTCTTTAAGAAATAATATGAAGAGCATGTTTACCAATTTTCAGCTTTTTATTTTGAAATTTGTATTAAATTCAATACAATCTTTCACACCCCTTTTGAAGGGGTTGAGGGTAAATTTTGGGAAAAGTCTGAAACAAGTTTTCAAGTCACTAACTTCAACAGTGTAGAACTTTCATACAAAAGTTTTTCACCCCTTTTACCCCCTTCTGGGTAGAATTTCACAAAATCCTCTCTTAGTGCTCACCTACACTCACCAGGGAACCTACATGCCAAATTTCAGCTATCAACGCCCTGTAGTTACGGCTGTACGTTGTCTGTCAGTCACTTAGTCACTCAGTAACGGAAGAGTTTTATATAATTATAGATAAGGTTATTTTGTTTGACTGGATATTTCTCATTCTAACATTTTTCTTTTATGTTACACCCGATAACTGATTAAAACTAATATTTTTGATCTTGAGACAGCGCTGGTACAATTGATGCTATTGGCTTTGTAGATCTGAATGCCCTTATTAATTAAAGTTCCTTTATATTAAATAATTTTATTTATCTTCTATTTCTATCTGCTACATTTTAACGTCTTACAAATTCAAACCATTTTTCACAACAACAATGTCACTCTATGAGATAACCATAAACAATATATTATAATAGAATATAACCTTTAAATGTGGTAGCTGTCCACTAACTTACTTATACTCAACAGATGCTTTATCTTTTGTTACCAAGCAACTTGTAACGTTTTACAAACGTTTTTCTAGGTACAATTTTTAAATACTACTAACCCTATATGCAACTGAATTCTAAATACAAATATCTATAACCAACATCACGATTTTATATGACCGGACCGTGCTAGAACAACTTCGCGCAATACCTGTTACAGGTATACCCATGTATCATTAAAACAATTTACTGAGATGTCATTAGTGCACTATTGTACCTAGTATTTACTACGATCTCTCAATAATCAACCTTATGCCTTCGAATTACAGTGTAATTTGAAACAATAGGATTTAATTTCAAGCTGACGTCACATTATAAAATCTGTTTGATTGCAGCGGCGCAGTTCGGGAACTATTAATTGACTTTATAACGTTATTGGATAAATATTTAAGGCGTAATTTGCAAAGAATAAATAAAAATACTGGCAGGCAATTTAAAAATCTACATTTTCTTTTAATGCGACTAAAATTCTAATTTTAAATATTGTATCTAAATATCTAAGTTCCGAAAGAATATTTTTATGCAAACATGATAATGTAAGTTATAATGTTTCGTCAACAAAAAACAAAAAAAACTGCATTTTGCGACAATTCCATTGTACCTAACCTTGACATTTTAACTGGAGCGAGAACCGAACGAAAACCCGTGGTAGCCGCTCCCACCACTACACCATCAGGCAATGTCAACACAGCTTACGCAAGAAGACCTCGCGAAGAAAAATCTACCTTTTCTAAAATCTGTTCTCGATGCACTCTATATACATGGTGATAAGGTTTAAATTAGATTAACATTTTCGGGTTTGAGGTTGCACTGCTAATTTCGTAATACGTACGTTTAACGGCAGATTTGTTGATAGTAAAAGTGGTTCCAAGCTTTTTGAGAGTGAAACCGCATCGGTTAGAGGTATGCGGTGAAATTCTTTTTGAAATCCTTTTACGATCTTTTACAATGCGGAAAATATAGACGTGTTACAAAATGTTAGGGCTAGGTTAGGCTAGGCCAATAAATATGACAAATAAATATACAAAATATTTTAAAAGTATTAAAAATAATGTAGTCAATATGCTAATAAAAAATCTATTTAAGCAGAAATATGTAGAAAAATATATGTAAAAATTACTTGTACCTAATTAAATATAATTACTACCTATACAAATTGTTATTATTAAAACACGATATGTTTACTTACAGCCAAAGTGATAGCAGAAATCCGCACTATTCAAATGCGCACAGTCAGATGAAACAGAAACTATTCATTATTGAACAAAAATGCACCAACCGCCCGTGAACTTGACGTCATTCGTTGCTATAGCAATGCTCTCCCAGGGAATCCAACCTCTAGGATAGGCTTTACAGTCTAACACTTTCAACAAAACACTTAAAAGAAACCATGAAATAAAAAAAATAAAAACACTGGCACTAATTAATTTTTACGAAAAAAGAAACGGCTATCGGAATTATTATTTTCGATTTTCGAACGTTATATTTTTAAATTCGCGTCTCGAACGCGCGTCTACGCGGCTGTACGGAGCGCACTACGTAAATGTCAGAGCCATCGGCACATGTGCGGGGCGTACTAAGGCTGTGTGTAGATTGTGCAAGATTTTTCCTAAGACAAAAGTCTTAGGAAAAATCTTTGCTTTTAACATAATTTGGGATTGCTGTTAAAATAAAAATATTTATTGTAGGTATTCATATTTATTTATTTGCCTATTAAGTATTTAAGTAAATCGAAATATATATCTACAATTAACTGTTTTACAGGTAAGTACATTAATTTGTACCGTCTAAAATATTTAACACGATTTTCAAAATAACTTATCTGAATTAGGTACACCAAACTTATTAAATACAGATCTTCCGGTTGAGGAAAAATTGCATTTTCGTCTAATATTTTACATTTTCAATACAAAAATAGCCTCATTAAATAAAATTCCTCGTTATATTTGTCTGACAGATTGAAATACTTGGGTACTTAGCAGTTGGTACTTTATTGAGATAAGTATATTACTTTATATAACAAAACAGATTAAAACAATTGAATATGTCCTAAATCCAGAGCGCAATCCCTAGTGTCATAGAACCATGGTTTAATAAACCACCAAAAAAGGATAAATAATAATACCACGACTATAATAAAATCACGCTCTGAATAATTCAGTCGCCGGAAAATCTCCTCAACTGTGACTACGTCCTAAAACTGTGCGAGCGAGACAGCAACAAACGGGGTTGTACATCCGCTTTTCTCCGCGTTATATAAGCTCGCCCCTGGAGCCTGGCGACAGCCCCCGCCCCTTCAACCCTTACCCCTTACACACCCTGATTGCGAGCCCCTTGCAAAACTACGCGAATCCACAACGTTTAGTCTGTAATTTCTAAATAAATCCGAGTTATATTTACGCACATCAGATTTAAACAAAGAATGTCTTATATCAAATAATGTCTTGGTGTGACTAAGACTTTAGTGGCTATAGAAGGAAATTTCGATAAATACCTATTGTGTTAGAATTAGTTGTAGAAAAATGTTTTTGCTCTGTCCGGGCTAACTGGTTTTCGAGAGGCCACGGGAATTTGGACCTCCATGTGCATACTAATAGAAGGCATTAAGGCGTCTCGTCGATTTGTTTTTTTTTTTATTTATTTCATTGTGTGTTTTGTGCCTGTTGTGTATCTATTCGTTGTTATCTTAATTTGATTGTTTTTGGTAAATTGAACAATTTGTTTTAGTAACCTTCTCTTGTTCTTGTATGACGTGGATTTTTATCCTGGGTGCGACTAGATTCCCAGAACATAGCTACTAATTTTATTATGTATCTTTCTAATTTCATTTCACATTCTTTAATTTGCGCTATTGTTCTTTATTTAAATAATTGTATCACTCAGTGGAATGCATAAAATTATTAAATCAATGAAAAAATAATTAAATTAATAAATATATTATTCTGCACAGAACGTTTCGACGGTTGCGCCGCGCTGTCATTACAATTTTAAAAATTTTAACTAAAACAAAAAATATTTTTACAATCTGATTTTAAAATCATGAATATGTCCTGTGGTAATGTCAATATCAATGATTGTTTTGAAAATTATTGCTTCCTCAAGGAAATTGACGGATCGTAATGACAGCGCGGCCGCAGCGGTCGAAGCGATTTGAGAACCATCCCTTATCAAATCAAATCAAATGAAATAATTTATTTAGAAATCAGGCCTTCACAGGCACTTTTTCACGTCATATTCTAAATTAAATGATGTTTACCAAAGCTACAAACTACTAGCATTTCGTAACGACCACTGCTGAGAAGAAATGCCGAAAGAAACTCATTCAAACAGTGTTGTCCCTATTATGCTAGAAGAGTTTACCATTTTTTAAATATAAATTTATGTATAATTTTTTATCCGTAATATAACAATGTAAGTACACAATAAAGTACATAAAGTCAAAAGGTATACTGAAACATATTATGATTGTGATCAAGTGCTGATGAAAGGAAAAAAAAAATGTATAATTAACCAAACAAAAAAAAAACTTTTAATAAAAGATCTTTAATTTAGTATTGTACCCCCTCATTTCAATTTGATCCATCGATTGGGACACCACTGGTAAAACAAAATTTGTATTCGTGAGTTATCAAGTTAATGTTTGAACGAAATATTCACTAAAGCGGAATGAACAAAATAAACTGCTATACTTAAGCTTGAAACAGTATAGGTACTTACTTAAATATTATTGATTTCGAAATCTGTTCGAATCGTTATAATCATGTCTGGCTTTATTTAAACTTGTGTAATCGTATCTCAACCGACTACGTAGAAATTTCAAACAAGTTGTACCTAACTCGGATATGGGAGAACAAGGGAGAATGTTAAAAAAAAAAACATTATGTTTAGAAATAGAACAGATGTAGACGACTGAAGGGTTCGTATATCTGTGTGCCAAATTTAATCAAAATCAGCCTAGTAGTATTCGAGTTTATTCATTACAAACAAAGAAAACAAAAATATAAATATTTTCTGTTTAGAATATTGGAAGGATAGATATTACTATCTATAAAAAATATTGCAATTGTTTTTACGAAAGATTTTTTTTCATACCAAAAAGACGACTTGAAAAAATTTGCCACAACTGTTATTTTTGTTGCTGAAATTAAAAGTAATATCATTCAATCTCATTTAATTTATTTTATAGGGGCATTCTCTTTTTTTATGAAAAATAGCTAGCAGTGCCACAGGGCGCTCTATGTCGTAAAATCACAGGCGAATCTTCAAAATATTTTTTTTTACCTTAGCCCTGAGCTTCTTGGATTCACTTACAGCCGCGTATGAAACCGGAATAATGCGAGAAAGAGAGAAACATTTACTTCCTATATAAATTATGCTTTGCAGCTTTTAAAAACTATTCCTGGAAGTAACATATCATACGGTGGAAATTATGGAACAAGCTAATATTATTCCTACAACATCTGAGGCTGACGTGACCAGACCATGTAATAAACTGTGGAGCTCTCGAAGAGATTCTTAATTAAATTAACTAACAACATGTTGTTATAGGATACTAGCTCGTGCAAGCGGCTTCGCCCGCGTGAATTTCTCTGCGAAAGTGGAACAGACTTGATTGAGGCCGAAACTACTGAACCGATTTCAAAAATTATTTCACTATTAGAAAGGTACATTATCCAAGATTGCTATAGGCTATATTTTATCTCAAAATTCCCACAGGAGCGAATCCTCGGGCAACATCTACTTTGGTATTATTTCTTACCCTTACCCAGTCTTAAAACAATCTTAGCTTCAAAATTTAAAGATTTATTTTTTAACTAACGATCCGTACTCAGATCTACCTCGTGAATCATCTTTCAGACTGACAGACAGCGGGAAGCGAATTTGTTTTCTACTAATAGTGTTTTTTATTATTATTTCACATATAAACTAAGCGAGTAATACATTTTCAATAAAAACCACACTGATTAATTCATGGATATTTATCTACAGTACCAGTATTTTTACAAAAAAACTTCTTAGACAAATAGGTACCAAAACTGTACATACAAACTACGTTGATAGTTGTTTTAAGATGTTCCAGAAAGATACATTTGATGCGATTAGCGTCTCAGCCGATTATTAAACTATGAGCGCGTATGAAAGAGAAAAATCAGTTTGCATTGCAGCTAACTTACGAACACAATAGAAGATAGAATATATTACAAGGGCAATATCAAGTGTCCAAGTAGGCAGCTCATTCCAGAACTATATTGTATCTCAACTATATTGGAGAACTCCTCAACACACATCACATGAACGTTCTCGGTATGGACCACACTCGTGTGTGCTTACTCTACCTGAGCAAATACTACCCGAATAAGCGTATTTACTTTGTAGTAAAGTATTTTTTCTCTTGATTAGATAATAGATAATTAATAAATATAAATAACTTACTAAATTAGAAGTTTCTTATATCATTTTTTGAGGTCGGCGAAAAATTTCTTTTTCATTCACATGTATTTGAAAGATATAGTGATTTGTTTTTTTCTTTATTTAAATAAGTATAACAGCGACTGTAACTACATTTGCACACCTTTCTATGGTAAGGCATGTTGTTTTAAGATTATTGTGTTTTATCTATTGTGTTTTATATGTGCATTATAAGTATGAATGGAAAACGTATAGTTGGTAATATACCTAATATATATTTTTCGGCTTATATAAGAGCTAAACTGAATTGTATTTTTTTTTGTAAAAAGACAATGTAGTTGTTTTAAGATTACATGAATCAATTTACACGTGTTTTTGCAAATAAAATATCTTTTACCTTTATAGTAATCGACAGTTAATAGAAGATAGTGAATTTGCAAGCCTCCACATCTTTGGGTAACTTGCGGAGATAAAACAGATAATTTCAAAATATTTTAGAGGTGTAAAAAAACAACCCAGTTTTTGCATGATGCGCGAACAAACATACAGACAGACAGAGAAAAAATTAATGTTTTAGCTTCTATTAGTCCCATAAAGACCCCCTATAATTATTTTTCTTTAGTATCTCCCATGTAACAGACACTCATAGTTTTATTATATAGATATTGACGAGCAACAGACGATATATTTTAATGCCTAAAGTAGATGCATACAGAATATCTACACCATTATGATCCGAAGTTGCAATTCGGAGACGGCGTGTAATGAAGTTACTCCAACTTGAAGTTTCTCATTTCACTCCACGTAACAAGGTATGTCTTGTTGAAGATTGAGATTTTCTCCGAATACGACGGAATCTCATTCAGAATTTTGATTTAACAGATTCAGTTTATTTCCTATGCTAGGCATTTTAATTATCTATAAAGTTTTTATTTGTTGGATATATCTAGAACAAGACTTAACCTTCCCTAACCTCCTTTAGATGTCGACTAGATGTCGACGAGATGTGCACGAGGCGACGAAGAGACAGATAGCCTATAGGCAGCTAATATAGACAACAACCACATTCAGGCAGGTGGCCGGTTTTAAAATCACAGCCGAATCTTCCAAATTTTAAGGTTATTTTTTACGTTGACCCCTTACCTCGTGACATTACAGCCCCGAAAGAAAAAGATACATAATGAGATGAGAGAGACAGAGAGAGAGGATGTAACACGTAAAGGAATGAGCCGAGTTTTCTGGAAGGTTCTACTCAAAAGAGTTCTTAATCTAACTAGATTCTAAAGTCTAAGCTACCTAGTTAAAACATATTTTTAAATATTGTCAAAGTCTTCTACAGACTATGCAAGCATTGCAGATACTAAAGTTTGATCTAAAAACATCTTTTAGCTTTCATCCTACTTAGAGCTTTTACTGTAGCGCTAAGTACGTTTTATTATGTTACTGAAGTAGTGAAACTCCTGCCAAAACATTCTACTAATTCCGAATATCCTCAAGACAAGAGAGACTTTTATTGGTACAAAAGCTTAGCGCTTTATAGCTTAGACCAGATTACCACCGCGTCTACAGCATAGAATCTTTGACTACTGGTATCGCATTGCATAGTTCGAATCAAACGAACGTTAAATCCTTTCCGTTTTCTTAATTAAAATTTAAGCTACGTTCGTATGAAGATTATTGGCTAAAATAATAGACTAGCTACCAAAATAGATCATTTAATTCATTATCTAACCAATTTACTGTGACATGATTTTTAATACTGTTAGTTTACCTACTTACATACTTTTTTCATATTAATATTTTGTATTTTAATAACTGCGCTCCTTAGTTCCCGTGGGAATTTTGGAATAATAAGTACCCTATATGTTGTACAGTTAATTTTGCCTGAAAGTGTAACAAACATAACACACACATCCTCACAAACTTTCGCATTTATAATGTAGAATGTTATACGTCTGTCTCTTCTAGATCAGAGCTGTAAAATACGAGGGCTGCTATTTATGTATCCGGAACTGGCCAATAATTCTAGAATATTTAAAAAGTAATTACAACATTTGAAAATAGAACTCTTCGGCTAGAGAATAAATATTTTTCATGTCCCTGTCATTTGTTTTTTTCAATTGGCGCCAATTTTGAAAATAGCTTGTCTTCATTGCCATGGATTTAACTCGTGAACATTTTCGCGCGATGATTTATTATGATTTTCGGCGTGGATTAACTCAAAAACAGTGCATCGAACAACTGATTTTAACTTTTGGAGATGAAGCACCATCGAAAACTACTGTGTATTATTGGTTTAAGGAATTTCAACGTGGACGGTCTATGCTCACGGATGAAATTAAGGAGGGTCGTCCTAAATCGGTAGTGGTACAACAAAATATTGATGCTGTGCGACAATTAGTAATGCAAGATCGTCATGTTATATACCGCGAGATAGAGGCGTCTCTGGGCATTAGTATGACGAGTATACACGCGATATTACACGAACATTTAATTGTTAAAAAAATTTGTTCGCGTTGGATTCCGCACAACTTGAGCGTAGATCAAAAACAGGCTCGTGTCGACTGGTGTAAGAAAATGATAAAAAAATACAACCGTGGCACGTCAAAAGCTGTTTATAATATCTACACAGGTGACGAAACCTGGATCTATGCTTATGACCCTGAAACTAAACAGCAGTCAACGGTGTGGGTCTTTCAAGATGAACCGAATCCAACAAAAGTTGTTCGTGCGAGAAGCACTTTAAAGCAAATGGTCGCTTGTTTTTTTGGTATCAACGGACATGTAGCTACAGTGCCACTAGAGAATAGTAGGACGGTTAATTCTGAATGGTACACCACCATTTGTTTGCCAGAAGTCTTTGAAAAAATACGAAAGAACAACCCACAACGCCGAATCATACTTCATCACGACAATGCTAGCTGCCACAAGTCGGCTGAAACAAATAATTTTTTGGAGGGTCAAAAGATTGAATTGACGGGTCATCCGCCGTACAGCCCCGACCTGGCACCCAATGATTTTTATTTATTTCCAAACATTAAAAATAAATTACGTGGTCAACGTTTTTCGAGCCGCGAAGAGGCCGTTGATGCGTTCAAAACACACGTTTTGGACATACCTCAATCAGAATGGAAAAAGTGCTTTGAAAATTGGTTTCATCGTATGCAGAAGTGCATAGATCATCGCGGAGAATACTTCGAGAAACAATAAAACCATATGTAATAATATATGTTTGTTTAATTTTGTTATTCCGGATACATAAATAGCAGCCCTCGTACTTGTAAATATCTATTTTTAATATTAGTGACTAATATCTTTTAGCAAATTGCTAACAGATATTTTATTCGTTTCCATTTTTCTTATCGAGCTGAATTTCTGCTATGTAATCAATTCATTACTATAAGAGTATTAGTATAGATGAGATTACTCTATAGGCTACTGTAATTGCAAAGTTTTTATACAGCAAGCAACCCTTCTGGCTTCATCGTAATAAATGGAAGATGACCCTGGTGACATAATGCTCATGCCGGACTGCTACACTCGGTATTGGGTTCGATGCCCCGTCAGGTCTAGATGGAAAATGGTCATTTTCAGTTTGACCTGTGTCTTGGATGTTTTATTAGATCTATGTTATAAAATATAGTATCGTTGATTTAGTATCCCATATTAAAATATCGTTCAGGATTCTTCAAGATAGATCTGAAATAAATATGATTATTTTATTATTGTATTTTCTTTTTCAAATGTAAGTTACTAAATTTGTTGATTAGATGTTTCCAAATAAAAAAAAAAAATTGTAAAAAAAAATCGTGTCTTCTATTTAGATTATTGTCTTTGGCCGCTCGTTAACTTTGATTGCCTTGCTGCAGTTTCAATTTCCGCCTGATGCGAATTTGAATCAAAGTTTACTATATAACTTCAACATTGTTTCTGAAGAAAATGTCATTGGTTTTCCAGTCGCAGGTGTTGTTCGATCTGTACCTACCTGCATTATTCTTGATTTTGGAAGACAATGGCACTCGGTAGTGCATCGTGTCATTGATGCAAGATGTATGTGTGCAAACAACAACTTTGACATTAATTTTACTTTAACGCAAAGTACGGCATTTTGTCGAAACGTCATCCTCAACGTCAACTCCTGATATTTTTTTTATTGCACGGCCAGAAACACATCAATCTACGCAAATTCGCCTTAGTACAGCTCCATAGTGGAATTTCTCATATCGTAGACTGTACAAACGGACAGAAATCGACAGGTGTAACAAACAAAGGACTGCTACGTGGTTTGCAGACTGATTGGGCACGTTCTATTGTGTTTTATATGTGCATTATAAGTATGAATGGAAAACGTATAGTTGGTAATATACCTAATATATATTCTTCTTATACCTAATATATTTCTGTTTATATAAGAGCTAAACTGAATTGTATTTTTTTTTTGTATAAAGACAATGTAGTTTAGCCAATATTTAAGAATGGAGTTGTATACTTACTTTGTTGGCTTCGCACCCAAAGTGGATCTCCGCTTCGTAGAATATTAGAATTTTCTTTTCTTTCCTATTCTACGCAATGTTTTTTAATCATTAAACAAAACCAATAATATTTCTCTTCAAAATGTTAATTCAACGTAATGGCCACGATCGTCGATCTGCTCAAAACAGTTTCAGAAACCACACGAGCGGCTTTAACAAAGTAATTCCGCTACAACTTGTAGTTGGGTGCAGCTGAAGGGGAGTCCTGCTTCCAAAAATGTACTCTTATTTAGGTTCAGGTTTCTCAGTTCTCTTTCGACCAACCAATTTAACATTGGTATTCAAAGCTCAATGTTAAATTGGTTACCATTCTGGTTTGCTAATGGGAGTAGTAGATGTTTGCGCAAACTCATATGAACCTTCAACTCCCGTTATATATAAAAATGTAGGTCGGAATCTCAGAGAAACTACAGTTAAGTATATAGAACGAGGACAAGTCACATTGGTTTTGTTACTCTTTTAGCACAATACTACCTAATTACTTTTTTTTTGTATGTTCTGCGCAGTTGCAGGAGTAACCTTATTTTATATAGGTTAGTCTTTAGGGTTCCGTGACACAAAAGGTAAAAAATAAACCCTAGTAGCAGTGGTAGTAGCATCATTTCATAGCCAGGTGCTTCGCAGAGCGTTTCGACCGCTGCGGTCGTGCTGTCATTATATTTTTTAAAATTTTAACAAAGACAAGAATGAGTTTTACTTTATGTCTTAACATTAATTACTCTGTACCTGTAGTAATATCAATTTTATGAATGATTGATTTTGGAAATGATTCCTTCCTCAAGAAAATTGACGGATTGTAATGACCGCGCAGCTATCCGAGAAAAAAAGGACTTGTAATCATGTTCACGATAGGTAAGTATTGTATCGAACCCTCATTGCTCATAGTCAGTTCTTTAGTATGACTACCACATAGTATAAAACAAAGTCGCTTTCCGCTGTTTGTCTGCCCCCCTGTGTATGTGTAAATGTGTATCTTTAAAACTACGCACCAGAATTTTTTTATAGATAAGTGATTCAAGAGAAGTGTTAGGTGTATAATCTATTATAGTTTTACCTGAGCAAAGGCGGGTTGGGCTGCTAGTTCTATATAAATACAGCTTTTACACAGTCGTCTTTGGTAGCAGGCTCATGCAAAAACAAAAGTAATATACTTATTATAATCTTTCGTCGCACCCCTTTCAATTCGGCTGTCGTTCCGCCGACGATAATGTAACGGATCAACTATTTCCCGTGGTTTTATTAGGTGAATTAAATGTATAAGGAAAATGCACACCTTCATTTCATATAAATACAATTTTTATTTATTCTTCTTCAAGTATTGTAGTGAATATCGAGTGATCTTTGCGAAGTTTTTAGTTTAATTTCACATTTAATTTTCAAGCTAATTATATTTTTTTAGTATTGACGCCCCCAGTGGCCTAATGTTTTTCACGCCGGACTGCTACACTGGAGGTCTCGGGTTCGATCCCTGGTCAGGTCAACATGAAAACTGATCTTTTTCAATTTGGCCTTAATGTTTATCTATATAATTATGTATATTACGAAATATAGTATCGCTGAGATAATATCGCAATACAAGTCTCGAACTAAATTTGGGGCTATTTCAATCTGGGTGATTTGTGGTTATAAAAATATATTTCAAGTAGGTACACGTAAACAGACACACGCAAAAAAATGTATTTTAGTTGTAATAGTTGTCGTCCCACCAGTTACTACATAGACTGTATCAGTAGAATTTAAAGTAGAACTTCACAAGGAACTCATAACCAAGACTAGATTTAGAGAATTTAAATGATGTGACATAAAAATAAATCAGGGACCGTAACGGTGGTTTAAGAAAAAAATACAGTTACACAAATAGGTAGTCCCAACTAATATTATAAATGCGAAAATAAGTTTGTTTGTTTGTTACCTCTTCACGCATTATCTACTGGACAGATTGTCATGAAATTTGGTACACGGACAGAAAATAACATGGAATAACATATAGGGTACTTTTTTGTATTTTTTTTAATGTTAGTTTGTTTCGCCGCATCTTTTTCACCTGTGCTTTTGAAGTCGGCAGTAGTCTTGTAATCATTAAATTGAATAAAGAATGTAGTAATGTAATTTTAAATTTGATTTTGGAATACAATTTAATTTATTTGTTCGCAATACGCCTTTGTAATGTATAGAAAGAAAGATTGTTTATTTGATATCACAAACTGAAATCTGGATTATTATACAAGAATTAACAACCTGGGCGTATTTGTGTATACCAAAAAGGCACACATAGCATAATGTTGTTAATGTGGTTGTCTCTCTATAACCTCTTGTCCTCGGAAGACCAGCGTTAAATGTTGGAGTACTCGATAAAATTCCAGAGATTCTGATTTTAATTTTGTAATGACTGGAATTTTATCGAGTACTCCAGAATTAACTGTTTATAACTCCTTGTACGAATGTATGTCTGGCTGGGTTAGACCAACCCTCATTCGGAACCCATACATAGCACAGGAAACATCGCAAATCGAATTACACGAAGCCTGACATGTGACGGAAGTCGATATAGAAAAAATGGATGTCTTTACGGTCAACGAATTACGTGCTTTTGTAGGTAATTATAGTTTTTCGGCGATGAAAATAAAAACAATGAATTAATTAATTTCGCTTTATACAACGAGACTTAATAAGAGATTAAGATGAAAAATCGTAATCCTAACTTTATGACTGCGAAAGCAGTGGGAATGTTAGCAGTTTTGTTACAATGTTAGGAGTTTTGTGACCTCTTCACGCTTTACCTGCTCAACCAATCTTCTTGAAATTATGCATACACGTATAGTTTGTAGTACAGTCAACAGCACATCAACCTACCCAAATTCATCGCAAACTCGCCGCTATTACCGCGCCGTGGAACTTCATACAGTGTAACTTGATGTTCTGTTGACTGTGCGAAGAAGGATTTAGGGTACTTTTAATCCCGGAAAAATAAATGTTGCCGTGGGAAATTCACGAGTTTGAAGTCGCAGGCGAAAGCTAGTTATATATAATGAAAGAACTACGTTTCGTTGGGACATAGTTATGACCATTTTTAAGTATAAATTGGTACTAAACAAATTAACACACGAAGTATTTTGAAACCATTTTACGTTCTGAGTCATCTTCTCTCGATCTTACTCTATCATCAGAGTATTTTGAAAAGAAACTATTATGAGTGTGATTTTAATAATAAAATTAAACAAATTTGAGAAGTTAAAACAGAATGTGATTGTATAACTATCATTAGGTACAGTAATATGTACCGGAATCAATTCACCTTTCCCGGAGATTCCTAATCAAATTCTATAAATGAGACTGTAATCGTTCAATATAATATAAACGTCAAACTCTTTCTACTATTACAAGTTGGTACAAAACTATTAAAAGTCTCTTCTAGTAAATTTTTCAATGTGTCTCTATTTATGTGTCAGATTATGTTTGGTTTCGCCATGGATTTAGTAAGTACTTCGTAAGTACCTACCTACTAATTCCAACGCAGAATTTCGCAACGCAGTTAAAGTTGCAGTTGTGTTATTATGCAATTTTTTACTTTTATTTCAACCAAAACATCCCCAAATGGAAATAAATAAAAAAACAAAACACAGTGTCTTTGGACATTGAAATTTTGTTGTCAACTATGTATTTGCCTATTCACCTGAAGTGATGTTATAATGTTGACGATGTCCGCCTCTCCAAAGCCAAAGACAAGGTATTAATGTTGTAGCGGGAGCTAGGTGATTATGCTCGACCGCCACAAAGGGAAGATCTTCCCGCCAGGCTAGGTGTAGCGCCTGGGGAACCGCACGGCTCCAACGGTGTCATGTCGGAGGTTGTATTTATGCTTCCAATCGAAAACGCACTGTCTGCGCGGTCTAGGCTTGTAGCTGTCCATAGTGAGTCGACCGTCGTGCCATCTGTCTATAGTGTCCTGGATCATTTGTTATTAGCAAGCTCCAATAACAAGCCACTTGTTATTAGTTGCGTTTGGTCGGCTTTTTACATCTGCGCCGTTGTGCATGTGGCTTGGTAGATGTCGCCACAATGTCTTTTGTCTCTCATCAGTAGAGGCCAAAGATAAATGATAAATTTAGTCCAACAGTGAATCATTTTACATCTTCTAATTTGATACATCTAAATATGGCCTATGAGTTTCACAATTCTTGGCTCTATCTACCCCGTAAGATAGAAAGACGTGATACTGTATCAATGCGTATTCGATGAAAGTTGGACTGCCAAATAGCGGACTTCAAATGACCACATCAGGATATAAAAGAACCTTGTACTTGGGGATACAGGTCGATTGACCTTACAGTTCATGGCATAGAAAAGACCCAATTCACACGACTATGTAATGTAACAATTGAAGAGCTATTAAATTATTTAGCCGCCGGAACCTGCATTATACTATCATGTCAATTATCCACTTGATTAATTGTCGTGGTCAAAGGTGATAGTGAGATATCTGATTGGTGGACATATGATATGTTTTACCCATGTACCAAATTTCATAACAATCCGTCCAGTAAATTTTACGTGAAAGAGTAACAAGCACACATGCATCCTTACAAACTTTAGCATCTATAATATTAGTGTGTTGGTCAATAATTCAATAAATTCTAGGTACTCTTTATTTCGGACAGAATACATAGTAAATGTTCGTATAACAATGTTCTTATGACTATACTACTTATACTTATTTAAACGAATTTGAAATAACAAATCGGAGTAGGTAACAAGTTAGGGCAAGTGTTGTTTTAAAATCTAAATCTTATTAATTCAAACTCATAATCTAAAAAGTAAAAAAGCAACCGTACTCTCTACCTCCTATCACAGATTACCTAACTACCTATATTATTATAATACTTTAAAGTCTCCTATCTACTTATATGGGACATCTCACTAAAGCCCTCCAGTATTAAAATTTATTATTCATGTGGGAACCGCAGCGTTACGGAGATCCGATTTCTGGTCGGGGAAATCTTTACAGCAATCTTTACAACTTTCCTTCACGTCACACTTGAAAATGTTCACGATTACAAAAACTTATTTTGATCAAAAACGATTTCCACTTTTGTCTAGACTTTAATAAGAGAGATGGAAATACGCTTTTAAATAGTGACTGAGGTATAAATCATAATTTGGCTCTGATGTTTGAAACTGATGATGATGATGAAGTTCAATCAATTTTTTATACATTGAAATACCATCTAAGATAGGTAGCAAAGTTATCAGAAGCTTAAAATATGCCTTGCTTTGAAATTATATATAAGTATGATCAAGTCAACAGGAACAGAGAGTATCGTGTATCTAATATTGAGGGGATGAAAATAAATCCAATATTTCATCCCGTCGACGGACAAGTCACAAAATGAATAAGAATTGAGATCCCGTCGGGGTCAGTATAATAAAGGCGACTCTGGTCCCTAGAGGTCACACGACTCAATGATTTCGTTATGAGATGACCATTGGACAATGGATACACCTCACTGGGAATATTTACTCCAAGTGGTGACGGACGTTTTTAAATATGTTTTTATATGATGTTTTATTTTATTTTATTCGTGCGTAGTGGATACGAAAATGCATGAAAGCGGACCTCGGTTCCGATGCTCATCAACTGGGAAGGAACTAGATCAGAGATTAGTCTTTTGTTTGATATGATTTTTTTTTGGATTGACATTGTGCCTAGAATTTTCATCTTTATATATTGTAAAATATAGTAACTCTCGTTGTGTTAGTGTCCAACTTACTATACTAACTCAACTTGTGTGATTTGTCCCTATATATTTATTTATTCTTACCGTCGCTATAAAGTGATATTGCAATAAAATTATTTTAGCTTTTTTATTGTGTCTAATAGACCAAAGTGGTATTATGACTCCTTGAACGTGATGTTTATGCAAATGTATTCGTCTCTTTGAGGAATTGAAAGACATCCTGCAAAATTTGCATCATGTGACTTTCTTAAATCTTCGCAGAAAAACCGAATGAGACTTCAGGATGACATTTTGCAAAAATGTCGTTATGCTGAATTAGAACCAGCAATTTATTTCATTTAACTAGGTCAATAAATTGATTCAACATTAGGGGTGTAGATGAATGCGTGGAGGAAGTTAGGGGAGGCTTTTGCCCAGCAGTGGGACTTAAACAGCTACTTAAATTTTAAAGAAAGTTCAGTAAATATTTTTTTCCTATTTTTAAACTTGGCACCAAATTGATGCTAAATCCGGTTTGCCCTCCTTCCGTCAAGGAAGCACTTGCTCGGCTTCGGTGAATTCTATGAACTGCGAAACTTTACATGTAATTTATAGGGGTTGGTTAAAAGTTGGTAATGCCAGGAAAAGGTACGCTTCGCAGATATTATTAGTTTTGAGTTGGTTGAGTGTTTGTTAGATATAGGTACCTAACCTTAGTTTCACTAGGTATGTGACTTTAAAATAATTAATTAGAGGGCGAAGTGCAAGTTTGCATTTCACTTCTCACTATAGAATCGATTCTAAGTGAGACTCAGAGAACCAATCACATTGCGGTGTGGTTGTCGATGCGTCACAATTGCGCACTGTGATTGGTTAGCTGCGTCTCACTTCGAATCGATTTCATGGTGAGATGTAAATAGCAATATCGCACTACACACACTGTACTGTGGTTTTGTAAATGATTCCTTCCTCACGAAACTTGGCGGATCGTATTGACAGCGCGGCCGTAGCGGTCGATTCGCTCTGAGAATAAATGGTCTATGGAATTACCCCTTCCCATATAAGTACTTGACTGCTTTCCAGGCGTAGCTAATATAAAATATGAGTTAAGTAATTAATAAACATCAGGTAATTTCTAGTGACTGTAAGTGTCTCCGTAAGGAAGCTCGCTGTTAATCTGTATAATTGCACTATATCGGAAACTAAGACGGATGTCTCCTAATTGAGGTCAATTTCTATGACAAATGAGGGCCAAGACGGGCACTTGCATTGAGTGGATTCAACTTTGACTTTGCCGCGTCACCCGTGTCCTTTGCCCGTCTATTAAGGGAGATAATTATAAAATTTCCTCAGTGATACATTTTTATAACGTCATGGGCACTTTTGTACCAGGCACTAATATTAGTGTTGTCATTTTAAAAAAAATATTATTTTATGTTTAGTTATAACAATTTATATTTTTTTTCCGAGTGCCGAGTGAAAGCTGCCTATTGTTTTATTTTTAGAGTGTAGATGTGTTATTATTAAGATCTTTATATTACGAATTAACATTTCTTAGGTACTTAGTACATAAGTATATCACTGAAAAGCCGATAAGTAGATACTTTTTGTTTCATTTCATTTCATGTAATATGTTCAATTAAGTTAGTAAGTATAAGCTGAATTTGCCATTTTCCAACATTAACAGTCTTGCTCGTTTCCAGAATATTTTACTAAAACCTCATGAAAACAATGCTCAGTTTCAAACAACTGAAGTGAAATACAATACTTCGTTACGTGCAGGAACTATGCAGGGTGGAAAGTTTTAAATTAGAAGTGGCACGGCCGTTGCCGTAATGCTAAATGGACGAACTTTCTCAAAAGCCCAATGCCTAAAGCTTGGATTTTTCTTGACTATCGCCCCGCCACGGCTTTGCTCGGGTAAAACTATAACAAAAAGGAACGATTTTTGTACGGTTTTCACCAATAGATAGTATGATTCCTGTGGAAGGTTGAAGTGTATAATTTATTGTATTTTTACGCGAAGTCGGGACGGGTCGCTAATCCTTTTTAATATTGTAAATGCGAAAGTAAGTTTGTTTGTTACCTCTTCACGATTTACCTGCTCAAACAATCTTCTTGAAATTTTCATATACGTAGTTTGAAGTACAGAGAAGGACGCAGGGTACCTTTTATCCCGGAAGCCGTGGGACATCTACATACACATTTTTTGCTTGTATGGTATGTATGTATGTTTGTATGTATGTATATGTTTGTACCGCGATAACTTTCGAACCGTTGATCTGATTTTGATGAAATTTAATAGGTATGTAATAGAATTTTTAAGTTCGTGGGGCATTAAAATCGGTTCAGTCGTTTTTGAAATATTCACAATTTTGTAAAAAAAAATATTATGTTCGCGAGGTCTTAAGTTCGCGGCAAACAACTAGTATAATTTATTTCACATTTTTCCATAATTTGTATTGTTCGTAGATAATTTGTTAATTACTATACCAACAATAAAAAGTGCTAGTAAATTAAAGGTAACCTCGTATTATGGCTTCTTACCAACTTACAAGCATTTCTAAGGTTTTCTAAATTAGTGCACAGCCAATTTGGTGGATGAGCGAGTCCCCAGGCTGTCTCAAGGGCACATTATGTTGACATACACCTGTTATAGAATAAACTAAAAGACTTGGAAAAGTTTAACGCGATAGAGATTCCGATTTCGGAAAAGGACTCTGCCTTACAGATTTCTAAGTAAATCCTAAAGTAAAGCGGCAATAACAAAATTAAGTGTATACGAGCTGGCGCATTTACATCAATACATATTTTATTATAACAACTTTCTTTGACTATCACTAACAGGTACTTATTTGACGGTATGACAGTGGTAAAGTGCTTGCCTCTGAACCGAGAGGTCCCGGGTTCGATCCCCAGTCGCGTCATGATGGAAAATGATTTTTTTCTGATTGGCCCGGGTCTTGGATGTTTATCTATATATGTATTTGTTATAAAATATAGTATCGTTGAGCTAGTATCCCATAACACAAGTCTCGAACTTACTTTGGGGATAGCTCATTCTGTGTGATTTGTCGTAAATATTTATTTATTATTTAGGTACTACAGGTATACCATGAGTAAGTGAAATGTCTTAAGCGACTTCCCTCCTTACGGTGTCTATATACCTTTACTTGTGAAAACTTAAGTAATCACTCTACTTACCCATAATATCATTATGAATCGAAGATAAGAACAAATTCTAAATAAATTCACCTACTTAGGTATATCATCTGACAGTTAATTACCTTGATCGCCTTTTACCTGCTGTGTAAAGTTTACCCGCTCCCAGACCCGTGTGGAAAAGAGAAAATAAATAAAAACGCATACATACGAGTATTAGAGTTTCACTCGTTAAAAGTTACAGCAAGTTCGTGCTTGTGTTGTCTGCACATGAGAATGTTTATTATAAACCAAGTATGTTGAACTCACGAGTTTTGTCTGTGGTTGTTGGTTTAATTAATGAATGATGCTTTAGGTACCTAGAATTATCCCAATTTATACGATAAATCATAGTTTTTAAATAGCACCTAAAATAGGAAGGTTGTATTGCATCTCATGGTTGTATCACCGTCAACTTTGAGGTCAACTTTAACTGACACATTAACTGACGCTGACGCTTAGACAAAAAATAGAATTCGTCTAAGCGTCAGCGGTGCACCGGTTAAAGTCACCGTCAAATTTAACGGTGTAGCTCAACCTTAGTAAACAAATGTAGGAGTTAAGCTTAAAAATTTACCTCAATTTTTGGGAGAACATGGCACATTCCTGGACGTTACATTAGACCCGACCCTGGTGATGTCTGTACGTACAGTATGTAACTAAATTAAAAAGACGGACAAGAATGCCAGTTATTATCCCACCGACATGTAATCATGTAGTTTCGCTGGACATAGGTAACATTTGTTTAAATTTATTGTACGATAAATATACATAAATTAAAAAGTACAACACAGATACATGTTATGAAGAATTTTAAAAAATCTTGAATCGAGCGGGAATTGAGCCTTTTCTATCCGGTATAGTGCTCTCATTTCATCATTCATTTAATCGAATTGATTCGGCCAACTGTCATGGTCTCGATGACCATGACAGTTCGGCCGATTTCATATTTCTTTCATCTCATTATTATCAAAAACTAGTGAAATAACATGTGTAGGTATAAAATCATTTAATAATTTTAATCTCTTTATTGAAATAACAGATTGCATGCCTGAAAGGGCAAACTGTTACATACAAGTTTAAAACCAACCTTGTAAGTAGGATATACACAGTTTTTGCAATAAAAATATTTAAGTTTGAGTTCAGAGTTCCATTTGAATAATTAATTAAGGTTAAAAAACAAATATAAAGTACTTAATAGTTTTTTGTTTAAAACAAATTTTATACCTATATATATTTATTTATTATAGGTACTTAATACCTGAGAACTCGGGAGGTACCTACCTACCAATCTTATTGCAATCTCTTCTTGTAACCTTTGGATTGTCGAATAACATCAGATACCTAGGATGATAATGGTTTTGGTACTTTTCTCTTTCTAATTCATAGACTGTTTTGTTTCACATCTAAAACGAACCCCTAATGATGAAAGTCGTGAAAAATAAATCTGAATAGAGATCAGCGACGTTTGTAATGTGGGCGACCTAGTTCCACAGATTGTATACCCCAACGGCAGTGCACTTTGCTGAAAACTATATTAAATTCATATGCCTACCTACCTTACCTATCTACAAACACATTGTGTACCTATTGTTATAATTTGAAATAAACAAAACATCGAGAGGAAACCTGCCTTTCACTAATGTGTTTATGAGACTGCCTACGACTAAACGGCGGTAAGTAGTCGTAAAAAGTAATGCCAGATGCCTTTAGGCGACTTAATACATTCTGACACCAGTAGAAAATAACATACTCGATATGATGATCATTAGAAATAATCTAGTTAATGTATGTATGTGCATTTTATGCAGTCAACTGAGTCAACGCAATAACATTATTGCGTACTGATAAGTTTACGGAACTGACGGCCAACCTCCAGTAATGGAGAGGCACTACAAGAAGAATGTGTGAACAAAGGTTTACACATTCTTCAGCATTTTAGATAGGTATAAATAGAGATAAATAGAGATCAGAAAAGCTGTCAGAAGCCGGAAGCCCAGTTTCCGTATTCTTACATATTTTGGTGACACCACTGTTCCCTCCATCGTCAGGGACAATTGTACAGAGACGTGAAATTATGTAGCTATCTAAAGAAGTCAGAATAAACTCCGAATGATTGAGTAATAAGCGTTAATTAGTGCACGTGGCCCTTGAGTAAACACTGGATCGCCGGGCATCCGAGATACAGTCGATGATAAAATTAGAATATTTTTACAAACTTTCATATTATAATTTCACATGTCTCGGTGCAGACTACAAATTTCTTGTTGAATATTTTTTTAATACCTATATAAATGTATTAGTTACAAGGCAGTAGTTAAACAGTTTAGAGAACTAGAAAATGTTTATTTTACCTTAGAGTTGTTTCCTGATTTCATTGAGCATTAGCCATAGTCAATATTCATTGGTAGCAGCTATTTCAAGTAGTCAAACATTAAAAACTATATGATTATCGATCTACTACTGAATATACGACTACTGAATTTGTAAATTTTCATTTTTTTATTGGTCTAAAGATTTATGTTTTCTCAAAAAATACAAACGATCACTTAGGTACATGAGACATAGATTTAAAAAAAGATTTCTCAATTCACCTCGCTCGCATACGACACTGCGTTCAAATGACACATTCACAGGCCTATATTGATTGCAACAGTAGGTACATACACACACAACTTATAGATAAATAAATACACTTTTTTAAAAATTTAACCAAACGAAATATACTTTTTTTGGATGTGAAAATGCTTTTTGTACGCGACTGTACATAACACAAAGCGTGTTAAATATTTCTCTGTAAAAGATTCATCATATCGGAGAATGAGATTATCAGGTCAGAGGATGTTTCTCCCAAATTCATAAAGTTAAATTTTATGATGCCTTTATTATGATTTACTGCGTTCAGACAAACTAATTTGAGATCCAACTGACTGATTACCTTGGGTACACCTAGGTATTTATTGTTTTCAACCGCGCCGTAGGTATGTTTCCACGTAATAAGTGCCCAGCGCCAGAAGTAGATTATACTCCAAGATCAGTAAAGCGGAGAATTTTAAACGAGGGTAACTATATCTACGATACGAGCCGTAGTCGAAGGCGGATAGTTACTATTTCTAATAAGCGTTTCTCTTTCTTGTATGAGCGGAAAGAAATGGCAATGTCTATTAGTTTTCTCTGTCTACGACCTTATTATAAAACCTCAACGCCTCTTGTACAGTGCCGGCTCACAACTATCTGTGAACTTTAGCCACATTCGGTATACATTGTTGATTTTTCATTGCGGTAAATAAAAGCACTTAGACATAAGATACGCAATGTTCATGCATTCGTGTCGCCATCTATCAGAGTTCGGCGATAGTGTGGAGCCCATATAACGTATGCTACTACGGTCTAATGCAAAAACAACAAATTTTTTAATTCGAAGTTTATTCAAATCGTAAGAGGAGATAATTACACTCAGTTTATTAACGTCAAAATTAAACAAATGTATTTACATGAAGTGCAGTTTGTATATTTGTTCTGTAGTTCCGAATTTGTACCTACATGCTGCAGCGGTGTCGTACCTACATTATTGTATGACCCGTAGATTACAACATTACATTGAAGGTATGATCAAGGTTTGTTAGGTTAGTTATGTTTTGTCACGATCGCACTACACAAAATTTGGCATTTACAGAGCGAGACAAAATATATGGAACTAGCATATTTTATAAGTGAATTAGCGACCGGCCCCGGCTTCGCACGGGTGCAATGCTGATACTAAATACACTACAGAAAAACTGTGAACGTTGTATATATAAAAACATAGCGGCCCGCTCCGGCTTCGCACGGGTATAAAATATATAGACTATGTCACTCACTGAAAAAATGATTAAAAAGGATCCAGTAGTTTTGATTTATTCATTACTGCCCGTGGCCCGCACACGTTAAATTTGGAGTAAAATAATTCCCCTTTCCCTATATCATGAAGATTTCCTGCTATCTGTGGAATATCTAAATTTTTACATACTTATTTACTTCCTTACCTATTTATTTTATTTTTACAACAATTAATATTATTACAGAATGTCTTTATATACAACATTCACAGCTTTCTTGTCATTAAACAATACAAACATGTTTTCTCTAGAGGTTAGTATTCTCTAGAGGTTATTATTGTTATTTTCCTCGCTAGAGAGCTCCGATAATAAACGCGATCGCTGCTAAATTCAAAGTGCTTGTACCGCCGCAAACGGTACGTGCCGCAATTTTTAAATTTGTAATATCTTCGAAAATATTCATTTAAATCATATGCTGTAAAGGGCCATATAGATCTATATTAAAACAACAATGTATTTAAGGTATTTAATTGGATAAGGATTAATGCTGTATTGGTTAAAATCGCTTCGAAAATTAGCCATTAATTGTCGTAAAAAGTAAATGACAAAGAAATGTTATTGTGGGATATCCATAAGAGAGACATATACCATCGCGGAGTTTTCTGTAGACCTTTTCAATGTCTACAATACTTAATTCATTATTTTGATAAAAGTCGTAGGGTTCAGCCTGCGTTTGCAATGTAAGTTAGTTTTTTATCTTGATAATTTTAAATAGGTAGGTCGGTAGTCGAATTTATTGGCTAAGATTGATAATATGAAATCACTTAAAAAGTATATAATAAATAGCTATGAAGCTATTGTTATAGAGTAGAAAATAAAAATAAAATATATATAAATATGTTTAATCTGTATAAAATGAACAAACTATGGCACAATAAATATAAATTAGGCACTTAATTGAGTTTATTTAAAACTCTGTTTGATATAAACACGTACTTCGTTATGTAGTATTTCAAGTCTTCGCCCATCGTTGTTACTTCACCTATTTCCTCGGAGGCTGGTTCTGAAAAATCAATACAGACCCAGATAATTAAAAAATCCAAAAACATAATAAAATGAGCAGCAAAAATATTAAATAATGCATTTGAATTGATCGATCCATTAAATTTTTCAACACTTTAGCGGACGCTCGACTCACGACACGACGCAAAGAAGTAGTTTGTAGCTTTTTATGAAATAATTGTATAATATAAAAAATAACGTGAACATGTGTCTGAGAAGGTCGAATTTATGATGAATGAATTCTTAAAGTTTGACTTTGTGTCCTTGAAAGTGTTATTAAATAAATACGTAAAGTCATATTAGATGCCTTTATTGACTCAAATAAAACAGCCATTAATATACTCGATAGAACATACATATAATCTTTAAGCTTTTATAAAATACAATAAATCTAATCACATTACCTAAATGTTGCCACACAGAAGGCGGGAACACGGGCTGTTGAGAAAAAACGTATACAATCTTGCTGTCTCTTTTCAGCCCCTTGTTTACAGCGTTGTCTTTCTTGTTTATTTCCACTCTGTACCAGAACGCATTCTTTCTGAAAATGTAAGCAAATAGTATAGAAAAATATATAGATCTTAATTAATATTATAGATGCAAAAGTAAGTTTGTTTGTTACCCCTTCACGCTCTATCTACTCAACTAAACTTATTGAAATTTTGCATACATGTAGTTTGAAGTACGGAGAAGGAAATACGGTACCTTTAATCCCGGAAAAATATTGCTCCTGTGAGAAATTCATGCGGGCGAAGCTAGTCAATAAATAATACCAATATTTGGAATAAATAATTTGTACTCACTTCAAATGGTCCTGTACGATGATATTGCTTATAGGCATAGATATCTTCTGCACGGGGTCGCTCATCACTTGTCCCACTGTCTTGATGGGAGATTTCTCGGAAACGTAATATTCTAACAGGTGGGACGCTATCGGCTTTAGGTTAGCTGAAAACAAAATATTTAAATGGATTTGTTATACATGTCACACATGCTTTTTAACTTATTTTTGAAAATAATAATCAGACGGAAAAATTCTGGAATCGAATTGCTTGTAGTTTTGTTGTTAAAAAATAGTTCATTAGTTAAGAGTACCTACTACTCTCTAATGAAAATACTGTACGTCGGGGTAAGACGAAAGAGATGAATTAATTCAGCCGAACTGGCATGGTCTCGATAGCTCAGTGGTCAAGAGCACTGTCCCGGATAGACAAGGGCGCGGGTTCAATTCCCGCTCGATTCCAGAATTTTTTCATCTCATTATTATTTTCAAAAACAAAATATTTATCACTATCCTTACAATAAAACCAAAGTCCTCTGACGTGTCTGTTCGCGATAAACTCAAAAACTACTTCACGGATTCTCATGCGGTTTTCTCCAATAGATAGTTTTGATTCCTGAAGAAGGTTGTATATAAATTTATTATATGTATGAATTTGCGAATATAAATAAAGTAGGTGAGAAATACACGCGGCCGAAGCCGCTGTCAAATGCTAGAAATTAAAAGAATACTTACTGAAGTCCGCCCTCAAGCACGTCTCAGCTCTGTACAGGTGCTCCAAACAGACATGCACCTGAGCAAACCTCATTAGTAGGTTCTTCCACGGACTGATGTCGATCTCGTCGGCTATCAGGGGGACCTAGAACGAATTTCAATCAATTAACTAGTATTTTACCCGCGGCTTCGTCCGCTTTCATGCCCTCGGGAATAGATTTTTATTCGTATTAAAATGGGATTGGTATATAGGTGAAATAAAATATCCATAGCGTTTTTAAAATTAACACAGCGCCATCTAGTGTTTCTATTGCCTTAGCATTTAGCGCCACCTATAATAGAATGAGGGTGTAATGGTTAAGGCCGCCTGTGGATCGAAAGGTCCCAGGTTCGAGACCATGCCACATGAGTTTGTATACCAATTTGACTCATCACTCAGTTGATTTCATCGACCACCACTTGCTTCTGGTGAAGGAAAACATCGCGAGGAAATCTGCACACTGGTTGATTATTCACATCACATTGCAGTGTGGTTGTCGTTGCGTCACATTGGCGCAATGTGATTGGTTCGCTGCGTCTCACTTCGAATCGATTCGATGGTGAGAAGTGAAATGTAAACCCACATTTCGACCACAGTTTAGGTCGCAAAGTGGATCGCGTTAAGAGATGATACTACTAAGCCACCTAAACAACAATGAAAATTTACTTTTACAATGAGTGAAATACCAACTGGAAGTTATAATAAAAGCAATTACAAACCTCATTAACATCCTTCTTCTCAGCAACCAGCCCATGTTTCTTCAGCGAAGCAAAATCATCAACGGTCAATTCGTTGGGATCTTCATCGTAGAAGGACTCGCAGTCCAACCGTATGGAGTGCTCAGCATTGGAGATGTTCTCGAATGGGTTCAGTGTGTAGTCCCCGCTCATCGTCATGTCTTGGATTGTCTGGTTTATCTGCTCTATGGAGTCGTGGGACCTTTAAATCAAAGTATAATTTTTTTTTAAACAATTTTGTTAGAAAATTCGTTGCATTAAAAAAATATATGTTTTTTAATGCAGCTATAAATTAACCAATTGCTCGGGAAAAGCCTGCCTAAAGTAACCCAAAGTAAAGATACGTTTTATGTAATTTCTGTATTATCAAATTTAATCGAAATCAGTTTATTGATTTAAACGTGAAACAGTAACAAATACCCATACAAATATTCTCACAAACGTATGTATGTACAATCGATACTTAATGTGCTACCAAATTCATTGAAGTTTTCCAAACCACAAAATCAAAAATTTATGTGAAGTAAAACAGTGGGCACAAGTTACACAGTGACGTAACGTTTATCAAAAAGCGTACCAAATATATACATCAAAATATTTTAATATAATCATTAATTAATGACATTTAACTATGGTGTTTGACTATGGATGGTTTTACACATTTTATTTTTTAATTATCGGCCGCTATTACTGCAGCATAGAAAACCATGCAAAGTAACTCTAAACGACTTTGCACTCCCGTAAAAAATGATAATAGTAGTATACCTGGCGTCAGAAGTCCAAATCCCAGCTATATAGAAGGAATGTTCTAGAAGCGCCATGACCCTGGTATATTCCCACATGGTCTTCTCCACTCCCACTTGCGCGACCAGCGACAACGCTTGAGCGGGACTCGACATGAGGTTCTTCAGTACTTTAGCGGTTTGAGAATGACCCCGCGACAGTTTGAGAACCAGTTTCGATAGGTATGTCTTGTTATTGGCATCGATCTGAAAATAAATGTTATTTAACTATAGCTTTTTGCCCGCGGCTTCGCACGCGTAAATTTTTCCGGGTTGAAAACCCTATGTCCCCTATGTCCGTCTCCATACTTCAAACTACATCTATGCAAAATTTCAAGAAGATTGGTTGAGCAGATAGAGTGTGAAGAGGTAACAAACTTACTTTCGCATTTATGATATTACTAGGACTAGCTTCAAGCTACGATTGTTATGAAGTTTGGCACTCATCGCTCACGCACTTTGTGAATAACACATAAGGTACTTTTTATTTCAAATTTTCCACGGAAGCGAGGGCCCGGGACGCAGCTAGTTATCCATAAGGCGATTATCCTATCAAGGGGAAAATTATAACGGTTGATGATGACGGATAGTATTAGAAATTTATTTAACAAAATGGTAATGTAATTCAATATTTTATACTGAAGAAACCAAATAAAATTCGAAGAAGAAAGTTATAACTTTTCCGAAATTTTTGAGAAAAACTTGATGAAAAAAAAGCAAATATAATATGCACTGTACTTACAAATGGTCGAATCTTGCCTGAAGATATAAATTTCAATGCCTGGATGAGCAATGTTACAAGTTCATCGGCCGTTTCGCAATCTGTAACAGAAATCAACATATAATTTAACAACGTTATCTCTTCGATTGAGATCTGTTTTACTTGCTATTGACCGCGGCTTCGCCCGCGTTTATTATCTTCTCAACCAATCTTCTTGAAATTTCGCATATAGGGTACCTTTCAACCCGAAAAAAACTTGTTCCCGTGGTATTTACGAAAAACCTATATTCTAAGTCACGCCGAATATAAAAATAATAGAAGGCGCTGTATATATTTTAAGGTGGCGCTAAAAGCAAATAAAAAAAACTTTAACACTACATAGCGCAGTGTGTATTTTAAATGCGCTAGGAATATTTTCATAGGGAAAAAATGTATAATCTAGATGAAACAGATATATTTAGGATCATTTCATAATGATGATTCATAGGCTGTAACAATGCAACTGGATCTACATACGAAGATTTAAAGTTGGTTGGAAAATCCATTTTCAAAAAGTATGAAATTATAAAAATAAATTTAACCATCATAAATAACAGAAATTTTGTAACAACTTTTATTAAGAAATCATCACCATAAACGTAATATTTAATGTAACTGTCGAATAGACATAAAAAACTTATCTTTCTTTGCGAACATTTTCGCACGTTGTGACGTCACTAGTTCGTGTCATTTAGTATGGAGCGTTTGGACGAGTCCAAAAATGTGTGATTTTATTTTTGTCATATCTTTGAAAGTATTGTCATTATCATAGTATTTTTTTCACTGGTGTTTCTAATGATATAAGAGCCTTCGAATAGTCATCAAAACAAAAAATTGTCAACTAGCCTATTCAACTATACCAATCCTATTTTAATACGAAGACAAAACTGTTCTCAAAAAGTCCTCAAGTGCTTGCTAAAAATAAACTTACCTCTCAAAACGTCCCACAGCTTGTAAGTGAAGTCGTTGCTGGAGCCACACGTACTCATGGCGGCGAGACCCTGGGCGAGGCTGGCCGTGTCGGCGGTGACGCACACGCAGCCGCCCGCCGGGCTCTCGGCCGTGTACGCGTACGTTTCAGTTTCGTTCAGCAGGTTCTGTACTTTTTTGTGGTTGTCTATACGTTTCTCGCCTTGGACGTAGGTTCTGCGAAGGTATTAAACTTTAGTAATTTCTTCTTCATCAATCGTAAATAAAAAAAAATCGTTTCATAAAATACATTGGAAAGCGAAATAAACGCAGGCAAAGCCGCGGGCAAGACCTGGTTATAATTTTATCGGAAGTGTCGAACCTAATGTAAGTATTATAATTAATTAATTGCATAATCATAGCTAGTTTTCTAGCTTGCTAACCACACGCTTATACATATTATAAAACAAAGTCCTCTACCGCGTCTGTGTGTCTGTCTGTTTGTTCGCGATAAATTAAAAAACGACTGCATGGATTCTCACGCGGTTTTCACCAATAGATAGAGTGTCCCTTGAGGAAGGTTTAGGGGTATAATTTATTGTTTTTACCCAAGTGAAGCCGAGACAGCCGCTAGTATTACATACGTTACTAAAAAAAATTGTTTTACCTCACAACGGAATTCTCCAAATTGACAGTTGATATTCCTGCAGCAGTCATGTCTACCAGCAGCTGATTGATGTTGTGGAGCGAACAGACAGACTTCCAGATGGCATTGCATGGGCTCGCCAGGTGGCCAACTATCACTTCTTGCTCCTTTAATCATTCGTAAAGTAAGTCAAGGGTATTTTTTAATTTTGAAATAATTGATTTCATTAGAGCAACTATATTTCCGGGATGAAAGGTACCCTATTTCTTTATCCATACTTCAAACTATATTATGCAAAATTTCAAGAAGATTAGTGTGAATAGGTAACAAACAAATAAATTTACTTTTGCATTTATAATATTAATTACATAGTCACACAAAGTGCACGGAAGCCTTGTCAAATTTTAGAAAAAAAAAAATAATCATGACAAGGATAATTACGATTAGAATTATCCATACTATACTAATATAATCAATGTAAAATGTGTTTGTTTGCCCTTTCTTAACACCAGAATGGAGCATTTAAGTGATTTTTGGTGGAGATAGTTGGAGAGTGATATACTACTTTTTGTTGGCAACAGCTAATATTTAAACATCATTTGCACTCCCTCTATAACCCACTGCTGGGTATTGGTATACGCCAACTTTCTCTGTCCTGATAAATAAACTATAAAAATGAATAATATTAAAATACTTACAAAACGAACTTTGCAGCTAATAAATGGTATTTGTAACATCTTGCCGGGCCATTCACAATGCAGTTCAGTGACCCCGCTGTGAGGAGCGTTCAACAGCTCATCAGTGCTGTGGGAGCCGTATGATACTCCTGAGAGGAGGAACTTGCAGTCTACCGTTGATGTCACCTGAAAACAAATTCTAATTTCAATTTCGAAGTTCTTTATTCAAACACTACACATCGAAAAAAATGGCAGATGCGTCTTTTTGCGTACCTATCACAGTTAGCAATGCAAAAAAATAATTTTCATCTCTCTGTGATTATTGATGTTCACGACTGACGAACCCCCGCAAAAATATAAAAAAACCTTAAAATTTTGAAGATTTGTTTGACATTTTACAACTGTCTGACGTTTTTAAACAAAGTATTTTATACAATTACTCACCATGTCACTACTAAGTTTCTTTTTCTCACAAAATTCCTGGATCAGAATATCCATGTCCACCTCATCCAAAGTCACAGCACCTTCATAACTGACTATACCTCTAGCAAAGTTCCTCTCATCAGACTGAAGTGTTAACAACAGTGGTTTGCCTTCTGATGCTGGATTTGTGAGAATCCACATTGGTAAGCTATCAGCTTTTGTGACTGAGGCAAGGCTCTTGTGATAAAGGTTGGCTATGTCACTGAAATTATATAATACTTGAAGTAAATATCATTTATTTAGTTTTCATAAATGAGAAATTTTATTTGCCTGATCACAGTATATACTATTTATAATTCTCATATAGAAATGGTTTCCTAGTTTTGTCCTCAGCTCTCAAGCTTCCATGTCCATGGTCCTTTATGATTAAGGTTTACATCTTATATATAGCAGAAAAGATTATACACCAATATGTTAATATGTATTCAGTTGCCAGTTAGACTTTCAAAAAATTACAGATTAATCAAGTATAGTGTATATTTGATATGAGTTGAATACCGTGCTTTGTCTATGCCCACAGGAAGGTGGACTGCTTCCTCTTTGCTCCACAGCTGAGGTTCATCAGATACAAGTGTATCATCTAGCATTGTGTGTAGACTGAGATCTAGTTTCAATGGTGACCCAGTCAGATCTAGTTCCTCTGTAAATTGTTAGAAATAAGGTTTATTATTGACTTGAATTTGACTCAGTATTAATACAAAATAACTGCAAGCAGGACCCAGACTGGGTAATCAGACCAAGTAGGAAGTGTTAAAATTACTTCTAAAAATAATAGAAAATTTCATAACTTCAGACTTCACATTTCACTTAACATTTCTTAACTTCAGTTTTCTTTTTTCGCTGACTGTTTCTGTCAAATCAACTGATCTCTTCCTGTCAAACAACAGGAAGAAATCTCTTCATGGTATAATTTTGCCATTGCCTTCAAGTTACTCTTTAGTTTCAGTACTTTTTTATAATTTGTAAGTTGTGCGCAATAAAGTTATTTAAAACACAACAAACACTTCTCAAAATTATTTGCGATTGGAAAGAAGGCATGCATCAATTTACTGAGCGCATGGCTTATTGTAAAAGAAAATAGAATTAAAAATAAAACTATTCTAAAGTATACTCACCTTGTTCACATTTATTGCCATGTTCTGTAGCATCTGGGTGATTGTAAATTGTTTTATTCTGAAAATAAAAATATTTAGGCACTGTAATACTTAATAGTGATTGTAAACATATATTCTATCATTTAAAAACCGAATACAAACCTTAATGCAAACGAGCGCAATTTCATTTTTATTTTTCGTGTACATTTGTACATAACTTGGGCTAACCTTTTTTTCAATAGAAAATTTAGAATAACTTTCCAACACAGGTTGTAATAATGACTCCATAGTAAACAAAATTAAGAAAACAAGAAAGTCTCACTTATTAAAAACAATGTAAGTAAAACAGCAAAAAACAAATAAACAGCTTGCCAGTCTCGTTCGTTTCGCCACTTGAATTTTGACTTGCATTTGAATTTTTTTGTTTTGATCTGTTGACATTGACACATTTGTCAGCTGTCAGGCAGGCTGCAGTGATCCGGTTCCGTTCCGAATAATGCTTGGAATTGCATAAATTACTGGATTGTGTATTCTAAGTTTTATGTTTGCGTTCTTTTTGTAGGTATAGATACTGGAAAGGGCACTAGAGACTAGATATTGCAAACACAAATAAAAAGTATCGGGTTTGTCTTTTCACAAGAATTCAATTTAGTACTTATACTTTACTTTTATATTTATGATTTCTATTCAAACTGGAACTAATCTAATACCTGCTAATCAAATAAAAAGAACTTCAGAAAAATATACTCGGAATACAAGTAATCAAACTAAATTAAAGTATCGAAGTCCAGAAAGAGTAGAACCCGGATATTAGTACAAATTTCAATGGCGGGTTGTTTCGTGCATTACGTTTATCCTGGAATCTCATTACATTTAACTAACATGTAGGTAATAAACTTCCTCAAACCGAAAGAGTCACTAAACGAAGCATTCTCACTCATATAGTTACATCATTATCTTCGATTCGACCCATTTAGCCGGTTGCTTTCTGCAAATTTACTGCTGTAAAAATTATGGTTCGAACGTACCTACCTATTACCTAGAATGAAAAAGGCACCATACCAATCATAATAGCTACAGATAACTCTCAGTATACAATAAGACTAAGTATAGCTAGGTACCTATACCTAATCTTCTCTCACCTACCTAATCTCTGGTCCGATGGCCACAACACAGAACGGCAGAGTACCTACCTACTTATGTACATAATGTATGAGATCGTAACTATAAGTACTTCCAGATAGCAGACGGGCATGATGAACACTACGCCATGGAGGTATACGCATTACGTAGGTAAGTATACATAAGAATGTATACTTACCTACGTAATGGTCATAATATACTTAATTGAATCTTTAACAAAATTTTAATGACAAGATGACAATTTTCATATCAAGCGATATCAACTTATCAGATTATTGGAAACACTGATACATTGACAAGTACCTACCTGACTGTTATAACGGGCCCTCAACCCACTCCAGCCAATATGCCACAAATTACTAACTAATTAGTTCGATACGACTTATCGAGTGGTTTTAAAAATGGCATTGAAGCGTTACAATCGCTATTTCAATGAGCTAATATATTCATACTAATATAATAATACTAGCTGCACACCGCGGTGTTACTCGCAAAATTATAAAAATATAACTTACGTTTTTATGCACTTACCTTGGATTTACACGGCACTTTTTATCCCTAAAGTACCAAGTTTAGCAGTTTAGTAAGCGCTTTATAAAGTAGATGGCGCTACTGTGCACAATATTAAAAACGTAGGTATTTGTTTAAAACAGTAATTAATGTTTAAATAATCAAAACGTTTAGGTAATTAACCGCGGGTAACGTAGGTAGGTAGGTTCGTGCAGGGTAACTTGATGTGCTGTTGACTGTACATGGTAGATACTTATCTACTTACCATACCATTTCTTACGAGTACGTCCTGCATGCTGTTGAACTGTGAATATATGCTGTTAACTGTACATTGTAGATACCTATCTACAATGTACGTAAGCAAATGGTCGGACTAATATTTAGGCTAAATATCAGTCCGACCTGCCACTAACACGATACCCAGTATAACTTCAAGACATAACGTATTAGCAATTTAATCACATGTAGTCACATGTAGTTATTGTGATGTAGTTAGGTGATAGATGACTACCATAATAGGTATTTCATCGTTGGTGTTTTCATTTAGTAATTTTGTATGTTGGACGGAATCAAGTGTATTGAATTGACTATTATTTGGGCTTCCTTATGTCTAAATACAAATAAATATTTTTATTTCGCTTACATAATATAATATGTATATGTCACGACTAAAAAGCGAAGAGCGGCTCCTTCTAGGTTAGGCCGGCTAGAACAAGGTGCAAGGTCTCAGTTAAAGTTAGGTGTAGATGTAGCCAACTTATCTTGGGCTAAACCTTGGTTAGCTGTTATTATCTTGGTTAAATATAAGATCAGCGGCCGTAGCATGGCTCGCGCGATAGATAAGAGTCGCGGCGCTTAAACTTTTTAAACTCACGCCATTTCTATCTAATATGCGAAGATCGGTTTTATCGGTGTTCTATAAGTATATAAATTTAAGTCACTAACCTGTCAAAAGTCGATAATTTCTTTTCAAAACACGGCAGCCATTTTGTAGCCATGCTCACACTTGAGACAAATAATCGCGGTCTAAGATAAAATGACAGGTCGATAGCAAAATTCAAACCAATGTATAAAACCCATGCTCGCAAGGTTAGATCACGCGGGAAGTGCGATAAAATCATAGCCATGCTTCCCGTGCTGTTGCTCCCTGATCTGCTGTAACCTAGGTGTGGCTCGCTTATCTAGACTAAACCTAGGTTTGCCTAGTCTAGCCATTATAATTCCGGCTAAGGCTTTGGCGCTAAGTGCATAAATCCAAAATAGGCAATGTTGTGAAGTACCTACTAAAATTTTGCTACCTACAAAAAGTTTATGGAAAAATTCAATTTCTCACTCATATGTAAAAACAATGCGTAGGCAGAAGAAAGTTAATGAAATAAGAAGAGCCGACAATGTAATGAGCGCTGGAGAACTGTAAGATTAACAGTAAAATCTAAAAGGTATCTATTCAATCTGGCTAAAAGGATTCAAACTCATTTATCCTTCAGTAACACTAAAATAAGAATACAGCTCGTCATTCGTTGTTTGGCGGGAAATTCAAGTTTTATTTTCGACGTATACATAAGTGACAAGGTTTTTTTAAAAAAATTGTCAAGTGCGAGTTAAATTCGCTTGAAGAGGGCTATGTACATGATTATATTTTGTATTTTTTCAAAATTTCTGTCGTGCTATTACATACCTAGTACTTCTCTATATACATTTTGAAGTTTGTTAGAAATTTACAAATCTTTTCCCTTTATAATATTACTTAGGTCAGATTTACCTACGGCAATTATACTGTTATGACAAGCCGAAAACATTAATGTAGATAATTTAACAATAAACAAGTTACCTCAAATTATTACAGTTCCGTAATTTAAAATCATTCGCATGGAAACTTGGGAGTTTCTGACATTATGACTTGTTGTGTGTCGCTTTGTCTGAGCCTCAGTGGAGATGATTCTGGTTAGGTACCTACCTGCCTTTCATAAACTATTTTTACCTTTATGCACAGCCTTTATATATGGAGACAGTACCTACAATGAATGCTCAAACGAAAACTGGAAACGGGGTAACGAGTTTGTTCGCATTTTGTTTTTTTTTCTACATTTGACTGCGTTTGTTTTTTATACCTACATAAAGAAGATCCTCTTCAAAGACAAAAAAATTACCACATACTGCAAAAAATGTACAATCAACAGCACATCAATTTACCATGTATGAACCTCTATGGCGCGGTAATAGCGGCGAGTTTGCAATGAATTTGGGTAGTTTGATGTGCTGTTGACTGTAACTAAGGCACACTGTGAAATTTTGATTGTCGAACGAAAACTGTGAATGCCGCAATGTAATAGTGCCTAGAGAGAGTATTCTAGCGTTTTCAAAATTTTTGGTATTTTTTTAATTTTATTTTATTACCAGCCAGTGCGAATTACTTTTTTTTAAATTTCCCGTTGTACGATTGCGCGCGAAACCTACGCGTGCGTGGCTCCGCCTCTAGCCCGCCCAGCCTTCAGCTATATAATCTGGCGCCAACATCCCGAACCACCACTCCAACTTGTTGCACTTTCGCGCTCCTGAACTGCCGCGGTCGAAAAGTTTCTGCATCTGTCCCCGTGACGCAGATTTAAAAAGGTAAGTTGGTATTGGAAAAAGGAATTAAAAATATTTTTAAGTACCGACACCGATTTTGAGGGGCTCTTTTACCATACGTATTTTTTTTTACCTATGTGTTATAAATAAATACCATTTGAAATATTTAAAAGGATCCAAAATTACTATCAAAATTAAAAAAAAAACTAAAAAAATATGGTTTTTATAAACTGTGGATTTTAGAATCGATTTTTAAACGTTGAATTTACTTATGAATATTACGTTGTATTACGTAATACGAAACAAAACACCGAAATAGCTAATGTATTTAAATAATTACACAAAAATGATTATCAACGACAAAATGATAACAAAAAATGTTTAAAAATCAGTTATAATTAAAATTTTCGTATTTAGTTTATTATATTTTAATCAACAAATAAATTTACAGAAATACATACACTGGTATATTTATTAACTAGTTACATTATCAACAAGCTTCCAAAATCCATAATCATTAATTTCGATATTATACCTACCTAATGAGTTCTGCCCTCTGCTTCATAACGAAATAGTACAGACGTCGATATGAAAAAAAAACTACATTTTTGACACAACCTTTATTGTTGACACAGACAAAAAAATTCATCATCAGTGCAGTAAACCGTTGAGGAATTATCGTTCCAGTAAATTTGCGTGCTAGAAGTAACAAATATCTTCACTCTAAACAAAATTGTATTTATAATATCATTTAATCTATTAATTGAAACATTATTTTACAACTTAAAAAGTTAATAGTTGGACTTAAAGCCTTGGGACCAAATAGAAAAAGCAAAAAAAAAAAATTTAAAACTAAAAATAAAAAGAGAATTATAAACACAAGTAAAATCTAAAATTAATATATAACTTGAAATAATATATGTAATACATAAACATATATGTGACCATATCCACATAACATATAATAACATATTTATTATACTTAAATACAAATAAATAGTGATATTAGCGGTATTCAAATGCAATAGAATCTATGACAATGCGATGTCATAGGTATTCAGTATTAATAAAAAACTTAATATTAATATCCCGTATAATTTCGACAGCATATTTCCCGTCCATTAATTGCGTACACGTGATAAAAACTATGGCTTACTGGTTCTCATAATGCCACACTCTATCCGCGAATATTCGGTATACATTGCTGATTTTTCATTGCGGTAAATAAAAGCACTCGCATACAAATAACGCATACAAATAATGTTTATGCATTTGCGTCCGAGTTAGGCGATGTGGTGGAGCCTACGTAATGTTTATTGTATGACGAACGCTTGCGTGGATATACATATATGAAAATTCCCGTGATTAAACGGTATTACCTAATATTGAGGTAACATTGATTTTTTCCGTCATTACGTAATATATCAATATGTTGTGTGTAATGGGTCTATTAATGATATATATATAGGAGATATATATATAGGAATTTTATACTCATTACCATTAAGTGCGATATTAAGAACAATGCTATTTCTGTCTAAATTCTATTTTCTCTGCTTTTTAAATATGATTCAATACATTTTATACGATACGATTAACCTACAACGGTCAACCTTTTTGGCAATGCAATTGTTGCCTTTTCATAGTCGTACTTCCTCATGGCTAAGGGTCGTTGTAATTACGGGGAATCAAACGCACACAACAACATTCTTGACATTAAGCATTATGTCTCGATTCTTCGCGACCGGTTGATTTCTCATTCAAAACTTCACTAAATTATGTTGGTATAAGTATAATACCCAACTTAGGGCGCCGGTGTGGAAGCCCGCACAGGGCGCAAGAAACTCTAGTTACGGCACTTTCATAAAGTAAGACGCATCAATGTGTTATTGATAAATTATTCATGCTAATTCATATCACTTAGCCTTTGCCGACAGATTGGCTGTAACACCACTTTAAGGCTTACGAACCACAGTTATTTAAAAAAAAAATTAAGTGAAAACTGCTTTAGCGGCGTTGTGCACATTTTGTGATGGGTAAAAATGTTAAACTCGCGTCAGGACACATTCGTAAGACGTCAAAAATGCACAAAGTTAATTGTTCACTACTGCCAGTACCCCCGGATTGCAATGCAACCCATTTTTATGCCGATGTCTATAAGACGTAGACTGGTAATCTACTAATAAAAAATTGAAAACTATAAGGACGATTAGCAAAATTAATTTTAATTTCAGATAATCTGTTTTTATCAATAAGTATTCCTGTTTTTTATTACATTTAAAATCGTGTTTAATTTGAAAAGATTTGATATATCGTTACATAAATATATTTAAATACGCAATCTTGTATGGGTTTGGTAATATTTGTCTGTTCTTTTAACAAAGTCGAAACTTCGATCTAATATGTACTTATCATGTCGTACGTGATGGATTTTTAACTAGGCGTTCTAGATGAGTGACAGAACGCTGCACGATGCTATGCGACGGAGAGTGCGTGGGTGATTACTGTGGCGACTATTAGTTACTGGCTGTTGTCAGAGCTCCGCCCGTGATAGCAAGTTTGACTCG